>NW_026057576.1:12624385-13224385 GCF_023721935.1 Panthera uncia
ATATATGGCATATATATAATTTAAAAATATTTTAATAATTCTTATTTAATAATTTTAAGTATTTTTTCATGGTTTTCCTCATATTTACCCTTTTGGTGCTTTGTATTTCTTCCTATAGATTTGGGCTTCCTTTGGTGTCATTTTCTCTCTCCATAAAAACTTCTTTGCACACTTCTTCAGTGTAGATTTTATGGCAATGAATTTCTTAGTTGTTTGTATGAATGAAAATGTTTATTTTAATTCCATTTTTAAATATAATTTCACTGGATAAGAAATTCTTGGTTGCCAGGGTTTTGTTTGTTTGTCTGTTCTTGAATTTCAGCATTTTATAGATTTTCCACTGTCTTCAGGCCTCCATTGTTTTGAAAAATCAGGTTTAAGTCTTATCTTTGCTCCTTTGAAGATAGTGTAACTTCTTTATCTGACTGCTTTGAAGACGTTTTCTTTATCTTCGATTTGCAGCATTTTCACTGTGATGTGCCAAATGTGGTTTTCTTTTACCTGTCTTACTTGAGGGTCACTGAATTTCTTGGATCTGTGGGTGTGTGTACTTTGTCAGTATGGAGAAACTCTTGGCCATTATGTCCTTAAAATTGCTTCATCCCAGGGAACTTGGGTGGCGCTTTCACTTAAAGTGTCTGACTCTTGATTTCAGTTCAGGCCACGATCTCAGGGTCATGGGGTCAAGCCCTGCATCAGGCTCAGTGCTGGGTGTGTAGCCTGCTTAGCATTTTCTCTCTCTCTCTCCCACTGCCCTTCCCCCAGATGCGCGTGTGCTCTCTCTCTGTCTCTCTCTCAAAAATAAATAAATAAATAAATAAATAAATAAATAAAACTGTTTCATCCATTTTCTCTCTCATCTACTTCTGGGACTCAAATTAAATGCACAATAGACCATGTGCTATTGTCCTACAAACCTCACATGCTATGTTCTTACTCTTATCTCTCTGTTTTGGTTTAGATGGTTTTCATTCACCAAGTTAATAAAGTTTACCTTTGCTTGACCAGTGTGTTGTTAAGCCCATTATTTGAATTCTACATTTATAATATGTTTTTTAGCATTTTATTTAATACTTCCTGTCTGCTGACATTACCTTCAGTTCATTCAGCGTGTTCGCTTTTTCCACTACATCTTTTAACATTTTTATTATGGTTATTTTGAACTCCTGTCTGGTTATTGCAACATGGTGACATCTCCAATTCTGCTTCTGTTAACTATTCCCTCTCTTGACCAAGGTTCACACTTTCTTGCTTTGATATGTGTCTTATAAGTTTTTTAATTATCTACCTGGCATTGTATAACAGTTGTAAATGACATTTAGCCCCAGCAAAAAGAACAGGAAAAGTCCTGACATGTTATCAGCGTATGTTAGGAGGAGTTTGTACAAGGTCAATTTAATCTGTATTTCAACTGGGTCTGGACTCTGCTGCAGCTTTAGTTGAATGTAATTTACCACATCTTCAAATATTTTGAAGGCATCATCAGAACACTCCCTTCAGAAAGGCTTGTGACCTGAGCACTGGCCAGACTCTAGTGATCATTTTCTGCTTTAGAGCCCAGATTTCAGCTTTTAAAGCCGCTGATAATTCTCTTTTCTCTCCAGCTCTCTGCACTTTACAGAACTTCTCTTTATGTTGTAAGACTCCTCTCTACTTTGCTTTCCTGCTCTTGCCTCTAGAATGCCACTGAAGCATGCTTAGTGGAGATCTAGAATGCCTGACAGGGCTTCTCTCCTGTCTTGCCCTGCCCTGAGCCTTTGGCAAATACCCCCATTCACTTGGTTTGTGTGAATGTATGAAAACCCAATCTGTGGCCCGGGCTCCATGGAATTTAAACCTGGATGCCATTTTGCATACAGTCCTTAAAAGTTTGCTAAAGCCGCACCTGGCCTCTCTGTTTCTCCTTCTGTGAAGGATTCCTCCTCTTCTTGTCATTCTACCAACATGAAAAACAGCCATGGATCTCTTCTCCTCTAGGAAGAGTTTGTCACCTTATGGAATGTAGTTCATATAGGTTTTTTTCTTCATACTCAAACATCTGGTGATTTTTTAAAAGTTCTGATTTTGTAAATTAACTGGCTTGTTCTAGCTGTTAGCCTAATTTTTTTTTTTTTTAAGATCCACAATCTTCTTGTAGATGTAAGGAGTATTCCTCATATAAGAAACAAAGGCTTGCAATACTTTTTTGGATGAATAATGAATGAATGAGTGCATGAATACATGAATCAAATGAGTGGATAAGTCGATTAAGAAGCAAGCACACTAGTTCCCCGAACCAGATATTTTAAAAGAGAAGATATGTTTCCATTGTAAGCTCTTCCTCTAAACTACAAAGAAAGTATCATTAATGGTACAAGGGTCTCCTGTCTCCCTCTTACCCTACAGGACCCTCCTTTCTGTCTGACTTGTCATGCTGATTCAGAGTCTTTCCCTGAGAATTTTGTCTCCTCCCTCAGGCAAGCCCTGAGCACGTAATTATGCATTGGAAGAAACACCTCAAATACAACAGAAAAAAATTCTGCGTGGTCAACCCTAGGATATTTATGCATAATTTGGTAAATGTGTGCTTGTGAACTAGGCTCATCTTTATATTTTAATATTCATCAACAGCTCTATGATGTAATGATTATTAGCCCCATTCTATAATGAGTAAAGTGGGATTTCGAGAGTTTCACACAGCTAGTGAAATGCACGGTTGAGATTTAAACATTTGCTCCTTTTACTAAATCATGAGTTCCAAGTTATTCTAAGTTTAATTCCTCATATCTGGCCAATGCTGCATTTAAACAAACACTGTCCGGTTCAGCCTCATAGACAATCTTGTGAGACAATTTGGTATTAAGTATTAAGATTTTATTTTAGGGAAGAAGAGGCTAAGGTCACACTGATACTAAATAGTACATTCAGCCCTAGATCCTAGGAGTTCAGATCCAGAGTCAAGTACTTCTTTATAATTCATTGTCCAATTGGTTTCCATACAGCACCCAGTGCTCATCCCAACAGGTGCCTTCCTCCATCACCCACTTTCCCCTCTCCCCCACCCCCCATCAACCCTCAGTTTGTTCTCAGTATTTAAGAGTCAAGTTCTTCTAATATATCTCACTGCCCCTCATGTTCTCTCATTTAAGGTTGGGAATGATGACAGAAAGCTGGTAAATTTACCCTAACACAAAATTCTGGTCTCTTTGGTGAAGCAACGAAACCCCTTTTAATCAGCCATTTTTCACAGCCCAGAACTATTCACCAATTAAAAATCTACACCATGGTAAAAGTCAAATGGCCAAAATATAGTCTTTATTGTTGTATCATTCAGCTAGAGGGAATCTAGTTTTGTAGGGAGGGAAGCTTATTAACCTCAACATTTTTTTCTAAAAACTTGTTATTTTATCATGTGCAAGGTTAAAAAATGCCAAACGTCATATTAAGATAGCTGCAAGCATTTAGAATGCAAAGGTCACCATCTTACCGAGATTTAGAGCATAGTTCCAGCATTTTCCTCTTCTGTTTCACTGGGACTTTTATTCAGCACTGAAAAAGCCATTCATTTTGTAAAGGTTAATTCACAACCCTGGATTTGATGAAGTGCCTTGCCTGTATCATCTGCATTTTAACACTGCAAAGATGTCAGTCAAACCCTCCTTCCTGATCAGGACTGGTCTCCCCGTTAGACAGTGAAAATCCACTTTTCCTTTCTCAGCTCTATCTTCACACAGAGCCCCACTAGGAATTATATCACACAAATTACATTCCCCTTTTTTCCTAGTGAATGGGTAGACAGAATTATTGCCTTTCATTTCATGAATTCACTTTTCCTTTTAGCAGTTGCCTTTCAAATTCTCACAAGTTAATGATTAATATAAAATAATTATAACTTTCTCTTCATAAATCCTGGTGGACAAAAAAAATCAATTTTCTCCTTCCTTTCTCCTTCTCTCCTTCCTTCCTTCCTTCCTCTCTTTCAACTAGAGAATTTTTGTTTTGATTTCCTATACCAATAGAGAGCAGAAACATCTCTGTCATTGCAGGGTCTCTCTCATTGACTTGGTGTTACTTCCAGGTACCCAGATAAGACTTAAGTGGCTCTCAAGTGCTGGGATAGGGAAGACCTCTGACCGTTGTCCCTTATCATTGCTGGCTTATGAGACGTCTGAAGTCTTATCCACTTCTCAGCAGTCTTGCAGGTCACTAGTATCGCCTCCACATCTGTTTTAAGGCCCGTCTATGGCCACTAGTTCTCTGTGTCATATCCACACCATTCCTGGTGATACCAGTAAAGAAGCTCCTCACCTCACCTAGGAGCATATGTAGTTTTGTCAGTGCTATCTCAGGGCTGTTGGCCCAAGCTCAGCATGAAGATACTTCTTCTGCCCTCAGGTTTATTGCCTGACAGCCCAGGGCCCAGGGCTTAACACCTAAGTTGATTCATTTGAGCCCCTGGGCTACCCTATCCCTAGTGTGTTATAGAGAATAGACATTTACCATATTTTGCCTGTCCAACATCTAAACCCTCTTCCGCTTTGGGGAAAATCCTCCATCGTGTTCACCTCTGGAGAGCAGTAATTCCTTTCCTTCCTGTATAGAAGATAAAAGAGGTAAGTAATCCTACTCTGCAGCCCATACAGGAGCATATGGCCCAGTCTTAGTCATTTGGGTGTCCGTCATTGTGGTTTCCGTTATCTTGTCTTTGCTGGTTTGGACACATAAATCTTTAAGTTTGCATTAATTCTGTGAGCCACCTGTTAAACTCCTGACACACTCCTTCTGTTTGGATAGCCAGCATCAGATTCTGTTATTTACTCTATAACTCAAACTATTTAAGGCAGGCTGAAAGATGCCTGCAGCATGAGATGCCCAGGCAGATGGGCCCGAGATGGTCTCAGAGAGTCCTTGCGTAAGGGTCTTTGGCAAGCAGTAGAATATTTACGAAGCCAGACATTCTTCTCAGCACAGGTTATCGGCATAAAGGGTCCTGCTCCTGGAACAGGGACCTGCAGAGGTTGGTACCTGAAAACTAGACCAGAAAAAAGACCCGTCAGAGGTTGCAGTGTGCAGTGAGGACAACACCTGCTAAGTGGATGCTCCTCCCCACGCCATTATTATAGCCACCTCATCCTCTAGATGCCAATCCATAGCAAAAGGTTAGTGAGAGATCTTGAAAGAATGTGGGCTTCAAATAGAAATTAAGTTCAGTTACAACTTCATCCAGTCAAATTTCTTGTATCTTGAACTTGGCACTAAATGACACATATACTAGAGAGAGTAAAGCCAGCCCAATTCAGAGAAAAGAGAAGAGTTAGTTTATATACACTAACCTTTTGCCATTGTATTTATTTATAATTTCAGCCTGCCTACTTGCACAAGGGATTTGAGGCAGCTGAGCCTTGCTTGACATTCTAATGAGGCAGGACTGGGATGAATCACCCATACCTGCCCATGGCGCTGTTCATTAGAGGCTGGAGGGAGGCGCTGGGACTGCTGGAGGCAGGCCCCGCCTGACGCAACCATTAAGCAGCTCCGCAGCTACGGCCTGATCATTAGAGCCAGGTGCAGCCACAGAAACAGAAACCGCTCACAGCCTGGGAGTTTCATCTCCCAGGACCTTCTCCTCAAGGCTTTTTGTCAGTGGAATGAAGTTCATTACCTTTCAAAAACACCAGCTTAGTCTGTTAGTGATAATAGGGTCTTTCAATCATCCAAGGGGGATGTGAAGGTACATCGAATAGCCTTTACATAAACAGATTTTCCACAGGATGCCTTTCTGTCACAGTGACTCCAGAACTCACCGGGAAAGGAAATCTGTTGGACATGATGTTGAGTGGTGGACTGAGATGGTGTATGGTGTGGAGAGGTATATGAGAACAGACTGCTTTGTATCCACAAACACAGGAACAGTAATCGTAATCATTTGTAGGTGACGCCATCCTAAAAACTTCACACTTGACCCAGATGTCAACTGGGCACTTAGCCTGCTCCTTAGCCTGCTTCTTGGGCTCTGTAAGTCCCATGGCTTAAGTGTAGTCAACATCCTCCCAAGACTGTGGAAGCTCCTGTGTTTGTAGCGTCAGGGCCCCACTGGATGTGGAGGAGTACATTAATATGTGGACAGAAGTTTTTACATCCCATTATGAGCCTTTTACAAAGTTATACACCAAAGATATTTAAATTTTCACTCTAAAACTTTTAGGAAGAGCCGATCTAGAAATAAGACAAAGATGAGCAATATATACATATATATATATATATATATATATATATATATATCTTAGGAGACAGGATCGTTGACAGGGGGGTCCCCCAGGGGTTCATGCAAGACATGTCATATTTTCTACTGCTGTAAATGATATGGAAGGAAAGCACACAACAAATTCTCCAACCTTGCTTTTGACGCTAATCCTTCAGGGTGAAATGCTGAGTTCAAGATAATGTACAATAAAACCTCTAAAAGCTTTGAGTGGGCAAAAGAGAAACTTGAAGGTACTCAGCAAAACATTTATTGTTGGGTGCCTGCTGTGTGTGAAGTATTGTTATAGCTGGTTTGGGACATTCTGAGATGAATGAGATGTGGTCTCTGGTCTCACGGAGGGTCACAATGTGGGAGCGGACACGAGGAATTCTGGGAGTGAATGAAGAGCTGGGTAATGCTGCTGGGGATGTGGAGGGGTTTTGAGTGTAGACCTGAGTTTAGAAAAAGCAAATATAAAGTTCTGTGCTGTGACCTGAAAGCATTGATTTAAGATCCTATTGTACGTGATCATTTCTGAAAGAGAAGACTGTAGTGATAATCTATGTCTTTGACTAACTTCCTAAGAAGTCCCTCTAATTATTAGGAGCAACAGAAAGTTTAAAATTTTATTACGGTAATTTGCAACCTTGCTATATATTATACTTACCTGGGTGTTTTAAAAAATGGAACATAGAACTAGGACCCATCTCCAGAGATTTTTATTTAATTGGCTTGAGGTGGAGTCTGCTCATAAGTGTGCTTTATAAACCTCTTTGAGTGATTCTAATCTCCAGTCAGTGTAAAGAACTCATGCCCTAAAGATTCAGACTCGATGTCCAACTTTGGATACATTATATAATTGGTCTAAATCTGTCTTCTTTTCTGTAAATATAGTGGATGGTACCTTTCCTGTGAAGGTGTCTGGAAAGTAGATAATACGCCAAATGGGAAAGCCACAAAGAGACATTATGGCACATAATAATGTTTAATAATAATATAATAATTACACATTAATTCCAGTGTCCTTCCCAAGTGACAGCATAAGGGTGAAAGATCAAGACCCCAGGCTTGGGCTGATGCCCAAGGTGTGAACCTTGGTCCTGCCATGACACATGTGTGACCCTGTGCATCAGTTTCCTCCTCTGTAAAATGATAATAACAGTTATTATGAGAACTAAAGTAGATGAGAACTATACATCTCTGACACAAAAACATGTATCCTGAATTTGACCTGGAGAAAACGGCAGACAAACCCTGCAAAATACCTGGTGTGTACCCTTCATAAATGTCAATGATATAAAATGAAAATGCAAGACTTATGAAACATCTCAGATTAAAGAGCACTAAAGAGACATCACAATTGAATGCAATACATGTTCTTGAGTTTTCTTTTGCTTTTAAAGACGTTATGGTGATGGTGATATCTAAATGAGGTCTATATGCTAGGTAACAATGCTGTAATCATATTAATATTCTGATTTTGATCAATGTACTGTGGTTATGTAACGGAGTATCATGTTTTTAGGAAATAGACATGAAAGTAGGGATAAAGGGATAAAGAAGTGTTCTGTCTGCAGCTTACTCTGATAGAAAGAAAAGAGAGAATAAAGCAAATATATTAAAATATTAACATTTGGGAAACCTAGGTGGGGATATGGAACCTCCCAGTTTTAATTTGCACTTCTTTTCTTACATTGAGGATGAAAATACCTTATAGCATTAGGAGCCAAGGTTCTTTAAATACTTTAAATACTACTAACAATACTTTTAATACTACTAACAAAGGCAAAGTGTTCTCCCTTTAATATTAAAAAGTTTAGTCAAACTTTTCATGGTTCAGAATTCTTTCTTTTTTTTTTTTAATTTTTTTTTTTTTTACGTTTATTTTTGAGACAGAGAGAGACAGAGCATGAACAGGGGAGGGGCAGACAGAGAGGGAGACACAGAATTGGAAGCAGGCTCCAGGCTCTGAGCCATCAGCCCAGAGCCCGACGCGGGGTTCGAACTCACGGTCTGTGAGATCATGACCTGAGCTGAAGTTGGACGCTTAACCAACCGAGCCACCCAGGCGCCCCTCAGAATTCTTTCTATGAAAAAAAGAGAATTCCTTATTTTTTATATGTGAGTGTGAATGTGTGTGCATGTGTGCATATGTTTAGGGCAAACTTAGAAATTACTATTTGAAAGCGCAGACACTGGGGCCAGACTATCCAAGTTTGAATCCTGGCTCTGGAACATACTAGGTGCATAATTTTCCCTCCATTTCCTCCTCTATAAAGCAGGCATAATAGTACTTACTTTACCAAACTATTGTGAGGATTAGAGTTAATTTATGTAAAGTCCTTAGAACAATGTCTCACATATATAAAATCCCTGAAAAATGTTAACTCTAATACTGTCCACAGTGGCTGTAGTGGTCAGACTTTGTTCTTGGCTCTCAGTAGAGAATGTGCTAATACAATATTGGATTTTGTTATTTTATACATTTCATCCCAAGTATCGTACACACTGGCCACCCCCTTGTTTTCAGAAAGTAGGGTTGAGCAATGTCTCAGCTAAGTCTGTGCAAAAAAGCACCACCCCAGTTACTGTAAGTATTTTGTTATTCTTGTAGGATAGAACATAAAACCTTGCTCCAGAGGCACCTGGGTGGCTTAGTTGGTTAATCAGTTAGTCGTTGGACTTTTGATTTCAACTCAGATCATGATCTCACAGTTCCTGAGTTTGAGCCCTGAGTCTGGCTCTACAGTAACAGTGAGGAGCCTGCTTGGGATTCTTTCTCCCTCCCCCCTACCCCCGCCTCTCCTCTGCTCATTTACACACACACACTCTGTCTCAAGATAAATACATAAAACTTTAAAAAATAAAAAAATAAAATCCAAAAAAAAATACCCTTACTCCACCCACAAATACACTATGACATTTTTATTATTAAAGACATAATCCCCCTGGCTTATTGCAAACAAGTTACATGAGTTGTCATGCTTGGGTACAAAGAAGAAAGAATTAATATGATACTGATTGGTGAGAATTTCTTTTACATAACTTTTTTTTTCCTATTTAGGATTGTTCACATTTTTTTGATTCTTCATCTTGAAGCGATATGGCAGCTTCTGATCATATTTGTATTGATAAAAATATTTTCATCTGAAAGTTTACACAGAAGTGGAAATCCTGTGTCCCAGAGAGCTTAAGGCTCTTGTTGGTCAAACTGCCATGGGTGGAGGCCTGTGGATAGAGTGGGCTTGTCTTCATTCCAGAAGGGAGTTCTGCCTCCTGGCATGATGTGCATTGAGCCCCTGAGAGAGGACTCAAAGAAATATGATTTTTTAAAAAGATGTGGCTGAAAAAAAATGAAAAAAGAAAACCAGGATGAGAGGAAAGGGGATTAAAAGTCAGGCAAAAATGCACTTGGCTTTCCTCAGACAACAGGAGAGCCGAAAAAGGCAAGATGAGGAGGTGAATGTACAGGAAGGTGGAAGGGAGGATGGGTGCAAAACTCCTGCGACAGGGTGCCAGCCTCATGAGGTCAAATTTCTGTGGTTCGAGGAGACCCTCTGTGGTCTCATCAAAGATCTTTCTGTTCCTGGTGAGATTATGGGCCACCCTTGTAAATAGATTTTCTTTTTAAACTTAAAAAATATGGTAAATGTAAGTGGAATGTTGGAAGTGAGCTTTTTGTTTTCCTTCCTAACGTAAAAAATACATTTTTTTGAAACAAAATGCAAATTTCATGTGATGAAGTATTTTAATGAAGGAACCTTGGAAATTGCCTCTTTGTGTGTATCAGTAGTGAAT
This sequence comes from Panthera uncia, assembly GCF_023721935.1. Classification (NCBI taxonomy): domain Eukaryota; kingdom Metazoa; phylum Chordata; class Mammalia; order Carnivora; family Felidae; genus Panthera; species Panthera uncia. The sequence goes on from NW_026057576.1 coordinate 12,634,407, forward strand.
CTGAGTCCAAAATGTGTTTGCTGGGAAATGAGTTCAGTGAGCAGTCATCGGATATTAAATTTCTCTCAGGATCAACAGTTTTTCTTATATAATGTTTTTAAATTTTATTCATCTCCAGGCGCCTGGGTGGCTCAGTCGGTTAAGCGGCCGACTTCGGCTCAGGTCATGATCCCACGGTCCGTGAGTTCGAGCCCCGCGTCGGGCTCTGTGCTGACAGCTCAGAGCCTGGAGCCTGTTTCAGATTCTGTGTCTCCCTCTCTCTGACCCTCCCCCGTTCATGCTCTGTCTCTCTCTGTCTCAAAAATAAATAAACGTTAAAAAAATTAAAAAAAATAAATTTTATTCATCTCAGGGCAATTTAGACATCAGAAAGACTTGGGATCAAATCCTAGTTCCACTCCTTGTTGACTGAGAAGGTTGTTTGACCTCTCAGGGCCTCAGTTTATTCATCTCTATTAAAGGAATAGTAGTAACTTACGATATTATTGAAGGTACTTAGTGTAATGAAGTATGCACCATTTCTAGCACATATATTGTGATAAATTTTAATTGTTGCACAAGGTTACCCAGTTAGTTATGGATTGGGTAGTGTGAAAAGGTGGTATAGTTTCAGCAGCTGACATGTTGAGGGAATAAATGCATAGAAATAATTCATGGCATAATATCTGAGATAAGTCAGATGTATCTGTATCAATACAACATCAGACATATCTGAGAAGAATCCCCTAACCCCATGAAACCCGACCAAGAGACCATGAAACCTAACTGGGGAGAAGGTGCCGTTAGAGCATGAGCTCCCTTCTCCATTCTCTGGTCATTGAATAAATTCACTGCTTGTCATCAAACACCGTTCTGTTATTTGGCTATTTGATGAATGGTATTGAGCAGGAAAAGAACCTACTACTTCAGTAACACTACATGCTAAACAAGGCGTTAAGGATGAAACACAAGAATGTTCAAGACATTGTCCCTTCCCTCAAGGGCTTGCCATATAGGCAGAGGAGACCAACATGTGTAGTTCAGTCTCAGTTTCCCAACACTCAAAGTTTGGGCTCTTTGGGGAAAGTATCTTAGCTAGGCTGAAGGTTCATACGGAAGCAAGTCAGAACCTTATTCTCCCTTCATGCAATGTTTAGAGGTAGGCAAACCAGAACTGAAATGGTGGCTCCATTCTGAGTCATCTGGTGAACCAGGATTCCTCTATGCTGACATTCTACTGCCACTTGACGATGAAATTATGTCTAAATTTTAAGCAGCAGGACAGAGGAAGAAGGAAAGAAAAGACATACTGTTCTCCATTTAAGGACACATTTAGGAAATTGTACACATTACTTGTTCTCATATCTCACCGACCATAATTAATCCCATGGTCATACCTAGCTGCTAGTGAGGCTGAAAAATATAGACACCATGTGCCCAACTAAAAATCAGGGGTTCCATTATTGAACAAGACAAGTGCAGACATCAGTTTTTTCATGGTATGAATTTGGCTTTGGCACCCTTCTGATTTGGATGTCTCTTCCCTTGTATTCTTCCACAACTCACTGGCACACTGTCTTTTGCCAGACTTCTCTGAAGCTTTGGAGAAAAGACAACATAGGGCAGAGAGCATATAAAACTCCCTGCTACATATGACTTCTCCTAAAGCCCAGTAAAAAAAAATCACCCAAGATTTTAAGCTCCTCCCAGGTGCATTCTAGCTGCTAACCTTGGTCTACTTCTCCTGGGGTTCTCCTTACTCCATGGAAGCACCTGCCTTATAAGCCTCTACAGAGCCAATCTCCTCCTGACTTTTTGGAAAGCCCTATACCTTCCTAGGAGTTAATATGGTTATCTCATTATCTTCTAGACTTGTCACTACCCTTCTCCCCCCAGACAATGTAATAGATATTCTAATCCAAGAATCATATTTCCCCCAAGAATCATAACTCAAGTCTGAGTTATGAAGGATTTAGATGACGCGGTGCTTAAGCATAGGGATTGGCGTAGCCTTTGGCACACCTTGGAGGCATCCCTGACAAACTGACTCTCCTGAGATCCACTGGTTTGCATTCTCTCTCCCCCCCTTTCTCTCTCTCTCTCTCTCTCTCTCTCTCTTTCTCTCTCCCTCTCTCTCTCTCTCTCTCTCTCTCACACACACACACACACACACACACACCTCCCTTCCTAGAGCAAATTTGAATTTTCAGAGACCAAACAGCATAAATCAGTGGACACAAACTTGACTGCCTCTTGAGAGAAGTACATGAATGAGTGAAGCATGTTAGATAGGGAGTTTAGTAAAATGTGTCCTATGTGCCCTGTCCTAATGAGACAGCCAATACTCAGCTCTTGCTGACTTTGATCTTATGGGTCCAATATTTTTATTTCCTGAGATTTTTATATGAAGGAAGCTGGACATCAGTCTTTTTTAGATGACAATTCCAGAGTTTCAAAATCTTGGCACCAAAGTAAAAATTGTAGCATTGTATAACAGATCTACCGGGCTGGATCCAGCCTAGATGCAATCAGGAGCCTCCAGTTTGAGACTTCTTTAGTAAGCACTGAAAGAAAGAAACATTTCCTTAGCTGGCCTTGATAGCCCCATGAATAGTATTAGAATATTGGTGAGTGTTTTGTTATTACCTTCCAGAGCAATGCAAGTTCCTTCTTTCATTTCTTTCTTTTCAAAATGTACCTACTTGAGTAAAACCAGTAATAGGGCAGGGACTGATTTCTAGCTATATCGTTATTATAGATACTCCTTCAGCTACAAAGATGCTGGGAGAACTTGTGGACTTATCACCTGCAAGAGCCTGATTAAATTCATGGACAGGATGCTATCCTACTCCTCAGTCTCTCTCTAGAGAAGGATCATTCTCTTTTACTCCTTGGATCAGATAATTACAACATGGTGTGGAAATTCAGCTGGGGTGGCACTGAGTCCACAGCATTCCGTCCTGGCCCAAAGATCACTCCCAGCCTCCCACTGTAGCCTCCACTTTATATTTGACTTTGGGGTATTTCTGGATGTGTCCTAGAAGCCATGATACCCTGTTCTGAGTTTGACTTTTTTCTGAGGCAATAGGAAACAATTGAAGATTTTAAGGCAGGGGAGTGACATAAACAAAAATGAATCTGGAAACTGTCTAAGTTGACCTGGGAAGGAAAAAAACTGGATTCAGGGAGACCAATTAGGAGTGCTTACAGTAGGATAGGTGTCAAGATATTGAAGTAGGGAAGTGGCAGTGGAAAAGGATGGGAGAAGCAGAAGCAAAGATAATGTGGAGACAGAATCTAATTTTTTTGCAATTGTTTTTAAAAGTGAGACACAGATTTCAAGCCTGGGTGACTGGGAGGAAGGCTGTCACAGAAACAAACCAAATTATTACAATATGTGTTTCTTTGCTTATTAAATTTGTATATTGATTTTTTCCTTAAAAATAGCTTTCAGCATTATCAGTTGATACTGACAATATTTTCTATTGGTTGTAATTTTTGTTCTGCTGGATTCCAAGGACTTTAGAAGCACCATCTCATTAATTGTCCCCAAAGCTTTGTGAGGTGGGTTTGTAAGACCCAATATACAGAAGATGGCTTTTTAAAAAAATTATTCTTGACTGTCTCTCATTCTCACTATGATCTTTTAGACTCTCATAGCAATTAGTATAAATTATGCTTGGCATGTACTGTGTTCCCAATTATTATCAATAGATTCTAATTGAGAACATGTGTTCATTTCAGCTGGGATTATTGTCTGGTTGATCACAATGGAGAATCTGAACAACAGCATCTGTCAGAGTTCTTTTATATGACTGTTATATGAAAGTATCTTATATAAATGGCAGAGTTGTAGGAGACCTCTCAGTCCCATCATCCTTTATAACTACTTTGATTTAACATGAGACCCACCAAGATGGAGGGAGGTCTGTACCACAAACAGCACCAGCTCTAATATCTCTATGAATTCATCAACAAAATCTTTTCATTGAAAGCCAACACCAGTTTCTTAAAGTAGGTGCTAGTTCTAACTATCCATTGCTGTGTAACAAGTCATCCCGAAATTTAGTGACTTAAATCATTAATCTGCAGTCTAGGCAGGGCATGGAAGATATGACTTATATTCACTCCATGGACTCTCAGCTGGGGTGGCTTGGCTATGGATGGAGGATCCACTTCCAAAATGGCTCTCACACATGGCTGGCAAACAGGTTCTGGCTGTCAGATGGGAGCCCAGCTGGGGCTCTTTGCACAGGTCTCGGAATCTCTTGTGCTTTCTTAAAAAATAAGAGGACTTGAGTACAAAGGTAAGGATTCCAAGAGACAGAAAGTAGAAGCTGCCACTATCTTGAGGTTTAGGCCTGGAAGTTGTCATGTGTTATTTCCCATTGTATTTAATTGGCCAAAGCAGTCATAGAGCTTGCTGAAACTCAAGGCGGTGGGACATAGGCTACGCTTCTTCATGGAAAGAGTGTCAAAGACTGTGTGGCCAAATTTAATCTACTGTAATGAAAATTACTTTAGGCATTTTGAATGAGTGATGGTTTGGTTTGGTATCTCTGAGTTAAAGAGTGATATATTAAGTTGCCCTAGGGGCCAACAATTCTGGATTCTAAGTATACATTTTTTTTTCTTCATCTCCATTCAGTTTATCCATATACTATCATTTATCTCTGGTTCTTATTTTTCCTCGAGTGCTATTTTTTTTTTACCTTTGGCTTATTATATATGTTTTTCAACTCCTGCAGCCTCACTGCCAACTCTTCTTCAAAGTTCTCTTGAGTTTTCAAACTGAAGTGTCTCTTTTGGGTGCATCTTATTAAAAGCATTATGATAGCGCACTGTAGCCTGAATGCTTCTCTGGCTTCCCCTTCCAGACTGCAGTGTCCCTGAAGGCAGGCAATCTATCTTGTCCAGCACAGAAGATTGCTCTTGGACAGTAGATGCTCAATACGTGTTTGTTGAATGGCTGATCCACATTCTGCCCTAAATATATGCATTCTTGGAATAATCCGAAATTATCATGGACTGTTGCATGTTATTTGATACTGTTAGAACTCACCCTCAGCTTCTCCATATTTTAACTTCAGAGACTGGATTTTTCTGTGGTGTCATATCTGAAAGAATGAAAGGAAATGTCATTTAAGTCCTATGAGAGAGAGGTGGTGATGAATGAAGCCAGATGAACAAAAGCACTATAGTTTGTGTTAAAGATTATTCTTTCCATGATGATTGTGTTAAGACTATATTTAGTAGGGTATTTCTCCGTGGTTTTATATGTAAAGTGGAGCTACACAAAGCAGCAAGGACATTAAATATGCCTCATTCATCTCCATTGGCCCCTGGACATTTTGAAGCAGGATATATAAGCCACACTCCAAATTGATAACAGGTGTCTGATTCCAAACAAATGTCACCAATCCTGCCCTTAATGCATTGTAGCAGAACATGATGAAACGTTAGCAGAACGCAGTAGTGCATATTGGAAAGAGGAATAAACATGGGATTTGGTAACTGCATCTTAACAGTTGAATTTACAATGAATATTAATCTTGCTTATTAAGCACAGGAACAGATGAACCAATGAAATCTTGTTTTAGAAGCTGTGGGTGAAGCATATTGTCTCCTATTTCAGACAGTTAAGAACCACCGATGATCAATCACTCTGAGAGAGGCCCTTGCTCAGCACTGAGAGAGCCTGAATGAGAGATTAAGACTCTAGGGAGTGATGTCACAAATGCTCTTATGTCTATTTCATTTAACCTCAAAACATGTATTGAGCTATAAAGATACTACTCAACTGTGCTACGTGGCATGGGGGCTACAAAGAAGAATACAACATTCTCGCTCCCCTCAAGGATCTGTGGTCAATGGATGGGCATGAAGGAAAGGGTCCAGAAAAAGGTGGAGAAGGGGAGAGTACATGGCATAGGGATCTGGAGCATGAGAGATCTGGAAGCTGCACCTCTTCTCTTTAAGTCTTTGGAGGGGTTACTAAAACTCTCTGAGCCTGGTTCCTCATCTGTAAAATGATGTTGATTACAACACCTACTTCCAGAAGATTATGTCAAGAATGAAATAGATAGATAAGGGGCATGAAGCTATAAGTTCTATGACTGTAGAAGACAAATCCCTGTCTGTTTCACTGTATCTTTGACAACTGCTAAACATATTACAGGTGGTCAGTGATTATTTGGTGACTACATGTTGAATGAAAATGCTTAAGCACAGTTCTTGGCACATATTAAGAATTCAATAAATGTTCACCATTAAGGTAGATTATTGGTCATGTTTAGCTAGGAACACAGAAAATGAATAGATAAATAGCAAGAGGTAAAGCTAAATGATAAGTTAGCTATGTTCTTGTGGGTGGCTATCATACTACAGCGAGAAGTTAGTATTTCATTCAGAAGGCAAGGCTGCACTTGAAGACTTCTGAGTAAGAAAGAACGCTATGGCAGCTGTGGGTAAGATGGACTATGGAATGGAAATTTCTTAAAAAGCTCTTGCTTTTAGTCTTTTACAGAGGTCCAGGTAGGATTTGGTGCTGAGCTAAACTAGAGGCAAGAGATATGGAGAGGAGTAAAAAATGAGTGAGGGAATTCAGAGGTCCAGTTGATAGCAGTGTGTTGTGTAGATGCAGTACGGGCAAAGAAGTACCAAATTACTTGAAAACTCAGAGACAGGAGTGGTTACTGACCTTGGGATGATTAGTTTGGTTCAGCATATATCTGTGTTTGTGCTGCTGGTAGAACACCCAGTAAGAAATGGGCTATAGGCAATTGAAGCCTCACGTGTGGAGTATCAAAGCAAAGTTGGAGTCAAACTTGGAGAGTTGCTTTGTAAGGATAAGAGAACTAAAGTTTGGGCAGTAGATGAGACTGCTAAGGGAAAGGATCCAGATGGGGACCTCAGAGAAGAGCCTATCTGTGAATAAGGGAGGAATAGCGGTGCTGGTGACTGTAGAAGAAGAAGGGAAAGAGGTAGAAGAAGAATGGAGCGAGTGCAGGCCAGCTCATTATGAGACAAGTTCTCAGTTTTGGAAAATTGGGAACTGAATGTTGTGTCCTGCATTGGAGAAGATGGCAAAGAGCAGTGATCTACTTCTAAAACCATGTCGTCTCAACTGCGCTACCATTTAGGGGCCATGCTTCAAAGCTCTCTTGTTAATCCACAGCTTTTCCCAGCTCCACAGCTGACAGCTCAGTGTAAATGTCCATTTCAGTGCTTTGAGTTGAAAGTAAAAGAATATCCAAATGAGAATAAATTAAACCATTAACCAATGAATTGCTTAATAAACAAGAAGCCCAGAGTTCATGGCTCAATAATGGTATAAATGATTTTATTTTTCTGCTCTCCCATCCTCAGTGTGTCCACCATGCTTCTTCTCAAGCTCATACCTCCTGTACCTCCAAGAATCACATCCTCAAGTAGGAAAGACATTGGAAGCAAAAGAAGATGTTTGTTTTTAAATGCCATTCATGCCACTTATCAGAGAAAAAAAAAATCCTTCCTAAAAGCCCCAGCAGATTTTCCTTTACATTTTAGTGTCCTCATCTAGGTTATATGCCATTCCCTAGACCAGTCTCTGGTAAGGGGAACATAGATGGTCGTGACTAAGAGTTAAATCAATTTCAATGGATTCTGGGCTTGGGCACACAGCTGTTCAAATAGGATCAGGCCTGGGTTGCTGAGGAAAAAGTGGTATGAACGTTGGACAGACACCCAACAGTGTCTATACAAGAGGATATAAAGTTAGGGGTGTCTGGGTGGCTCAGTTGCTTGAGCATCTGACTCTTGATTTTGGCTCAGGTCATGATTTCATGGTTCATGAGACTGAACCCCACATTGGGCTCTGCACTGACAGTGTAGAACCTGCTTGGGATTCTCTCTCTTTGCCCCTCCCTAACTTGTGCCTGCACTCTCTCTCCCTCCAAAAAAAATAAGCACTTAAAAAACCACAAGAGGATATAAAAGTTAGACTTCTGTGTGTTGAGAAACAAAAAAGACATAGCTCAGCTACGTGTTGGAACCTGGGCAAATGTCCCATTCAAGCAGAAGATACATCTAGATACATCTGAGAGGGAAAGCATTGGTTTATTTTTTATTAACATTATTCATTCCACCCAACTAAAAAGAACAATTCCCATATTTGCCTAAAACTGTGCCTTACCATCTCTCTAGAACTTAGAGTTGTGTAACCTTAATTTTGCTCCAGTTAACCCCATGATGGGCATGGGAAACCCTAACCCAACACTGTGACCTGGCCAGTTCCACCTCTCATGTTAGCTCCACCAGCACAAAGAACAGGACTTTCAAGGCCATGGCAGTGTTTATTCTATTTGACTCTTTGCTCAGAATCAGAAAAGCATCACCTTTGTTCGATTTGTCACCTTTGCTCCTTCCTCCCCTCCCTTCCTTCACCCCATCAATTTTTGCTTTGTTTAGTACTAACAATATCAATTTGTATTGGCTCATGGATTTGAAGATAATAGTAGGCAACACACGTAAATTGTCTCCTTTGTGGTTCTACCCAGCTTAAGAGGTGCCAACCCACAGGTCACTGAAATTGATCCCTGGCCATAGACCTGATGTTTGAGTCTAGATCCAGGCTGATCCAGATCCTGGCTTTGCCATAGGAAGCAGTGCTAACAAGTGTGGAGCTATCTAGGCTGCCCTGCCCTAAGCTGCGAATGAAAATGGGGTTAAAAATCAAAATGGAAAAAGAAAAATACATCTCCACAGATTTCAGCCTAGGTTATAGCTGAATAGTCATTTATATAATGAATAGCTGTTTTACAGTAATAAGAATTAAAGCATGTTAAAACATAAGTAGCTGGGAAAAGCAGAATTTCACCCTTATTAGCCATTAATGCATTAACATGAGTTAGTTTGTCAAATTATCAAGTTAGTCATTTAGTTAGGGCAGAGAAAGAGAAACTAAGAAAGAACAAAAAGCTAATCTCATCATTTTATAGTTATGCCTAAGGATGTCCTTGGATTGCACAGTGTTGGGTAGCTTCCCATTGAATTCTACCCTCTTATCCTGTGGCCTAAAGATGTCCAAAGGTCATCCACCCCTCAGGGCCCAGATGATAGGCCTCTCAAGGATCACCTGCCCCCTCACTAAATAGAGACAATTTGTCTTTAGAAATCCTAGGAGACATCATTTTCATCTCTCTCATGACATTTATACCCATCTACTTTGCATGATGATTATTTGTTATATTGTTTCTTTACGTGCATCACTATTTGCATATACGAGCTGTTATCTGTTTGTGTGCATTATGTGCCCTGAGAGAATAAGCACCAGGTACAGAGTCTGCATGTGATCCTCCTTCGTCTTCATAATGTCTCGAGCAGTCCTTTCATATATGTGTGCTCAAAATATATTTATTGATTGACTAAATAAGTTATATCTGAGAGCTCTACTCACATGTCAATTTTAATTTCCTTGGCTTTATTTCTTTTATGAGTTTTTTAGCAGTCCACTTGAAAGTCATACTCTAAAGGTGGTTTAGATTGTGGGCAGAGCAAGTAGAAAGATTATAAATTTTCTTTCCCATTCACTTCAAATTGTGATGTGTGAACACACACACACACACACACACATTATGAAGTCACAAAAAGTTGAAAATGATCTTGGCTTCCTTTTCTTCATTTCTGAACACCTGTGTTAATATTTATTCATGAAACAAAGGCAGCAGGTGAAAATTCACATAGCACCCTCTGCATACACACCAACTCACAGTGCAGACTGGGTATTCCAAACTCCACATCTGTACTGCCTTTCGGGAAAAGCATACGTGTCTCTCCCCAGTCATGAGACAGGTTGTGCTTTTCCTTTCTTTCTGTATTATAGTCTGTGGCTTCTGCAGGGTGGGAACCGGTAAAATTCAGGAAGGGACTCTCCTGTTGAATGATGAGAATATTTGCCCGTGTTAACTCTGAGAGAAAAATCCTCAGATCCTTTATGGGATCAATATTTTTATTTCATTATTACTCAGGGGTTCTAAAGAATTTTATTCACCCTGTGTAGCATTTATTTTGCAATTCTGGTTCATCTGGAATCTGTTTTTAATGCAGTCTATGTCTCTCGGCTCACACCCCAAGGCAAACAGCAATGTCTTCTGAGGGTGTAAATGCTCCCCCAGGCCCTAATCCCTTCTGTGTAATGGGGCATTTGTTTCTCTTCAGTGAACAGTAAACCTGTAATTCCCTTTAATCCTGAGTGAGGTTGAGAGAGCAAGGATTTCAGTTATTCACTCTCCCACCTACCTTCTATAGGCTTTTCATTGTCACAGAGGACCCTTCAGAATTCTCACAGATCCCAGGGTAACTGTCTAGGTAGTCCCTAAAATGATGCTCCAAACAGAGGTCAGAGTCCAGGTCAATTGCATCATCTAGGAACTTCTGAACAGAGATTGGGTTTGACCTGGAATCTCTGACTGGGTGCCACCTGACCCCACTTGAGCCAATCCCAAAGCATTTAGTGTTTGAAGTGATTAAATAAGTATGAATACAATGAAACATATAGATACAGGTATGCATATAATAAATATTTATGGAGGGAAAACTTCTCTGGTGAAATGTCTTCCCTTACTCTAAGCTGAGGTAGAGGTCCTAATGTAATGAAACATGTAAATCTACCAGCAGATGAGAAGGATTTGTTAGAATGTGGCAATAGTGGGGGAGAGGGGGAGAAGAGAAAGAAAAAAAAGGAAAAAAACAATTTCTTAAAGGCCCTTTGCCCTTGGCAAACTTTATAAGCAAAATGTCACTCTGCTTTGAAATAACATTTCTAGACCAAACACATTTTTAGAAGTCTGTTCCAAGCAGGTTTTAACTCAGTGCTAAGGAATTTTAAATCCTAGAATAATCCAAATTTTCCATTCCTTGGAAGCCAAGAGACTTAGGTATTTGGGAATCATGTGGTTTCCTTTTCTAGTCAATCAAATAAAGGCCTGTGTGTGACTTTTGATTTGATTCCTGCACAAATTTTGCCCTTCTGATTGTGATTCTTGAGGAACTAAATAATGTGTGAAATTTCCTCCCTAGTGACTTTATGTTATAGATCCAAATAATTCTTCCCTTGGGTTCTTTAATGCAGCAAGTGCTCCATTCTACTCAGAAGGTGATTCTTTGAGAGTAAAATTTTAGTTCAAAGTAATTCATTAGCAATGCCAGGGAAGGATTAAGAGGAAAATTTATTTTATCAATAATAAATTGCTCTCTTTTGCTTTTATAGATATGAATTAAATACTTATTGGTTGTAACTACTAAAATTTAATTTTAGCAAAGTACAATTCACAGATTGAGACAAGGAGTTATTATAACTGGAGAAGATGACAGAGCTTGGTTTCAGACTGATCTTTCTAATTTCCTGCTCTAACTACTGATTGATTTCTCTTGGCACAGAACTAGACATGCAAGAAATTTCTACTCGGGTGTTAATTAGGATCTTTACCTTGAGTACACTTCTGAAAGTGTTTGTACCTAGCCCTTTCCTAATAGAAAATGTCTGAAAAATTTTAAGCACATGAAGGAGGGAAGGTGGGAAAGAGGATCTATAGACAAATGTGCAAGCGTAGGAGAAGATACTATGGATAATTAGGAACGAGGTGTCCTTGAACAGATCAAAGACAGGAGTTAGGGTGCAAAAAGAAAAGAGAGGTTGTTTCCAGTCCAAAATGAGAATCTGAACTTGTGATTTAATTTCCTTGTTCTTACAAATGCCACCTGAGTGCCAAAATAATAGAAGAGGGAAGATATGCAAATGGGCCTGGCAACAATGGAAGAGGGCTTCCTACACTCAGAGAGGTTGAGGAATTCATTCAACATGTGGTGAAGGAAAGACAGAAGTGAGAAAAGAACCAACAGGCTGGCAATTTAATGCCTGCAAAGGAAATGACCTGGGTGTGGTGAAGGGAATCCTAGCCAAACTGTCCTAACAACTTTTGGTTGGAACAAAATGAACTGGAGAAAAGAACGAAAAAAGGATAATATGAATTGGCACATTTTGATCCTAAAAGAGAAGACTGAGGTATGTGTTGGATGCTGAATCCCACCAGGAAATGGGCTGGACACAGGTGTCAGTGTTCTACAGCTATTAACTCAGTCATCACAGCACACCTGCCATGTGGGCACTTTAATTATCCATCTTTAAAGATGAGAAGAAACGGAGTCATAGAGATGTTAAATTATGATAGGTGATCAGGAGATAACCAAATATAATTAGAACTTAACAGACCTCTATATATTAATGGTTTTCCTTTAATTAGCACCCTATTAGGAGATATCACAGGGAAGGAATGTCTTAACAATAACAATAGAGATATAAAAGATGCTAGAATAAACTAATGAGTAGGATGTATAACGAAAGCATAAAGAAGCACATAAAGAAACCTGTGAGTAAATAGAGGAATAACACATTCCTGACATCAGGAATTTTTGACAATATTGTGACAATATCTGTTTCTTGTACTGAGTCTGTAAATTATTATTAATCAATATCTGATTAGGATTTAAGGGGGGGATAGTATATAATTATTTATTTTGATTTTATTTTTCACTAAAGGAATAATGCACAAATATATAATCCCATGGTTAAAAAATCATTTGTTATAGGGATTGGCATTACTCTAGTCATCACACAGTCATTCTCTTCTTGCCAAAGGTAACCATAAAAACACTGTGAATCCTTCCAGACCATTTTCTATGCTCATGAAGATGATAGATGGGTAGGTAGGTAGATAGATAGATGATAGATTTATGTTATGGATTTTCTCTTTTTTTCATAAATAGTTTTATGCTGTACATATTTTATGATCACTTGATATTTTTACTTAATACTATATCTTGGCAATGTTTCCATTTTGGTGTAGAAAACTCTTTCAATCTTTTAAATGTTTGTATTATATTCTATGGTAGGGATGTAATGAGCTGTTTTGTTTGTTTGTTTTTGTTTTTTCTGGTTTTGATCATTTCCCTATTGACAGGAAGTGATGATGAGAGAGTGGGTGATTCTGAAAATAAGATTTTGGAGGTGCTACCATTACTGGTAATGACAAAATCTAGATTGTAGCTGGAAATGGGTAGCAAAGTTAGAATGGAACACCAAGTGAGGACAAATAAGGCGTTAAACATTGGAAGTGTAGGGGCGCCTGGGTGGCGCAGTTGGTTAAGCTTCTGACTTCAGCTCAGGTCATGATCTCACAGTTTGTGAGTTTGAGTCCCGCGTCGGGCTCTGTGCTGACATCTCGGAGGCTGGGGCCTGCTTCATATTCTGTGTCTCCCTCTCTCTCTGTTCCTCCCCTGATCATGCTCTGTCTCTCTCTCTCTCAAAAATAAATAAAGATTAAAAAATTAAAAAAAAACAACGAAGTGTAGATGGATCATCCATGTGGGTATTGAAACCTTCAAGAATGTGGAGAGGTGGACAGAAAGACAGTATTCGAGGTGCCAAAATCTTCACTGATTGAGGAAGAGTGGCTTGAGAATATTTGACGACTGTATCCAGGAAGTGGTATAGGTATCGGTAGGCAGTAGAATGTGAATATATGGGCTTCCAAATAGCTGGGCTTTGTCTTAGGAAGGAGGTATGAGAAAGGTTAAAAATTTGCTGAAGGAGTTGGAGGTATTTATATCTGACAGGAATGAAAGCTTGGGTATGGAAATATTATTCATATTTTATGCTACTTGGTACTATTTGATTTCTTAACCATGTATTTCTATTACTTTGATGAAAGTAAAATTAATTAAAATAAACTAAACATAAAAATTACATCATTAGAGAAAAGATGTATTTGTCAACAAGGCGTCATGATAATATCAGAATGTAAAATACTCATGGATTATTCAGCAAACAGTGTTAGAATAAATGGCAAACCACTGAAGGAAACGAAGTTAGATATTTACTTCAGATCAACTTCCAAAGATCATTTCACATTGGCAAAGATATAAACATAAGAGCAAAACTACTAGGGGCAAATATAGCTAAATATTGACATGCTTTTGGAGTGAAAAGGCCTTCTTCCACTTACTGTAGGAAGGAACTCAAAAGAAAATAAAAATTGAAAAACAAATAATAAAGCGAGGAAATCTCTTTGCGACATAGGACACATAAATGCTATTTATAGATTAAGGATTGTTATAAATTAACAAGAAAAAACAGTAAAGCATATGAAAAGACAATTAATTCATAGAGGCAGAAACAGGGATAACAATAAGCATATATTAAAGAGTTCAATCTCATTAGGATTCAAAAAATATACCAATTAAAACCACTATATGCTATAATTTTTATCTATAAAATTTTCAATATGTTTTCAAATAATATTTCTCTGTGCTGGTAAGTACACAAAAATAGACAGCTTTATGTATTTCTGATCATAATAATAGGCAGACTAAAAAGGGAATGGGCCATTTGGAGCCCATTTTCCAAGTATTTTGTACTTTGGAGCCTATTTTCCAAGTACTTTTGTTTATTGGATGAATTAATTAATTAGAGTATTTTTAAAGAATGTCTAGGATAGAAAAATTAATTTGAGTGTTGTAAAAATGAATTTGTAACAAACCCATTGATGAATGGGTGTATAACATTCTGGATACTATTTGTGTAATCATTGTTATGAAGAGAAGATGATTTTCTTACCCTCTAGAATTCCTTTTAGGGGAAGTGTAGTTTTTTTAATTATTTTATTTCATTTCATTTTATTCAAACACTTCTATAACTTGACACAAAGTATGATTACCAAGCTTATCTGATGAGGCATTTTGTCATTTTTGATTCTATTTTTTAATGTTTATTTTTGAGAGAGAGGGAGAGACAGTGCAAGCAGGAGGGGCAGAGAGAGACGGAGACAGAGGATCTGAAGTGAGAGAGCCCAGGGCAGGGCTGAAGCTCCCGAACCCGTGAGATGAGGACCTGAGGAGAGTTGGATGCTTAACCAACTGAGCCACCCAGGCACCCCTGTCATTTTTAATTCTGAAGGGAACAACAAGCGTAGAAAAAGTGAGATAGAAATAAAGAGGAATTGGAAAGTGATTGGAGTCTGAGAGAGCCCTGCTAGGATCAACCAAAT
This sequence comes from Panthera uncia, assembly GCF_023721935.1. Taxonomy (NCBI): domain Eukaryota; kingdom Metazoa; phylum Chordata; class Mammalia; order Carnivora; family Felidae; genus Panthera; species Panthera uncia. The sequence goes on from NW_026057576.1 coordinate 12,649,469, forward strand.
TCATGGAATGATTAACCTGAGAATATTTTTGTGAAAATAAGGAACTGTGCTTAACATGAGATGACACAGGAACACAATATGTGGATATAGGATCTGGGGGCGGGAGGACTGAGGACCCGAGCTCCTGGGAATTTCCAGAAATTGTGGGAAAGGGTTTTGGACTTTAGAGTTTCCAGATAATTATCCAGTTTTCCGATGTCATCACAACTCAGATGGAGTTTTAAAATCTTAATATTTTTATAATTCCCACTTTTCTTTTCATGTGCACATTTTTTGGTATTAAGTTAATACCTTTTATGTTGAAAAGTACAAGCCAGAAAGGGGTGTGGTGGTGGGAAATAGGAAATATTTCCTGCAGGGCATTTTACAAACTACTTACATTACTACTACTTTTGTATTTTTCAATGTAAAAATCTAATTTGGCACCCTATGTTTACTTCCATTTTTAAGAAATTTCTTGTTTATTTTTTTTTTGCATTTTTTTAATGTTTATTTTTGAGAGAGAGAGACAGAGCATGAGTGGGGGAGGGCAGAGAGAGAGGGAGACACAGAATCCAAAGCAGGCTCCAGGCTCCGAGCTGTCGGCACAGAGCCCGACATGGAGCTTGAACCCACGAGTGTTGAGATCCTGGCCTGAGCTGAAGTCGGACACTTAACCGACTGAGACACCCAGGTGCCCCGAGCAATTTCTAAAATTTCTTAATTCTTACTGTTTCACTGTATTTAACACTTGGCCTATTGGCTTATTGGTAGCGGTGGTTTGTTTTATTTTCACAAACTGAATCCTGAGTCCTACCACTTAATATTTGCAGTTGGATGCGTAAGTGGCCTCAGACTGTGGGGGAGGAGTGGAGGCTTCCTTTGCCTTTGACAAGCTGCAATTAGCTATCACCCCCACACCAGCTGATTACTTCATGAAGATGTAAGCCCTGAGGTTAGATACCACTCACTTGGGAATGATTAACAATATGGATGATCAATTACTTCATTCATTGATGGGATTTGAGAAACACCATTTGGTTTCCCATAGGTTAATTCAGGCCTTTGATTCTTAAAATCCTTCATGGTTAGTTTGGAAATTAATCAAACTTCAAGGTCAGTTTCTGTTTATCTTTGCTGATGCGATAGATTATTTGATTACTTGAAGACGATCAAACCTAAAAATACTTATAAAAGCTAGGGGAATAGAAGAAGATTATAATGGCAATGAAGGTACAGTTTCTGCAGAAATAAATAAAAGGCACAGTCATACATTTTTGATAAGAAAACAAATTTTAAAAAAATTAAAGAAAAAGAATGACTATCAGAAAAAATATTTAAAAGGAGCCAAGCCTGACTTGGTGGGGTAGTTTCCTCAAGAAGAGACTTGTCTCACTTATGTTTATAAATTAGAGTGTGCTCCTCCCTTTTGTTTTCAAGGCCATAGTCAATGCCGATAAGGGTCCTAAGCTTCCACACAGAATCATGAGCACCTAGAGACCTTAGGGTGTCTCCTTCCTTTCTGAGGCCAGAGTCCCTGTGAGCTCATAGGAGATGACAAGCAGTATTCGCTGAGCGAGCCTCAGGAGGGAGCCTCTCACTTCTTTTATCTCCCCTTTACCTCCTGTACATGTGAAACCAGTTGCTACTCCTGCAGCAAGAAGGCCAACTTCATGGGTTTGTAACAAATACCTTTTCCTAGTCTCTAACATTTGTCATCCTTATTCCAGAGTGTTTTATATGATTTCACCTCAGGCTGTACTGATAATCTGAGTAAAATAGGCTGCCCGGGTGGCTCAGTGGTTAAGCATAGGACCCTTGGTTTCTGCTCAGGTCATGATCTCGTGGTTCATGAGTTCAAGCCCTGCATCAGGCTCTGTGCTGACAGCTCAGAACCTGGAGCCTGCTTCAGATTCTGTGTCTCCCTCTCCCTCTGCTCCTCCCCTGCTCATTCTCTCTCTCTCTCTCTCTCAAAAATAAACATCAGAAAAAAAAATTTTTTTAAAGCTGAAACCTGAAGGACAAAAAAAAAGAGCTAGCCACATTATTCTAACATATTTCCTCAGCAAAACACTTTAAAAAAATAAAATCATTAGTGGACTGTTTTTCAAAACCAAGTAAAATAGACTTGCTTTGGTAGAAGCTGTTGAGGCTTCAGCTCTGCTCCCTCAGCCTCTCTCTTAACCATCCTCTATCCCCAAAGAGACCTCATTCTTGGGCCTCCCCCTGGTGCGAGGACGAGCCTTGCCTCAAAAAACAATCCAAGGCTCTGTGGAACATAGTTTGAAAACCACTGAGCAAAGTAGAGCCAATGTGCAATTGTTTCATGTTGTCTTCCCCTGTGAATCACACATAAAAATATGTATCTTTTGGGGCGCCTGGGTGGCCAAGTGGGTTGTCTGACTCTTGCTTTCTGCTCAGGTCATGATCTCGCAGTGGTGAGTTAGAGCCCCCCACTGAGCTCTGTGCTGACAGCGCAAAGCCTGCTTGGGATTTTCTGTCTCCCTTCCTCTTCCTCTTCCTCTGCTCCTCTCCCACTCATGCGTGTGCATGCTCGCGTGCTCTCTCTCTCTCAAAATAAATAAATAAACATTTAAAAATATATATGTATCTTTTACTTGTGGTTGAGCCTGTGTTCAGCTCTGACATGTATTTGAAACTTTCCCCTCTATGTCCTAAATTTTGGATACTCAAATCTCCATAAACCGTGTGTCTGCTCTTTGTCTAAAGCTTTGGTGATCTATGCTCTCGCTAGCAGGCTGTGCACACTTGAATTAACATTAGATCATTCATGATAATAATGAATGTCTCATAGGTGTATTTAATGATAGTTAGCCTTGATTAAATACTGAGGAGCTAAGCATTCCACTTGGGTATCTCGTGTCAAGACGGCTTCCAGTACCTGTCCCTTTGTTCATTCATTTCTATTCTGTACTGCATGGGATAAACACAGGCGTTTTCTCCTTTTGAGCAGTCAACATATTTTTTTTTCTTATTTCAATTCCACTGAAATAATTCAAAGAATGAACTCCTTCAAAGAAGCAAAGTACTTAATTAAGGCTGCTTGTAGTTGTTGTTGTTAGTCATGCAGGGGTATCCAAGCATAATTGAGAAAATAATTTAATCCAATCACTCTCACTATGGTGTGGGAAGCAGCATTTGCTTCTGTGAAATATCTAGCCATTTATTGTGCTGCCATTTAAATAGTGACCTGTAGGACAGACTTCCAGATTTTTCTTATACAATCAAGTCAAACTATATTTCATTTGTACTGAAAAATTTTGAAAGTCATGAATGATTCAAAGTCCATCAACAGCAAGATAACTAAGGATGCACAAAATTTTCTCTTCAGGATCACTGAAATTTAAATAAGACAGAGTACTTTGGTAAACCTATTATATAAAGATCATAAAAGCATCATCTTTCAAATGTCATAAAGAGCTAATGTTCCCCTGGCGAAATCCAAATAAATGTAAGCTATTTCCAGCCTTGATCTGTGCTTTAACTTTACCAGAACTCCATTTTAACAGCCTGTGCCTAGCATTTTAAGGTCCGAGTCGCAAGTCACTATATCAAACATGCAACATAAAAGAGAATGCAGTGAATGAATACTATTCCACTTGATAAATACTCAAGGTCAGGTAGACTGGGGAAGGGAAAATGAGGTTGATAGAGAGCAATGGAAAAAAAACACAACAACACAGATTTTCAAGAAGCAGAAGATGCCAGGAATATAGATTTATCCCAGCTCATCTCTTAGGTCATGTCTACCCTAGTCAATTAAACTCAACAATTACAGGGAAGACAGTGTCCGAGTTCCCATCCTGACTTCACTATTGAAAAGTTCTGTAACCTTGGGAAAATTTTTGTCATTTCTTCAAGTCTCTTTTTTATCATCTATAAAATGGGAATTAGACGATATACTTCATGCATTTTTGTAAGAATCACATCACATAGTCCGACATAAAAATAAACTTTTTAAAAAATGTTTATTTATTTATTTTGAGAGAACACCAAAAAATAAACTTTTTAAAAAATGTTTATTTATTTATTTTGAGAGAGATAGAGAGAGAGAGAGAGAATGATCAGGGGAGGAGAGGAGAGAGAGGGAAAGAGAATCCCAAACAGGCTCCACACTGTCAGCACAGAGCCTGATGTGGGGCTCGAACTCACAGACTGTGAGATCACCACCTGAGCCAAAATCAAGAGTCAGATGCTTAACTGACTGAGCCACCCAGGTGCCCCGCAAAATAAACTATCTTAATAAATGTTATTATTATGAAACAAATAATAATTGAGGGTTGTCACATGCCAGACACCAAGAGAGCTTCTAGAGACATAAATATAGGTTAAAAAAAAAAAAGAGTCTATGTTTTTCAAAGGGCTAATAATTTCAAAGCACCTGGACCAGAACAGAGTAGGGAAAGTGAACAGAGATGTCTAACCTGTGCTGAAGGCCTCTTGGGAGGTCTGTGCCCTTCCTACCCTCCAGAGGTCTAGGAGGCTAGAATCCCCCAATGTTCCTGGTAACTGGTAAATGGGAACCACTCCTATTTGAGCTTCAGTTGCTAAAGAAATGACCTAGCATTTCTGGTCACTGGAATCATTCTCTTCCCTGTCAAGGTTGCTGAACCTTTTACCTGGAGTGTCTTGTTCTCTAGACAAGCTTTGGTAGGGGTAGAACCTCACAGGGAACAAATTCTGCACTTTTGCATGGCCTGGGTGTGTTGAGTAGATGGGGAAGACGAACTGACACAAGGATGTGGGAGCAGCTTTTCTCTTCTTCCTGTTTATTTGTTTCCATTTCCTTCCAAGAAGGGTATTTCATAGACTGAAAACCTTGGGCCACTCCAGTGGTCCTTACAAGATGGTTTTGAGCAGCTGGAGGGTGCGGGGGGATCTCAAAGCTTGGCTTGCACTTCACAGGATAGAGTTAACATTTCATGGAATTCTTTCTTATAATGTTCAGTAATTCTATAGTATGAAAAATCTATGACTTGAATAGATCTGAAACTTAATTAATGCCATTCAAAACTTTTTGAACAAAAGTCTACAATGTGTAAAACAAACAAACAAACAAAAACCAATTCTCCACTACCTTCTGAAGAAGAGCCCACCCAATAAAGTTTTGTTTGTTTGTTTGTTTGTTTTTACTGCCTGGGCTACGTTGTTACATATTTTGACTCCTCTCTCTCTTTTTTTAAGTTTATTTACTTATTTTGAAAGAGAGAGAGTAGGGGAGGGTCAGAGAGAGGGAGAGAGAGAATCCCAAGCAAACTTCTCACAATCACTGTGGAACCCAATTTGGGGCTCGAACTCATGAACCATGAGGTTATGACTTGAGTGGAAATACAGCCAGACACTTAACCGACTGAGCCACCCAGGTGTCCCTGTTGACTTCTCTTAAGAAATGATTCATAAAAAATGATTTAAATAAGTTTCATTAAACAAATGGGAGGTGACTGAGTGGTGACCAAAAGTCTCCCACCTTTCCCTTTCAATATCATACTGCCCTATAAAACCCAGCAGTCTGTGCAGACTCCCCCAAAGGCTTCCTCTCTCCTGCTCATTTCTGGCTTTGCCCTGTGCTCCTGCAGGACATGGGAGCTCACTCACACCTGACCTCTCACAGATTTCGCCTTTCTCTTTTTTATGCCAGTGAAGACATGGAAATCAGCCCTTTCCTTGTTTCCACTAACAAATTATTCACCCCAGGTGAAGGTAAAGGGGATTACAAGGTATAAATTTTCAGTTATTAAATAAATAAGTCACAGAAATGGAAAGTACAGCATAGGGAATACAGTCAATAATATTGTAATAGCATTGTATGGTGACAGATGGTCACTTCACTTATGGTGATCACCACATAATGTATAGAATTGTTAGATCACTATGTCATACACCTGAAACTAAAATAACATCATGTGTCAAATATACTTCGATAATAAAAAATTATTTTGTGTATATCAGATTTTACAAAGATTAAGGCTACAAATGTAATTTGTGCTACAGATATGCAACAAACTAAAATTGAATATTAGTTTTCTGTTTTTATAAATATTTCTTGGTACTTTAGAAGAAATGGCCTCTAGACTGTGTCTCTAATAGTCAGATCTCATCTCTTCCCATCCTCTCCTCTCCCCTCCTCTCACCTCCTTTCCTTTTCATTCCCTTCCCTGCCTCTTCCATCCCCTACCTTCCCCACTTCTCCTCTTCTCCCCTTCTCTTTCCAGATCTCCTAAACCTAAAAAGGTAAGACTGTTCATGCCACATATTATTCAGACAGATCCAACTTTCTCAAATCTTTTCAGGAAAGTAGTCCTTTGTCCTTTGTATATTAAAGCCTTACTGTTACACTCTGCTATAACAGACTGGCTACACTGGTAGGAAGAGAGCAGTATAAAGATTTATTTCTCTTCTTATATGAATTATGTAACCCTTCCCTTTCAAAGTGTTAGCAGTTCTAGTCAGCTTGAGTTTTTCATAATGCTTTTCCACTTGTTATTTATTTTTATTTTTTATTTTTCTAAATGTTTGGTTTTTTTAATATATTTTTTTTAATGTTTATTTATTTTTGAGACAGGGAGAGACAGCATGAACGGGGGAGGGTCAGAGAGAGAGGGAGACACAGAATCTGAAACAGGCTCCAGGCTCTGAGCTGTTAGCACAGAGCCTGACGCGGGGCTCGAACTCATGGACCGCGAGATCATGACCTGAGCTGAAGTTGGATGCTTAACCGACTGAGCCACCCAGGCGTCCCAATGTTTATTTATTTTGAGAGAGAGAGTGCATGAGCAGGGGAGGGGCAGAGAGAAAGGAAGAGAGTGAAAGAGAATCCCAAGCAAGCTCCACACCATCAGCACAGAGCCCAATGTGAGGCTCGATCTGCGGAACCACTTGATCATGACCTGAGCCAAAATCAGGAGTTGGAAGTCCAACTGACTGAGCCACCCAGTGGCTTTTCCTCTTCTTAACACTTAGTATTGACTTGCTATTATTTTAAATTAATCTGAAGCCTCAAAGAGTTAGTTTATGGATTTTTATAATTGGGTGTCTACAGCATGGGATAGTTGGAAAAAAAAAAAAAACTATGTCTATTCCCAAATAAGTATCATCTTAGCTCAGCGTTGTTTTGTTTTGTTTTGTTGTGCTGTGTGTGTGTGTGTGTGTGTGTGTGTTTAGTGGACATATTAGAGCCAAATTCTAGATCCCTTACACACTGGGTGTCTGACCTTGGATAAATTATCCTCCAGGAGTTTTAGTTTCCTTATTAGTGATGAGGTTGGCAATAGCCCACAGGACTGTTTGAAGATTAAGTGAAGTAACACAGCCGGGTGGTATAGATGCTCAGCATATGAACAGATGAGTTACACACCTGACTGCAGAATTGTGATGTAAATTATGCTGGTAGGGTAGCTTGGCTGCTAGCTCTTAATGTCTTTAAGCTTCCAAAGAACCAATAGCTACACTAACAGCCTACATATTAATGGAAGGGCCTAAAGAATCTTCTGGAAAATGACTCCCAGTCACTCAGCAGAGCTCCCAACTTCCCTTGTACTAAAAAGAGATGCAATTAAGTGGAGCATTCAGTTCACCTCAGAGCAGGGTCCTTCTCAAAGAATTATGCCATCCCCAACCTGCAGAATATTTCTTACTAAACTGCTTGAGAACCCCTCATATTGGCTCAGTTCTTCAGAATAAACCAACCAACCAAACAAACAAACCAAAACAGGGCATCCCTGCCCTTCTTGCCACACCTACCTCACAGGAGGGTGGAATGATGTTATCCAAGGCACTAGTCTCCCTTTGACCATTGTTCCCTGATTCCCACTCACCCAGTGAGAAACTCATCACCTCCTCACCCCTGACTCAGACTTAGGTGGTAAGTTATACTAAATCTCCTTAAGGAACATTGATAGGCTGGTCTTCAATACCCAGTGAGCATGTGTGGGGTGAAGACAGATGCCCTATTAGGTTGGAGCTCAGCATATAGCTAAAGAGAATTACATAATCTTTCATTAATTTACTAGGAAAATGTATCAGCAGAGCTCATTAATTTCTAAAATTAAATTCACTAGGGAACAAATTTAAGGCACAGTTTTCCCATGAATTTCTAATGGCCCCTATTAATTATTTCAGCAGAGAGATTGTATCAGGTGGCAAGTAAGCATCTTTGTAGAAATAACAGGATTGGGATATGGTTTCCTAAGAAATACAACTAGAAATCCCCAAGATAGAAAACTCCTAGAGCATAAGAAATATCCCCTCTAGTCTTCTCTGTAGGAGGTTAACAAACATTTGACATAAAACCTGCATACATACCTTCCCTTTTTTCATTTAAACAGTTCAATTTTTAAAGAAAAATGTATCAATCACACACTAGATGTAGGGAATCAAAAAAACCCAACTCAGGTATGTCTTTTTTCATCATTCAGAATGCAAAGGGCTTGGATCTGAACATGAAAGCTAAAGTTCTTGACCATAAAGGGGTAAGTGGTCGGTGTGCCATTTCATCTCCAGATATGAGTGAAAAATGTACTTTTATTGTTTTGGGGACTTTGATTAAATACATTAAAACTGTTGGGACTATGAGGGTTTAAATGGGAAATTTGCACAATTCCCAAATTTCAATGCCTTTTAATATAATTATGAAATAATTATCAATATCATTTGTTGAGCATTTTTTATGCATCAGGTGCATTAGGAAAACGACCTTTAAGCCTTGCAATCACCCTGCCAAGACAGATGGCGTTTGAACTATGAATACTGTACCAGAGTTACAAAGCCCAATTTTTGAAGCCAGATCTGTCTTGATTTCAAAATCCAAGACATATATTTCAGTTGGGGAACTTGGATCCTGAAAGCATATTTGCCACACTGACCTGTCACATGTCTGTGGCTGACGACTCCGACTACAGTTTTCATTTTGAATAATGTTGAAGATAGGCATATGTCAGGTTTTGGTCTCTTCTCTATTTAGTGAAATTGTTATTTTTTCTTTAAGATTCTGAATTGTTTAAAAGAATAATAGAGAGTCATACAAATGGATCTTATATCAAATGTTTGTTAAACTCGTGCAAGAAGATCCAAGCAGATTTTTCCAGACAAATTTTATTTTAAGCATTATCCTATTTTGTTATTATCCCTACACGTACACAGAAACCACATAAATATTCTTATGTTCTCTTTCTCATTCTTCCTCTTGAGTCAACGCCTCTGCCTCTCAGGTACAGGGCTCCTCCTCATAGTCATGGCTTCTTGGACAGTTTGGCCCAGGGGACATCCCTCCAGTTTTTTCTGCACTTGATCCCTAAGGGCACAGTAGAGATAAGAATGGAGCTCAGATAGCTACAAAGCACCAAATATTAGCCATGCTATAATTCTGGTAGCCAACTCAACTCGGGATTCTTGATCACTACACCACCCCCCCAAAAAAAAATAAAAGCTGAGTCCATGACCTATCTATCTCCTTGCTGGATGATACTTTGAGAGAGAGAACTACATATGCTTCACTGTTTCAGCCTCAGAGCACAGCCCAGTGCCTCAGTCATGTTAGATGCCCAGTACGTGTTTGCATAAAAGATGAAAAAATATGATCTCGTTTTTGAGCTCCTAACCCTTTATTATGACATGATTAATACTTTTCACTAAGTATTACATACATAGCCTTCATACATACATGAGCCTTCATCTCATATATATCTCCTTTATGAGTGTGTGTATATTTATGGTATATGTATAAAGGATAATATATATACATATACATGAATGTCCCATATTCCTGTTTATATCTTGTATATATCATATATCTCCTTATATATATTATATGTCTCTTTTATATATCATATACATATACTTCATATAGATGTTATATATTATGTTCTTTAATAAGTTAATTGGATATTGAATTATTTTACATTTTTTATGTTTTATTTGGTTGTGAGAGAGTGCAAGCAGGGGAGGGGCAGAGAGAGGGGGACAGAGGATCTGAAGCAGGCTCTGAGCCAACAGCAGCAAGCGAGTCTGATGTGGGGCTGGAACTCAGGAACCACGAAATCATGACCTGAGCTAAAGTCAGACGCTCAACCCACTGAGCCACCCAGGCACCACTATATATTGAATTATTTTAGAAGAGCTGGTAAGCCATAAGCAGTTGTGAAGTTTTCAATAAAATAGAGCTTATCTGCTGGGAAGATTTATTCTCAGTGTAGGTTTTTGTATTAAACAATATAAAGAGGTAAATTACATATCACAATACTCAATTTTGTTGAATTTTAATATGTCAAAGTATAAGCATTTATAATTTAGACTACATCTAACTTGAATGTCCTTTAATATAAGGAACATCAAATGACTGATGTAGTTCCAAGTTTATTAAAGTGGTAATTCCAGTAAAGTCCGTCAAGTTTTGCTTTACAGTTTATGCCATGAGCTTGTTAGTAAATATCTGATTTTTCTTTCTTTTTTCGGCTGATACCAAGTTTGTTCAAGTATGTAAAAAATGAAGTAGTGAACTCTTCACTGAATTTACTTTGGCTTGTCAATTGATGTTATGACTCAAAAGAAGAGAAAAGCTTCATGAACCATAAGAAATGATTTTATTTGACCAAAAAGTGGCAAATCAAGTCATGTGGAGGAGAAAATTGTATTTTGTGTGAATGCTGTGATTTCTTTTAGTGCTTTCCTGGTTTCTCAAATATGACCATAGCCTTTTTGTTTGCTGGGTTTTGTTTTTGTTTTTGTTTTTAGTGTTTGTGTAAAATATAGCTGTTGAATTTCTCAATAGCTATAAGAAAGTTTCCAGTGAAGTGATGGATGATCAATAGTTATTGGATTGGTAAATAAGAGTCCAGAGATGTAAGAAGGTCATCTTTTGCTACAAAGGCCAGTGTTGTGTGTGTTGGGAGAATGGAGGGGAGGTATCACAGAGGAGGGCTGTGATGCTATCCAGCTCATAAACAAAATTATGGGTGCTGTCATCACAGGTAGAATATTAGACTGAACTGATTAATGTGTGATTGCTTAAAGTCTTACCAGCATATCAAATAGATTTGACTTTGAATCTTATTTCTGTCACTTTCCAGCTTGTGGCCTTGGGCCAGTTACTTGATCTTGCTCATCTTTATTTTCCTAATCTATAAAGTGGAAATATGATTGTGTTTAAATCCTGGAGTTTCTGTGAGAATTAAATTAAATGGATCAAGGATTCCCTTGTGGGAATGACTTTTTCTAGGAGGATGGCAAGTGTGTCCCTAAACACATGTAGGTTCAGGAATGAGCTCCCTGTGCAATAATGCTAAGAAGTATATATACTCAGTGGGGAAGCAGTGGGAGAAAGGCCAGACCCAGCAGTCAGGGGACCAGGAAAAAGATATGTCAACTGGATCCTCTTTCCTTTCCCTCAATCCCCAGATAAATTCATTCTCCAGAATATATTCACCAGAATATTTTCTGAATCATATCTCACCACTGTACTTATTCCACCAAAGTCAATAGCAACATAGGCAGTAGAAACTAAATATAATAAGGGTGCCATGTCTCTAAGATGGCCCCAGAGGAAGAGCATCTAAAGGAACAACTATTAGAATTGCCCTGGGAACACCAGAATGACCATTTATACAGTTGGATCCTGAAAGATGACAAGCAATGTCCCAGTTCCTTGAGTTCCTGGCTGGGCAGCTTCTGAGAATGCATCCTTTCCCTTTTAATTCATGATTATTTCCATAGACTGCATTTCCACTTATTGAGACGGAAACTGATGGTGCCTGTTTGTGTCCTTTGTAACATGAAAGAACCCACTGAGCACATGAGTACTCTTCGGCTTTTCCAGGGCCCTGTTGCTATATAAATTATATTCAACTTCCACAACAGAAAATTGACAAAACATGAACATTTGTTATGACCTTCAGTTATGACCATAATGCCTTGAAGGACATGCAAATGTACTCCTTTAGTGAGAGGAAATCCTCAAGGACACACAAAGTACAAAGGAAGGAGTAAAATTATTTTGCAGGTGGTTGTTTTCTTTTATCAATTTTGTTTTTGTGTAGTCACCTATTGGTCCTTCAGTCACCCTCAGGTGGACCTGTGTCTGTCTTCTCTCTCTGGTCTCCCTTTCTTCTTCCTTGGCAGTGCTCTTAAAGGTCTTTTAAGCCACTCCCCTGCTCTCAGGGCCCTAAATATCTGTGAACCAGTTCTTCTGAGGCCAAAAGGCCCTGGAGGGACTCTGTTGGGCTCTTCAGCCCCCAGGAGTTGCTGGAAACCTACCAAAGAGATTTTTTTTCTCTCCCATTGATACTGACCATTTATATGACACTGTGTCTTATTATGCTAATGCGCCACTTTTTTCCCTGTTTACCAGTGACAGACGGGGTGGGGTTAGAAAAGAAGAGGGTGGAGGAAAAAAATCCCATCCTGCTATATATGTGTGAGAAGGCGGTGCCATGGTTACATTTTTTCTAGGTCACAGTTAATAAACACTGACAAATTGCCTATGAGCATTTTATTCCTGTTATGCTGAGATATGAATATTGGATTTTAGTTTCTCCATTTTTAATGGAAGAGTCTGCATCCATCACAGGAGGGACAGAAGATGGAGCCTCTGTGAATTAGAGGCATAGTGCCCATAACAGCTTACTCTGTAGCTTTAATAATATATTCTTTCCCAAACAGTATTTGCTTCCTGCACCTATACTAGGCACCCAGAGAGTGACTGTCTAATTCGCACAACCTGTAATGAAAGTGAATGGCAGCTAACAGCAGGCAAGGTAGTCTAGACTCCCGAATCACCAGTAAAGTAAAAGGGCTTCGCCAGTATTAGTCATTACACATTGAACCATCACTTCTGAGAAAGAACAAAATACCCAACACATTCTCATAATCACCAGCAGCAATTAACATTCTGTGAGCCTGTTTCTCTAATGCCTACGCTCTCCCCGTTCACAAAGACCTCGTTTGCTCTCCTCTCAAAAACCCTGCATCCTTTTTCAGGCCAGAGAATACAACTTGTACCTTTGTGCAGTGCCCTACAAAATCAGAGAGCAGCAACCTACAGCCCCTGGGCTGGAAATGGAGCTCTTTAAACTGCAGATAATAAGTCTTAGTAGTTAGAGAGATGAGGAGAGATAGGACTGAACTTTGGCTGTGATTCTCCCGGTGTATTTTTGCAAAAGCTCTCAGGGGCCACCATGTGAGGGTTTTATAGCAGCTGGAATTCACTGACATAGAAAGTTAAACCCTCAGAGCTTTCTATATTACCCTGATGAAGCCATGCAAGGTACATGACAGTTAAACTACCCCTTTTTGAGAAGTTCAGAGCACCACAGTGAAGGACCCTTACTTGTGAGTTACAGCCACTTTCTTATGCAAGTCGTTATAGGTCATCATGTTTGACAGTGTGTGACTCTGACAAAGAAATGGATTGCACTCAGTTGGGTCCTTGACCAAAAAACAAAATGCGTGTACTGGCAATGAGTCTCAATTCTGGAATATCATCACATACCTAATTGAGTCTTCTTTGGATGATCCTAGGATGGTGGCTGCTTCATCATATCTTCTCTTAAGGAGTCTGAAGGAAGATCCATAAAGAGAGTAATGCAGAAACTAGAGTATTGTACAAATTAATATACACTGCTTTACTAAATAAAAAAAAACTGGATCTTTTAAGCTAAAAGGATTAGTTGGAAGGATACTGAGCCTCCCAGGATTAATTGGAGGCAAGAGGACTGGGTTTGGAAAACAGGCAAGCAGGACCCAAGGGTGTCTGGAAGACTGGACAGTAGGAGACCCAGAAGAGTCACACAACAGGAACAGAGAATCTCTGAGTCGTTGTGCTATAGCAACTGTGAAATGACCTCTGGTCATCTCTTATATTATTGAGTGGTTTGCTCCAAGATTCAAGGTCCCCAGACTCAGGGACTGACTCTACATCCAATGCCTAGCCCTGACTGCCCAGGGAAATTGGACTGGAGCCCCGGCAGTCTTTGCAGCAAGAATTGGCCACTACCTCCTTCAATGATCACACACAATGGAACATTACTTCAAAATGGAGATTGAGATATCATTTGGAAGAGAGAATTGAAACACCAGTTATGTCAAATGTGGACTGCAGTCACTACTTTTTGCTGCCCCAACACCCACATTTACACGCTTCCTCCCAAACCTACATGAAGATTAAAACACAAACAAATAAGCCACAAATCCTGCTGCATATACAATGCCACTATCCCTCATATTTCAATAAACTTCTTACTTTTTCTTTTTAAGGCTCCTACCAAATCCTCATGATTTACTGATTTCAGCTCAGACTTGAGATCTCTGTCCATTTATTCACCCTTGAGAAAGATCACAACCAACTCCATTATAATATTTACTTACATTTGCTGTATCTAATAGTGGGGCAAATGAAAAGTAAAGACAAGAGAAATTAGTTAAAATATGTAAATATATTCATTAAACAGTAAGGAAGGGAATATAGGTGGCAAATATTGTCCTCATTTCTGAAATTATTATGAGATGTGTAGATGACTTTCACCTTCCCCCAACATATTCCCTTTGCATTTAGCCAGAAACCCAGATGCCTCAAGGTTCTTTGACTACTAAAAAAACAATTTAACTTCTGATGCATCTTGACCAAGAGGTATTTTCAACTTCTAATTCAAAAGTATCACTGCTATGTTTCCCTGGCTGAACAATTCCTCACTTAAGTGCAAAAACATCTAAACCAATGGAGCCCAGATTTGCATGCAAAATAAAACTCAAACTGAGCTAGGAACTGTTGTTTAAAAGAATGTTATGGACTTGCAAAACAGCAGAGCATGTTCTAAAGGTAGGTCTTCTAACATGATTTCCCTATGAAGACCTCCTACGGGCTGGACACATTATCTCAATATGGCACAAACACTTTAAATAACATTGAATCTATTGGGTCATAAAAATTGAATATCATAGCCCAGATCAGCTCTGAACATTCTCTTGAAACTGTACTCTTAAAATGGAGAAACTTAAAAAAAAATTTTTTTAAATATTTGTTTGTTTTTGAGAGACAGAGACAGAGCATGAGTTGGGAGGGGCAGGGAAAGGAGACATAGAATCTGAAGCAGGCTCCACGCTCCAAGCTGTCAGCACAGATCCCGATGCGGGGCTCAAACTCATGAGCTTTGAGATCATGACCTGAGCCGAAGTCAGACTCTCAACCTACTGAGCCACACAGGCGCCCTAAAATGGAGAAACTTTTGTGTTACCCAGAAAAATAGCTTGAGCATCAAACACAAATGTAGTTTATGTGGCTTCCAAAATACAAATAAGATGACTTAAGTTCTTGGTATGGAGCACAGGTTAATTTTTCTTTTTCTTTCTTTCTTTCTCTCTTTCTTTCTTTCTTTCTTTCTTTTTTTTTTTTTTTTTTGAAACATTCTGAAATATCCCAGGCTATTAGAACACCACAAACTTCACTAAAAGTTGATCTTTTACCTTATTGCTAAAGCGCCTAGGGAACAAAACTGTCTGCTTTCCAAGTCCTATTAGCATGGTGTCAACAAGACACTAGACCGAGAAGGCCAAGGTTTCTATTGATTTAATTGCAGAACAAAATTAGGAGGTTGACACATCCCTGAGTTAAATATCTGTCAAAAACAATCTTCTGTTGTTACCTGCTTATTAAGACAAAGAAAATAAAAAGTATTAAGATCACAAGTTGTACATCAAGTGCTCAACGAAGATGACACACATCTGTGATATAAATTCCGTTGAAGGTATACCAGGTAAGCTGTCCATTGTCATCCTGCAAGATCCATCTATTTTGCCCTATGAAAACTGGAAAATTAAATGGAAATATGATTCCATATCTCTGCATATTTTTAATATTTAATAATCTCTATGATGTTCTCAGGGATTTTGATATGCTTTTTGGCTTACTATTTGAATAGAGATAGATAGTTCCAATGAACTTGCATTGGCCATTCTGACAAGTCTTTAACCATGAGTCAAAGAGTCAATAAGCTCACCTATTGATAATAAAAATACAAATGAGCCAATTAGACAAAATCTGTATAAACATTTCTCTAAAACAGTTATGTATATGGTCAATAAGCACATGGAAAGATGTTCAACATCATTAGTCATGAGGGAAATGCAAAAGAAAACAAAAGGAGAAACAAAGCAGCATGCACTGAATGTTTTTTACTTCACACTCACTAAGACAACTGCAATCAAAAAGATTGATAATCACAAATTATGGTAAGGCTGTGGAGAAATCAGAACCCCCAAAGTAGTTGGTACAGCCCCTCTGGAAATGCAGTTTGGCAGTCCCTCAAAAAATGAAACCTATTATTTGACAATATCACACCTAGGACATAATGAAAATAAATGTGCACACAAAAACTTGTACACAAATGTTTATAGCAGTATTATTTATAATAGCCCAAAAGTAGAAGCAACCTATATGACCATCAACTGATGATGGGCTATAAAAAGGGAAGAATTACTAATAGATGCTACAACATGAATGAACCTTGAAACCAATATGCTTTTAGCTTTAAAAAGCCAGAAACAAAAGACATATATATGACTTTATTTATAGAAAATGTCCAGGTCGGCAATACATAGACAGAAAGCAGATTAGTGATTTCCTCGGGCTAGGAGTGATGGGAAAATTTGGAGGTGATAGATATTTGTATGGGCTTCTTTTGAGGGTGACATGTTCTAAAATTGTGGTGATGGGGGCACCTTGGGTGGCTCAGTTGGTTAAGCATCTGACTTGGCTCAGGTCCTGATCTCGCAGTTCATTAGTTTGAGCCCCACATCAGGCTCTGTGTTGACAGTTCAGGGCCTGTAGCCTGCTTCAGATTCTGTGTCTCCCTCTCTCTCTGCTCCTCTCCTGCTCATGCTCTGTTTCTTTCTCTCTCAAAAATAAAATAAACATTAAAAATTTTTTTAAAAAATAAAATAAAATTGTGGTGATGGATGCACAATTCTGAATATAGGAAAAGCCATTGAATTATCCACTCTAAGGGAGTGAATTGTATCTCGATAAAGCTGTTATTAACAAGAGAGAACAAGTGAGTCATCTTTTTGCTCCAGTTATGGAAGGTAAATATTTCAACTCTATACTAGGTTGAAGAATAATCACTGATTGGATCTGAAATCCCACTGTTTTTTCATGAAGATTTTAGTCAAACTTTATCATGGCTCCATAAATTCCACTTGGACAGGTAGTAGGATCCCTTGAAATTAGTATTTATTGACAATGCACAAAGTTCCATATAGTTTAAGGTTTATCCCATTCCCCAGTATATATGTATATGTATATATATATATATATATATATTCCCTGGTTAATAAACATAGAAGGAAAGTGTAATGCTAAGCAGATCAGAGTATCTTGCAGGGTTGTCACAAAGTCCTTGTGCTTTAAAGATCTGATTTGTAAAATAACTCAGGTCAAGTTTTGTCTAAGAGACTCTGAATCTCTGTTAGGATGGCATTTCAAGGGCATTATTTATTTATTTATTTTTTTACTTTTACTTTACAAATGAGGGAGAGCCTTAGAGAGCTAGCCATCTATCTGTGTCCCAGGGATCCCACAGACAAGTAGCCATCACCAAAACTCTTTGCAGGTCAGACCATTCAAACTGCCACCTCAGCTCTGCTGCTGATTATAGAAAACGTGAAGGGTGACCACATAACTTCTTTCTCCTTGAAATCCACTGCCTTTCCACTCCCTTGCTACAGTTGGAAATCCCATTTCATTCAGCCAACAGAGGAGAGCACTTCTCAGACTCAAGCTTTAGAAAAAAGAGAATTGCTTGGGAATATAGTTAGGGGTTCATGATGGATTCCCTCCAGCATTCCTGGCTTCCAATGCCCTGTTTTTAATCAGGTCTACTGAGAGATAATTTACATACAGTAATGATCACCGATTTCCAGTGTATAGCTTTATGATCTCTTAGAGCTGCCATAGCAAAGTACCACAAACTAGGTGACTTAAAACAACAGAAATTTATTGTATCAGTTTGGAGTCTACAAGTCCAAAGTCAAGATGTTAGAATGCTCTCTCCAAAGTCTCTAGCACTAGTTCCTACCTTGCCCCTCTCAGCTTCTTCTGGTCCCAGGTGTTCCTTGGCTTGTGATAGCATAACTCCAATATCTGCCTCTGTCTTCACATGGCAATTCCCCCTGTGTGTCTGTGTCCAAATTTCCCTTTTATTATAAGGACACCAGTTATTGGATTAGGGCCCACTGACACTAGTATAACTTAATCTACAACCATCCTATTTCCAAATAAGTTCACAATGTGGGGTATTAGGGGTTAAGACATCAACATATATTTTTGGGTAGCACAAGTTAACATCATATACTCATCCTCACAATCAAGAAACAGAATACTCCCATCCTCCTAGAAAAATCCCTTTGAAGTACTTTGCATTCTATTCCTTCTCTTCACCTCTTGCCCCTGACAACCACTGACCTGATTGCTTTTGCTATGGTTTGCCTAGAATTTCACATAAATGGCAATATATGTATTATACATATCTAATGATTTTAAGCACATAATCTTGTGTTTGGCTTCTTTCACTCAACATAGTGATTTTGTACATTTGTACATTTCGGCATAGCAAGAGTTTGTTCATTTTTTAATTGCTGATTAGATAAATATACCACAAATTATTTATATATATGCAATGCTTTATGGGAATTTAGATTTTTTTCCAGTTTTGAACTGTTATAAATAAAGCAGTTATGAACATTTGAGTACAAATCGTATGTTCACATACAGTTTCATTTTGGGAGAGTAAATATCTGGGAATGAAGTTGCTGGCCTATAGGCTAAGGGTGTGATTAACTTCCAAACTTTTATATATGTGTATATATGTATGCAGTCTAGAATAGACTCGATTTAACATTTATATTTCAAAGGCATTTTATTGGATATAGAATTGTCACTTGATCTTTCCATACTCAAAAGATGATACTCTATAATCTACTGGCTAACATAGCTTCTGATGAGAAATCCGTTGTAAATCTTGTCTTTGTTTCTATCTGGTGTTATATTTTTCTGGTTGCTTCAAATATTTTCTATCATTGTTTTTTTCAACAACTTGACCACTTGATGTGGTTTTCTTAATGTTTCTTTTGTTTGGAGTTTATGAAACTTATTATATTGTGGGTTGATCTTGTCAGAAAATTTTTACTTGTTATTTCTTCAAGTGTTTTTCTGTCTCAACTTCTCTGTCTGTCTCTCTCTCCCTCTCAATCTAACACATTTGTTAGACTGACTGATAGTGTCTCACCGTTCATCAAGACTGCTCATTTTTCTACTGTGCTGTTTTCTTTTGGATAGTTTCTACTGCTGTGTCTTCAAGTTCACTGACCATTTCTTTACAGTATCTAATAGGTTATTAATTATTTCTAGCATATTTTTCATTTTATATATTGTAGTTTTAATCTCTAGATATTTCATTTGGGGCTTTTGAAATCTTCAGTTTTTCTTATCATTGTGTTTATGTTTTCCTTACATCTCTGAGCATATTTATAATAGTTATTTAAACCCTATCTACTAATGACAACACTTCCCTATTTCTTTATATTCCTTTTTTTCCTCCCATTTATATATAGGTTATATTTTCCTGCTTTCTTTCCTACCTGATAGTTTTTTATGCTGGACATTGTGAAATGTCTATGGTTTTTGTGGTGAATTTTGTTGTATTCCTTTAAACCATGTTGCTTCTGGCACACAGAAAATTTACTCGTCAAGTCATTTTAATTATTTCAAGATTTTCTTTTAAGTTTGCTAGGATGGTCTGGAGTAACCTTTACCCTAGGTATAAGTTAGCCCAACTACTAAGATGAAGATTTCTGAAGACTCTACCCCATGTAGTACAAGGTCTTTCCAGTCTGGCTGTAGGGGAAAAAAAACTGTGTGAACTTAGGGAATTTTTCAACCTATTACTTTTGGGGCTTTCTTTCTCCAGGCTTGTAGAGTTTCACCCATGTGTGTTCAGAAAAACTTTGACTCAAAGATTGAAGAATATCCCTTAAATAACTTTATAGCCTTCCCTATAAAGAGAAGGCTCTTCCCTACAGAGAACACCCTGTACAGCATCCCTTTCATCAATAGTCCTTGAATTCTAAATCGTCTCTACTGAGAAATACCACAGGGCTCTGTGTATTGAGTTCCTTTTCCAGTATTGCATCATGGAAACTTGACTGCAAGTGACAATAACTGGCACTCCATTTCTTCATTTATTTATTTAATAAATATTCATTGAATGCTCACTCTGCGCCAGGAACTGCTTGATGTACTAAATATTTAGTACAAATATTTCTGAACAAAGCAGAAAAACTTCCCACTATTTGTGGCTTTTACATTCTAATATTTTACAAGAAAAAGGAATTTATTGGAAAGATACCTCTAAGAAGCACAGAAAAAATAGGAGATATAGAGGAAATGCAGAGAGTCAGGAAAATAAACAGAAGCCAAGGTGATGTACCAAAAACCAGTATGTACTGCATATGCTACTGCTAATGAGAGGAACAAGCCCTCTAACCAGTTTCAGATTCTTCCATCATTTGTTCGAGATCTGAAGTCTTAGAAGAAATAATCACATTGGCAAGACCTAAGTTAGTGCTTATACCTTGAGTTCCTGAAATTAGGGAGAGAGAAGATCAGGACCCCTTAATTTTCACTGTAGAAATAAGACATCATCTCCACCAAGATGGCACATAATCAATAATTCCTTAGAATGGGGAGTTGATATGATTAGGAATTCTGGACAATCAGAACATGACAAAAATTCACTAAAGTTGCATGGAAAAGTCAAGACCCAGAGAAACGGCAGTATAAAGAAACCAAAAGAGAGTAGAAGCTGAATTGAAGAATTAGGGAAACAAAAATAAGGGTCAGTTATTTATTAACAGAAAAGAAATAAGCAGCAGAATGAGGAGAGCTGAGTTTGGAAGCAACTAAAATGGCCATTAGGTCACCAGTACTGTTGCAGGCTACCTAGAGCTAGCTGTGTTCTGGAAGGCAATGACTCATGTTCCAATTGCCCCTGAGGACCGGATTTATGCCAGATATGATATTTTTCTCTCCCTTTTTATTGCCATGTCCATTTTTACAGCGAATTCATCATTAAACAAAGACAGCAGAGTGTGTCTATTTCTTAACATCTGAAGGAACAGACCAAACCCTGCTCTGCTAAGTAATGAGGATGTTTTGTAAGGACAAGGAAATGCTGACACTTCTCCAAACTGTGTGGATTCCTTGGTCCTAGTGGTCAAAGGAATCCCATCCATAATCTCACTTGGAACCTCCACATCTTCCCTGCCTTCATTAGGATTGCTGCCCTGGGACTTCATTTTCAGAGATATGACAGAAGATAGTAATGAGTTGACTATCATTTCCACCTGTGACTCCCCAGCAGGCACCATTCATTCAAAATCAGTCACTAGGCATGGAAATTTTTGCCCTGATATTTAGAGAAATTAAATGTGCCATTTTGATTTTTCAAAATGCGAACTACTTTTGCTGTCTCAGAGGGCTGGACACAGTGGAAGTTTTCTCCAAAGAACAAACTTTTCCCTTAAGCACAATCAGCTGTGAATCAGGAGTTGTAAAGCGGAGAGGACAATTAAAATCAATGACAGCATTTAGTTTCCTGCCAAGAGTAGCTTGCCCAGTTAACAGACTGTGCTTAGATGCCTTTCAGTGCACAGAGAACACCCTGGGCTAGCTGGTTGCTCAGCTGGGGACACACTAATTGCTTTTATTAATGAGAAGAGCTCTCTTTTCTCCACTGATGTTTCTTGAACTTCCATCCCATGCTTGGTTGGTGAAGCATCACTACTACAAGCTGAACCACAGTTACAATATTTTTCTCCTAATCGAGATCAGCAGAGCATAATTTGAAAGAGGAAACAGGAAAAAAAGAGTTCTATTTGAATTCCTAATGGTTCTGTTTAATCATGAGCATTTTAGAGTATAAAATCCTAATTATCAAATGAATTTTAAAAATGACGTGTCCCCATCAAGTTCTGCACATTAGTACCAGGGCGTTAGATGCTAAGCTTCAAAGTTAAGAGCACTGGATTTAGAGTCCAAAGATGAAGGTTCCTATACCAGTTTCTCAGGGACATTCGTAGTACCACGTGATATTCCTGGACCTTAAGCTCTTTCTTTCTTTGTGAAAAGGGGATAATCCAGGACCAGACTGTCCCATGGCCCTCAAAATTAAACAAAACAAAACAAAACAAAACAAAACATAGAATCTGAAAGCTTATATATATTTACTACCCTTATCCTACCAGAAGAGGTTCAATTATCAATCACTGAGTACATATTCTCCTACCATATGCCCAATATCATTCTGACCAAAAGTAGTTAGTTCGTGTCCCTTCTCTTACCTTTGTCAACTGCTCATTATACACAAAGACCAGAAGTTTGGTTAATAGAGCCATGGACAATTAGAAAGGAAGATGATCATTTGCTCCTCTTTCCAAGAATCAGCCTGATCCATAGTTGAAGGGATTGTTTTGAGAGACATTATTGTCCTCCTGACAACATTTTCTCTTCAAAAGAAAATCACTTCTCCTACGGTTTGTATAATAATACAAGAGAAGACAGTATTGTGGCTGGGAAAACATTGCAGATACAGGAAGAAGTAGATAAGGAGAAAGTAGAACAATAGAATGAAGAGAAAAAATACGTAAAGGGGGATCAAAGAGAGAGAAGCCTGGAGTGATGGAGAACAGATAAGCAGCAACAAAGAAAATGACATTCCAGGAGAGAGATGCCAATTTAGCAAGAGACATCAACGGACATTTGAAATCAACTTAGAAAACGATACTACAAAGATAATTTTTGGAATAAAGGTCAACCGATATGCAGAGCTGTGCTATATTTGTGTGTGGAAAGAGAGAGACTCTAGTTGTAGCTCCTATTTATGTATTTTAACACGTAGCCCTAGTGATTTAATACCTCTGTAATTATGTATATAATGGACACTCTTATAATGTTTTATTTATTCTTCCAGAGTTGTGTTTATTGCAGACTGTCTCATTTTAGAGTTATTTATGTCTCTGTCTGTCTCCTTTACCAGTGATTGGATTCTCCCAGGCCAGAGCCACATCTTACTGATTTCTATATTATCCTCAGTACCTAACACAGTATCTATCACGCAATAAAAGTTTAATAAAAGTTTAAATTGAATTGAATTATTTTGAGACTTTATTATTAGTGTGTGTGTGCGTGTGTGTGTGTGCACGCGTGCACACGTGTGCACACTAAATTGTTCTGGAAAATTGCATTTTAGTTTTAACTTCTCAAGTTAGAAATATAAAAATAATGCAATAAAATACCAGGAGGACAATTCTGATAATCTGTTCACTGGGGAACAGAAATAATGACTGGGGAATAATTATCTATTCTTGATTAGGTCAATCTGTCCTTAGACTTAGGCAGTAAGGAGAGGAGGTGTGTGGATTATAGAATTGACATAAGGGTAATTATCCTTGATAGCAGGTAGAGCAGATCTAAGGGAGTAGCACTGTGTATATAAAAGAAATATAATACAAGCCACAATCCCTGCCCCTTACCAACCGTAAAATTAATTTGGAGAAGAAGAAAAAGACAACTGAAACAATTCAGCAACTATGTAACGGAAGCAAGTCCTACATTTTTTTTTTTTTTTGCATAATGGGAATATTTTGGCAATAAGTGATAGAAGGTGTCACAATTGTTCTCACAACAAAACTCGTTCAGCCCCCTCCTCTATTTTTGTTTAGTTATCCCAAGGGAAGACTTCTAGTCTAAATCTTCCTGATTAATTACCCCCACACTGTTGGTGTTTGAAGACATCCTCTAGCTCCAGAACCAGGTGACATGGGAGAGGCTGACAGGGTCATCAGCCAGTGGACATTGATCTGCTGAGAGCGCTTACAAATATATTGAGTAGCATTTGAAAGTAACTCATGGTCTCTCTTAATTAAGAGTAATGTACGACTTCCTGATGACAAATGATGAAGCAGCTTCTCTTCTCTTTATCCATGTGTGACAAGTCTTCCCTCAGACTGTGAATGTGTGTAAAGACCAGTGGGTGACACAATTGTGACTTTAGATAAATAGGCTGAGAGCCGAAAGACTAAGCTGGTTTAATGCACATGGCATTTTTGACTCATGCTGTCTTTGCTTGCTCTAGCTCTTTGGGCTGAAGGAGGCTGTCCTCTCCTATTCATTATATAAGTTTCAATTTTCATTATTTTTATGGTGATTTTTGGTTTTTTTTAGACTGAAAAGTATCAGAAATTATTTTCATTGGAGGAGACAACAGTAGAGATAAGAGAAAAAAAGGATTCTTTTATTATATAAGCAGGGAAACCTGTTTACATGAGGCATTGAAAAATCAGAGGCTTTTAATGTTTTCTTCACTTTTCTGAATCCAAATGAGAGTAGTAAACACCTAAGGATAAAAGGAAGGAGTGTCATACTTTAACAAAGAATTATCTGTTTCATAATTACTTTAGTAAATTGGCTGTGGTGCATATCTGAAGCTGCTAATGGTTGTGCTTAGGCTATTAGACAAAATGACTATCAGGATAGAGTTTAATATTGAAAACTTGGGGTGTATAGTCAAGTAGTGTAAAGATTAAACAGAAGATGGAAGGAAGGGAGAGAGAGAAAGTGGGAGGGAGGCAGAGAGGAAATTAGCTGGTTTTGAAATAAAAACGGCTGAATTCACATGCTTTCTTTTCCAGTTTACTTAAATCTAGAAATAAAATTTTTGAAACAACAATTAAATTCACACCATCAACTACTTAAATACAGAAGCCCTTAACATCTGGTTCTATCTTTTTCTCTGTCCCAAATCTTGCCATCATAATAATAAACATGAGACACTAGAGACTATATAGATAGAAGCTAAGAACAGACTTTCGAACCAGCTTCAGGGTTTAGATGTCATCATCCTCTTACCTCCTGGGTGAGTTTGGGAAAATTACCTAGTCTGCCTCTGCTTTTTACTTCATCTATGCCTCAGTTTCTTCATCTATAACTCTGGAATGTAGTAATAGTACCTCATTAGATTGTTGAAAAGATTAAGTGCATTAATACACATAAAGCACTTAGAACAGCTACTGGCACATGGCAGGTGCTCAATAAAATAGACACGCCAGCCTCAGGGTTCATTGGCCATCCTATCCACCTCTCCTTTCAATTTCAGCAAGTTACTTCCCAGACACTTTGTCTTCTACTGGATATAGAATAACTCTGTTTCTAAACACATAAACGTTAATATTACTGAATCCAACCATACCTACTGTCCTTCCACCTTTCTGACTCTTTAACCTTGGTATCCAACAGCTTAGGAATCTACTATTGACCTAAATAAAGTTAAAAAACAAATGGCAGGTTGAGAGAAGATATTTCTAACCTATACTAACAAGGAATTGTGTACAGAAATATAAAGAATTCCTAAAAATCACTAAGAAAAAGACAAACAACTCAATAGAAAAGTGATCAAATGGAATGGGGAAACAACTTAAATAGAAAGTAGATGGAACGTCCAAAAAACATAGGAAAAATGCTCAAACCTTGTTAGTAATCTGGAAAGTGAAGAAATAATGCAACATTCCGTACTTTAGAGATTGGCATGAACTCATAGTCTGAATTTACCAAATGTTGGTGAGGATATTTGATAAGAACACTCATGTGTCCCTGGTGGGAGTTTAATTGATAGATATCCTTTGGCGAACAATTTGGTAATACCTGATGAAGCTCAGGATGAACATAATTTGTGCATTAGACACCACTGGTTGCTTACCAGCATCTTTCCCCCAACCTTGCCTTCTTTACAGAAGCTGATTTTGTTTGCCTAACCATCCCTCCCCCTACACACTCATGTATTGCAAGGAAAGAAGATGCTACCCCCAGTTTCAGGAATGGGCTTGATTCTTTCCCAAAGTGGTCATATTCCCTTTGGCAGTGACTCAGTTGTAGCCTACAAATTATAAGGGGAGGTCTGCTGTGGATATTCAGGAAAGATTATAATTCCTAAGAGATTGCTTTAGAAAAAACAGCCTTTCTTCTTCTGGACAGTGTTGTGTCTGGATGTCATGCTTCCAAATGCTGTAACCGTTTTGCCACCAGTCTGAGAAGGAAGCCACACCCAGGATGATAGGAGGGAAGATGAAAAAGAGTGGTTTCTTTTCTTTTTTTAAAAAAAAATAATTTCTTTTATTTTCAAGAGAGATAGAGTGCAAGAGAGGTAGGGCCGGAGAGAGAGGGAGATACAGAATCTGAAGCAGGCTCCAGGTTCTGAGCTGTCAGCACAGAGCTTGACATGGGGCTCGAACCCACGAACCGCGAGATCATGACCTGAGCTGAAGTTGGACACTCAACCAACTGAGCCACCCAGGCACCCCCCAAAAAGGAGTGGTTTCTTAAGGGCCTTTTTGAGATCGACTAAACCAAGCTTAAAAAGCTGAAACCACCCCCAACAACCTCTTTTTAAGTAAAATAATATATGTTTTCATTCCTAAACCGGATTGAACTGAAGATTTTCCTTCTTATGTTCAAAATCAGCCTATCTATACTTTAGACCCCACAAAACTCCCACTCAGGTGTACATGGACACATACATACAAGGATACGTATTGTGGCAATCTTTATAAAATCCCTAAACTGGAAGGAAATTACCTAGCTTGACTTGAATAGTTAAATACGCTTCATGTAATCATAGAATAAGACTGTGAAACAATTCAAATATATTCAAATGAAACACTTGGTCTGTTTCTGTGGGCATAGTTATGTATCCAAAACATGATGTGGGGTGAGAAAAGAAAGTAACAGAGCAATATGGACTGCATACCATCTGTGTGAACTGTATAAGCATGTAAAACAATGCTCTTCTTGGTCCATTTACATGTACATAAGGAGTAAACATAAAAAGCCGTGATCAACAGACAGAAACTCATAATAGTGGAGAAGAGACAAGCTAGAGGTATAACAAGAATTCCAATTGTATGTGTAATATTTTCTTTTACTAGAGATGCAAACCATGTATAAAGAAGCATCAGCTTTTGTTAATTCAGATTAATTACAGCATGAGTATTTCTTGCATTATTCTGTAACTTGCAATTTTCTATATGCTTAAAGAAATTGATAATAAATACTTTTAATAAGAAATTTTAATGTAAAAGAAATTAGAAAAAAAAGAAAAGATACTCAATGGAACTGGACTGGGATCATCTTGCACTATTAAATTTAAACAGCGCTTTCTTGCTTGAATGTTGTAACAGGTGTAAATTATTTTTTTAGAAGTGTGAATTTTATTTGAAATCTCTTAAAAACAGATTTCTGCACAACATTACATTGAGGCTGTCACTAGGTCTCCCTTGTGTTTCAGGTCATCGACTCCCTTTGTGCTATGTGTTCTTTCCTAGGCAGACTCAACAAAATGGTGGATTGCTTGGACCACCCCACACATAAGCATTCCCCATTTCCTGTGTGTCTTTGAGAAGTTCACAATTTGTCTAAAATAAATATCAACATATGAAATTGCTAGACTCCTGACATTCCTTCATATCCTGCTTGATTATATCCTTCTTAGCTCAAACCAACAATCCAGCTTCTTTCTTACTAAATCCAGCTCTTGAGAAAATAATCACCACAGTGTTGATTTGTTACAGTCCTTAATCCATCTTGCTAATTTAGTATGGTTCTTAATCCATCTTCGACCTGTCTCTGAACGTATTGGATGATATCCTTCACTCCTGAGATTTTTCTTACTATCTAAACACTTTGCCTCTCAAATGTGTAACTCCCATCAGATCTCTATCCTCAGACTCTGGCTGGATTCCAGCTTTTCTATTGAACTTCTCTCTCTAGTTATGTCAAACTGAGTACATGTTTCACCCAACAAAAGAAAGGGCATTATTGGGATCAGAACTAATAATCTATAGTTGGAAGTCATGTAAGATGGAGAATGATGAGTAGAGAGCTAAGACTGGTCACCGCAATTTTCATTTGGGATGGCCTCAAATTTTTGACACTTCTCATCGAGAGGTGGAGGTCTGTGGCCACTCTTCTTAAATATGCACGGATTTTATGACTGTTTTGACCACTAAAATATGGCAAATGTTAACGCTTTGACGAATTCTGAGTCCAAATCTTAAATCATTGATAATTTCCACTTCCTGACTCTTAGCTCCCTATCTCTGTGAGCCCTGTCACCACATAAGAAGTCGGCCACTCTATCACTCCCATGCTGGAGAGACCACACATATGTGCTCCCTTTGCCAGTCTCAGCTGAATCCAGTCTGCTAACCATCTTCCTTTGGGTGTCAGACTCATGAATGAAAGAATCTGGGACCCTTCTGACCAGCCCATCCACCAATCGTTCTGAGTGACCTCAGTCAGTGCTGTGTGGAGCAGAAGAATCACACAGTGAGCCTTGCTCAAATCTCTGACCCACGAAACTGTGCGATGTAACCAATGGCTTCAAAGCACTAAGTTTTGGAATTTGTTATGTAACAATAGATAACCTGGTAACTTTATCCTCCTCAAAGCCTCTTGAGTTTGCCTATAGTTCTCACCCATGAGATATTTTCCGGTTATTATAGATCACTCAAAAATAATCATAAACTCACTCATTGTTAAAAACAATACAATGCATAATTATATAAAATAAAAACTGAAGATTCCACCTTTATTCCTTACCTCCATTCCATTCCCCATCTCAAACTTAACCACTGTTCCTATTAATGGATGTTTAGATTATTTATAGACTTTTGCTAAATAAAACAGTGTTGGAATAGCTTTACCCTTGTGTGAGTAGTCCCTTCAACTTTTAGATTCATAGAAGTCAAATGTGGGGCTAATAGTATATGTAATGAAAACTGTGGTATATATCAAATTGCCCTCAAAAAAAAAACAAATAAAAACGTTTGCTCATTTATATTGCCACCAATAAGTACAATTGTATCCATTTCTGCACTCACCAGTCACTAATGTATATTATCGTTTACATTTTGCCACTGTGAAAGTAGTAAAAGCGGTAGCTCATTGTTTTAATTGATATTTTTCTGATCACCTGCGAAATTTGTAGCATTTTTTTTCTACAAAAGAAAAAGAAAGAGGGTGTTGGGAAGAGTGGGAGCAGAAAATCATGTGGTTGTTTATCCTAGCACATAGTTGATAATTTTGGTAGCCCAGGCAAGAGATTATTGAACCATCTGGCAACAAGGGTAGAGAGAAATCACCAGATTAGGTATGTATTTTGAATGAAAAGCTGACAAGAATAGCTGATGGTTCTGATGTGGGATAGGAGGACAAAAAGAATTCCAAGGTATTTGGCTTAACCACTAGGTGCATGATGGAGCCCTTTGCTGAGATGGAGAAGACTGGAGGTGAAGGCAAGAAGACTGCTTTACATGCTAAGTTTGAGAAGACTATTCAGTATCTCACTGCCATGGAGGCAGTGGGTGGAGTCTGGAGTTTAACGAGGAAGGGGGTATGTTGGGGGGGAGGGTTGAGTCTGTGAGTCATTAGTGTGTGATGGCATTTAAAGCCATGGAATTTAGTGCAGACAGGTAGGTGAAGCAGTCCAAGGCCAAGTCTTAAGGCTCCAATATCCACAGGGAAGATTGGGGGAAGACCCATCCTGGGGGTCTGAGAAGTGACCAGTGAAATGTGAGAAAAACCAGGAGCCTGTGAAATCCCAGAAGACAGGGCGGCCACTTAGAACAGTGACTATTACACAGTAAATACTACATAACAATTAGATGCTATTATTATTTCTCCTTTGAAGCCCTATGATTGATCCCCAAGTAGGCTTCTGCACTCTGATTTCAAATAGGGCTGCATTCCATGGCAGGTCTTGTCATTAGACTATGACAGGAGATGTGTTGGACTCCAAGATCAGATCATAAGTGGTAGAGAAGTAGAGTAAGTTAGGATTTAGAAGAAATACTGTATTTGGCAACGTGAAGGTCATTAGTGACTTGAGAAGAGAGGTTATAGTGGAAAGAAAAATTCCAAATGGATTGGGCTCTAGACAGAATAGCAGGAGGAGAAAAGATGTGCCAACTCCACTGTTGAGGAATTTTGCTCTAAAGAGGAACAGAAAAATAGGGGAGTAGTCAAAGGAATATATAGGATCAAGGGAAGGTTGTTTTATTTTTATAATACGGAAGATACTTTTTATAGGATGTTTTAATGCTGATGGCAAAGAGCCAAAAGAGAGTCTAAATGAAGAAGTAGGAGAGAGAAGGGAAGCCTCAGTGGCTCAGTCAGTTGAGTGTCCAACTCTTGGTTTCAGCTCAGGTCATGATCTCCTTGGCTTTGTGTGTTTGAGTCCCATGTCCAGCTCTGCACTGACAATGGAGAGCATGTCTGGGATGCTCCCTTTTGCTCTGCCCCCTCCCCCACTCATGTTCTCTCTGTCTCTCTCAAAATAAATAAATAAACTTAAAAAAAAAAAAAGAAGTAGGAGAGAGAAGACGAGTCTATAAATAAAGTCCTTAGGTGGATATGAAGCTACATTATCCAGTGCCCAAGTCTTACTTAAGACTCTGGCTTTGGGTAAAACCCAGATCATTCATCCATTTTTAACAAGATGTAACAAAGCAAAATCAACAGGTGCAGACCGGGTGGGCTGGTAGCTGTTTTAATTGGAGCACAAAGAAGTTTGATTCTGACTGATTCCTTTTTTTCAGAAAGATAAGAAAGTCATTAGTTGAGAATAAGGAGGAAGGAGTAGGTATTGGAGATTTCTAAATATAAAAGAATAAGTGGATTATTTGGCTTGGTGGGTATGGTTTCAGTATGACACTTTCCAGGGCAGCTCAAAGGGGTCACTGAAGGTATGTGGTCATGTTAACATCAGTCTGGTGTTTTTTTTTATTCAACCATTCTTACATATTTTTCTTCACCTACATTGTTTACACTGTTTATGTTGTGATCACAACATAATAATATGATCACATACTATTTTTTTAAGCTTATTTATTTATTATTTTGAGAGAGAGAGACAGAGACAGAGAGAGAGAGAGAGCAAGTGGGGAAGGGGCAGAGAGAGAGAGAGAGAGAGGGAGAGAGAGAGAATCCCAAGCAGGCTTTGCACTGTTAGCACAGAGCCTGATGTAGGGCTGGAAATCACGAATCTCTAGAGCATGACCTGAGCCAAAGTCAGATATTTAACCGACTGAGCTGCCCAGGTGCCCCTTTGATCACATATTATAAGATGTTTTTTTCTCTTAGGCAACTCAAATTTTCTAATTTTTTTTTCTATAAATTCTGGGAGGTGTGTGTGTGTGTGTGTGTGTATGCGTGTGTGTGTGTGTGTGTGTGTGTGTGTGTGTGTAGTATATTCTTGAGAAGGCTCTATGTCTGCCCTAAAATTATTTTTTTAATTCTTCACTATTTCTTCTAATATTTTCATAATAGCTATTAGCACTTTCTTGTATGTAGATGTTTTGCATGTGCATATCTGTCTAACTTCATTTTCTTCAAAATGGGTAAAAGATGTCCAACATCATTTTTCAAAAATCCACCCTTTTTCCTCTTGAAAGCTGTATTGTTCATAGGCATGCACCTATTTTTAGACTTTCATGGTTGTTTCATTCATCACTTGTCCACTCCTGCATTATGATCACATTGCTTTAATCACTATGGTATTTTTAAATACCTGATAGTAAAATCATCATTCAGATTTCTTTCAAAAATTTCATTGCACACCTTGGGAATTTTTTCTTCCAGATAAAAATGATCTCTCAGATGAATCTAATTCAATGTGATAATTATCTTGTAAAACATTTAAAATCCTGAAGGGGTTTTGATTAGAATTAAATTGAATTTAAAGATGGTTGGGGGAGAGTTAACATTCACAATCTGAGGGCTTTTCAGAGAAACCTGAGATTCTCCATATTTATTTGGGTCTTTTTCAATGTTCTTCAGAATGGTTTTATAGATTTATTCAATGAAGAAACTCTGTAGCATCTTATAGGCATTTTCTGGCTCTGGCACCATAAAACAAAACTCATTTATTATCTTCCACATGGCACCTTGAACAAATTAATCTCTTTGTGCCATGGTTTCCTTATATGTTAAAAGAGGATTGTTGTGGGGAATAAATGAGTTAGTACCTGTGAAGCACTTAAAGCATGCCTGGTGCTGCCATACTGAGCCCCATTATCCATAATCCACAATCCATAATATGGCCATATGGGCCATATTGAAGGCCCATAATCCTGAGCAGTCCTTTGTGCTGACCACATCACCACTGCCTTTCCACAAAGGAATCTGTGACAGAGTCTTTGCACACATTATTCCAAGGTGTCTGAAGAATATAGTTTCCAGACTTTTAGCTCCTGTAACACAAGAGAGAGCTTAGTAGGGCAGGATGCTGCTTTCAGAGAGATGAGAAAGATTTTTCATGGAAACATAAAAATATATAAAAATTATTTAGAAACTGCTCTGTAGTTGGTTATTTGTGTTTGGTACCACTTTTTTTTTTAAGACGATCTAAAAGAAATCTGCATATAAAAACAGACAAGTTTAAAAATGTTTAAAAAAATTTTAACGTTTATTTATTTTTGAGAGAGAGAGAGAGAGAGACAGAGCGTGAACAGGGGAAGGGCAGAAAGAGAGGGAGACGCAGAATCCAAAGCAGGTTCCAGGCTCTCAGCTGTCAGCACAGAGCCTGACGCAGGGCTCGAACTCACGGACTGCGAGATCATGACCTGAGCCAAAGTCAGATGCTTAACTGACTGAGCCACCCAGGCACCCCTAAAAATGTTTTAAAGGCAGAGGGGAGACTTTACATTAGATGAGCTGCCTGAATATCAGTATATTTTCTGAGTACATCTTTTGAATCAGCCATGCAGACACATGACATTCATTCAATATTTAACAACTGAAATGTAATACCATATTATGCTACTCTTTGTGTGCATTCAAAATCACTGCTTTTACGCAAATAACAGTGATACCTATTAATCACCAAGAAGAGGAGGCCATACCAAAACTACTTGGGATTGCTATATTTTTTATCTAGTGGTTCTCTTACCAGAACCAAAAAGACCTATTAGACTCTTCATCTGTTAAAATATATTTTTCTAGGAAATATTAAATGTTGTTAGTATCAGAAGTCTTTCACAGAAGGTTTTAATAAATGGATACATACATGTTACATGAAAAATCTTCCTATGTATTCTCTTTAAAAAGCAGAGTTTTGGATAAAAATTTTAGAACATCTAGGCTGGGCTTAGGGAGGTGGCACTCACTCTTCCACAGTGGCCACTGATTGGGTAGGAAGTGAAAAGATGGCAAAAAAGAAAACCTACTTCTATCTTCCTGTCTCTGTTTCTCTCTCTCTCTCTCTCTCTCCACACTAAAATAGGGAATGCAGTAAAACCTTGGTTTGTGAGCATAATTTGTTCTGGAAACATGCTTGTAATACAACGTAATTGTGTATCAAAGCGAATTTCAAGAACTATTGGCTCAGTTGTGATCATGTGATGTTCGACGTCACGTACTACTCCTATTGCAAGACATTGCTCGTTTATCAAGTTAAAATGTATTAGAAATGTTTGTGCCTCTGGCGGAACACTCACAGAACAAGTTACTCGCAATCCAAGGTTTTACTGTATATTTAGTTATAAAACCTGATGGGTTGTCCTTCATGTAAGTCTCAGCATAATAGCTTAAGGGAGGCAGGAGCAGAGTGTTTCAAACCACTGACTCTGAGAGCCCTGGGATCATTTTGGTTGGCATGTTCTAACTTGCTGGAGTTGAACACATACTACATGGCTAACTGAACTAAGCACTGAAAAAAAGACAGCCTTGATCCCCGGAGCATGTCATTAAAGCATGGTAACTAGGGTACTGGGTCACCGCAAAGCTACTCCTGAAAGTAAGTAAAACAGACAGAGGAGAAAACAGCCCATGTAATATTAATGCACATTACGCTGAAGGAAGAAATATGCTCCATTTGCAGTGCCCCTATGACCTGCTGCCCTAATTTACATGCCCTTGGACTTACACACTCTCAAGGCATCAGTCTGTGGTTTCTGTTCCTCTCTTGTGTGTTTGTTTCTTAAAATAGGTGAACTTTTTGAAAGAGCAGAAACAACAAGATGTATTAAACACAAAACGAAGTCAAGTCCAAGGACAGAAACTACTCTATGGTGGTTGCCCAGAGGACCACCCATGCCAGAAATCACACTGGTGGGGAGGGGAGAAGGTGGCAAGAGCACTTCCCTCACCTTCATTCTGCATTTGCCAAGTCCTCAGGCTGCTAGAGGAGTCCCCATCCTTACTCTAAGCAATGGATCCTTTCACTACCCACTGGAAGCGTGGTCTTTGAGGATTCTCAAAGAGCAGAATTGCCGAAGAAAGAGACCTCAGAAAACAGTGCTATGCATTTCCATCCCAATAGGGATCCAGAGCCCAGCCACAGTATGTAAGTGTTTGGTACATTTACCTTTAAGCAAAATTAAACATATTTGTCAAACTGAAATGCCATTATTGACTCAACCATTGTAAAGCAGCTTAAGCACCAATCTATGAATGATGATTTAAAGTAAAAATACAGCAGAGGAGGCTCCAAAACGCCTTATGCTGCACCATGTAAGAATGGTAATAATGTAATAGTCCCCAGAGCCCAAATCAGGCACATGCTGCTCCAGAAAACTGGTGAGACTCTGAAAAGTAGAACTCACTTAAGAAAAAATATTCCATTGAAACTGTTACTCAACTTAAGGTGGTATACACCATTTTCTTTCAGCCTCTGAAATTTCCCTGTCATTTAGTTTCTGAGAAAGCATGACTCAGCAGATTTTTACAACTGTTTTATTCGGTTGGAGAGAGATGATAAAGGTCACAGTTCCACCG
Organism: Panthera uncia; assembly: GCF_023721935.1. Classification (NCBI taxonomy): domain Eukaryota; kingdom Metazoa; phylum Chordata; class Mammalia; order Carnivora; family Felidae; genus Panthera; species Panthera uncia. The sequence continues at coordinate 12,684,333 of NW_026057576.1, forward strand.
CTGTTTTCAGGTGTGACCTGGTCCTAAAGGGACCTCGTCCAGTAGGGTGTTGCACAGGTGGAGCAGGGGAGCCATGGCCTCTTAGGGAGAAGAAGCATGTCCTAAGACAGAGCTCATCATTATAGAAATTAACCTGGTTTGGCGTTTATATTTCCATGTGAGTATAGTCATAAAACATAATCTGCACAATTTTAGATCAGATTCGACCTCTATTTTACAAGGAACAAAAACACAAGTTATATAATTGGTCATCTCCCTTGCGCAAAGATGCCATCGATTATTACTCCATTACTTTCCTTCTTAGTTAAGCTGTTGAAGTTGAATTTATAAGCAACGGTCTACAAGAACAGGCATTTAACATATAGTTGATTGATCGAAAGAAATAAGAGGAGGTCCACAAACTACGTGCACAATGAAAATCATTGATTAAAACAACATAGCCTGGTGTTCATAGTTTACTTAACAAGTGAGTGCACCCCTAAAATCAATCTCACAATATGGAAAATGTGGATAAGCATAATGTAGTTGAAAATAATGATCTATACAATTATGGATCGAGAACCAATTCAAAGGAAATCAAAAGGTTCATAAGGGAAAATGGGAAAAGATGAGGAGAAGTGGACAAAATATATCATGAGAAGCTCCAAGAAGGAATGGAGTGAGGCATGAGAGCGAAGAGGTCTGAGGCAGATAGTAGTTTTCCAGTTCACCACTTGCTCTCTTTAAGGGTACCATTTTCATTCTGGAAAGGTTTCTTGGATGAGGTGAGTTTTTAAATGAAGGATTGGGAGAAAATGGTGAGGCTGGCTGTCAGAGCAGAATATCACTCTCAGCAGCAGGGGAGAATGCCTGCATGCTAAAAAGAAACGCAGGGTGGCCGCGAGAGGAGCCTGTGTACTAGGCTGGAAGGAAACAATGAAGGAGATGCCAGGCGATGCACTGTGGCAGTTAATACGCAGGCACCTCGGGGGATGGCAGGCCTAACAATAACCGCATCAAAATACAATTCAATATCGAGAGGGAAGGATGTTGTGAGGAATTTAAATCAAATAAAAATAAAGACCATCAAAGCATAGAGAGAATAAAGGATATTAAAACAATAAAGGGTGGCCGAACTCTGTCTCCTGCACTACATCATCATCAAAATCCCCTTCTCTGCTCTGGATTCTGAAGACATTGTGACCAGGTGGGGGATGTGGCACTCACAACCTTCACGTTTCCAGAAATAGCAGCAGGTGATGCAAACTTTCCCATCAGGAACTAGATATTTTTATCTTTCTGTCATCCTTAAGGAAAAAATAAAAATAATCATAGCTTGTGTTGTCGAGTGCTTCCTATTTGGCAGGCACTGTTCTGAGCACTTCGCGCATGAACTTATGCTATCCTCAGAACAGCTCTGTGCTATAATTATCCCCATTTTGTGGTGGAGAAAAATGAGGAACAGAAAAGTAACTCTCCCAGAGTCGCACAGACAGTAAGCAAGGAAGCCTGGATAGAAACCCAGGTAATTGGCTCCAGAGTCTGCGTTCATTACCTCCATGCCGCCGTCTCCTGAGATACCAGCACCAATGCTGACTATGACCTTGGACAAGGTGCTGTCTCCTGAGATACCAGCACCAGTGCTGACTATGACCTTGGACAAGGTGCTGTCTCCTGAGATACCAGCACCAATGCTGACTATGACCTTGGACAAGTTTGCACTCCCTTCTAAAGACCACACTATCAGATGCAGATGGGACCCATAGATGCAAATCGAGTTGTTTCTATGAGGTGCACAATGTGGACACAGGAACATGCATGCTTGCCTGTGCCAGGACCTCGGGGGATATTACCCCCTCCCTTAGGGGGCGGGGATGTACCCTTCAGGTTTGGTTCATTTATGAGAATTCTAACTTAGTCCTAGTTCTCAGAGAAATTTTTATTGTCATCTCGTGTCTTTTTCCAAATTTAAGCGACTGGTAGGCTCTTTATAAATCCTAGTTTGCTATCAGATTTAACTTTTAAAATAAGACCATATCCTACAGTTTCCTAAGATAGCTAACCAAGTACTCGGTAATACACACTCTTGTCTGTAAAAATTAGACCTTAAATTTATCTGGATTCTCTAATTATTGTCATTTCTTTTCTTAAAGTATGATACTGAATTTCTGGATTTGCAAATTTATAGTATGTGTTCTTCTGTGTTTGTCCTTCGGTGAGCATGCCATCCATTGCTGATTTACAAGATCACATTCATCTCAGAGTAACGGCAGTACAATAGATGAGGGTTATGAAGATGGTAGGGAGGAAGAATAATAGAATTTGTGCTAACCGAAAAAAACACATAAATATGTATTCTGAATAGAGAAATGATAGCTGAACAAATGAACTATAAAGTTGAATAAGAAAGAATAAAAGAATAAAGAATAGAGAATGAAAGGATAAAGAATAAAAATTCTTTCATGAGAGAGAAAAATGCTGATGCTGATAAGGATGTATTTTCTTTTAAGAATTTGGTAGAGGTCTTCCTGCTGAAGGTAATATGCACTGCTGAACACTTTTGCTATTCTCCGGCCCTCCATCCATCCTTGTCGTGATAATTTTAGAACACAGTGTAGCGTCTTCTTTCTTGGCTCCGATAAATTGCAGTGGTTGCCGCTCATCTTCTTTAACAAGAGTTCTATCCTTCTATAAAAATGGGCATCTGAGTGTAATAGGCCATCTAAGCCCCTAAAGATATCTTGGGTTGGAGAAAGAGAAAGACTTACAAATGAGGCAATAAAAAATAAATTACACAACATTAAATTTACTAAGTAAGCAAGATAATAGAGTCTGAAAGCCAAAGGTGCTGAGTGAGCAAGCTTCCACTCCATTCAGATCTCAGCTTCGATGTGACCTGCATGCTAATCTTGCTGTGTGTAAGACACATTGTCGAGATGGCACTCATTATTGGCATTAGTTATTCAGTTTGTATGATATGTTTCATTACTAACCTTCTCTTTTCCAAAGCCTATAACTGAGTGGTAAAAATTTATATCTTCTGTTATTTTTAAAGGACCAAATTTGGCATACAAATTCTAGTGCTTAAAATGGAATTTTATTTGAGGAGAAAATTGGGCTGCATTTGAACAAGATTCTATTAAATATTACCCAAGGTTATGAGCTTAACTGTAAAATCTAAGGATGAGAAAAGCAGTTAATACCATGGGGGATAGTATTTTTACTTCTGTGTGCACAATACAAAGACTGGCAACTATGTGAAAATACTGATCTGGCAAGCTGGGAGACCCAGAAGACTCAGTTCCTTTTTGGGCACTCAGGGGAAGTATTTCTGGGAATGAGGCATCAAGAGTAAAGCTTTACAATATATCCTTCAGGTCTTGAAAAAAAAAGCCAAGGAGGTTTATAAGTGGGAACGGGCTGCAAGCAAAAACAGAGATGAGATAGATCTCATGGCTTAGTTGGTACCTAGAAATCTAGGGCAGTGCAGGTGTGCTCATGTGCTTCCAGTGGACGTTAAACTTGTGTGTGGCATGGCCTCTCCCCCAGCGAACTGGGGCACTTGATGTCATTACCGGACATCAGGTCGTTGACCCAAGGCAGCATTTCTCAGCATTATAAAGCTTGTGCCCCCTTTTGGTACACTGGACAATCTTACCACTCCCCCCAAACCCTAGTTTTCCCCACAGTGGTCTAAGTTGGGTCACGTTAAAATGGAAATACAATGGCTACTCCAACACAAGACTTCACATTTATTTAATTCTTACTAAGTGGTAATTAATTAGTAATTAGATATATTAGATCCATTTGTAAGAGTAAGTTTTAATTTGAGAGAAAGGAATTTGAGAGGAAATGCCTTTCACAGTGCCACATACATAGCAGGGTCTCAGAAAGGTTAGTTCTCTAGCTGGATTGCTCGTGGTAAGATGGATAAAGGGAGACCAATGTTTCCATTGAAACATGAATGATTCCAATGAATCCCTACCAGATTCTGTACTTACTTGACAAGTTTTACTCAGCCTGGGCCTGACTGTCGGTGTCCAACAGTGATGAGGAAATTCCCACTGGGCTGATTGTCCAAGAGAAGCTAAAGTTGTTACAAGCAGACAGAAGAGAGCCTACAAAGAGTTAGTGGAGTTATTGGCTCTAATATTTTGTATGAGGCGATTTCTTCCTCAGAGTGTTAGTGTCCTGAAGCTTCATTTATCTTATTATTTATTTATTTTGCATGACGGCTTCTCCCATGGTCCATTCATTCACATATAAGCTCTAAACAGAGAGAACTGAATCTTCTTCAAGGCGTGGAGAGCCCATAACCTGGAGCTCCCAGCCCCCAGGGTTGGTTCATTAGACTGAAGATCAGTCTTTGCTCCTGGTGGCAGCACCTTATTCCCCTCCTAGTAGTTTCAAACAACGCCAAGTAGGCAATTACTTTTGTTAGATTACCTTGCATAGTTTGGGTATGCAATAAATTGATGCAAGTTGCACTTCAGGTTAAGTAGAAAAGAAATATATACCGTTTCTAGTCCATTTTCCCGGCAGTAGTTACTGTTTGGATAGAGTGAATAACTAATAATACAAATTCTAAATAGACCACAAGATGCTCTATTCAGAGCAATATATGTTGACCATATCACTAATAAGTTTTGAAAATCTTTAATTTATCGATCTATTAGGAAGTGGAGATATAGGAAATCAATTGCCTATGAATTATAAAATAAAATTACTTTTTAAATGTTGCTAATTATAAAAAGAATTCTGGCCAATTTGGAAAGATTTCAGTTGAAGGCAGGTCACACATCACAGCCATTTTCTTCATTTCTGCTTGTGGTCTTACTTAGACCCCCGGCACTTAAGTGTAAATCTGTTAATGAACAACTTGCATACTTAAAACCTTGCTACATCAAAAATCTTATGCTATCTCTGTGTCTATGACCTATCAACACAGATCCCAGGTAAGATTAAATTATTATTCCTTTACACCTCTTTTAGAACCAGACATTTCTACTCAATGATCTCATTCTATTTCTTTCTCAGAGGAATTTTGAGTGGAAAGAAAGCATTGTTGTAAATTGCAGTCATCACATGTATGTGCCCTGCGGGCGGCATGCCACATTATGCTAGGCTGACCTCAGCCCCCAGCCACCCAGCGGCACTCTGCTTGAGGTATGGAAAGTCCCATTGAACACGCAAACCTTAGACTCAGAGAGACAGTGTGGCCCAAATGGCACATCATACTCCAGGTTTCACTGAGGGGTCCCAAGAAAGAGACCATGCATCTAGCCTTCTCCAAATTGTCACACTGGACCCGTGGCGAAAGCCACATCAGTGCTCGTCAAGAGTAACCAGAGGCAGCAGTGACATAATACAAGACCAAGTCACAGAGAGTGCTCTAGGACACCAACACCCCAGTCTCTGGACAATGCTGGTAGCACCCATGTGAGCTGGCAAGCTCAGCCTGCATCCCTTCTCTCCCTTCATCCTTTATCTTCTCTTTCTCCACCACTCTTCACATTCTCATGCCTCAGTGAGCCTTCTTATCTCAGAGGAAGGCAAGCTTATTCATTCATTGATTAACAAACATGTATTGAGTACCTATTGTGTGACAGGCTCAGGAAAGGTCTCAAATACTCCTTACTGCTAGGAGCTCTTTATTTAGCATAAGAGATTGACATGTAACCACTGATAAAATATTGACTAAGAACTATTTTAAAGGCTTCTTCTGTGTTGATGACACACAGAAAGGAAGAAGCAAGCAATTATGTTTTGGAGGAAGAAGAAGGAGGATGAAAGAATAAGAATCACAAAACATCAGGGCAGGGTTGAAAGGAAGGCACATGTTCAGCACATTTTGCCAGGAAGCATAGGAGATTACTAATAAGTTAATTCACACTCTGAGTGATATCATGGTTTTTCTGAAAACCCTTTATGGGTCTCAAACTGAGTTGACTGCCCCAAAACACACTGATGCTCAGCCTGCTCTGCTTGATTTCCCCATATTGGTTTTCGTATCATTAATGGGCCATATCAGGTCATGAAACTGAGTCAGTTTTGATTCTGTTCCTCCCATATACCTCACATCACAAAATCTCTAAAATGAATTCACTTGACTCAAGAAATATCAACTCAAAAATATAAAAACCCATCTAAAAATAGAAATTTAAAAGGCAGGGGGCGCCCGGGTGACTCAGTCGGTTATGCGTCCAACTCTCGACTTCAGCTCAGGTCATGATCTCACGGTTCACGAGTCTGAGCTCCATGTTGGGCTCCACACTGTCAATGCGGAGCCTGCTTGGGATTCTTTCTCTCTCTCCCTCTCTCTCTGCCCCTCCCCTGCTCTCTGTCTCTCAAAATAAGTAAATAAACATGAAAAACAAAAAGCAATGTCAACTTGATCCGTCCCCTCAGCTCCTTCTCCATGCCAAGTTCATGTCAACTTCCTCTTGGACTGGGAATGGTAGACTCTACTGCAAGTCACGTTTTAGCAAGGAGCAGGTAGCATGTTTTAGCCTCCCGCTGTACCGGATGCCCCTCTGTGTATGCCACGGTATGTCCATGCTGTACTATGGTGCTACCCACCTGCCCTGCACTGAGCATGCCCCCACCTTTGCTCTTGTGTTCAGCTGGGTGTGTGTGTGTATGTATTCACTATGTGTGTACTACGCTTGCCACCTGAAAATCCCTCCCTTGTGCTTTAATGCAGCTTCCCCCCCCCCACCCAGAGCTGCCTTTTCTTGTGGCAGATTCATATTCATTACTCCATGTTAAAGGCTGCCTCTATGTTTTTTTCTTACTTCTCTTACCCATATATTGAATAGAACACAACACAATGAATTGTAAGAAATTACTTGAACAAACTGAACACAGTAGGATACAAATAGTAACTTGATTATTTTTGTTATTACTGCCTTTTAAACTTTTTAAAAAAATTTTTAAATGAGAGAGAGAAAATGAGCTGGGGGGAGGGACAGAGAGAGAGGGACAGAGAGTGAACCCCAAGCAAGCTTTGCACTGGCAGCACAGAGCCCAATGAGGGGCTCAAACCCACAAATTGCCAGATCATGACCTAAGCCAAAATCAAGAGTTAGATGCGTAACCGACTGAGCCACCCAGGCGCCCCCTGCCAGTTAAACTTCTATTTTTAGATGGGTTTTAATCTTCTGTCCTTTATATACTCTTGGGGAGAACCCATAGCTTTTCCAGTCATTCTCAGGTATTAACAAATGGTGTACTTCCAGAAACTGAAAGTGTGGACAGATTTACGGTCAATAATTGATTGTGTCACATGGGGGCTTATAATTCTGCAGCAGGGACACAGGTGATTTGTTTCTTTTCTCCTCTTTATTCCTCCTTCTCTTCCACTTGCTAGCTACTCATTTTTTTTTAAGCTTTGAGAGAGAGAGCATGAGTGAGTAAGGGGCAGAGAGAGAGGGAGAGAGAGAGACATTTCCACAAGAGGCAGGAAGAAAGGGACAGATAGTGGAAGAGGGAAAGAGAGTGAGGAACTCAAAGCAGTGTTTGAATTCATGAGCCACGAGAGCATGACCTGAGCCAAAGCTGGATGTTTAACCCACTGAGGCTCCCCTTGCTAACTACTTATTTTGGCCCTTCCTTGCTTGGTTGTAGGGAGCACAAAGGAATGGGGGTAACAGAAATGAATCCAGAAAAAAAGTTCCAGTGTTAACATGGCTAATGTGGTTGTATCCTGGGGGCAAGGTCAATTGTGCATATCCAATGACCAAATTCTGTCTCTTTCTTGTGTGGAGATTTGGTAGAATCTTTAGAGAACCACTCTTCTCCTCCTTTGCCACCTGGGCCATCTCACTATCATTTCCAAAACAAGCTAAGCTTCTCCCAGCTGGTTCTGAATGGATTCTCTTCACCCCGGGCTTCTGGCTATCCAAGGAACAGGACCTTATGCTGATGGCCACCTTGCTCCACAGGTGATCAATTCAACAGAAGTATTTTAATTTTTTTAAATGTTTATTTATTTTGGAGAGAGAGAGAGAGAGAGAGAGAGAGAGAGAGAGAGAACATGTGTGAGCAGACAGAGGGGCAGAGAGAGAGGGGGATAGAGGATCCAAAGTAAGCTCTGTGATGACTGCAGAAAGTCCGATGCAGGGCTTGAACCCATGAACCGTAAGATCATGACCTGAGCTGCAATTGGACGCTCAACCAACTGAACCCCATATTTTTAAGCAAAATTTTAGCTTTAGAATAGTTTTAGATTTACAGAAAAGTTGCCAAGTTGATACAGAGAGTGCCCATATACTTCACATCTAGTTTCATCTATTGTTAACATCTTACATTAGTATTGGTACATTTGACACAACTAATGGACCAATATTTATACTTTGGTATTAGCTAAAATCTATACTGTATTCAGATTACCTTATTTTTTAAAAATCTAGTGTCCTCTTCCCATTCTGGGATCTCATCCAGGATGCCACATTACTTTTAGTCCTCATGTCTCCTTAGGCTTCTCTTAGCCATGACTGTTTTTGAGACTTTTCTTGGTTTTGATGAGCTTGACAGACTTTGATGAGTACTGGTCAGATATTTTGTGAATGTTCTTAATTGAGATTTTTCTGATGTTTTTTTCATGAGTATACTGAAGTTATGGGTTTGGGGGAGGAAGACCACAGAGGTAAAGTGCCATTCTCATCACATTACCTCTGGACTTATCACTGTTGATGTTGACCTTGATCGCTTGGCTGAATAGTGTTTGTCAGGTTTTTGCATTGGAAAGTTACTCTTTATGTTTCTTCTTTCCACACTGTACTCTTTGGAAGGAAGTCACTCTTCTCAGGCCACACTGAAGGAGTGGGGATGGGTGGGGGGTGGGGGGTTATGTGCCATTACCTTGAGGAAGAGTAGCTACAGACACTATTTGAAATTCTTCTGCGTGGGAAATTTGTTGGTCTCATTGATCTGTTTATGTATTCAATCATTTATTTATATCACCATGGACTTGCAAATAATTATTTTATATTTTGGGCTGCAATCCAACAGAATCTTTTTAAGACAACTCCAGGCCTTTTGCGAGTTCATTTGACCCAGGGGAAGACTCGCCCATCTTTGCCCCCACAAGCCATGTAAATGTAGACCGTTCTAGCATAGCACTTTACTTCTGCCTGGGCTTCTCTGGCCAGCCCTGTGCCTTTAGTTTTTGGGTATGCATCAGGGCATCAGTTGCTACTTCTCCCACCTCTAGGAGACACCTATGAAGTTGATTCCTGCAAGTTCCCTCATTTGGCCAAGGCACTCAGATGATATTCTCTAAAGTAACCCTTGTTATTGACTTCTCTGATCCATTCCTTAGCTTAAATTTAAACAGCCTTGAAGGGAGAGGTGAGTTGAGAGTTACAAAGGCATCTTGGGACACCTGGGTGGCTCAGGTGGTTAAGCGTCCAACTTTGGCTCAGGTCATGATCTCATGGTTTGTGAGTTTGAGCCCTGCATTGGGCTCAGTGCTGACAGCTCAGAGCCTGGAGCCTGCTTCGGATTCTGTGTCTGCCTCTCTCTCTGCTTCTCCCCTGCTCATGCTCTGTCTCTCTCTCTCTCTCAAAAATAAGTAAATATTTTTAAAAAATTTTAAAAAAAACCAAAGGCATCTTTACACATGCTTAGCCTCTTCTGTGTAGGGGGTCTGTCATTTATTGTTCTTCAAATTTGAAGCCAAAGTTGAGTGTTCTCCAAAGAGGAACACTTGTATTTAGTATCCTGTTATGCTGTCGTAGTTTAATGGTTCTCAAAGTGTAGCCCTGAACCAACAGTATAAGCATTGCCAGGGGGAATTTGTTGGAAATGCAAATACTTAGGCCCCATCCCAGACCCACTGGATTGGAAACTGTGGGGCTGAGGCCAGCGGTCTGTGTTTTAGCAAGTCTGACATCTGATTCTGATGCAGGCTGAAGTTTGAGGACCACTGTGATTAGTAGCTTATGTGTTCTCTCCCTCAACTTGACTATAAGCTCTCTTAGAGCCATTGCCCAGGCAAGCATGTAAGTTGACACAGGGAGCTCAAACGATGAGCTGCAGTCTTGTTCTACATTATCCTCTGCTATTAAAATTGCACTGTCTTAATTTCTAAGGGATATATTAGCTCCTTGCTGTTACCAGGCTCTGGGTGCTTCCCATCCCCTAGGAGTTCCTTCAGTGCTGCCCATGACTTTTATTAAAAATCTCTTCAGTTAAAACTTTTCCAGGTGTCATCTGTTTCCTGTCAGAATCCTGATGGATACCATGCCTTAAGAGTATATTCATTTCTGGGGTGCCTGGTTGGCCTAGCCAGTTGTGTCCAACTCTTGATTTTGGCTCAGGTCATGATCTCACGGTTCGTGAGCTCAAGCCCCAAGTAGGATTCTGTCAGCTGACAGCACTGAGCCTCCTTGGGATTCTCTCTCTCCCTCTCTCTCTGCCCCTCACTGTCTCTTTCTCTCTCTCTTTCAAAATAAGTAAACATTTTTTTTTAAAAAAAAAAGGTTATTTTCATTTTTGTAAAGGACCACCAAAGGAATGCTTATTCCAAGGAAGAAAATTGCTGATGCTATGTTTTCAGGCTTTGGTTAGTTGAGGGTAAAGAACCTCTTGATGATATTCTAAAGAAATAGCTGAGTTTATTTTCTATGTTCTGCATACCAGAGTTCTCCCAGTCCATTATACAATGTCTATTTAATTCTCACACTAATAATCATGAGGTTTTATTGCTACAGTTTTACTGGAAATCAAAGCGCAGAGCAGTTGTGACTTGCATCAGACTACAAAAGTGGAAGGTGGAGGCATCATCTATCTGATGACCAAGTCAGTGTCTTTAAGCCCCCTGTAGACCCCAAGCATTGTCCCTTTACACAAGTGACCCCACAAATACTACGCAAGCGTGGGGGTGCTGGTCTGACCAGTCTGGAGGCAGAGGACGAAATGCTGGAAATACCGGGAGCGCAGCTTCTGCCTCACAGACAATGACAGAGAACTCTGTGGGGGCCTGACAGGGCCACAGTGAAGGTTGGGGTAGGAGAGAATTAAGAATACAAGGTCAAGGGCATGTCACAAAGAGTGTGTGGTTTTCAAGGGTTAGGCTGTGAAGACAGAAGGAAATTGTCTTCACTATTGAGAGGAGAAGAAAAAAGACAAAAATAGACCATATTGCAGCTAAATGTCAACAAAAGTAGCAGTTAGGGGAGACCACTACGAAAATGGTACAGTTTAACAGCTGGAGAGTGAGTGAGATTAAGCTAACTAGTCAACTCTCCTTGCTGGGGGCTTTCCTGGCTTTTTTACCCCTGGGGAGAAGGTGGCAGTCACTAGAAAACGGCTCAACAGCATGTCCAGGGAAGTGAAGACAGACAGGGGTTTAACCATCATCGTGCTAACTACGACTCTTCTCCTGAGTATAAATACCAACTCCCCAAATGGGCACAGTGGATCTCAAATCAAGGTCTACACTGAACACAGCAAGACTTTGCCTTCTGTAAGCATTATTTTTTTAAATTTTTTTTTTAACGTTTATTTATTTTTGAGACAGAGAGAGGCAGAGCATGAACGGGGGAGGGGTAGAGAGAGAGGGAGACACAGAATCGGAAGCAGGCGCCAGGCTCTGAGCCATCAGCCCAGAGCCCAACCTGGGGCTCGAACTCACGGACCGTGAGATCGTGACCTGAGCTGAAGTCGGACGCTCAACCGACTGAGCCACCCAGGCTCCCTCTGTAAGCATTATTGATAAGAATAGGCCTGGAAAACTGCCTTTTAGTGAGTGGTTCATCTAGTCATCGTCCATAACGCCTGTTGAATAGATGGGAACATGAATTGTAGCTGGAATGAAACATCACCTTCCTCGGTAAGGGACACAGAAATGGTGACACTTCCCCCCAGCTCTGGGCTATGTGCGGAGCATGCCATGGTATATACACCCAGTGGAGCTTAGCACACTGTAGCAGAGAGCTCAGACAATACAGAATCAAACTTTCCAACCATGGTAAGTGACATAAAAGAAATAAACACGATAGGATGGAGAAGGTGGTCAAAACCCTCTGAGGAGGAGACATGTCAGCATAGACATAAAAGATTACAAAGACAAAGACAAACACTGACTTCAAAATACACGAGCAAAGCTTTTCAGGTGCAGAGTGCAGTCAGGGCAAAGGCCTAAAGTTGGGAACAATCTTGGTGCCTTCTAGTGTGTTCTAGGCTTGGAGTGCATGAGGGGAGGGCCAGGAGGTGCAGCTGGAAAGAGGTGTCAACTTGAAACCAGCTATGGAGCCTAAGGAGCCCTACATCTCTCAGCTCATGATGCTACGATTCCATCCAAGCTGTGGGGACCTGTAAAAAGATGAACGTGGATCCATTTTCCTTTCTTTGCTGAGAATCAGCTCCTGCTCCTGGCAGGCTGTCCGGAGCCTTGGCAGGTGCAGCCTCCCTTGACTTTATAAATGGGCAGCCTGTAGTCAAGAATTTCCAAATGTGATTAAAATGAAACCGCCATTGAAATCAGGTTTGGCTGCCTGTCTCTCTGGTACTCAGAAAGAAGAGCCCCTCCTGGACCTGGCAGGCAAACTCGGTGACATTGTTTGGAATAGATTTAGGAAGGCCTGCCAGGTAGACAGGAGATTTCAATAACCGTGCAGCCAAATTAGTAATTAGAGGGACTGGGTACTGGGGACGCACCATGAAAAACCCTATGACCTCTCAATAGTTGAAGTCATTGAGATAAATGAGCTCCGAAAACAGTGCTTCATTTTAGAAAGTGCACATACTTTATGATTAACTCCTTATGACCACATTCCCCCGAGGCTGGCTAACCACTGTTCATTGAAATCAGAAAACGGTAAGTTCTCACTAGTTCTCTTGGCCAGTTCAGCCCTTGAACAGTTCAAAAGAGGAAAGATTGGCTCCAGAATGTTCTATATCGGCAGAGAAGTACAGATAAAATACATTTTCCTGGATGGTTTCAGTTTAAATCCAAGGCCAATAGACCAAATTTCTACAATTTCCTCTCTCCGTGGTTAGTTGCGTCGTGGAAGAGATGGTTCCAGAACGATAAACAAAAGTAATGCTTTAAGTAAACGGACTGTACCTGCTCGTGAGAGTAATGAGGATCCACAGCCAACACAGCAGTAGCTCACACTTCCCTCCGTGGCTCGTTTTAATTGAAACTGATGGAGCTGGGGAGCTGACTGGGTTTTGCATAAATCATCATCGGTAATACACTTTCAAGGGTAATCACAACATTAATACACCAAGCAGGAAGTGAAATAATTAAAATTTAGCACATTGCAGTATTGAAGTTTCTAAAATTAATCCACAGCACCTTTCCTCAGTACAAATGAGCAATTGCTTCCATCCACAGAGAAGGACATTCAAAAAAATACTACATTACGTACGCCATCAGCAACAACAACAAAATTTCCACTTTTCTTCCTATATTGCAATCATCTGCATACATTTTAAATGCTTTTCCTTACTTCTCTGGTGGTGCTAGGCTTTTTAAAAAATTAGTTTTACCTGCCTTTAAGCTAAATATGTGGCATAAAGTCACGTAAAATAGAAATCCTGTAAATCTGGGAGTGTTGGAGAGAAAAATTGTTCCCATATGACTCTTAGGAAGATAATTCCAGTCCAGAGAGTGAATATGGGTATGTACAATGGGGAGAAACCTGTGGTGATGAGCATCTAATTTCAATATATCTGTATAAAAGGTAATAAAATATCTAGGCTGGATACCATAGTGAGCCACAGGGGTAAGATAGTCGGTGGTACTAAATGGCTTACTTGTCCTGATAAAGCAAGTATCTTTAATGCCTCATGTCTGACAAAAGAGAATCAGCAAGAAAGCTCCCTATTGTAATGTGTAATCTCACATGCAGACAGCCTGAGAGCAGCAGTATTTTGTGGGGGACCACACCCCAGTGTTCTCAGACTAGGAACATCTTGACCTAGAAGTACAAAAATAGCAGCTAGGCACTTCCTTTCACCAAGATGTTGAGGAGGGGCTTCATTCAATGGGCAGGATTACTGGTAGCAAGACAGAATCCCAGACAAAAACTCCCCCTCCCCCAAACTGTGAAGTAGGTGAAGTTGGTTTTGGGATCTCCTCGGTCACCTCGGTATCATTTCTTTTCTCCCTTATTGTCACACCTTCCATGGGGAATTAGGGATCTCCCAGTATCTGGAGAGAAGAGAAGGTAATGAGTCCCCATCACCATATAAGAATTACTTGACTAGGGAATTTCACCTAGAATTTGTTGATGAGAGGAACCGCAAAGAAGAATTCTGTTGTTCATTCTTTTCCGAGGAAGATTTGGATCGTTCTTTTCCAAATATAGTTGTATCACACCTACCACTCCCTCACACATTCCTCCTAGCAAATGCTCCATGGTATCTTGGCGTTACACTACCCAGAAGCACTTAAGATTATCTGCAGTAGAGATTTATTTTGACCTCTTCTTCCAGATCATTTACAAGTGTTGAGGGGAGCCTGGGTGGTTCAGTCGGTTGAGCACCCGACTTCAGCTCAGGTCATGATCTCACAATTTGTGAGTTCAAGCTCCACATCAGGCTCTGGGCAGACTACTTAGAGCCTGGAGCCTGCTTCAGACTCTGCGTCTCTCTCTCTCTCTGTCCCTCACCCACTCACACTCTATCTCTCTCTCTCTAAAATATAAACATTAACAAAATTTATAAGTGTTGAATTATGTCAGTCCTTACATCTATCCCTCACAGACTTCACTCTGATATTTACTCATCTTGGGGTGTTCTTAGTAAAGTTCTTCTTAGAGGTCAGGTTCAAAGAGACAGAGGAATTTCTAATGGTAGTGTTTTGGATACTAGAGAAGGGGAATTAGAATTGAGAGATGGGACAATGTCTCCAATGTCTCTTACATCACATTATTCAAGTGCTACTTCCCATGCTGCCTATCTGGTGAAGTCAATTCTGATGACTTGCCATTTGAAGCAAACACTGCCATTTCCTACAATGAAAAATCCTCTAGTGGATTTGATTACCCTCAAGTGATGGGGTACATGAAAATAAATGCAGAGTAAGGAGAGCTCTCAGTTAAAGTCAGGTTTCTAAGGATCACCTGGCCAAAGAGAATTTCCAATAAACCATGATCATAAAAACTGCTTCATTTGGAAAATAGTAAGGGCCCTTATCATATTAATGCTTTTTAATGAATACTCTTACATGATTTTTTTGTTGTTTACTTATTTCTGAGAGCTAAAGAGAGAGAGAGAGAGGAGCAGGGGAAAGGCAGAGAGAGAGGGAGACACAGAATCCAAAGCAGGCTCCAGGTTCTGAGCTGTCAGCACAGAGCTTGAACTCATGAACCGTGAGATCATGACCTGAGCCAAAGTGGGACATTTAACCAACTGAACCACCCAGTCACCCCAATACTCTTATTACATGTTTTAAGTGCAACTATTTCTGTTAATACCAGAGAACAGAGATGCAAACAAGTCCCACTGAAATTCTTAGGCACAATCTAAGCAAATTGTCAGTATCCTTGATCAAAACTTCAGTATCTTTAAATATCTCTCCAGGTCTTACCTGGTACATATCCAAATGCTTTTGCTACTGTTAAGTCTCCTAGCTCAACTTCCTGGGATTTTCAGGGAGGAGTAAAATTTAGGTAATATGGGTGCCATCAATTCACATCAAGTCAAGATACGTTGATTGAATGTCTATTAAGAAGGAAAAATGAACAGTGGAAAGCAAAGAGGAAAGAGGTGGAGGAGGAGGAGGAGGAGGAGGAGGGAAAGAGGAAGAAGAGGAACAGAAGCACAAGCAAAAGGAGGAGGAGGAGAAAGAGGAGAAAGGGGCAGAGGAAAGAAGGGCAGTGCAGAGACAGGGAAAGAGAAGTGGGACAAGAAAAACAGGGAGGGGAAGAAATCAAAGCAGACACCGCGCTCAGCTTCACTAAGCAACATTACTGTGAACATCTTTCCCATTGCCATCACACACTTGCCAGTCACCAGCCGCCCTCCAGCCCTGTGATGATGCCCCTCAGGCACACTCACCAATACATTAGAGAAGCTACAGTTTTTCTAAACCTTTCATCTTTCTACTCAAAGTAGGCAACTACCAGAAAGGTTTTAACGGAGTCTAGTTACCTCCCCTCCAGGAAATGTGCTAAGTGTCCTATTTGTAAATCACTGTGATGATACAGCAAGAGTTATTTTCTTCCAGATTTATTTTGGTTTTGATCATGTTGAATTTTGATAACTTTGTCATCAAGCATAATTAAGAAAATAATGTAATTACAGAGTACATAGCACAGGTGAAATGTAATTATTTGGACTCCCAGGAAATGAGCTCTTACGAGCAAAGTAGTGACTTGAAGGAAGGTCAGGAAACCAAGTGTCCTGCTCCTCTGATTGAATGGTGCTTCCATCTGTACTGGGCTGAATCAAGCAATCAGCCAGCCAGAAGGCTCAAGGCAGGATCGATGGGTTGCAACCCCGAGGAACATCTGGTCCCTTGAGCAGCCACAGTAATTCCATAAATGGTTAGAGCTGCAGTGTCTTCAGGAAAACAAATAATGAAAAATTTCATGTTTTCTCCTGCCAGCCGACCTTCCCTACTTTGGCCGTCTCTCACAAGAAAACATAAGGCATGGCCTAACAATAAAAAAAAAAAAATGTTGCTATAGACTGCTTGTGTCTCCCACATTTACGTGTTGAAACCTAATCCCTCACGTGATGGTGTTTGGAGGTAGGTCATAAGAGCAGAACCCTCATAAACGGGATTAGTGCCCTCATAAAAGAGACTCTAGAGAGCTCCCTTAACTCTTCCTCCAGGCGAGGACAGAGCCCTGTGAGAAACAGGAAGCAGGTGCTCGCTGAACACCAAATCAGCTGGCACCTTGATTTTGACCTTCTAGCCTCCAGAACTATGAGAAAGAAATTGTTGCTAAGCCACTCAGTCTACGATGTTTTGTTATAGCAGCCTGAACAGATGAAGGCAATAATAATTAGGGAAGTAAAGTTCTCTAAAAGACAGTGTACAATTTCAGAACAGGGACAAGCACAATGCGTGGCACAAAACAAGTATTCCATTAAACGAAGGACCTGTTAATTCTGGACCAACTTGGGATTGGAATGGGGATTGTCTGCAACCTAGACCAGATCCAGAGATTACAAATAGTTCTGAGATTTTCCTCCCCTAAAGCCAGGGAATTTTAGAATTTGGTTCGGGGACCCTGTCCTCAGGGGATCGCTCCACACTACCTGGCTGGACAATGATGGGACAAGTTGGATCTCAGTATGTGTTTGCCATCTGATAAAATTCACATTTGTGCCAGAAGTTTTAAGTCGTAACTTGCTTTAGTTTCTGCAGACAGCAGAAGTGCAAGGGATATGGAAAAAGAACAAAGTGCCAGTATCTTTAGAACATTACTGAAGGCTCCTCATGTATGATGCAAAGAAGTTTTCGTTCGGATTTTGATCTTAGTTTCACCTAAAGAGGAATGCCTTTTTATTTGGCTTGTTTGCAATTTTTAAAACTTATTTTGTAAATATTTTATAATATTTAAAACAGTATATAATGACTCTATGCCTCTTGCAGCAGAAAATAATTAATAATACTTGGCACTTAATGGCACTTTTCATCATTAAATCTCTTTGTAGACATTAATTAAGGGAAAGATACTTCATCTTTTTTAAGTTGCTGTTAGGCTCCCATCACTGCATTTCATGAATATGAGTTGCAATGGGAAGTGAAATATGTAGAATTCAAAATAAAAGTCTGCCAGAGGTTTGCCTGATAGGTAAAAATAAGCTTTTGTGTGTCTTCTATTGTACTCTGTCCCTTCAGTTAGGTTTGTAAATAACATTTATTCATGACTCTATCTTGAAATCTATTCATTCTTTGATTACAAATACTGTGATATTATATTAAAAAAACAAATATTTTGTGAAGTATTTTGATTTATTCAAATGCAAAACCTTCATGAATAAAGGTACCCAAAGTGTTCCTTTTTGTGGAGAGAGAGTTCAGTGGGGCCAAGTTGAAGGAGCCTCCTGCCTCTATCCCCTGGAAAGTGGATCTTTCTTCTTCTTCCGTCCAAAGGGACAAAATTTATTCACTTCCAGGGCCAACCTTACAGCCTTATGTCAACGGCCCACTTCTTCCAGAAGTCTCCTCTCATTGGTTTCTGATGTCTGGATTTCTAAGGATAATCCTTTTATTTTATAATGTGAGATAATAAACCTTGCCTCCCACTTCTCATCTAAAATAGCTACCAGCCCAGCCAGAGCTCCAACCTCCTCCCACAATTCCATGCTCACTTGTATTTATCTCCTTCACTTCTGTCTTGGAGACTCACTCCTGTTTCACCCAACTCTGTCAACACTCGGAGCTTCCCTTTCCCTCCTTTGACAATCATGTTGTTTGTCTTCAATTTCTCCCTCCTTACCGACTCCTCCTTGGAATTCTTTAAATGCAAACCATTATCAGTCGTATGCATCCCCTGTAGGTACTGTCTTGTCCTCCTCTTCATGATGGGCTTCTTACAAGAGTAGCCTTCTATGTGAGGAGCCTACATCATTGTATCTGTTTGCTCTCTTCCCATTCATTCTTCAAATGATACCAACTGCTTTCTGCCCTAACAACCTCCTGAATAGTGGC
Source organism: Panthera uncia (assembly GCF_023721935.1). Classification (NCBI taxonomy): domain Eukaryota; kingdom Metazoa; phylum Chordata; class Mammalia; order Carnivora; family Felidae; genus Panthera; species Panthera uncia. The sequence goes on from NW_026057576.1 coordinate 12,702,934, forward strand.
AAAGGAAACAAAGCATCATCTAAATGCCATTTACAGTAGGTGCCTTCCACTCAACATCTCCTCCTTTAATATCATTCTTTCCTGGTTCTTACATACGTTTGAATGCTCCTTTTCCATCTTTCTCAGGGTTCTCATCCCCCTGAATGTTTGTGTTTCCAAGGATTCTGTTCTCTGAGTTCTAATCATTGACTTCACCTTTCCAGAGGGACTTTGTCAAGCCTAGATTGCAACCACCACTTGGAACAACAGTTTAAACATGTTACAGCCCATTCTGCTCTGCCTTTCAGCACTGTTTCCTCTGCCTGGGTTGTCATTCAGCCTGGATAACTCCTTATCAGTCTTCAAAACCAGGTTCAAGGAGATAGTTGGTCCCTCCTCAGTCCTCACAGCTTCTTACACACATGTGTGTGGATGTGTGGATGAATGTGTGTGTGCAATATGTCTATACTTGAAGATTTCTCAAGGAAAGGGATTCCAGCTTCATTATCTTTGCATTCTCAGCACATACAATAGTTGGACTAAGGCAGACCAAGATGACTATTTCGGATTAGAGAATGAGAGAGAATAATAATGTGAACTCGGCTAAAGGTTACTTTTTCTTTGTTTCACTCTCAAGGTGACTAATGAACAATACAAAGGCCATAAATCAGACAAGAATGTTGGGAGAGAATGTAGCTCCCCATTGCTTCTCTTTGCATCTCACAGAGGTATGCCCACATTTTGGTGGGATTGGCAGGCCACACAGAGTGAGACATCTGCCACGTCAGAGAAACTGAGAACTGTGAACTTGTTTTCTTTTGTATCCAGAGCCATGTCTGAACCCAGGAGTATATTTTTCCACTGTATAAGAAAACAAATTTGCTGATCATTCAGTGAGCAACGTCCAGCTTAATGGCAGGTTCCCAGCCTCCAAATGCTTGCCTTGCCAGTACTGGGTCAGATGTCCCTTATCTATACTTACACTTTAGGGCTGAGGAATTTTTACATGTCCATTTATCAATTTTTCATGGTCAGGCAATAACCAAGTTTATATGAGTTTCATAAATATTAAATGAATTAGTTATCAAATGAGTAAATGGCCATCTGGTTGAAGTAATGCATTGACTTTGTAATCCATTGCCTTGTTACCCACTGACAGTGCGGGTAACTCAGACATGTTGGGTATGAGTAGAAACAGCTCCTCATCATGGAATATTTGAGATAAGCAGCTATCTGAGATAACCCAGGGACACCAGCCTAATAAGACTGAGTTTGAGGAATGGGGTTTCTTTTTTCCTAACTCTCACTATAATTCTGATAATACATTCTATCTTCATTCTGCTTCCCATTCAGCTGTAGAAGGCCAACTCAACTGTGGTAATGTGAATGATGATTTATCATGATTCCATGAAGAAACCCCCTTGTGAAAGATTTAAGAATAGAGTGGATGAATGCATACGTTTATGTATGTATGTAAGCTCATTCAGAGAAGCTCAAAATTCATTCTGTTTAAATTGAACTTTGTGTCCTAAGAATTCTATTTTATATAGTATCACTTTTGCATACAAAGTAGCAGCAAAGCTACCGATAACTTCAGGAAGGATTTAATAACAACTTGCCAAATGTCTCTAGAGATACAAGAGAAATATAGTTACCTAAATAACAAATTACTTTTGGAGAGCCTTCTACATGCCAAGGACTATGAAAGACCAGTCTTTGGATTCAAGGAACTTACAAATGTGTTGATAAAGTAAAATGCATCCACATGAAACATGAGGGAAGAGTGCATTTAATCATATGTCAAGTTATGTAATTCAGACGAAATGCCGTAGACTAGGAATGATATGGGAGCATCCTGTCAGCTAGCACATTACTGCGGGAGCAGCAGGTCTTTAAGAAGTCAGGACAGTTCTGGGTTGAAGTTCTGCACCTGCCAGGTAATTAAGCAGTGCTTAATTCTTCCCTCTACGTGTACTTTTCTTTTTTTTAAAAAAGATTTTTAAAAATCTTTATTTATTTTTGAGAGAGACAGAAACAGAGCGAGAGCGGGGCAGGGGCAGAGAGGAAGACACAGAATCTGAAGCAGGATCCAGGCTCCGAGCTGTCAGCACAGAGCCCGATGTGGGGCTCGAACTCATGGACCGTGAGATGATGACCTGAGCCGAAGTTGGACGCTTAACCGACAGAGCCACCCAGGCGTCCCTAAGTGTACGTTTCTTTAACCGTGGGGGTAATTCATCTATTCTACTGACTTACCAGCTCTGCACCCCAAGTTTTCTTCCATACAATGTTGCTGTCAAGACAGGTGAGGCAATATGAATATATCATTATTTTATTCGTTTATGATGATTATGATCAAATCAAAGAAAGGCACACATCATCTCTTCCCAGGAGATGCTGTACACTCAGGCTCAACCCAACTCTTCCACCCAAAATCCAGTCACCCTCTTTATAATCTGCTGCTTTGTCTGTCATCCAAACTCCTCCTCCTTCTTCCAATGGTGGTGCTAATATTGCCTTTTGATTACTATTTATTTTTCACCTGCAAGCATAAAACTATGACCATTATGTGGAGCCAATCCTATAAAGACAGAAGAATTTCCTAGGAGGCAGGAACAGTAAGTTCAAAGCTTTGAGGCAGAAACAAGTAGTACATGTTCAAGAGAGGGTAAAAAAAGGCCAGTATGTCTGGGACATAGAGAGTGAGGGAGGCAGGGATGGGAAGTGGGGGTGTGAGAAGCAGGCAGCAATCAGATCAGGGAGACACATTAGAAAATATGCATTTCTTCTAAGAACAATGCAAAGTCATGGGAGGTTTAAGCAGGGAGGTGACATGGTTGGATTCATGATTCACAGCTCATTCTTATTGTTAGATCTTTACAAGGGAGAGTGAAAGCGTGTAGACCAGTCAGGTGACTGTTTCTATACTCTGATCTGGAGGTGATGGTGTTTAGGCTAATGTTATGGCAATAGACTATGAGCAAAATGAAAGGTCTCAAGATACATTAAATATCCATCTTCAATAAGTGTTTCACATTTAAGAGTGATAGGAGATTGAGGTCCAAGAGGTAAACAGAAATCATATCAAAGAGACTAAGTTAGGAAACTTGCTGTCATATTTTGCAGAATCTATTGTCAAATTGGATGTGGGAGTCAAAGGGAAAGAGATGAACTAAATGTGACTCGTTTCCAAGTCTGTGGCCAGAGCAACTGAATTGCTGGTGGTATCATTTCCAGAGAAGAGCAAGTCCTGGGGAAGCGTAGATTTGGGGAGGTGGAATCCACAGTTCTGTTCAAGACACGATAAGATAATAGAATAACTGCCTTGTATGACTGTCAGACCAACTGAATGACTGAATGTATATACAGCACTTTGCCAATGGGACTTATACATAGGAGGAACTAAAAAATATTTGTCTTTGCTTTCATTATCAACATTATTTTGCATATAACTCTCTTCGTCAACTGCAAAGGTTATTAAAAGCAGCTCCATTTCTCCATAGCTTCACTATCCTGTCATTCATGATTACCAACAATGCTTACTGCATGTTGTGGAAAATGTTGGGTTGGCTTCTTTCCCTTCTGCACATGCAATCAGTTTTTTTGTGAATGAAAGGAAGTCAAGCAGAGGTAAATCAAAGCCCCTGTGCCTCTGAATTCTTCTTTTTTTTCTCATGACGATTAAGGGTTTTTCACAGATGGATTACATTCTTTCCATCATTAGTGAAGCCCATCTTACTGAAAATTCTACTCAGGATAATATCTGAGAAAGGCAGGTCAATTTGACTATGCAAAGAAACCTATTTCATATATAGACAAGAGTATCAGAAAGGAATTAGAGGTAGAAGAGAAGAACTGGGAATTTACCCCCTCCCTCCACATCTGCCCCCACATCTGCCTCCACCACCACCTCCAGATGATAAACAGTCACCCTCTTGACACATCCATATGCTGAGAAAGGAACAGCAATATAGCAAACAATTGCCACACACAACGACACATAACTTTCACTTGCCTTCAGGACGTAAAAGGCACCAGGGCACCTTCTGTCAGTCCACGGAGGGGAAGCAATTATTTACATCCACCCTCCTTATCACCATCCCTGAAGCAGAAAGCAAAATGAATAACCAGCAAGTGGATATCATTTCCAGACAATGTGTCTCTGAAAACAAAGGCTAAAAAAGACAAACATGTATCTTGAATGTGGCCCTGGATTTGTCTGGACAGTGGCTAGACAAATATAGTTGGCCATTCCTACCAAAAACCAGGAAGGAAGGACAAAGTAGGGACATGTTGCTGCATCTTTCTTAAGGCCAGTGGCTCTTCAGAATGCCTGAGTGCCACATGCCACATCTCAGATGCTCCTCTGGATGCCCGTCAGTTCACAGTTGCCAGAGGAATTTTTCAGGATGGCTCTGATTCTAAATTCATTCTAAATCTTAGATCCTGATATGGTTCACACTGGCTGATTATTTGTCTGCCTTGCAAGAGGCTAAATTTGTCATCTTTAATTGACAAGAAAAGTCTGAAATCAGTCAAAGCCAACTGTAAGAAGGGCTGAGAGTCATTGAAAATGCTAGCAGGCAAAGGTCTGTTCCCCAGAAGGGCATTTTGCTCTTCAGGAAGCACAGATGAGGCATACACGCTGGGGCGGGGGGAGGGGGTGTGTGTTTCTTTATGTGAATGTGCCTATTTCCCATATCACCTGTACATCATGTAAAGTGACATTGCGTCTGGTAATCAAACATTTTCTTTCAGCAGCAGAGGAAATGTTCATGTACATGATTGTCAGCCCATGAGATAGTGCTTTTCAGGAAGCTTAATCCAGGACCCCTAGGGTCCAAACCTGTTTCCTAAAGGTCATATGTTTTTCTTCTTCCATATCCCAAGCATAGCACTCTATAAGTTGAATCTTAAAATCTCCAAAGCACAAGTACTGAACATTTAACACTGGGGTGTCGAGGTAACCTTTAGCAAAAGAAAACAGGCAATCCATACATGATGCTCTGGACATGGTGGTAGCAACGGGACAATAGGGGACAGGGATAATTTACATATTTAACATACATGATCTGAATAGGCACGTGAAAGCAGACTCAAAGGGGACATACAGCAAGACAAGGTGGAGTGTAAGCAAAGAAAGTACACTGAGAAATCATTGTTCCTTTCTTTTTTTGTAATTAGAAAAAAAAGTTACTCATATTAAAGTATTAACCTAGGTCAAGCCTTTTTCCAGGGAGCTAACTATGCCAATCCTCTTAACTATAATCACACCAGTATGGTGATAAAACCTCCAGAATGCCTGCTTGTGCATTGTTCAGTTAAGGAAAATGTATTATGTATGTTTCAGTGTCCTGAACTGAAGGTTATTTAAGGTTGTAAATAGTTTCTTGCTCATATTATCATTTTTAACAAAGACAAGAAATAGACCAAATAAGCTTCCTGCCTCCAGCCTTCTGTGGGGGTCCCTCCCAAAGATTTGTGAATACAACTTTCAAGTTCCAAAACTTTATTCCAGGATTCTCCTTTCTGGCAACATGGCATCTGTGACAGTGAATGGAGTCAAACAAAGGAGAGATACAAACAATGGCCATAACAATTCTTGTAGGTTCTTCCTGGTCAGTGATGGTCACTGTTCAGGCTGTAATTCAGATCCTGGGTACGTGGAAGAAAAATCACACAATTCCAGAATCTCCTAGGTGTTGAATGTTGCAAGATCATTTAGTCCACAGGGCAATTACAGGGTAGACAGAGGCAAAGGATGTGCACCCTATGTGAGCATTTATGCCCTCCTAGGCTCTGCTCATTTTAAACTAGGGCCCATAAGAGTCCTATTTTTACCCCCTCGGGAGGAATAAGAAAGTGGGACTCTATATCCTTGCCCTCTACACCAACATTATCTTTGGGAGATGCAGGGAGATAGGGAGCTACTGTGTTGTTTTATAATCAAAGTCATATGTTTCTCTGCCATATGTTTGATCTGTTCTCTTTATTAGCCCCAGAGATACTGTCAAATGCATTTGGTAGCAGAGGGATTAGCAAACTAGAGCTGACATACTCCATCCCAGAACCAGGGAGACTTTGACAGATTCCTCTAATCCATCTGTCTGATTTTAGGAAAGGCTGTGGGATCTCATCTGTATTGTTTCCTTACAATAGGGAGAGTAGTTCTATGATATGAATGGTGACTTTTAACACATGCGCTCCCTGTTTTCAGTGATGGGAACTCCTTGTGCACAAAGTCTTGCTCTGTGACACTGAAGGTGACAGGAATTAGTTAATGTTGGCCTCAAATGGATGATCCCTATGAAGAGTCCCTTCTTGGATGTGTTTGTATCAAGCCACCAAGATCTTGAATAACTGGTTTCAGGAAAGAACATGTTCCTGTTTTGGAAACACGTTTTGGCTGTTGTAAGAAAAACCAAAGGGAACTGTGTATTTAACCAAGTGGTTTGGATTTGCTCAACTTCCTAGCATTTAGGGAATTGCTTGGCTTAAATCATCTGGTGTCAGCAAAGTGGGGAGTCTTCATGAAACTGATCTTTGAGATACTGGATTTTAAGGACCAAACTAAAATGTGACTTTCAAAAGTTAACGTTTCAAATCCATATGGCTTTGGTGGTTGTTCATGTCTCTTCTAAAAGTTAAAATCACATGTGCGAACCAACAGGGGGCAGACGGGAGCCAGCTGCCAAGGGAGAGATGCAACCAGTTTGCCAGTTGGAGTGGCCACAGGAAGCAAACAGCCCTGACAGAGATTCTATTCTAGGCAAGCTGACAGACCACTTCAGAAAGATTCCACCACACTTCACTTCATCCAGTCCAGATCATCAGGGTGAAGCTGAAACTATCAAGAGAGGGACCACACTCTCCCAAGAGGCCTGAAGGGACCAGGAAGACACAGAAGCCTCCTTACTTCCCTACTGCTATGGCTAAAGAGAAGAGGGGAGATAGGATAATGTGGAGAGGTTATTCCAGCAACAATGTCTGAAATGGTGTCATAGAGCATTACCATGAAGCATTATTGAGGCTATCAGATATCAGTGTCCAGTCTAAGAGATATAAGATCAAGGAGGTCTTTATGCACAGATCAGGCTGCCTGGTTTAGATCCTTTCTGTAAGAAGGGCACAACATGCCAATAAGCCAAAGTTTCCCTTGCATTGTTTTCTATTGCGCGGCCGTGCCAAGACCTAGAAGTCACTAGCGAGACCAAGGCAAAAAGGTCAAAAACAATTTCATATCTATGTCCCCTTTCGTCTCCAGCCCTAATCCTAGCCCAGAGACATTTTTCTGTTCTTCAAAGGAGTGAAAAGCATTAGGCTGGAAGAATTTCCCTATAATGCTTTATACATTTTACTCTTGCACAAATAAAGAACCTATGAGAAACTAGGGCACACAGGCTTAACTCCCATGTCCAAGTGTGTTCACGGGGGACTTCAGACTCATCTTTATCTCTTGGTGCTAGCCTATTGGAGAGACTGAAGGCTATGAAGAAGTGCCCCAAAGGGCATGCACACCCTAGAGTACCATGACTGCTAGGCAGTGAGGCAGCTCACAGATTGTTTTAACCAAGCCAGAACAGGCTATGCTCTGGAAGGACTAGGAAAGTTCCTTCTTGAATTTGGTCACAAAATACAGAGCACAGGTGAGTTGCACTCTACAAAGTCAAGTGTGGTTTTATTACACTTAACTGATTTTCAGTGTGATTCATTTGTCTCGGCAATTGGACATCTGTGTCCACAAAATGGAGGGCGTCCAGCCAAGTGTGGGAATGTTCTGATGAAGTTTGGAATTTGTGTGCGATATTTTCCATGCTTGGCTGAATTACTGGTGGAAAGCAAGATGCTGCCTAATGAAAAACATCCCAGAAAGAAGCACAGGATATATTTTTCTGAGATTACTAGTGACTAAGCAGTTTACTTTTGCCTATTATCATGGCTGAAAAGATGAAGAGATGACATTGCATAAGTTGTATTAGTGCCTTACTTTTGAATTGTTTTTTGGTATTAACCCTCCCATAGCCTCTTTTTCAACTTCCTCACTTTGCCTTCACAACTTCCTGGTGAGAGGGGAAAACCGGTATTACATAACTTTCAATGGAGGAAAATCACACATAAATAGGTTCAAAGACTTGCTTTGGGGTTCCATAACTCCAACTGATCGTGTATCAGAGGGATCTTGGCAGGAAATTTGGATAATTTAAAGAAAATTTAATGAAGCGAATTATTACAAAGGCGTAGGCAATGGTAGAGAATTAACTGGGGATAGTGTGAGAAGCTGGGGCTGGTAAAGGCCAAAAGGGACAAGATGACGAAGCAAATACCAAGGGATCCCTAAAAGGAGGATGAACTTCAGTCAAGGGATGCAACCAGCCCAAAGCAAGCCTGGGTGGCAAAATCCTCTTGCTCTCCAATAGCCTCCAGGGAGCACTCCTGGGAAGGGAGACTCCACAAAAGATGGCCTGTTGTGTCAGCCTCACAAAAAGTCAAGCCTTCTGACTGCTAGTTCCAGGATCCCCCAATGCCATGCCTGTCATTCATTATTGTTTCCCTGATAACTATAACAGGTGCATTATAACCAGGGTTCTAGCCACCCGTGCTGGTGACTGAGTGACTACATTCCCTAGACTAAGCCTGGCTTCTGCCTTCAGTTCAATCTAATTCAGAAAGCACGCTTGAGTCTTGTAGTGTGAGCTACATGCGGGGTGCATTCTTATGAGAGATAACCAATTAATGCAATTACCACCCACTCTTACGGTTCTCCAAGGTGCTATGTCTGGTCATATCCCCAACACACACACACACACACACACACACACACACACACAGAACAAGGCAGATGCACTCAACAGCTCACATAGGAAGATAGAAATGAAGCACATCTTGTGTTTCTGGCTCAGATACTACGAAGTTAATTTTAGTTGGAAAACTTCTTAACAGACTTCCAAGAAAGTACCACCCCAGACAACAGAGTTCCTGTGAACATCTGTCTGCTGTTTGCTCAGTGATACCCAATGCCAATCTCTAAGCCCAGATCCTCAAATCATTCTGTGAAATTAGTCACCTTGGTGAGGCTCATGATGATATAGAAGAAACTGTTACTGAAAGGAATTGTTACATGTTTCGTGGTAGTGGTGGCAGTTGGGGAGCAAATAAGTAAATGTAAGTATACATGTGTATACGTGTATGTATGTATGTATTATGGATAGATGGATGGGTGGATGAGATGATTGAATGGATAGATAGAGGAGTAGATGAATGGATGGTGGGAGGGGTAGGGTAGATGAATGGTATTAGCTGGATGATGGAAGAGTTAATGTGGAGGAGGGACCTACCGAACCCTCCACTCACTATTCTTGGTAAAATTAAGCATGAGGTCCTTCTAACTTCTGTGAAGAAGATTAAGAAAATAGGCTCTAAAAAAGGGGAGGCATTTGGGTGACTCAAGTGGTTGAGTGTTCAACTCCTAATTTCAGCTCAAGTCACTATCCCACGGTTGTGGGATTGAGCCCTGGGGTCGGGCTCCACACTGAGCATGGAGCCTGCTTGAGATTCTCTCTCTCTTCCTCTGCCCCTCTTCCCCACTCATGCATGTGTTCCCGCTCTAAAATAAGAAAACATAGAAAAAGAAAAATAAAATAGGCTCTGGAGTCAAAGTCTTCGATTTAAATTCTGAGCCAAACTTTATTTACTAGCTGAAGCACTTCTCTGTGCCTCTGTAAGAAACTCCCTCTCACCGCACAGTTGGCCTGCTCTTTTGCAAGTGGTTCAGGAATGCAGTGGCAATGATAATTACCTTAGGGTGATACAGGGATAAAGATCACCCTATGACCCCCAAGTCATAGTGCTCTATTCAACCTTTTTAGGGCACCTGGGTGGCTCAGTGGGATTAAGTGTCCAACTTCGGCTCAGGTCATAATCTTTCAGTTCGTGAGTTGGAGCCTTGCATCGGGCTCTGTGCTGTCAGAGCCTGGAGGCTGTTATGCATTTTGTATCTCCCTCTCTCTCTGCCCCTCCTCTGCTCACACTCTGTCTCTCTCTCTCTCTCAAAATAAATAAACATTAAAAAAATAATAAACTGAGATTGTTGTGACGAATACATAAAATCAAGTGAGTGAAGAGCCCAGTACATACCTGACATATCATAGTCATAGGATACAGATCTCCTTCTTCTCTTCCCTGGGGATTTACTAGTTCATTCAACAACCGCTACATATTCACTATCTGCCGAATAGTGTGCTACGTGCTGAGGATAAGAAGATGAATATGACATACAACCTACCCTCAAAAGGCTAGCATTTCTGTAAAGGGAGATAGGTTTGCAAACAAATATAACAGCCATCTGAGCAGTCTGCTCCTTCTTTCTAACCTGCAATGCTTTCAAGAGGGCATCTAAGAGAGTAAAAAGAAAACTTTGGAGAATATATAAATGTTCCTTAAAAAATATTGCTCAAGATAGCAAGGGATGGCCTAAGCCTGGAGTAAGGAAATCTCCACAGGGAGTTTTCCAAATCTGTTAGTTTTACCAAGTTAGACACGTTCTTATGAAGTGTACTTACATTTTATGCTTGAATGGGTAATGGCAAGATCTTATTTTCTGAGATCAGAGGGTCTTGAAGGAGCAGCTCAATCCTGCTTTACCTACTCCTCCTGACTTCAGATAAATGAAGATAAAACCTCACCACCAGTCTGATGGAGGCAGTGAATGGAAAATGGAATCATAAAAACCTGCGGTACAGATTGCACTGCAATCTCTCTTTTCATATCACGTAGCCTTGGATTTGGGTTTGCAGAGATCCACCTTCCTGTGCCATGTCAGCTAGAACCCCCTGAGAGCCACAGACTGTTGTATGCCTGCAAGTGTATGTGGAGCACGCTGTGAAGGAGCAGAGTCACATGACACATAGGAACAATGTGAGCGCTGAAGTCACAATGTGCCCTGAGCACCCTATTTCTCTGTCTCACGGCTTTCTTCTGCTCACTCTACATCATGCTCTCACTTTCATTCTTCTCAAAATCAGTCCTTTTCTATAGATGTCTGAGGCCAATTTATAGACATTTATAGTTGACCCCAATAACAAAAGGAACACTTCTATATTCACCAGATTTCCAGGACGTGAGTGTCAGTCCTTGATCTCATGTTCAAAAAATATATTCTTTCTTTAAAAAGTTACGGTGTAGAGGAAAGACTATATGGCATTGAGATCTCATTTATACCCAAGTATAAGCCCTTATTCTCCCAATTATTAGCTCAGTAACCTTGGACAAGTGACTCAACTGCTCTGAGCAAAGTTTTCCCAACTATTATAGTTTGTAGTAGAGACAATGAGTAAGTTACATTAGACCACCAGAGGGCCTGACAGATAGCAGGCACTTGTAAGTATACTTGTCCATTACCATTCAAATAAAATATGATTATTGGTTCTGCATTATTATAGTAATAGCTGTCCCTCATATGCTGCCTAAGACGTGCAGGCAATCAGCTAGATGATTCCACACACACTTACTAATCTTTGTAAGAAACTATTTATCACTTGAGAAGCCTTTACTCACAGATTAAGTAAGTGCTTTGTGTGGATTAACTGATTTCATTCTCATAACAACCTATTATTATTACTCCTACTTGATAAATGAGAGACTAAAGCACAAAGAGGTCAGGTAACTGGCTCAGGGTCACAGATAGTAAGGGGTGGAAATGGCATTCGATCCAGTTGGTTCTACAGGCATGCTCTTAATTGTAAGATTATGAGGCAGGGAGCAGACAGCCAAGTCAGAACTATCTCCCGCAACACGCACACAGAGTCTCCTCAGTGTGTTGAGACCAGTCTGGTATAGCGCAATCCAAGAAGTGTGAATTGCATCCTGCATGAATCTGGGGGCATCATGGTCTAAGGCTCTACGGAGTACCCCGCCAGGACCATTGCATTAAGCCTAAGACTTTATGTAGAATCCTGGAGTACTGCTAAGGCTGAGCAGATTTCACAGATCCCAACACATAAAGTGGAAGGAATATGTGCCATACATAAATTTCTAATTTTCTCCCCCTCCTCCTGAGATGCTTTCTATTTGTTCACAGGCATCTTGGGGTGGCGGGGGGAGACTTTAAAACAAAAGTCCAACATTACAAATTGTGTTGCGTCTCTCTCAAACACCTGGTAATTCTCCAAACCTCGGTAAGAGGAGGCCAGGACGGCACTGTCTGCCCTGGAACCCTGAGGAGCCAGAACACGAGGCAGCCCAGGAGGATGCAGGAAGCAAAGAGGAAGGGGATGCTGAAAAACGTCTCTTCTCATTGGTCGTCACTAATTTCAGTAGCTTTTTAGCACACTCTCCCCCGATGGAAACAGAACAGTCATCTGTGGAATTCTGAGGAATTCCAAAAGCATGCACCTCCCCCCCCCCCACCCCCTTTCAAAAGCTCTTTGAGCCTGGGGCTGCCTGCCAGGACCTCTGAGGTCAGACCTGCCTTAGTAGAGCAGCTCACACACCCACCTCCCTCCCTGCCCCAGGCTGGTCTTGTCTCTCCCAGTCCCTCAAAGTGCTCCTTCCTCTTGTTTGATTTCATAAATTAGGCAGTACTTCCGCTCTGAACTCCTCTCCTAGCCTCCAGCCCTTCCTCTGGAAACATCAACACAGGATTATTTGTGTGGAGGGTGTCAGAGGACATATCGCCCCACCTTTCTCACTGAAACACTATGGCAAGGTTGCTCGCCAGATTAGCTTCAGGAATTGAACGGGGACGGCAGGGTAGTGAGAAGTGGGAGAAGGGAATTCACTTACACAGGCCTGGCTTGGGAGAGGAGCCTCAGCGTGTATGAGGGAGCACAGGTGTGGGAGGAAAGCCATGGGAAGGAGGAGAGGAGGCAGTGGGCCAGCCAGGGCCCAGGGGACACCGCTGCCCTGGAATCCGAGGAGAAAATGGGTCCATCCGCCTTGGTCAGACTTTGGCTAACTATCCGAAACCCCTCAACGAATAACTGCTGAATTGACTTGAATGCACCTGCATCAAAATTCTAGGCACCACACCAGAAACTACTTTTGTTTCTTTGTTCTGTTGTTTCAGGAAGCATGTCAAGCTATATATGGCACGCGAACACGTTGGTGTCCTTGCTTCCTGCTCTGTAAACCCAGAGACGTCACCCAAGACCTGGGGGGCTGACATCACAGGACTGGCCGCTCGGTCTGGAAGTGCAGCAGGTTGTTGTGAAGCCGGACCGCTTTCTGCCCGCTCGGCGTCTGGCCATGGACACGAGGACTTGAGAATGTGATTCATGATCAGCAGTCTGCTTGGCAGGTGATTCTCTGTTCATCCAGGGAAGGCGCTGAGGAGAGAGGTGTGAGGGCTGCTGAGGGAAGAAGGGTGTGAGCGGTGCCTGGGGCTCCTCCACGGGAGGCCGCCCGTCTGCCATCTGCTCTCAGAGCCCCGAGCTGTCCAGCCACAGTTGCTGGAACTCAGAAGCGGTGCTGTCTGGGGTTCTTTTCACCCCCTCCCTCTTCCTCTCACCGCTTAGCCAGACCTGCTTTTCTGAATTCACCTGGGAGGGTGTGCAAGAGCATCGGGTAAGCACTGGGGCTTGAGCCCTCTCGGGAGACTGCTGGAGCCAAGTGAGGCCCGCGGAGTGCCTTCTGTCTGAAAGCCAAGCAGCCACAGAAGGCCGACTTCCCTTCCTCCACTCCAAGCCTCCTTAGCAAAGTTTTCTAAATCCGGGACACTCAAATTCTGATCAGTGGACCCACAGCCTCTCGGTCACCTGGGAATTTGACAGAAATACGGGAGCTCAGACTCCACCCAGATCTGCTGAAGCAGAAATGTGCATTTTACAGGATCCCCAAGTGATTCATATGCACATTACAAGTACCACACTCCGGAAGATCTCCTGATGTAAACGGGACAAGTTCTTATCACAGGGGTGTGAAGAGTATCTGGAATGCAGATTCATTCCCAACCTTGTCCCAAGTTATCTTTCTCATTTTTTTTTTTTTTTGAAATGTGTTGGTTAGAGATTCATTCTTGTAGACTCTCCTTTTTCATCTAAGCAGCGCCTGGGAGGAGAGTACCTGGGATTCCCTACTTCTTAGTCAAAAAGATAAGAAAATTATTTATTATTTATTTATTTCTTTATTTATTTTACTGAGCCTATATTATGTGCCACACATAATACCAGATGCTAGGATTAATTGAGATCGGTGTAAGTTAGTTGTTTTTACTGGAGAAAGAGAGTTGGTCATTCAGAGAACAGCAGGTTTCTTTCTGGAAGGAAGGATGATTCAAAGGACAGAAGAGTGGGCACTCCTAAGAGAAGTGTGACCCTCAGGTCTGTCTTGATTTGACCCAACTTGCCTCTCAGAGTTTATCATGTTTAAGAGCCAATGCTTCCATTTCCATTCAAAATCATCCTTTGTCATTTCAACTTAGTGGAAAAACCCAAAGGCATTTTGAAGACCAAATGTCCAGGTGCATATTTATTTTTAGAAGGAAACGGACCACATCTCATCCAGTCTGCAAAAAAAGAGTAGGCTATGACTCTGTGTACTGAAGCAGTGAGCAGTACCTCAAGGTGGGCGAATCAAAGTCACCAGTGAATGAGCAGCGGCCCCAATTTATTTATTCTCTCCCAGAGACCACACAGCAAGTGCACTATACGTGCAAAATTAGTGCTGACATCAAATGTACTGGCAGGAAAAACAAAACCTCCTCTCAAGTTTTCTGACTTGGTTTGAACATCTATGAATGAAGAGCCCCTATTTGAATTTTTAAAACATATGGGATGCATGGTGATCTGTTTGCATTTTCCTTTTATTTCATCAGTAACTGAATGAAGTCAACTTTTAATGAGGCAGAATCCTCTTTGTGAACAAATAACAGCAGTAATCACAGTTCCTGAGTACTTCTTCTGTGCCAGGTGCTGTTATAAGTGCTTTACAAGTTGGGAGTCAAGTCTCCCTGGGACACTCACATTGCTACACGTCTTGCAAGCAAGACTGACTGTCTTTGTTCTGGATTATTTTTTTTCCAAGATGTTTGTCTAGCAAACAGCTTTGGAACATGGATATACTATCTTCCTCCAGAGCAAGGAGCATGCATGCTTACTGTCCAACATAATGTCTTCCTCTGGAACTGCTCCTGCCCATCCTAAGATTCAGGCTCCCTAAGCTCAGAGTTCTTCTGGAAGGCGGCCCATTGTGTGTGTGCAGGTGTTTTTGTGTTGCCCTGTGGGAACTGAGCTTGTGAAACCAGCATAAGAGAATACCGCTACTCTGGCTACTGCTTTTACTATGAGTCAAAAAGTCCTTTGTCTCTGACCCAGGAGTCTCAAGTCTTCTACCAGCATGAGAAACAGCAGCAGGATAACTCATCAGATTGCAGGTAGGGTAAAATCTGACTCTTCCCAGTTCCTGACAGAAGTAATATCTCATTTAATCCTCTGAACAACCTTAAACAGGTACTATTATTGCCACCATTTCACAAATAAGGAAACTGATTTGATATATATTCTTCCAGGTCACATGTAATCGCAGTTTTATGACTAAATTATATCGACATGTCCACAAGGGATCCTGAGATTGAAATTCTATCCTGAGAGAAACCTTGCTTTCTAAGAAGTATTGTCTCTTCCATATCTCCTTTTTAAATACTGCCAGTACTGTTGGGAAGGGTACTATACTAAGTTCTTTTTATCCCCAAACCTGATTATGAATTAGACCTAGCCTCAGAAGTAAGATGTTGACAGGGAGCATAGAGATACTGAAAGGAAAGATGAGAGACACGCTGTTGCCTCCCTATTTTTTAGTAGGGCTGGCCCAGTACAGGCCTAGTTCTTTCCATCATGGAGAAGAAAAGAGTTTGAGAAATCTATAGATAGAGTTCCTCCAGGTTTACAGAGAGGAGTGTGTGGCTGAGAAGGTGATAGATCTACCTCTCTCTGGGGGCAGCCGTGCACTCGATCATTCCATTGGCATGTTTCATAGTGCAAAGATGAAATAAATGTCACACCATCTGTGATGCCAAGAGGCCCAAATCCCTCGAAGTGTTGACATAAATAGGCATCTGCCAGGAAGACATACAATTGGCTACTATTATTTTTTGTCTGAAATAACTTGTATAGTTTAATGCTCTCCTAAAATTCAGTACATGAACACTTCTGCATAGATGCAGGTAGGCAAGGCATGATAGTGGACCTGAATACACACACACACACACACACACATATATATATATATATATATACTATGTCTACTATGTCTGTCATTTCCAAGTCATTACAATTTAATACAAAATTAAGACAAGTACTCAAACAATAAAGCATTGCAGAGTAGGGAATATATAGCATAAAGATAAACAAACCAACCCTGTCAGAGCTGAGATCAGTAAGTATTACTGGGGGGCATGAGGCTGGGGACAAGATCTGAGTCTTTCTTAGAGGATGGATAGAGTTTTCACAGACAAGGATGAGGAGATAGAGGATTATATGTTGAGGGGACAATTTCGGCAAGTGATGGGGACCTGGTTGGGATTTGGGGAGAAACAAGTAGACCAGAGTATAAAGTACAGGAAGGTGATTAGTGAGAGAAGAGGCTGGAGAGAGAGAAGGTGGGGTCACATGGAGGAGATCCATTTTTGCTGGATGGGGGTTCAAGGTTGTATTCCAGTGGGATCTAGGGGCCACGGAGCACAAATTGGCCAGGAGTGGAACATAATCAGATGTTACTGAAACTTAAAGCTTATAAGAAGTGAAGGTTCTCATCTGTAAAATCAAACCTTGTGCAGAAAGCTCAGGGCAGACATTAACAAAACAATTATTATTTGCTAAGCAGAAAAAGAGTTCTTCTCTTTGGGGTGGGGGGACAGAGGGTGACTTTAGCTTTTGGTGTTGTTCACTTGGACTTGGCTCATTCTCTTAATGTTCTCTTTCAAATGACATTAGCCAAGCATCTGTTATATTCTTACGTGAGTTTTTGGTCCCTTCCCAGAAGAATTAATAGTCCTTCAATTAACCACCATGTAACAGTGCCAGGCACAAAGTAGGTACTCAATAAACATTTTAGTACATTATATTGAATGAAACATAAAAATAAATTCTATCTCCAATAAGTCAAGACCAGATGCTAATGTTTGCAACAAGTATAAAATTTAGCAACACCATTCATTCTGTTTCTGGTTGGATGTCTTCATCCAGAACTAATTATTTTAATAGTCTTGTCATAAATGCAAATGCATTTTTCCCAGCAAATGTATGTGACTTTAAAAATTATATTTAATACCAGAAATTCAAGTTTACTTTACACTTCCATGTGCCTGAGACATCAATGCCAGACATATGACCCTGTTTAAATAAACAATAATTAACTAGTCACACAAATTGTAGTAAAAAGAACCAAATTTCAACAGTCTAATCATTTTCTCTTCCTGCTATTATGCATTTTAGTTTGTATTTTTTCTTTATCAAGAGCATATATCTTTATGCATGTATACAGACCTCCAGAAATAGATAAGCAATATAGTTGTAAAGAAACCAAGGAAATTGTCAAGTCATAAACAGACTGTGAATCTATAGCATTCTTCATCATATTGATTAATGCAAAAGCATCAAGAATTACACGTCTTTGAATGCTGAAACCCATGCCAATAAAATGGTGAAACTGTTAAATCTTTGCAGACAGGTTGAAAATGTGATTCCTACAGTAACGTCTGTTGAAATTTTAAATAGCTTAATGAACTTGGAGGAGAGCAAAGATTCATTCTCAAGAGCATTGAAGTTATTTTATCTGCTGCGGATATTTAATTAATGACTTACCTGATTTCCCCAAACTTTTAAAATCGGTGTTTTCACCACTGACTCTAGTGTCAGCTGACCTTGTCAGCTGCCTGCAGCAGGCAGACTTCTGGGGTCCACGACCCAACAGCAAGTCGGGCCCTGCTCCTTGGCTCACAGCAAGGCTATTCAAGACTAAGGCAAACACAGACATCTTTGGATAGCTTATGGTGTAGTTTGGAGGGTAAGGAATCCCAAGATAAGCTGTATGTTTCCTTGTGGATGAATAATCCCTTTGAGAATATAGGGGAGGAAGAACAGGCAGGCCCTTGCATAATAGCAATAATTCTCCATGCACCAGCAGAGTGGGAATCAGAATGGTCAGTAGACAGGTCTTGTTAGCCAGGAAAATCTAGGATTAAACCTTGCTTCCCAGTGGTGTGACTGTGAATGAGGAAGCTCACTTTCCTGAGTCTCAATCTTGCCATCTGTGAAATGGAGAGGACGAAGAGGCATATGTGACCATGTATCGTTCTGGGGTATAAACAGCCTCAGATCTCAG
Organism: Panthera uncia; assembly: GCF_023721935.1. Taxonomy (NCBI): domain Eukaryota; kingdom Metazoa; phylum Chordata; class Mammalia; order Carnivora; family Felidae; genus Panthera; species Panthera uncia. The sequence continues at coordinate 12,721,228 of NW_026057576.1, forward strand.
TGCTGAAGCATGGTAGAGAACACAGCTTGAAGCTGGATCTCTAGGACAGGCAGTAGCCACAAGCCCCGGGAAGCCGGCAAGTTGTAGCCCAACCTAAATTATGACGGGTTATTTCAGCTGGTTAATGCAGAGAGTCTGGACCTTCGTTTTCACCACTAGCTTTTCCCACACTTCTATTTGCTACCTTTGGAGAACACTTGACAGTGGAAGGAGACAAAGGGAATATTGGAAAAGGAGGAGAAGGAGGCCGTGTGAAGGAAAGGTACAGACCATAAAAACCTACTTGTCTTCCTGCATGAGCTTCATTTTCTCCTCTTTTGAAGGATGTTTATTTCAGGTACATGAGTTATATGTATTAGAAATGTCAGAAACAAGAATGCATTGGTGATTTAAATGTTTTATATGAGTGCTTATCCATGCAGTTCTTTGCAGATGAACTGACAGGTCCTTCAAAATCTAGATGAGTTAAGCTTAATGCTTTTTCTTGAAGTAACTATCATTTGGACTGATTTTTGCTTCAGTGAAAAATGACTATCAGTAATGTTTATTCCATCATTTCAATATTTTAATTATGTATTTCTTTAATATTTCCTAGAGTGAATTTATTAACAAAACATATTAAATAAAAAGGTATGCTTTATCTGAGCACAACATAAGAATTTTTGATAAATCATCATATATCTAGGGTATTTTCTTTTTTCAAAAATTTTTAATGTTTATTTATTTTTGAGAGAGAGAGAGAGAGAGAGAGAGAGACAGAGCACGAGAGGGGGAGGGGCAGAGAGAGAAGGAGACACAGGATCTGAAGCAGGCTCCAGGCTCTGAGCTGTCGGCACAGAGCCCGACGCAGGGCTCGAACCCACAAACCGTGAGATCATGACCTGAGCTGAAGTGGGACGCTTAACCAACTGAGCCACCCAGGCGCCCTTCTAGGGTATTTTAAATGAACTTTTAGGAATCCAGTTTTCTCTATAATTAGATTTGATAGATCTGCTTTTTTATAGCGGCTCAATAAACAGAGAGTTACACCCTGCTGGGGGCTCTGTGGCTGTGTGCAAACATACTATGTGAGTATGTGTGTGTGTGTTGAGAAGAAGAGGGGGCTTCCCCAGAGCAGGAAATGGAAAGGCATAGGGGTACCTGGGTGGCTCAGTCCGTTAAGCGTCTGACTTCGGCTGAGGTCATGATCTCACGGTTCGTGGATTTGAGCCCTGCATCGGGCTCTGTGCTGACAGCTCAGAGCCTGGAGCCTGTTTCAGATCCTGTGTCTCCCTCTTTCTCTGCCCCTCCCTTGCTTGTGCTCTGTCTCTGTTTCTCTGTCTCTCAAAAATAAACATTAAAAACAAAAATGGAAAAGCATTGCTGTGCCGGGCAGCAAAACTACAAAGGCCTACCCTGCCATTCAGTGATCCTTGGCAGCCAGAAGCTGGGCAAAGACCAATTTTTAATATCACTTTTTTTTTAAAGTTTATTTATTTATTTTGAGAGAGAGAGCACAAGCAGGGGAGGAGCAGAGAGAGAGAGAGAGAGAGGGAGAGAGACAATCCCAAGGCAGGCTCCATGCTGTCAGTGCAGAACCCAACACGGGGCTTGAACTCATGAGCCATGAGATCAAGACCTGAGCTGAAACCAAGAGTCAGACGCTTAACCGACTAAGCCACCCAGGTGCTCCTTAAATATCACCTTTAATAGCACTGAACAGTACACCTAACGGTGGCTGAGATGATAAACCTTATGTGTATTTTACCACAATAAAAACAATTGAAAAGAAAAAAGAAGTCCCAGCCTCACTGAGGCATGTAGCTGGAAAAGGGAGGAGTGTTTAATAGTCTTTTCAGTAATTGTAGACATCCTGTCCCCTGAACCAAAACTCAACAAGTGATTTCCTAAAGGTTAGTGGCAAAGTAGAATCTGAAACCTTATCAATAAAGTTTTTGTATCCTATTGGGTTAAAAAAAGTCTCTGAGATGGCTCGTAAAGGACCTATGAATCTGTGTTGCCCCCTATGGTAGCCACCAGCCGTGTCTGGCCTTTGAGCACTTGAAATGTGGCCAGCGAGACTGAAGAATAAAATTTTGTTGTTTCATTTCAATTTATTTAAATTTGACTTTAAAAAACGTAAACTTGATTCAGCTACTGGAAACATTTTAAGTATGTTTGGATCAACTTGGATATGGCACCTACTCTTTCAACTATTACTGCTATGAAACCCAAGTACACACAAAGGTGTCCCTAATGAAAGTGAAATGTTTTAGTTGAGATGCCCTGCTAAGTATAAAATACACCCTGAATTCTAAAGCCTTAGTAGAAATAACATAAAATATCTCAATGATTTCCAATATCAATTGCATATTAAATACTAATATTTTAGATACATTGGTTGAAGTAAAATACATTACTCAAAAAATTTGTTTTAAGTTTTTCTAAAGGGACAGCGAAGGATACATTATTCAGTTGATTCTTTTTTTAATTTATTTATTTTGAGAGAGAGAGACAGAGCATGTGAGAAGGGGAGGGAAAGAGAGAGAGAGGGAGAGAGACAGAATCCCAAGCAGGCTCTGCACGGGCAGCCCAGAGCCAGATGCAGGGCTTTAACCCACTAACCACGAGATCATGGCATGAGCCGGAATCCAGAGTCGGGAACGCCAGAATCTGATGCTTAACCGAGCCACGCAGGCGCCCCTCTGGTGATTCTTTTTTTTTTTTTTTTTAAATTTTTTTTTCCAACATTTTTTATTTATTTTTTATTTATTTTTGGGACAGAGAGAGACAGAGCATGAACGGGGGAGGGGCAGAGAGAGAGGGAGACACAGAGTCGGAAACAGGCTCCAGGCTCCGAGCCATCAGCCCAGAGCCTGACGCGGGGCTCGAACTCACGGACCGCGAGATCGTGACCTGGCTGAAGTCGGACGCTTAACCGACTGCGCCACCCAGGCGCCCCTCTGGTGATTCTTAAAGTAAGGAATCTCCCTAGAGGTCCCTACGTTGTATTTTACTCAGAAAAGAAAGGAACAAGAATCATTCCCATTGGAAAAATGAATCAGCAGAGGGTACAGAGCATATTGGGTGTAGATGTCTGCATCTCAAGAAATACATTAGCAATGATCACCCTCAACAGAAGGGTGAGAGGTAGAAATAATAGCATCGAAAGGAAGATGTCCATTTTCAAAGTACTCTTCAGATGTTAACTCATTTTGCATTGTTATAATACTGTATTACAGAAAGACAATCTGCAACTTACTGATGAGAGACATTCATCAGAGCAAAAAAAAAAATAAATAAAAAGCTCCACGATCCATAAATGTGTGTGACCATATATATGCATGTATAGATTATATATATTATAGTATATATGACAATATATACTTTTATCAGAGCCTTAGTGGAAGCTCAGAAGTTTCTACATTCTGGTTTCTTATCTGTTTGTTAAATCTATTTATGTCTGGTTTTGCTAATAATCTGGAAATTACTAGGTAAATTTGAACAATCTATAGAGTCAAACTGATGATTTACATCACAGCAAACATTCAAAGGCCTGAAAGGTCAGCCTCTCTGCACAGATTATTTTAAAAATCAGGGTTTCTAGACTTTTATTACAGTATAGACAGAAACCAATGTGCATATTTATAAGGGTGATTTCATCAAAGCTGCTGTTTCTAAGCCACATGCAGCCAATGCTAAAAGATCAGATGGCTCACACAAAAATCATAGGTGAAATCCATAGATCATCTGCAAACCTCATTTCAGCCAATGATTTTAGTTTCTTCCCTCAGCAGATCTCTTTTGAGAGCTGCTAAGAGGCTGATTGGAATTTTATATCCTCTCCACTCTCCGCTAATAAGCGATGAAACGGCCAAGGCACAGCACACAGGAGGAGAAGGAGAAGCAAGGGCACGGGAAACCCTCCGGCTTCATAATCGCGTTCCGAATAATCACACAGAGCGCTTTCCCCACCCTCTCCAGCAAAACCCGGCGCAAACTGTGAAACCCGCATGCTACACACACACCTGTTCTGAAATTGCTCAACAGACTGTATTAGGAGGTTAAATCGAAGCCTGATTTGCTGGCACTGCTAGTCAGATTCCCCTGGGAGTATTCGTTAACTTTGAAACATATTTCCATGGCAACTAGTTTAAAAATATACTAGAATGTCCAGCCTCTTGCGTTATGAGGACCGGAAAAATCCGAATGGCCTCTTCTTGTCAGAGATCTTGCCTGCCGAGAGAGGGACTCCAAAGCCATGATGATAAGAGCGAGGACAATCATGGAGCCCTGGGCAGGCAGGGGAGGAGGGGGTGGGGGGGGAGGGGGGGGGGGGGGGGTAGGGGGCGGGGGGGTAGGGTTGCACCCTACCCCTTTCAGGTCGCTGGCCAAGTTAGTTGGTTGGACTTGACACAGTCACCATTTCATTTCATGAGGCAAAGCTCCTCCACCTTCTTCTTGAGCTTTTCCAAACCCAACCCTGCAGCTGGAAATCTCACCTTCTGCCCTCTCTAGTTTTTCTTTTTTTCTTTTCTTTTCTTTTTTTTTTCTTTTTTAAAATCTCTGCCCTAGATGTTAAAGTCAATCAGAGTATGATTGCTTCAGAGGCAAGGGACAAAACCCTATTTGCTCTGTGGATAAAAGAAAAAGGAGGAACAAATTACTCAGGTATCCTTTATTTCTCAACCATCTGGCCTTTTCATAATTTCCATGGCAGTTTGGGTTGAGGCTTAACCTTGGGCTGAGGCTTAATGCAGGGACTCTGGCACTCCTGAATTCTTAACCTTTTATTAAGAGAAATTGTGAATTTTCTGTAGAGGTGGCTGTTAGGAAAAGACCCACAGTGATCCTCTCTCAAGGCCATGCTGTCGCATTAGTAGTTCTTAGCTAGTTCTTTACTTCCAAGAAACTCAGCACATTCCCGGGTATTCTCTATAATCTCCCCAAGATGTAGATCTAAGTATCACCAATTCTAGATTTCTCAGGCTGGTAGGGGGAAAGACAACTTGAAAACCTTGGACCAGAGCTAGGTCTGTACACGGATTGCATTGCTGCCCAGGCCCTACAATATGGTGATTTTGGCTACAGCAATAGGGACCGCCTACACAAACGCATCATCTCTCCTGAGATGCTAGATTCTTACTGCTTCAGTTTGAGACATCATCTACTAAATGAGACGTGTATCTGCATCAAGCCCTTTTTTGAAGTAGGGCAAGGTAGGTATAAAACAATGATGAAAACAATACTCAAAAGAGTTCAGAAATATGTCAGTAGATCAGGAAACTTACCGTGCAAGTCAAAGGTAGGCCCTGAGATATTGGGGCAAGAACGTTTTATTGAAAGGGATGTGGGGGGAGCGCCTGTGTGGCTCAGGCAGTTAAGCATCTGACTTGGGCTTAGGTCATGGTCTCACGGTTGGTGAGTTTGAGCCCAGCATCGAGTTCTGCTCTGACAGCCTGGAGCCTGCCTCGGATTCTGTGTCTCCCTCTCTCTTTGCCCCTCCCCCACTCACACTCTGTCTCGCTCTCAAAAATATATAAACATTTTAAAACAGATTTAAAAAGAAAACAGTTTTAGGGGCACCTGGGTGGGTGGCTCAGTTGGTTAAGCGTCTGACTTCAGCTCAGATCATGATCTTGTGGTTCATGGCTTGCAGGGCCACGGCAGGCCCTGTGCTGACAGCTCAGAGCCTGGATGGAGCCTGCTTCAGATTTCTGTGTCTCCCTCTCTGCCCCTCCCCCACTTGCACTCTGTCTCTCTGTCTCTCTGTCTCTCTCTCAAAAATAAATAAACAGTAAAACATTTTTTTAAGAAGAAATAAATCAAAAAATTGAAAGAAAAGAAAAGAAAGAGACATGGGGGATAAAATGATCTAGAATTTAAAAGAACATGTCCAGGTTGGGTCCTCACACAGCAGGATCTATAAGGTTGGGAGGGAGACTCCACAATGGTCTTCTAAAAGAAGGAAATGTTACCTCAAACACTGCCGGGGACTGAGTTTGCATGGGTTTTCCATATACTCTCTCTGATTTAGGCCACATCAATATGTGGCTGGTGTCCATTGCAGCTATCTTCATGATGAAAATTGATCACCATAATAGATCACTCATTCATTCAGCAATCCTTATTGATCATTAAATGGCTGGAATTAATAGATTAGCCAATTGAAGGCCTATTCATTTAATGTGCATAGGCATAGACAGTGAGTCTATGGGGAGCCTAAGACTTGGATTTCCCAGTATTGTGTAGTGCCCCATGCTTCCGGGTATTTTTATATGAGACCGTATATTCTTCTGTGTTTGTATATAGTCAAACTGAAGTGTAGGTATCCAGAAAACTTGCATTAATTTGAACACCAATCTGGAAACTGATGTAGTTCAGAGGCAGCTATGGTGAAACTTCTTTTTGGATTAGCTATAAAGCCCTTATTAATTGTATACACAGAATTTCAAGGAGAATGTGTAACATGCTTATAAGAGGAAAATAGTCTTAAGCAATTCAAGATTCCAATTTCAAATGATTGATATACCAGTTAAAAAGCATTCCCCCCCCTTTTTTTTTCAAACAAGCTATTCCTATTAGTTTATCAAAACAAGTCTGTTTAGAACATTTACTAAACACGCTTGTTTATCTGGATTCTAGTATAATGTGTCCTTGGATAGTGGGAAACCCAGCTTAATGTAAACTGAAGTCCACAGCTTGGACTGGGAAGAGTGGACATGTGAGCTGGGCTGCTGGGGAGGGCCTACCAGTTCATTTATCTGGGCTGACTCTTTGAGGGATCTTAGCTGGAAAGAATCCACAATGAAACAGTGGGTGATGGGAGGGACAAAAACATGTGTCTCTTAGAATCTACTTCCCTGGCAGCCTAATGGATATTATTTAAAGACCGAGGAGAGCAGGGTGGTAGAATAAATCTGAAAGAGCTTTTTGCAGCAGTGATTCTATAAAGCATCTGGCTTTTATGTCCTTAGATGACTCATTAGGTGATGAAATCGAGGGAACGGTAAGGAGAAAAGTCTCCCTTCTTCATGAAGTACCCATGCGTTCACATCACTGGTGAATCTGGGGAGAAAAACAAGGTGGCTGCCATTTGCAGGTAGTGAGGATGTGTTCATAAGGGCATGGGATTCATAAATGTGAGAGTCCCAGATATAATCACAGGTAGGGGACAATGTGGGGACTAGAAAAGGTATTTGGGGATATAGGGGAGTAGAGCTTAAGGATTCAGTCCATATGGCTTCTTACAATTAAAGTGGCATTATTTATATCCATAATTGATACGCCACAGAAAATGTGAGCTATCCCTGAAAATAATAAAACTAAATTTCTTTTAAAAACTATTTGGAAGGCATATAATATAGTAAACAAAGGCATAAGCTTTGGGTCAAAACTGAATTTAGGTTCCGACTGTCAATTATTATCTGCACGACTTTGGACAAGTTGCTTAATGTGGAGACTGTTACATGTTCATTAAAACCTATTTCCCCTCCCTACCGAGCACACAGCTTAATTATCTCTGGCGGCCAATAGTGCCCATATAACTGAAGTCTGGCAAATACACCATGGACTGAACTAATATATGGCACTTCCAGGTTTGGTCCATTAAAACTCCTTGTACCCAGGAAGCTTGCATTAATTTGAACATCAATCTGGAAGTGATACAACCCAGAAGGAGCCAGACTGAAATCTAATTTGGGGTTTCCTATAAAGCCTTTATAAATTGTGTGAACAGTATTTCTAACAGGAACTTACAAAGTATCCAGCAGAAGACTGTAGGTCTCTAAAGGGTGGCAGAACCCGGGGCCCTGACTGACAACACAAAAGGCCATTCTCCAGCCAAGAATGTTTGTATTGGATTCTGCTGGAGCAAGAAATGTATTTTATTGTCTTAAACCACTAAGGTTGAGATTTATGTGCTATAGCAGTTAGCATCATTTACATGAACTGAATTCACCTGAACTTCAGTTTCTTCTCATTAAAAAGGAAAAAATAGTATCTAAGTTACAGGGTTGTTTAAGAATTAACTGTAGAGTCTGGCACACAATAAGTGCTAATTAAATAGCAATTATTTATTATTATTATTATCATCATTATTATACGAGGTCTTATTCACATTTTCCCTTTATTAGTTATCTTTTTGTCATAATTTGAAACTTAAGTAATTTTTCCCTTGGAGAAGAGAGAATAAATCATATTTATGAAAGCAAAAATGCAGTATCAATCTTAGACGGGAAGAAAGAGAAATTTATTGATCCAGTGTGGACATCAGTTATAATATATGTGACCTTGGGTACCATTCTTAAGTTTCCTGAGCCTCAGTTTCCTCATTTGTAGTCAGGCATAAGAGCCCATGCCTCACAAGGCGCGCGTGAGGATAAAATACAGCAACAAATGTAAACGTATTCTTTGGTCTTTGGAGTTCCATAAAAATCTATGGTTTGTTATTACAGATTACCATTTTAAACCCACAAAAACAAGTAGGTTTAATGCAAACATTTCTATCCCAAACGGTATCTGATTTTCCACTCCACTAGTAAAGTTGTTGCTTTTTATTGTAATTTTGTATTATTATGCTTTTAAAGTGGGGGAATATAGATGTCTGACATTACTTTTCTATTTTCCTAGTGTTATTAAGTTGATGAATTAACTGCAGTCATGTATTTGAAACGTGTCATTTTCTTTTTAGTTTAAAGAATAAAAAATCCATTACTACCAGTAAATCATGTATGCCCAAATTGAACCTGATGGGTCAAGAAAAAATAAGAGCCTCACTTTCCTGCTGTCACTGAAATATCCCTTGCAAAGAAATGCATTGGGACCTGGGGTTTCATTAAGATCAAACCAAACCTTGGCAGATGTCAGCCAAGCTCTGGGGTGAATCTATGATCCACTTTAAAGTTTTCAATACATTCTCTTAATTTTACAACTTATAATGTCTGGAAGCTCCTCAGATGAATTTTATTTCTATGAATTGAAGTTTATCAAAAAGTAAAGCCTTCCTGGAATAGCATTTGTTATGTTCCTCACATCACCATACCATAATAGGCATAGAGGTATCTACTTTTCTCTGGATAGGGAGTTAAAACTCTGAATGTTTAAAATACCTATGCCTAAATGAGAAAGAATGAAATCTGGCCATTTGCAGCAATGCAGACAGAACTGGAGGGTATTATGCTAAGTGAAATAAGTCAGTCAGAGAAAGACAGATACCATATGTTTTCACTCGTATGCAGATCGTGAGAAACTTAATAGAGAACGTGGGGGAGGGGAAAGGAAAAAACAGTTACAAACAAGGAGGGAGGCAAACCATAAGAGACTCTTAAATACAGAGAACAAACTGAGGGTTGATGGGGGGTGGAGGACAGGGGAAGAGGGTGATGGCCATTGAGGAGGACACTTGTTGGGATGAGCACTGGGTGTTGTATGGAAGCCAATTTGACAATAAATTATATTAAAAAACAAAAACAAAAAACTATGCCTAGGCCCTGAGGAAGAAAATTGCAGTCTTTAATATCTTAAAGGAGATCAATGAAACTATTGAAGAGATGATGATTTGGAGTAGTGTAAAGGAGGGTAGAAGGAAAATTTTCATGTAATAATTCAACAAATGGTTAAGGTATGGGACCTTAACCACATGATCAAAAGGAACATCATCATTAATGCCATTTGGATATCATGTACCCCCAGATATGATGTGGTGGGAAGGGCACTCTACTTCAGTGGTATTTTTGCCAAGAAGAACAGTCTATTAGTGAGACAAGTATCAGGCAAACACTGAGCGACATTGCACTAAATCTCTGACCGGCACTTACAAAACTGTTAAGGACATGAAAAGGAAGGAAGGACTAAGGAATTAACTTTATGGACCAGAGGAGAAGGAGAAAACATGGCAAGTAAATGCCACATGGTATCCTGGATCAGATCCTGGAACAGAAAAAAAGGTCATCAGTGGAAAAACTGGTGAAATCCAAATAAAGTCTAGAATTTGAGAATAATATCTAATGGTGGTTGCTTAGTTTGGACAAGTATACCAGAGTAATGTGAAATGATTACATTAAGGGAAACTAAACCCGAGTAAGAGGTGTATGGGAGCTCTCTGCACTACCTTTGTAGTATTTCTACACATTTAAAATGATTCAAAACAAAAAGCTTATTTATTAAGATAATATATGTCTATTATTTTAATAAACAAAAAGAAAACATTAATACATTTCAGAAATATTTAATAAGTAGAATTTTATTTTTAATTAAAACATTAAAATAAAATTTCAATAAATAAATGTACATTTATTATTTCTTAATAAATAAATTTATCCTTCAGACAGAGAAGAGAATGTAGCATTCTGGAAAGGTGATGGTGATGGTGTAGTTTTCAGTCTCTCTGAATCAAGACGTAAAAAAGACAAAGCAGCTAACGTAAAACAAACACTCATGACGAAGGTTACAACAAATCTAGTTGATGTGGTATCCCCATGAATGCTAACATGCCAGCAGGTGGAGATGAACTGCCAACAGCCACCAGCATGCAAATAGCATTATCTATGTAGGAGGAAGCAGAGGGAAGCCTCAGATGGATTTGAGGACAGAACTCCAAAATAGCCAACCAATATTTACAGGAGCTCATGACCAATAAGTTTGATAAAAGCACCTGAAACTGGGAGAGATTGTGCCCAATATAATAGTGGGTGAGTACAAAGACCCCTCAATTGGGTATAAAGGGTCTGGAGCATCAGTGTCCCTATGAATGTCCCAGACAGACCCACCAGGGCTCCCTTCTGTGACTAGACAACTTAGTGAGGAAAATCTGCTAGGATTGAAATTAAAATTGAGCAAGGCAGGGACATAAAGATGAAAGAAAAAGAGGATCTAGAAAGTAGAAAGAGAGAACAGAGCCAGGAAATCTCAGAAAGAAAGCTGCTCTATTTTTTAATTCTATGTGAGAACAACAACAACAGCAAACCAAAGGAGGGTATTTTATGAAGTTAAAAACGTTATTTTGTTCCAGAAATTACTTTAAAACTTCGAAAAATTAATTTCTCAAATGTGAGCAACAGAAAACGATCAAAATCAAATCCCAGGCCAAGCTATTGGGAGATAAATAAGAAGAAACAGAATAACATCCACACGGAAGAAAGTCATGCTGACCAAACATGTAAAATCTATCCTCACTGTTTTGAAACAAATTAAAAGCCTAAGCAGCCAACATAAGACATGAAAGAACAACATAAGCTAAAATTACAACAATTCTGAAATGAAGTGACATAACTCAATAAAGAATTAGAAATAAAAGAAAAACATCATTTTATACTATTAGACTCATGGTCATATCAGATTATTACAAAAGAATACAAGAGGGAATAAGGACAACATATAATACTCTAAGAGAAGCAGAAGGTGAAAAGAAGAATATTTATTTATTTATTTATTATTTTTTTAATGTTTATTCATTTTTGAGAGACAGAGATAGACAGAGAATGAGCAGGGGAGGAGCAGAGAGAGAGGGAGACACAGAATCCGAAGCAGGCTCCAGGCTCTGAGCTGTCAACACAGAGCCCGACGCGGGGCTCGAACCCACGGACCGTGAGATCATGACCTGAGCCAAAGTCGGACGCTCAACCGACTGAGCCACCCAGGCCCCCCAAAAGAAGAAAGTATTTAAAAACCAGAAAAGAGGGGTGCCTTGGTGGTTTAGTCAGTTAAGCAGCTGAGTCTTGGTTTTGGCTTAGGTCATGATATTGGTGTTCATGAGATCAAGCCCCACATCGGGCTCTGTGTTGAGCATGGAGCCTGCTTGTTGAGATTCTCTCTCTCTCCCTCTCCCCTTCTTGTGCATGTTGTCTCTCTCAAAATAAATAAAGAAACCTTTAAAAAATCAGAAAAGAAGAGATGAAAAAATTCAAGAGAAAGTGATAAATATTAACAATAACAAACAAACAAACAAAAAGGATAATAGAAATCCTTGAAGAAGAAAATGAAAACAAAGAAATACTAAAAACTAGAACTCAAGAAAACTGGAATTAAAAATAGATGAAAATATGTATTGAACATGCCCATTATGCACCTGATATGATCAATGAGACATATTCTAGTACAATTCTAGACTTTAAGGATGAAAAAACAAGGTGGTTTGGATATCTAGTCAGACAGAATAAGTGATTTAGAAGGGAAATTAGATTGTCATCAGACTTGTAACAGTGATACTTTATGCCAGAGAAAATGGAGCAACACGTTTAATACACTCAAAGAAAGAAATGTGAATGTTTTATATCCAGCTGAAATGACTTTCAGGTCTAAATTGTACATTATAAACATGTGGAATATTGTTTTCAAGAAATCTTCCTGAAGAATCTTCTAGGTAGCAAGTTTAACACAGTAACATGATTTGAGACATGGACAAAATGACTGGAAATAAACAGTATATACTTACCTGAATAATTAAGGTTAAATAAGGGCTAACAAGGAGAGAGCGTTTAATGGCTCTATGCTTTGAAAACTATACTATAATTATAAAAATATGAGAGGGAGGAATTAGGACAAAAAATCCAAATAAGGGTAACTGTTTTTGGGGAATTTTATTGATGGGGTAGTATTGGTGTTTTTATCCTGGTTGTTGTGTAGGTAACATGAGATGAGGCATAAGAGTATTTCACAGGATACTCTATCATTCTCTAATCCTTGAGAACCAGAATTCTCTGTATTGAACAGTAAACACCCTATACCTTAAATTTTAATTGGAAATGTCAGAATGAACAAATGAGGTATTTTATCTTTAAAATTTTTTTCTATTTTCTAACTCTGTCCACTAAAAAAGCACAGAAAAATAACAAACCCAGTAGCAATGAGCATCTCTTGGTGCACAGATTGTGATCCTGAAATACCATTTCTCACTAAAAGAAACCAGGCATTTTTGGAGAATGGCTGATTTGGAGAGTGATCCTAAAACATCTTTTCACAGATGACAGCAAGGAAGCTACCAAAAACCATTATCATTTGTCCAAAGGATCCAGGCACTAACTTGAATAGGCTTACACCAGACAAAGGGGACAATTTGTGCTTCAAAAAGATAATAATTGGAAGGGATAGAACCTGTCAAGTATGTTTAAATTTTTAAATACATAATAATACAAAAAAAAGTTCCCCTTTGAAGAATGGTAAGAAATAAGCTCATTTTCTGGAAAACTGATAAAGGTATGGTATCAACCATGTACCCTCCCTTTCCTAGACAAACTGTAATGATGGGAAAACAAAATCATAGATGAAGTGTCTCTTCATAGATTATTCCAACTCTTAAAATGAAGTGAAAGCTTTGAAAATCATTATTTTACAGCCTTCGACGAATTAACGGATTCATTAATAGGCATTGAACATCCTCAAAAGAGGGACGAACAGACATTTTGTGCCTCAGGATGAACGAACGTACCACCATCTATCATCTCGATAACAACTGTTGAAATTGGGCTATGTGTAGGCAGAATAACAGCCCCAAAGATTCACCTAATTCCCAGAACCTGTGAATGTGTAACCTTCATATGGTAAAAGGGACCTTGCAGTTGCCAACAAATTAAGGACATTGAGGTAGGGCAATAGGAATATGCTGAAAAGATAGAATGTTGCTGTCAGAGATACGATACCTGAAATTAGGATTATAAAGAATTGCAGTCATTGGTGCAGACGTTCTCTCTCAATCTGGCTTTCCTAAAAGGATTAAGCTTTAATACCTTAAGGTATCTAAAATATGTGATGCATTAACTTCACTCCTATGAATCTAGACTAGTATTAGCTATGTACCGTCCTTATGAAATTGAGAACATATTCTCTCAAATCATGCATAGCGTCTTGTGGATCACATGCGGGGCCTCTTTTGAGAAAGGCTGGGGGCGTGGCCACGGGGATAATTGTCCGAAGTAGAGGACAGGAGTATTTAAAAAGTTCAAGGAACAGAGGGACCAGGGAATGGATATAATCATCCATATGTTTACTGAATTCTCCAAGAATTAAGACAAGAATAGTATTGGAGCTGAAGAGAGGTGACCCAGGAGTAGGTAGATAACAACAAGAATGAACGGTAGAGTGTGGTGTGATTTTATGATGGAAATACAAAATGGGTTTTCAGGGAGAAGAGAAGGGATATAAGCAGAATGCAGTGACAAGGAGAAAGGAGATCTAGCATTCCCCTCCTGCAGACCCAAGGGCTCGAGAACCGTGGAAGCCACTACTTGAAGGGGTACAGGAGAGCAGGGTCCTGGGGGTGGGATGGGGAGAGAGTTAGCCCTTTTAGCCAGAGGGTGGAAAAAACATTCAGAAAATAGAGGGAGTAAATAGAGCATTTTGCTGATAACGGACCTGGATTTCCAGACAGCAGAGTGGAAGGCGTCAAGAATTGAGCATGGGTGAGAGAAGAAAGCAATGAAAACAGGTCCAGAGACTTATGGGGATTATAGTGTGGGCTATGAGGGGTGAGCTGGCAGTCAGGGGCTGTGGTGGCTGACATACACAGGAATAAAGGGTAAGATTATGTAAGTGGATTCAAGGCAATTAGTGAGGGGGAATATTGGGGAAGAGGGACAGGTGGCTTTTAAGAGCCCCCTTGATTTCAAGAAGGCCTAGGTGGTCTTAGATACAATGCAGGTAGCTAGCCTATGTAATTATAGTTTTAAATTTTGGAGAATCACACACCTTTTCAAGAATCTTCTGTAAATGATAGATCATCTCCTCAGAAAAATGTGGATAATTTCAAAATCATGAATAGAGTTTCAAGGTAGGGTTTTCAGACCTAAATACATCCATACGCCTGTCTCAGCCATTCTCATTTTACATCTGTGAATTTGAGTTAGGAAGAGATGATTTAGATTCTGCTTTTTTTCTGTGACATGATTAAATGACATATGCTAAATTTAAAGAGGGAATACTTTGTTATCTCTCCAGGGAAACTTATTTGCATTTGAACACAGATTTGCTAAAGACAGAAATTAATCCAAAAAGCACTGTGTTGGGACAGGAAGACAGCTAAACTGACAGACGAGGAGGGTCCCTTAAAATCCACCAGGGGGGCAGCAGTCCACATAGCTCCTGCCAAGGCACAGCATCATCATTTTGTCTATCTATCTATCTATCTATTATTTTTTTAGGGAATTGAGTGAATTTGGGTTCTTTTAAGTTTATTTATTTTATTTTGAGACAGAGAGAGAATGAGCAGGGGAGGGGCAGAGAGAGAGTGGGGACAAAGAATCCAAAGCAAGCTCTGTGCAGACAGCAGAGAGCCCAATGTGGGGCTCGAAGTCACGAACCGTGAGATCGTGACCTGAGCAGAAGTTGGACACTTAACCAGCTGAGCCACCCAGGTGCCCCCATAGCATCATCATAGTGTTTGGGAGGGATGCTTTATAAGAACTCTTCAAAGCAGCAGAAACAAGCACAGGTCCTGCCCTGGAGAAATGAAAAACTCAAGATCCAGGTGTCAGCCTGAATATGTACCTTCCAGTCTTGCCTCTGCCTTTGTCTCTCCATATTATGATCTGGTCATTTAATCTCTCTGTTGGTTTAAAGACCTATAAAATAGGATAGTATCTACCTACAGGAAATTCAGGGAAAGTGATAACCTTGGAAATGTTGGTGTTAATTCCAATCAGGGTGGCTTATCCAAGAAGCATCTGTTTTCTTTCCTAAATTCCTTGGTGAGCACAAGAGCAGGGAGAACAAAGCCTTTAATGGGAAGAGAGTCACAGAAGATCGCTGGTGCCGGAAATCACATTCAACTGAGGAGAGGAGTTGAAGAAAGAGCTTCTCTCCTGTGGGACTCACTTTAGCTGGGCTTGACAATTCAGAAGGTATACTCTTCATGGACAGCTAAGAGCCAGGAAAGGCTTTTCTCATGTTTTAAAGGCCAGTGTTGATGTAGCAATTTGTGAAATGAAATGTTATGTATAAATAAGAAATGGAGTAGTTCTGAGAAGGAAGGAAGCTAGGGTAAGATATCTTAAAAAAATGCTAGCTTCTATTTCCTTGAAATTAAACTGGAATTCTGTATTTTAAGTGTTATTTGCACACTTTAGAATCAAAACAAAAGATTCAAAATGCTTTTCCTAAAATGGAATGTGAAATTTAGTCAGATGCTCAATTAATATTTGGATTACTTGCATTAAAAATTATAACAACTACTCACACTAATTTTGCTCTTTTAACATCAAATTAGATCACATTTTAATTCTATAAACTCCAAACAGATGAATTTAAACTTCATTGGATAACTCACCTAATTTTTTAAATGACACGATTGATACTTGTTTTCTAATTTGGAATTTGCATTTCTTCTTAAGCGTCAAGGTTGGAGAGGTCTTTTATTTGTCAGAATGATAAACTTTGTATGCAAAAGGTTACAAAGGAAGAGGCAAATTGGTGGATTGACATTTTCATCTAATTTAACACAAACATAATTGCAGGTATAAAAATCTGAAATGGAAATAAATTAGAATTATGCTCCTGCCATTTTGTATTGTCTTTCCGTGGAGGGAAAAAACATTAAAAATTAATCCATTGACTTGAAAGAGCAGATATAATTGGGCTTGGAAGCCAACAAATGAAGAGCAAAGATTTGAGAGTTATCTGTATGTGTTTTTACTAACCTATCTAGATGCAGGCTTTCCAATTCTTGCATTCTAGTTGATTTGGCATAATAAACACAACAAACCAAAACCTTTTGTCTTCCTCTTTCTGGGTTTTGTTCTTTAATTGGATTTCTTTGTTTTTCAAAAGGCTCATACTTCACATAGATGGAGTTTGTTGCCCTTTGCCACCAACAATCTGTCATGTAGATTCCAGCTCAACCTAGGAAATTTGTCATAAAGGGCACCGGGGGATTGCTGCTGAATGGTTATCTCTTCCGTTGACATCTGAGCCTCTTTTTAGGAGGGCGGGATTTTTATTTCAAGGTCAGAGAACATAGATTTCCTCAAATCAAATTTTCAAAAAGCCAGGAAACTCACTATCTAGTAAAGAAAAAAATTCTTAATTTTTCTTATGAGGTAGGTGCATTATCTTCATTTAAGAGCTTGAAGCTCTTTAAAAAGCTAATAGTGAACCAGAAATGGCAGAGCTGAGATTCTAACCTTGGTGTATTAGACTTGAATAATCAGTTAAAAAATGTAATGAACTGCCCAATATCTATTATCTAGCCTTTGTATCAATCATGTATATATGCACACCATTATACAACTCATCTATATTCCATACACACCATATATGATATATATTTTATATTGTATAGTCATATGCATAACCAAGATGAACATTAAAAATTAACAACAGCACAAAAAACAGTTGCAATTTTTCAACATTAGCCAACTGGATTTAAAATGGAAGCCATGTAATTTTACCGTAAGGCTGTATTTTCTGGGCATTGTTTTGACTCTAGCTTGTACATGGCGTGGGGCTGAACAGAGCAGAGAGATGGCAGAGTGGAGACAGAGGCAAGGTACCAATAGGAGTGGGAAGAGCAATGGAAGCAGCCCTACAGAGTAGCTTTGGGAGTATTGAGCACTCTTCCCTGGGCACTCAGGTGCCAGCTCCCATAAAGGAGTAGGAGTCATGGCCGGGGGACACAGTATGCTTAATATCCTGGTTTACATCTTGACACCCTGTTAAGCTGAATCAACTCTAGCCAACTTGGGACTTCACCTGAAGATTGGCTCACTTTCTTATTAAATTCCTATGGTCTCCATGAATTCCCTAGCTTCCCAGTAATAATTTGCATTCACCAGTCCCTGAAGATGGTGTGTAGATAGGAGGGAGCTCTGCGAGGCTCACTGCATGGCCTCCTTGCTTCCTGGCACCACGCAGGCTTGCTAGCCTGGTGCCGCAGTGACCTCTCAATGGATGACCTTGCCCATAAATGCAGAAGGAGAACAACATTCCCTCTTACAATATCATCTAGTGGATAATCTGCAGTGCCTGGAGTCAGGCTGCCTGGACTCGAATCCCAGCTCTGACATAGAGTGACTGTGACTTTGAGCAAGTTACAAAAAAGGCTGTGTCTCAATTTCCTTATCTGTAAAACAATGGGGGAAATAACAGACCCTACTTCCTAAGTTGTCATGAGAATTAGGTGAGATAATACGTGGAGAGCCCTTGCTTGGAAGACTGTCTAATGCATAATAAGCCCTCAAAATACATCCCTGATTAATATGTGCAAACTTTAGAGACCGTTAACTCTAAAGCTCACAATATCCTCTACTTTGTCTGGTAGCATGAAGAATCTCACATCCTCTTACGTAAATTCCAGATGCTATTTTCCAAAAAATACAAGAATCTTGGCAAAATCGTCATATCACTGTCAGATAAAATACGTATTATCTCTCCACTTAAAATATTTAGTGTCTGCTGGAACGCCCATAATTAAGATGAGCAAATGGTTCTCTGCATTAACTTACCCTGCCGTGGTCGGGACAACATAACAACTGTGACTCTATAAGCCAAGTACACAAAGTTTTGGGACACATGTTAGCTTTAAAAAAAAAAAATCATCTTTGCACGTATCATTTCTCATTGTATCACCCAAATGACAATCATAATACTTTTCAGCTCCTACAAAGTAGAAGAACAATATTCAGAGTTTGTAATTTAGTTGGGTAGGAAAGGCATGCATGAGTGACAAGGTAAATAGTAATACAACAGTTGAACAGATGTTAGATCTCAAGAAATGTTTAGTGAGTGCCTATCTGAAAGGCATAACTTATAGGAACTATGGGGGGCACACAATACAGAAAAAATAAATAGCAGAATCTGTGCTCCAAGAACTGAGACTGGTGAAGAGTACAAACATGTGTATGAATACTTCTAGTTTAAGAGAGACTCTGGTGAGTGGTAAAACATAAACAACTGCTAAATGCAAGGGAAACAATGGGAGCAATAAGGTTCTTGAGGACAAGAGAAGGATGTGTCAAAGAGAGAGGGGTGTTTGAGAAAGACAAACGAATTCAAACAAGGGCACGGAAACAGGGATACCCAGGACAGGTCTGGACTTTCTATGAGGGAAAGGCGTGGGGGGAAGTAATATTAAAGATAGGCACGCCTGGGTGGCTCAGTCGGTTGGGCGTCCGATTTCGGCTCAGGTCATGATCTTGCAGTCCATGAGTTCGAGCCCTGTGTCGGGCTCTGTGCTGGCAGCTTGGAGCCTGGAGCCTGCTTTGGATTCTGTGTCTCCCTCCCTCTCTTTCTCTCTCTCTCCCCCTCCCCCACTCATGCTCTGTCTCTGTCTCTCAAAAATGAGTAAACGTTAAAAAAAAAAATTAAAGGGGCGCCTGGGTGGCGCAGTCGGTTAAGCGTCCGACTTCAGCCAGGTCACGATCTTGCGGTCCGTGAGTTCGAGCCCCGCGTCAGGCTCTGGGCTGATGGCTCAGAGCCTGGAGCCTGTTTCCGATTCTGTGTCTCCCTCTCTCTCTGCCCCTCCCCCATTCATGCTCTGTCTCTCTCTGTCCCAAAAATAAATAAAAAACGTTGAAAAAAAAAATTAAAAAAAAAAAAATTAAAGATAGATTGAACTGCCCCATCAATGGCAGTATGCAGCAGGTTGAGGAGGCTGACGTGACTCAGAATGAAGTAGGAAATCATTGATTTTTTAATTTAATTTTATTTTTGAGAGAGAGAGAGAGAGAGAGAGAATGAGAGAGAGAGAGCTTGTGTGCTGCATGCAGGAGAGGAGCAGAGGGAAAGGGAGAGAGAATCTTAAGCAGACCCCATGCTCAGTGTCGAACCCAACTCAGGGCTCGATCTCACAACCGTGAGATCATGACCTGAGCTAAAATCAAGAGTCAGACGCTTAACAACTGAACCACCCAGTCGCCCCAGTGGGTATTTTTAGTAAGAACAGGGTATAATCACCATGTCTGTGGAAGTGTAGCTCAAGTACATGGTGTAGCAGAGAAGACAAATACGAGTCAGAACATTTGAGTTCTGGCCTTGGTTGGAATATTCTTCTTGTGACCGTGGCTCCAATCTCTCTAAACCTCAAAATGGGATAATAATCCCTGCCTTCCCCTCAGGGCTCTTGTGAACATGAACTCGGAACGAAATAGGGTACGGGGGGTTGTAAGGGTCACCTGGTGGTGGGAGAGACTACAGGCAGAGGGACCCCTGAGGACCATATTTACCAAATCCAGACAAGCAGTGAGGAGCCGGGCTGAGACAAGCAGAATAACATAGTTGCTTGTCTTTTCCTATTCTCAGATAATGCATTCGTTCATTGCGCTTTTGTATTTACCCAGTCTTAGAGTTTTCTATTTGGAAGGTGTTAACATTACCTCAAGAATAGCATGTTTGTATCACTATCCACCACTTTCTCACGTCTTCGTGAGCAACCGTGACCTGAAAACAGATACCACTCAAGTAGTTTTGTGCTTAAGTTCCCCTCCTGCACGTCCATTAGAAATCAGATGAGTATTTTCACTTTACTAAAAATGAGAATAAGCATGATTAAATTTTATCATATTGTGCAACAGTGTTATTTGAATTTTTTATCCTGAATCTCTCTATAAAGAATATATATATACATATATACATATATACATATATAAATAAGTGTATATATAAAATGTATATACATATGTATGTATAGAAACTATATATGCCCTGGTGTTTTTATATATTCTACTTTTTTATATTGCTTAAATTTTGGACTCCGTTTCTTTGGACTCCCCTTCTATCGGCTGGGCATGGTCTACTTCCTATTAGGATGCACAGAGGTCTTCCGGCACCTCTATTTTCTCTCTCCTTTAACAGCTCCTGGGCCCTGCCACAGGCCTTTATTAATGGTCCTTCACAGGGGAATTCATCTCCAGTGGCAAGCTCTGGATCTCACACACAATGCCGGTCTGTGCTTCTTGCATATGCTAACAAACAAGTTCTTTCTTCCCAGTGGAATCCGTCACAGAAACATACATCTCGTCAGCGCAAATAGGAAGCTGGCTTTGTAAGCTGAGGCTGTGGATTTCTAGGTGCCTGTTTATTTTACAGCGATCCTATTGTTACTCCAAAAGGCCAGGGCTTGTCTTGTGTCACCTGACTAATTGGGGAACAATCCACCCAGTGCAATTTTAGGCAGCCTGCCTCAGGGCTTCGGAACATCCTGTAAAGAGCATCCGAGGGTGGCTTCTTCCACCTCCTGGGGAGAAAAGAAACACTCCGGACTTCTTTCTCCTAGAAAATATGCAAAAATACGATTCATCAGGCTTCTGACAACTTAAATCAACAAAGGTGTTAAGCCTTTTAAAATGTAGGGTTCGAAGATATTAATAGATGCCATCCGCAGAGACACAGCCTTCATTTTCTAATCTCTGTGCATTGCTTTATTACAGTGTAAATTGGCAGCTGATTATTACCACTTTATTTCTCAGATCACATGCAAGTTGGAAGCTAATTATTATGTGAGATCCTGGGGTGTGGGGAGAGGAAGTCTGGCATACAACCCCCATGCAATTTGCATCCCCACCCTTGACCCCACTCATTTCTTTTTCTGGCCCCATTTAATCTCCCATGTCTGCACAGCAAACTCTATCACTCACAGGGAAACAGGCCTGTGCACATATCGAAGCAAATCAGAAATGGTGTTCTACCAGAAATTAAGAAAAGTGCTCCGAAGCCCCCAACCCTCAGACCCTTCTCTGGAAGCAATAAAAACTTGGGCCAGGAGAGGTGGAGAGGTGGTCTGAATTTTGGTCCAAGGTTGGGAAAGCTATGCCTGCCTGTACTACATCATCCCTCAGTTGTGTGGTGAAGCGAGGAAGAAGTGTGTCTGTACTTGGAATGTACCAACCGATACTTTCTTCAACACATACTTTCTTCATCAACGTCAACTACAAAACCCATCTCTTTCTAGTCTCAAAAAGTGACCATAAGGTTTTCTCGTGAAACCTCTGGTGGTCTTCCAAAAGTGTTCCTGTTCTCTAGACTCAAGCGCAGCATTATCTTTTCCTGTTCACCGAACACTCACTACCCACTTTGTCACCTCAAACATTTTTCATGACTTATTGAATATGGCCAGAAGTACCTTTGGTTCCTTCTTGATGACCCACAAGTCAAGTCGACATCTTTCCAATTTTAGAAAGGCCTCTATAGGAGATTACATTTTCCAATAAGACCATCTTGAACCAACCCTATCAGTACGTCCATCTTTACCTCATTAAAACTCTGCTTATATTCCAAGTCTTATTTCAAGCCCCATTTATTCCTGAAAGACTTCAGTAAAAAACAACTTCAATCCACAGAGATCATGTCATTTTCTAAAAATGTATTACTTGGGCCTCCATTTGGAACCTAATTCAATACTGTCTGATAGGCTTTACTTGGCAGATACTGGTCTTTACACCAAGACGGTCACTTCCTCAGAGGAAGAATTGATTTATTTTTTCAACACTCCATAGAACCAAGAAAACTTCGGTTTATATATATAGGAAATGGCTCAGGAAAAGACAGACAAGCAATGATTCCCACAATATCCATTCTACCCTTCCTCTTCAGTGACAGAACCCTCAAGTATTAGCTGAGCACATGGCTCCTTGGGTAGAGACTGTATTTCCCAGCCTTACTTCTAGCTGTAAAATGTGAGCAATTTCTATCCAATTGCATAGAAATGGTAGAGTAGGCTGATAATAACTCCCCCAAATATGTCTTTGTCTTTCCTCCAGAAACTTTGGCTGTTACTCTAATTTGGAAGAGAAGGTCTTTACAGATGTATTAAGAATCTTGAGGGGAGGCTGGGTGGCTCAGTCGGTTAAGCGTCCAACACTGGCTCAGGTCGTGATCTCAAGGTTCGTGAGTCTGAGCCCCATGTCAGGCTCTGTGTTGACAGCTTGGATCTTGGAGCCTGCTTCAGATTCTGTGTCTCCCTCTCTCTCTGCCCCTCCCCTGCTTACGTTCTGTCTCTGTCTCTCTGTTTCTCTCAAAAATAAATAAACATTAAAAATTTTTTTAAAAACCAGAATCTTGAGTTGGGGGGATTCTTTTGGTTTATCTGACTGAGCTCTAAATCCAGTCACAAGTGTTCTTATAAGAGAGAAGCAAGGAGAGATTTAATACACATAGAGGAAAAGGTAATTGATAAACTTTTGCTGGACAACATTTTGCTAGTGCTGAAGACCTTAGGTGTATGACTCATGGATTCACACAACCATCTCAGCAGAAGCCAGAAAGGGAGATGAGATTATCCAGGAAAATCTGTAAAAGGTCCTCTATTTAATAATGTGAACTTGGGTGACATACAGGAAACCCACAAGGTTTTAAAGAATGTTATACCAACAGAAACACTATCTTGGACTGAAAGGTACAGAGACAGGATGAAGTGTAAAGGTTGTTAGACTCCTACAAATTCCTCAGGAAAGAAACAGGCTGAGAAGAGTATTTGGCTACAAACATGTGCTACCCTCCAAGAAAAGGAGAGAATGACTCAGAGCAGAAGCACGGGTGCAGAGGCAGTGGTCTGAGCTGTGGGTAAAGAGGGAAGAGCTCCACACCCAAAAGATGGAGTCTCAAGTCACCAAGAATTATTCTCAGTCCTTGAAGCCAAACGGAATTTGTTCTTCTGGCTTTCCAAATTCCTCGGGACCAGTAACCACTAAGCAACGAAGACCATACAGCGTATGGTCTGCAGACCAATACCAGTCCGCAAAGTTGAAGAGCACACAAAAGCCGATGTAAATTTCCAAAATTATATGTACTATTATACAGTTATACATAATTATAGCATTATTTTTTTAGCAATAGTCCCCACACTTTCTCATACAAATGTATTCTTTTTTTTTTTAATATCTTTATTTTTTGGTATTCAAATGGTCCATCATATTTGACTCTCCATATCCCTTATCTTCACACCCAGACATTTATGTGCAACAACATTTGTACTTCTCAAATGTTTTGTGTATGTGTCCCATTTTTCATATTACAAGGTCCATTCAATGCTTTTTGATATAGTCTAATCTGATGAAATAACCTCTAACTTGTCCCAATATCTCCAAACTTTCTAATCCTACCTAAAAAACACCAAGATCTATCATCCTGAAACACAATTTTTATTGTCACTTCTAACTGTTTCCCACTGTCTAAAAGATAAAGGGCCCAAACTTGAATTTATTAAGTATTTATGCAAAGTATACACCAAAAATGTGAACAGTAGTTATCTCTTGTGGTTATTTAGAGGTTTAGATTTTTCTTCTTTGTATGTTTACATATTTTTCAAATTTTCTATAATTAATACATATTATTTTGGAGGCAATTATCTAAGTCAGTTTGGGCTGCCATAACAAAATACTATAGCCTTGATCCAATAAGCCATGGCCAGGGTGGAAAGACCACATGGTGATTTGTATGTATGAGAACCTTCAGAAGAGGATTGTGGGTGTACCAGGCATTCCCCCAGGAGAGGGTAAGGAAGTCACACTGCCTGGTCTGGCCAGGATGCTATCCGAACATAAATTCTATCTTATTCCACAAGCATTTATTATGTGCATTTATTATGTTGCTGGAATTTTGCTAGCTGCTAGGAATACACTGATAAATAGGTCAAGGTCCTTTCCCTAGGAAATCTCTCACTTTTGAGGTAGGAGATACACAAATTAAAATGATAACTCTATCATCCATCATGAAAAATAATTCTTCATGAAACATTAGTTAACAACTATTGATAAGGTGCTCTGGAGACCCATAGGTCAGAACGGTTAAGGGAGGTGTTAGTGAAATCATCACAGGCGAGACAAAAAAAAACAATTGGCCTTTAAGGAATGAATAGTCTTTACCAGGAAGAGTCTTTACCTTTCAGGAGAAGGGGACATTATGGGCATTAACTTATACATGCAAAAGCATATGGTTACTCGGAAACAAAGAACGTATCAGGGAAATACCTATATACTAGTTCAAGATCCTATAAGGAGATGGAGAGTGATGAAAAAAAACCTCTGTAATATAGTTCAAATTCCAAGGAATCTAGACTTTTTTGTCTTGTTGCTGCAATCTTTTCCACTGGAAATAAGTTCTTTCTCTGAATCCCCTTGCAGATCATATGGTATTTGCTATATTGGGGGTATGAAGTCATTTGCTTATCTTATCTATTCTAAAGAATATAAGCACATACAAGGGAGAATCTATTGATTATTTTCTGTATCTTTATTGCATTTAGCACAGTGCTGTAGATATAATAGTCAAAAATTAAGTATGTCAAATAATAGTGTTTCTTGCTTCTGGATTATCGAGATACTGTCTTGATAATTCCCCCAGAAATACCTGTGACCCCAGATGTTGATTCTAAAGAAAATAAGAACATTTCAACTTATTAGTTCAAGATGTACTGCAGAAAAGGGACAAAGAGGAATGCGAGCCTTGTCTCAAAAATGCTGACCCAGGGTTAGAGTCATCAAGCACGTTGTCTTATTGAATCCTGAAAGAAATCTGAAGTTTCGAGCGGTTATAAACATCCATCTCACTGACAGAAAGAATTATTTCTTTTTTTCTTAAAGGGTTTACTGAGAAGAATAAGGTTAAATATAACCATAACTAAACCCAAATGTGGTTTGGCAATGCACATGTAGAAATAGCACTAAATCAACAATAGAATAATATCACCGCTGACATATGTAATGCTGACAAAGGCAGTCGCTGACATTGAATGTTAGAACTGATGTCAGCAGACGATGCTGGTGAGATAGCTCACCAGGTGAGATGGCTCTATGCTGGAAGTGTGTTCCTTTAGAGGAAGTATTTTCAAGTTTTCCTTCACCCAGGCCCTTCAAGGTAATCAAGGTCTTACTCACCACTAAAGTGAAAAGAAGCATAGCCAAATTCAGAACAATGAGGTGCTTCCTGGATGACAACTCACCCCAAGCTATTCTTGAATAAGAGGCAGACACCTTCAAGTCTTTGTCTATATGGTTCCATACTATGAGAGACTTCTTCATGCACTTTCAGCATGCTTTTCCAGTTCTTGGCCAGTCATTCTAATGACAAAGGATAAAAACAGCATCTGAGTTTTTAATGAAGATTTTTCCTTTTGTAACTCAACTGCTGTGACCATTATTTTAATCCAATTATGGAATTTTGGCAATAAGAGATTGACTTTATTCTCTCTTTTCTTTACATATTTTCTTTCTTTCTTGTAACTTTTTCATTAACAGATGTTACAGCTGACCTTAAAAACAACAACAACATTTAGAGATAAAACAAGAAATAAAAAAATAATATTCTTTGCCTTTATTCTCTTTTAACATCTAACTTGTGCTGGTAACAAATAAGTTCTGGGCACTGGTTTCACAAGCAAAGCTATGCGGGGTATGGCATCCCTTGATAATGGGCATACTATTCTCTTGAAATATCAGATCGGCCACCATGAAGTAGCTTTCCTTTTACTATCAGTGACCAACACCTCCATTGCTTCTCCATGGCATCCAACATGGTTGTCTGCTCCTTTCTCAAAATACTTTCTTCCCTTGACTTTTCTTCTGTTCTTGGCTAAATCTACCTCTGGGGACTTTACTTCTTCCATCTAAGCCCTAAATGCTGAAG
Organism: Panthera uncia; assembly: GCF_023721935.1. Taxonomy (NCBI): domain Eukaryota; kingdom Metazoa; phylum Chordata; class Mammalia; order Carnivora; family Felidae; genus Panthera; species Panthera uncia. The sequence goes on from NW_026057576.1 coordinate 12,747,751, forward strand.
TTCTCAGACTGATCTTTGACACTCTTCTTTGAATAAAATAGACGATTTCATCTTATTCCTAAGATTTAAATTATCATCATATGACATATATTTCTAAATTTTTATGTCTAAATGATCCTTTCTTTTAGACACGTGAATGCAACTTGCATGTTTCTGTGTTTCCTCATAGCTGCCTCATAAATACTCTAATTTAACCTATTTAACCTAAATGTTTGAGTTTTGTCTCCAGATCTGCTTTAGTTCCATAGTTTCTCGTGTCCTTTAACGGCATCTTCGGCCCAACTGCTCCTGACAGCAGTCAATATGTGACACCCACCCCACTCAGCCCATATGTGATCAGCACCAAGTTCCCAATTTACAAAGACTTAGAAAACAATCAGAGGTTATTTTTCTCACTTAAAATATCTCGAGATAAGCACTATTGGCACTGGATCAATAGCTTGACAAGTATTGTTACTTTTTTGTTGCAAGATGGTTATCCATACAGTGAGCATTAAGAGCCAGAATAAGAGGGCAATACAAAATTTTTAACATATAGTAAATATAAAATGTATAAAGTGGGGGCGCCTGGGTGGTTCAGTTGGTTGAGCGTCCGACTTCGGCTCAGGTCATGATCTCGCAGTCTGAGTTCGAGCCCCGCGTCAGGCTCTGTGCTGACAGCTCAGAGCCTGGAGCCTGTTTCGGATTCTGTGTCTCCCTCTCTCTGACCCTCCCCTATTCATGCTCTGTCTCCCTCTGTATCAAAAATAAATAAAGGTTAAAAAAAATTTTTTTAATAAAAAATAAAAAAATAAACATTAAAAAAATAAATAAAATGTATAAAGTGTTTAAAATATATTTGTTAAAAGTAGGAATAAAAGGGAAAGACCTCCTCAGTTCCCAAGGACTTTCATAGCAGCCTTCTGCTAATGTTCTCCCAACCAGAACGTATTGCACCCCTCCTCTCTGCAGCTGCAAAGCGGCCACAGATAAGCAGTAAAGGAGAAGGTATGGTCAGCCGATCTCTACAGGCAGATGAAGAAGCAATGGAGCAGACATCAAGTTTGCATTGAAGAAAGGTCTGTTTGATTTCCCTGGTTTTAGGTCAGCTGTGCAGGATATTCTCCATACGTCTTCCAGATCCACTCTCTGCCCTTCTCACTCTACTCTTAGCCCTGGGAGTCTGACCATGGGGTTTGTAGGGATGGGGAGAGGGGGACCAGCAGGATTTCTTGGGGCAGCAAGAAATGGTCCGCCCCAGGTTTCCCTCCATGCAAGACCAGGGCTAAACCATCACTATTCTCTGCTCTAGTTTCTTCCAGGCAGCCCTCTCCTACAGCTGAGCTCTCTTTGAGTTTTGGTCACAGCTCTCTCCTGGTCCCCCTCAAGCCCGGGGGTGACCATGACACGCCCACCAGTTTCTGGCTCTGGCGCCCTTAACGTTGACTGTTGCTCTTTCCCTTACCAGCGCCCGCACCTTTGTGAATGGCCTTTCATGAAACCCTCTTCAGTCATCCCTTTTAGAGTGCCATCTGTTTCCTGTCCGATATAGTAATCAATACTGTAACATCACATTATTCATATTGTTAATGATAACACCACACCCCATACAGAATAAGATGAAAACTGGCTGAACGTGGGCGTGGGAAAGGGAGCGGTTGATCTGCTAGCTGTTTGCCAATGAGAGAAAACCCTTTGAAATTCCCTTTCATCCCACCAGATTCTGCACAACCACTGAATGGGTAAAAATTGCCTCCCAGTAATTTTTCTTCAATTTGGAATACTATCAATTTTTCTTGTTCATCCACCCAGCACCTTATCACATGGAAGAAGGAAAATGAGGACCTGATCACATAGGAGAAGGAGGAAAACAAAGGATTTAGCTTGATGTGGGAAGGTGCAAGCCAGAAACTGGCTGAAGCCTGCTCTTCCTTTCTAAAGAGTAAATAAACGTCTAGAATGTGTGTGCATAGAATATTCCTTTGGAAGCACGCTTTTTTCAATATTTCTGAAGTCTTTATGACATTCCTTTCTACTCCTCCCTGTCCTGTCTCTACTGGTGGGTTTATCTCCAAAATTTGTTTTCTTCTTCATATCCTTTAACAGTCTCTTGGAGGGGGTTAGGGGGAAGGAAGGGTGGATCTTTGTATTCCAGCTGTGAATGTGCTAGAAATAGGGAAGACCAGGAACACTGATCCATTTGCATATTATTTTTTTCTACACAAATACTCTTGTCAGCTATTAATTACACCTACATTTTTCTGTTTTCTTTTTTTGCCATGTTTTGTATATTATTGGGCTTTTAAAATAATTTTTTTAATGTTTATTCTTGAAAGAGAGAGAGAGAGACAGAGCATGAGGTGGGGGGGAGGGGGAAGGGCAGAGAGATAGAGAGACAGATAGAATCTGAAGCAGGGTCCAAGCTCTGAACTGTCAACACAGAGCCCAACGTGGGTCTCGAACTTATGAACTGCGAGATCATGACCTGAGCTGAAGTTGGACACACTTAACTGACCAAGCCACCCAGGCGCCCCTATTGTTTTTTTTTACATATACAATTTTTTTAATGTTTATTTTTGAGAGAGGGAGAGACAGAAAGTGAGGGGGAGGGGCAGAGAGAGAGGGACACAGGATCCGAAGCAAGCTCCAGGCTCTGAGCTGTCAGCACAGAGCCCGACATGGGGCTCGAACTCACAGACTGCGAGATCATGACCTGAGCCAAAGTCAGATGCTTAACTGACTGAGCCACCCAGGCACCCCTCTTTGTATGTCATTATTAATGCTTGTATTTAATAGGAAAAAATAGTAAGTACATTTCTGGAACTTCAGTGTCTCATCCTCTGGCTACTATAAACCAGCCTCTCCTGTTTCTTATATGTACTTCCTTCCCCAGTTAAAGTTTTAGACTTTAATGTAAAAGTCTGTGTCTTTGGATTATCCCATATTTAGCAGTAGATGATATGTTTTGGGGGGGAGTAGAGTAGGAATAAAATAATTGCTTGGGAATAATATAAATGCTATAATGAGAATTTTTAAAATATAAATATTATAAAAATCTCTCGTAGTTTTCTCTGCCAATGAATAAATAAATCATATTTCTTTAAGGCATTTATTAGTATGCTGATGAAAATTTTAAGACACAGTCCTATCACAATAATGAAATACATGAAACCCAGTAATGAAATTCTGTAACATTCTTGCAGTATCTGAGATTTCATTTAAATGACTCATAGACACAAAAGTAGAAAAAATGAATGCACTGGTATGATAAAGCACAGATTTTCAAAGTGGAAAGGACTTTAGTAGGGTAGTTTAACCATTATTTATGAATAAAGCAGGGTTATCTTTTAATAACTGTATCCCATGATCGGTGAGGAGTTGACTTTTCTGTCCTATAACTTTCCTCATGATTTATTTGCCAATGAGTATGACAGATAAAGAAGGCTAGAACTTTGTGGAACTAGAAGAAATGGTCAGGTACACCTAACTAACCCTCTTATGATGAGGAAAGCAGGACTGGGGAAGTCAGTGGCTTAACTTGGGTCACACACTTTGCTGGGACCAAAACCTAGGACAGTTTTATTTCAAGTCTAGTCCAAAACTTATGTTAGAATGCTTTGTGTATTGGATCAAATACAGATTCCTAGGACTCACTGCCAGATCTAATAATAAGAGTTTCTAGGAGAGCCTCCAGAATCTGCAGTTTTTTAAAACTTCCCTAGGATGAATCTTGCCTACATTGATGTTTCAGAATCAGTTTCTTCAGTCAGAGGTTCTTCTCCTCCAGTTGTATTTCCCATGTAGCCTAGGAATTGGGCTGGGGGTACAGACAAGTCACCCACGGGGGTAGGTGGTAGTATGAAGGAAGGGGACAAAAGCCATAGAATGAACCGGGACCATCAACCCACAGGATCCATATTACTTGAAGATTTGGAAGAAATCTTATTTTTATATCAAGGTAACCATTACATATAACGTGGTAGTGAAAAAGAACATCTACACCACCTTTAAACCAAGACTTCCGAGAAATTTGGGGTCAAATTGCACAGCTTCACCTTCCAGCCAGAGCAGAATGTTTTAGGGGCTTGTGGCCTAGGGGTGGCTTCGGTATCTTTTTTTTTTTTATGTTGAATTTCTCAATCAGAAATTTCTCAGTCATTGTAAATTACCTTTATAGAATCCCTCCTGCATTAAAATTGACTTAATGTTTTTCTTTAAAGTAACTTATTCTTTTTACATAACCTGATCCTAATGACATTCTAGTGTACATGCTCTGACACCAATTCTCTGACACCAGCCAAGTCTCCTATGATTCAATTCAGTTCTGACACTACCCAGATTTAGTGCAGACCCTACAAAGAAAGGAGCCAAATTCCACAAAACTGCCCCCATTCAGATCCCAGGCACAAGTCCTGGATATCCTTAAGCCATTGCACTTTGTAGCTAACCAGCTACAGATTCATGGCTTCTCATAAACCCCTCTGGTTTGATAATTCACTGGAACAACTCAGAGAACTCAGGAAAGTGCAGAACAACTCAGAGAACTCAGGAAAGTGCAATACATGATTACAGTTTCATTATAAAGGATGCAACTCAGAAACAGCCACATGGAAGGAGATATACAGGGCAAGGTTTTGAGGGGGTGGGGCAAGAGCTCTGTCCCCATGAAACTGTAATTGTCTGCCCAGAATATCTACATGTTACCAACCAAGAAACGCCCAAGCCTCCTTCAGAGTTTTTATCAAGGTATTATTACTTAAGCATGATTGATTAAATCATTGGCTAAGAGACGAATTCAATCTCTAGACCATTTCCCCTTCCGAAAGGTTGGTAGAAAGGAGCTGAGAATTCCAACCTTTCAATCACATGACTGGTTTTTATGGTGACCAGCCTGCAACCTCAAGCTACCAAGGGCCTCTCTCATTAGCATAAACTCAGGTTTGGTTGAAAGGGGCTCCTTATGAATGAGAAAAGACACTCCCATCGTTCAGGAAATTCCAAGCGTTTTTGAAACTCTGTGCCAGGAACCAGGGACAAAGAACAAATATATATTTATTTTATTATAGATACTTATATATAATATATATTAATATTATATCATATATAATCATTATGTCACGGTATGATAATTACATGTTTTTTCTAATGAATTTTTTAAGTATGAAAATATTAAAAATATCGCTGGCCTCTGTCTATGTCCTTTTTGGCTTAGCAATGGTAGATATATCCACTATACATGGGCAAATCTTGTTTTGTCACATTGCCATACTAGGGTCTACAAATACTCAAAAGGAAAACCTGTAATTGAATGCATTTGTTTTAAGGTTTTGCTACCTAAATGTCTATGCCCCACCAGTATCAGGCCCATTCTCTATTGATTGTTTCAGATCAGGCTTAAGAATTGTGTTAGTCAGAATTCTCCAGAGAAACAGAGGCTGAGAAGTTCCATGATCTATATAAGCTGGACTATATATCTAAATCTAAATCTAAATCTAAATCTAAATCTAATTCTAAATCTAAATCTAAATCTAAATCTAAACCTGTATCTGTATCTATCTCTATCTTTATCTCTATCTCCAGCTCTATCTCTATCTCTACATCTACATCTACATCTATATCTTCTGTCTCTATCTCTCTCTATATATATCTATCCATATCTATATCTATACCTATCTATAGCTATCTACTATATATCTATAGCAGGACACCAAAGAAATCCAGTGGTTTCAAAGGCTAAGAGCCAAAAAGTAAATGCTGTAAATTTCAGTCTGAGTCTGAAGGCCTGAAAATCAGAGATCTGAGGACAGAAAATTGCTGTCCAGCTCAAATAGTCAGGCTGAGGGAGAATCCTCCCTTCCTCTCCTTTTTGTTTTATACAAGCTCAGTTAATTAGATGATGGCCGCTACATTGGGAAGGACAATCTACTTAACTCAGTCTACCCATTCAAATGCTAATCTCTTCCAGAAAGTCCCTCACAGGCATACCAAAAATCTAGCCACGTTGACACATAACATTAACTATCACAAGAATCAAGGATTACTTTTTGTAAGTTAGGATATCAATATTTCTATTGATATAATATATTTCTATAATAACTAGCCACTATGATATATATTTACAATTCTGAAATTGTCCAGCATATCCACTAGCCTATGAGATCTTTGAAAGTAAGGGCTATATTTTATTCTTACATCTCCAGAATCTGGGTGAATGTCTGGCATGTACTGAATGTATAATTACTATATTTTCTGAAAATATATATCACTCTGTTAATTTAGGAACACAATATAAACAATTACTTTACTCTGGTACTCAGATATGTAGCCAAATTTAAGAAGCTAAAACAAAATGATAATTGGTCCTCACATATAGACCACTTAGCTCTTCAAAGGTTAATTGAATTAAACTGGAATAACTAAGTGTTGCACTTTAGATTTCAAGTAATAATAATTATTGTTATTACATACACATTTGACATCAAATTAACAGGTGTTTTGACATCTTAAATGATAATCACATTTTCAAATCTACCATTCAATAACCTGAACTGCTATATCAGAAAGATTTTTCTTGACTTTAGTTTCATTTGTTATACAACATTATTTTGCTTTGTATATGCAGAACTATGGACCACACAGTTTAAATATTTTACAACAAACTGGAAACCACCTTGTTGACCATGCAAAGCAATACCCATATTTCAACTTAACTATTTAATTTTTCCAAGTATCTATCTCTTATAAAATCATTTTTGAAGAAGCTATTTGACATAAACCAATTTGTTACAGTACTACATGGTCTCAAAATATATTTAAATTGATTTATTGTTTGAGATGGAAACTTGAATGGGACAACAAACAACACAGTTTTTGTTGTGTTAGCTATGTTTTTTAGCTTGAATGTGATACATAAGCAAAAGCTAACATGTTAGCTATGTTTTTTAGCTTGAATACGATATATAAGCAAAAAGCATATAGTTAATCTAAAATAATAACAAACAGTAAAAGCAAAATCAATTCAAATTTTATTTACTATTTATTGAGTGGTTACTATATGTCAGGTAGTAGCCTAAGAACTGTATGTACATCATTTTGACTATTCAACTATATAAATTAGGTACCAATTTGCCCTCATTTGGCAGAAACTTGAAAAGTTTAACAGCCCATCCAATGTCAATATCAGCCTTTAAATGATATAATCATCCAATATCAGCCTTTAAATGATATAATCAGAATTATTAAATGGAATTTACAGGTTGAATAACTTCAGATAGAAGCACAGGCCTGAAAAAAAAAAACATTTAAAATGGTAATTATGTGGGTAAATCAAAATGAATATTGACAATATAAAATAATAGCATATGGTGACATTTTATATACCAGGATTAAGATGAACAACAATAATGTTAAATGCGGGAAGGAGATAAATAGAGTTAGTGTTTTCAGAGCCTTGTATTATCCAGAAAAATGTAAAAGTACAATTTATATGAGGTTTTAAAAATGAGGCGTGCATGTTTTAATCTCATCGCAATTTAAAAAAGAATAAAAATAAATTGTGTAACCAGAAAGCTAATAGAGTAGTGAAATGGAATAATAAAAATTACCTTACCAAGGAAAAAGCACCATGTGACACAAAACACAAATGATAAGTGGTATATTTAATGCCAATATAGCAGTAATTGCATTAAATATAAGCTGACTAAACTATCCAATTAGATGGCAATGATTATCAGATGAAATTAAAAACAAAACTAAGCAAAACCTTTGCTTACAAGGGACACATCGTAAATATAAGAGCACATAAAGGATGAAAGTAGAAGAATAAATAAGGTTATATCATATAAAACTTAATGAAAAGAACGCTGCTGTAGCTATACTAATAGAAAAAAACTTAGACTTTTAGTCAAAAAGTAGAAAATAGAATAGAGTATGTAATTGTATGATAATAAAAGAGGAAATTGTAAAAAAAAATAGAGGATATTATAATCCTTTAAAATTTATGTGTTACTATTCACATTATTCCAAAATGTACTATAAAACTGTTGGCGGAATATACAGAAAAAAGACAAATTCAAAATTATAGTAGGCCCTTTTAATATATTTATTTCCATAATTAAAAAGAATAAAGAAAATATTACTAAGGGTAGAGAAGATTTGGACCATAATTATTAAATCTAACTTCAATATATTTTGCATCTTCCACCTACAGAATTCATAATCTTTTGGGGTGCACATGTAGTGTTTAACAAAATGAGCCATAAGTTAGGCTCATGGGATTGGAATCATACAAAGAATGTTCTCTGAACCACTTGAATTAGCTTAGAAACCAATTTATAAAGATATTCTAAGTGGAAAACTAGCAAATGTTTCAAAATTACACAGTTCATTTCTGAATGACTCATTCAGATTCAAAGAAAATACATTTCAATCTAAGTAATACTGAAAATGCAGTGTATCAAAATTTGCAGATACATCTAAAGCCATACTTAGACAAAATGTTATAGCTTTAAGTGTATCTATTAGAAGAGAAGACAAGTTGAAAATTCAATATCTAAGTATCTACCATAAGAAGTAAAAAAAAGGATGGCAAATTAATGCAAAGAAAGTTGAGCAATTAAATAAAGCATTAATGAATTAGAAGGAAAATACAATAATAGTAGTAATAATAATGATAATAAAACTGAAACTCAATTCTTTGAAAAGACTAATAAAATAGGTACATTTCTAGCAAGACTGAACCGGGGTAAGAAAAGGAGGGCATAATTTATCAATAATATGAATGAATAATCATTAGACATCCTGTATTCATTGGCAGAATAATAAAGGTACTTTACACAATTTTATGTCAATAAATTTGAAAATCTAGATGAAATAGACAAATCAACTGAAAAACACAATTAAAAAATGGAATCAAGAAAAAAATAAACATTTGAATAGTCCCATATTTGTCAAATAAATTGAATCCACAATTTATAGCCTTTACCTCCACCCCAACAAAACACTTTTTTTTTTTAAGCTCTAGGCTTAGATTGTTTTATTGATGAGTTTGGTCAAATATTTAAGGAAACAACATAACCAAATAACACAAATTTCTCCAAAGAATACGGGAAAAAGAAATATTTTTCAATCCAGTTTACAATGCCAGCGTAACCTTGACCCCAAACCTTCCAAAAGAAAGAAGTTCAAACTGACATCATTCATAAACAAAATTGCAAAAAACCCTGAATGAGTTAATAGCAAATCAAATCCAATCACATATAAAAAGGATAATACACCATAATCAAGTAAGATTTATTCTAATAATGCAAGGTTGGCTTAATATTAGAAAATCAGTCAATATAATTCATTACATGATTGGAATAAAGGAGAAAAACATAATCATCTTAATGTATGAAGATACAGTCATTGATAAAATTCAGTCCCTTTTCAATACAAAATCTCCCATCAAAGTAGGAACAGAGGGAGAATTTCTTAATTTTATCAATGATATCTAAAAAACCTTACGTCCAACTTTGGTACAAAGATGAAGTATTGACTGCTTCTTCCCTGACGCTGGAAACAAAATAATTATATCAACACTGTACTTGAGTATCTAGCCAGTGCAGGAAAGCAAGAAAAAGAAACCAACATTATAAAGATTGGAAAGACAAGGAAAAGTCATCATTCTCTGAAAACATGATTGTGTATGTAAAAAAAATATTCAAAAGACTCTATAAATAAACTATAAAAAATAATAAGCAAATTAACAAAGTCTCAGAATACAATATCAGTTACAGAGTTAACCATATTTCACAAAATTCATGTGATTCGGCAGAAAACAACAAATAGATCACTAATATGGGGTCTATTTTTTTGTAGTAGGCAAAAATTTCTGACATAGGACATAAAAACAGTAACAATAAAGAAAAGATTTATAAGATGGAATTCATTAAAATTAAAAACTTTTATTCATCAAGAAAAACATTAAGATAGTAGAAAGACAAATCACAGAACTGGGAAAGGTATTTATAATAAATACATCCAACAAAGAACTCATATCCAGAATATATCTCCAAAAAAGAATGAACCAATTTCTTAATGGGCAAGAGACATATCAGTCGTTTCATAAAAGAGGATATCCAAATGGTCAATAAACATATGACAAGATGTTCAGTATATTAGTCATCAGGAAAATGCAAATTAAAATTATGTGAGATACCAACATACATCACCAGAATGGCTGACATTAATAAGACTTAGAATATATTTTGAGGAAAATGTAGAGCACCAGGCACTTTTATACATTGCTTTTGGTAGTGTACGTAGGTACCTTGGAAAACACTTTGGTAGTTGCTACTAAAGTTAAACATTAATGTCTCTTATGATCCAGCAATTCTACTCTTTGGTACTCACCCAAGAAAATTAGAGTTTATGGTTACAAAAATGACATATATAACAATGTTCATGGAAGTGCAAAATATTCTCACTTCAAGCCACTTCTCCTTGCATATGACCAGATGCGCTGCCCACCTTTCTGCCCATTGGGAAGAGTCGCCCTCCCTTCTGCCTTCAGGGCAACTCCAGTGTGACTGTAATGCAGTCACCATCTATTTTGGGCTTGCATTTATCTGCAAGCCAAGTCTGAGGTATTTTCTCCTTTCCTGTCATTCAGCTATAGATGCAAATCTGAGGGAGGTACATGTGTGCAACCATGGTAACACGGATGTCTGGTTCACCAGCTCATGCAGCTGTCCTCATCCCTCTGGTCCTTCTTGGGCTCACCTAAATACATCTTTTCCATATTATGATGGAATGCTGGTCAACCCACACAGCTTTATGACTTGATAGACCTTTGTAATTTGGTAAACTCTGCCCCAGCTCAAAATGGATATTCTTGATTCAAAATGAGTCCAAATGTGACTCTGTGCTCCACGGTCAAACATACCACCTCCATCAGGGCCTAGTTACACACAGCAGCTGTTTCTAGAAAGGCTTAGGATGCCTGCAGTGGGCTGCAGGTGGCATGGTCTTGCTGATTTTGTGACTGAGATTTGCGATGAAGTACTCTCCATATTTTTTCCCACTACTGACTCCTCAAATACCATAGTATGTGTTAGATCATAAGGCACTACTGGAACACAGTTTTGACCTGCTATACAGTCTTTTTCTGCTCTGAACCCAATCAAAGCTGACAGCCTAAGAAATCACCTGGTATATGGGCTTGATCAATATTTCTTGGTGTGGAATTGTTCCTACAAGAACCTGAACATTCCCATCAGATAACCCCCCCTTTTTTTTTACAGTATAGGATTCAAGATGCAGCCATCTGACTTTTATTTTGGACCCCTACACACTTGACTAAAATGGTATGTCCTTGAATCTTTTTCAGATTTATTTTCCACCTTCTGCAGCTTATATGTCTTACTATGACTTCAAGCCATCTCTTGCTTGTTCTGCCTGATCAATGTGATGTTACCAATTTAATGAATTAGCGGGATTATATTCAGGATGCTGATATGGTCTAGATCTCTTCAGACTGCATTGTGATATACTTTGGGAGAGTTAATTAGAGTTAAACTCTAAATGAATGTTTAATCCATGAGAATAAGCACTGTTTCTGAAGGAGAAGGCATTCCAGTCTGTACATTCCCTAATGCACACATTCGCTAGAGAACACATTCACTAATTCAATGGCACCTTATCATGTACTATTATTATTAATCTAATTTAGCAGCAATACCATCTAGCATGGCAGCCATGGTCAGTGCTACTGGTTGGTTGAACTTGTAGTTCTCTAAGATTCATCATGTTTCTGCAGTAGGGAGACTGGGTGAATTAAATGAAGATGATAGGGGCCGCAACTCTTGATTCCTGTTGACTTTAATGGAGATGCTAATCACCATCATTCACCCTGGGATGCTATATTGATTTTTATTTGTTATCTTGACTGGAGTCTGGGATAATTTCAGAGGCTTCCATTTGTCTTTCGCCAATATGACAGCAACTAACCCACAAAACAAAGAGCTACACGATATCAGGGTATATACTGCCCAGGTATTTATACTTGGCAGTATATCAATCACAATTATTACTTGAGGATTTGAGGAATTATAGTCAGTTTGTGGACCTAGCAGTCCCACTGTAAGTCAGCTATCGGCTAGGATTCTACTTTTTACCTGGTCACTATAGGCTTCCACTCCAACAAGGGGCCATGATGACATGTCATGTCTCTGGGTATCAGGGTCAATTCATACCCTTTGTCCAGTAGTTCTTGAAATATCTGGTATCCCCCCTTACCCAGTATATAATCACCCAAGTAAATTGGCATGGTTGCCTTTGGGAAAGAACTGCCAGAATGAGCGCAGTTTATATTTATTATATAGTATAGCTGTATCCTTCCTCCTGGGGACATGGGGCATCCTTTCTGTCAATGGGTTCCAGACCTTCTTCCCCTCCAGTATTTCTTATTATAGATGTGAAACAGATTTATCAGTGGCTTCCCATCCCCTTGGATTCTAGAAACACAATTTTTTAACATCTCCATAACTCCCTGCAGTTAATGCTTTGTAGGCAGCCCCTCCAGTCTTGCCAGTCATTACAGTCATTATGGATCTCTGGCTTCTCTATTGCTTCAGGTTCAATCCTCCCCATGGATGGTACGAAGCTTGGCTCTTGACTGCCTGTCCTACTGCCTACAGAAGTATGCCTCCACTGAACTTTTTATGGATGCTGGTGTGCCTCTCATCCATGCATTCCTGATGGCCTTGGTGAATGGTATGTCCTCTAGGTCTTTTCATAGAAAGAATCTTTTGGTCTTTCAGCCTCACGTATCCCCTCAGTGTATATTCTAGTGTGCCAAGATTGTTGGGCTTTTCATCCCTTTATGTGTCATCTGCCATGGCACTCAGACATTTCATCTTCATCAACAAAGGCCAACATTCTCTCCAGGCTTCGTAGACTCACCCTAGCATTAAATGTTTCCTACCTTCTTGGGTCTGTGCCATAGTATTAAATCCTGTGTCTCAAAAGAGTGACCCCAAGTCAATAAATTCTTCCTTAACTAGTCTTACTCTGCAGTCCCCTGGGTCAAGCACCCCCAAAATCCAGGCCCAAGGGTATTCCCCTGGTTCATGCTAGTACCTGCTAGCTAATTCTTGCTGCTCTTTTGGCATATAATATCCTTCTCCTCTTTCCATGTACAGCACATTCCAGCAGGTTACACTACTTTAGATTTAACTCTGCTTTTTGGCCTGACATCCAGGAGAGGTGGTAGAACAATTCCTAAGGGGGGGGGGGGCTGTCACCTGTTGCCTTGTTGAGAAATCTTTTCAGTGTCTCCCCACATTGGGAAGGTGCCAGTTCTTAGAATAGACCAGGACCATCTCTGGTCCAGGTGAGTTTACAGAGAGAGAGTCTTCAGGAACATCCATAAAGATGTCCCAAATCTATATTTCAGAGTCTCAAATTGTTAGCCAGTGACCCGGACTTGATGTGACATAACTCTAATTAAGTCCCATGCTTTATGCTCAGCTACGTCTGCTCTTCTACCATAGGACATGAGGACCTCTTTGTAAGCTATCAGGTTCTCAAATATCTTTCAACTTTCCATAAACTACCTCTGCTCCTTATCCTTCTATAAGCCATCAGTACAACTTAGTAATAACCAACCGACTCCACTGTCCTTGTGCATTGTTCTTTCAATGTCTTTCAAATGTTGGAATCACTGCAGCAGTAAGGATGTTCTCTTTCACCAGGATGTTTCCCCAGGTTTCTACCAGTGAAAGTCTTATTAGTTGGCTCACCACCTTGTGCCAGGAGCTATCTGTGCTCCACATACCAGTCACAATGGAGCCTCCACTGGGCTTCTTCCTTGCAAGCCAGATGGTGAGTGATCTGGTCCTCGATATTTCTATCTCCTTTCCTGGTACCAAGTGTCTCCATTAGGATCTTCCGGGAAAGAGACACCATGATAGAATTAGAAGTAAAAGACATTTATTAGAGAGATACCTGTGAAGGTAAAGGGGGGAGAAATCAGAAGTAGGTGGGAGAGCCTCAACTGTAAGGCCAGGCTGACTCCCATGGAGAGAGAGACACACAGCTGAGAATTTGGTTGGAAGAGCCTTAGACTATAGTGAAGCTCTGAAAAGATCTTGGCCAAACCTGTGGGGTCAGGGGGAGGCCCAGAGCAGAGACTGGCTGTGAGAGGAGTACTGGATTGTGCAGGAATGGTCTGGTCTAGGGTTTGGGCCTTGGTGTGGTCATTAGCTGGGAGCAGCCCAGGGAGAGAGTTGCCTTGGTATAGACACTGATAGATCACTAAAGTATGGCAACTGGAAACTGTGGATAATGCCACTCTTCCTACTGTGTTCTCCTGAAGGGGATTTAAGTGACTAGGGCATTTTAATGCTTAGAATATTCTAACCCAAGACGTGGTGACATAGGTGTGTATACTTTGTGATAATTAATCTAGTCATGTACATAGGATTTGAGTACTTTTTTATATGCATTTTGTGCAAGTATGTATGTTATGCAAATAAATTTACTATAAAAATGTCAAGTAAAGAATCGAAGCTACTATTCTGAATAATTCTAACGTGATATTCTAAAAACAACCCTAGCCCTAGAAACAACCATCTAGTGAATTACAAGTAGTTTTGTTTTTATGTGTGTTAGGGAATTGCCTCATTTCTTCCACCACACTCTGTACAATCTCAAAATAATGAGTTATCTCTGCGTATTTTATAGTAACTGAAGACAAGGACTCTCTTTGTGAACCACAATATTATTAAAAGATCTAAACTTCTGAAATATCTATTTTCTTCACGCAAGACTTTAGTCTACATTGGAGCACCATGTTTAACGCATTCTTCTGAAGTTTCTGCCCAGGCCTGAGGTCCAAATGTTGCTGGGATGGAAAGATAATAGCTGATATTCAAAGTCCTATTGTGCAAAATCTATGGCCATGCAACCACTTATCGACAGAATTTGGATCAGTAGCCTAGAATATTGGCCAAGGTATGTTCCCAGTCCTCTGACATAGTCTCATTATCTGTGTGCTCTGACAGGCACAGCTCAGTCTTTATCTTAAAAAAAAAAATCATAGTGAAAAATGGAAACATAAATAACATAGTGTGAATTCAGTACCAGTAGGAAAGCAGTTACTATATTTGGAAGTAAGAGTCTTCAGTTTTACCATTTTGGCGTTAGGACCTCTGCTTTAGGTCTCAGAAGAGACTTTATTGTTCAAGCCATGGTCCCCTTTCCAAAAGCAAAATCAAGACATACTCTCAAAAGTGAGAACATTTTTCCCTTTTCAAAAAAGAGGGATGTAAGAAGTGCTTTTGGAATTTTCCAACTGTGACTCCAAGTGAATGATATAGAAAAACAAAATGTAGAAAACCGAGATGGAAACAGGATAATTTTCTTTTTTAGTACTATCGGATATCCCATCAGTCTCTTTTTCAAATTTCACAAATGCCTCTTAATTAATGAGCATCTCGTTAATACAAAGTCAAAAGTAAAAAAGAATTAAATTTGTTCTATCTTGAAAAATGACCCTGAAATCCCATAAAATGAAATTATAAGTAAAGAATCGCTCTTCTAAAGTGTGTTTTGATGGAACTATTTTTCAAAATGCAATTAGAAAGTTATAGCTAACTTAATAGTGATGACATAAATTCAACACAAGATTTTTAGAAGGCTATTTTTGTCTTCCTAACAAAACCACCTTATTTAAGATTAATAGGACAAAAACGTGCTCTATTTCTGTCCTGCCTCTGTCAGAGAGAAGTTTTAAAGCTGGCTGAGGTGGGTTTCTGAGACAGATGTCAGACACATGTTTTGAGGCATTTGTTAAATAAAGCTGCATGTCATGATCTGTCCCCCATGGGAAGTGATGTAAGGAAAAATTTTCAGTTGACAAGAGAAGAAAAATTTGGAAGAAAATTTGTAATATCCTAAAAGGAATTTCATACATCATTGAAAACAAAGGGGAGTGAAGCTAAATTAGATTGGGCTTGAGCTCTTTTTTTGAATCATGTCAGTCCAAAGCGTTCCAGCCAGTAGTCAGAACACCCCACAGATGAGGGCAGATTTACCACTTGACTTCACTGAATAACAATCTCAAAGCTTAAAGGAATCTTTGTAAAAGGGAAATAGTGAGGCTTAATGCATTCTGATTTTTTTCTAAAGGCAGTATGTTGCTTAAACATGAATTCTCAGAATGTAAAATGTAAAGATAAAGGACTATCTTGAATATACAATGCATTGGAAACGGGGGAAATATCTGAAATAGTGTCTGAAAAAGCCATGGAATCTTTCTTCAACCAGAATGCTGAATGAAAGCAACGCCTGGGGCTTTGGCCTGGAGCTATGTCTATATAACAAGGCTGATTCCATTATTCTGTGGCTGTTTTCTTTTTTGTTTAAAACAATCCAATAGCTGCAAAATCAATCAGAGACCTTCATGGTTTATGTGATCCGGTTTTCAAGATAGACGAAGAAACAATTACCAAACTGCATTTGCTGATGAACCATTTCTAGAACCAAAATGTCTATGATTAAGGTAAATGGAGAAATATTTATTGTTATTGTTTAAACTCCTTTCCTATCAAATTTGAATAGAGCACATGTGGCCCAAGTTAATAAACAAATGACACCCACTTCTGTTTTAAGGTACTATTCTGGAGAAACTGTCATCTTAGATGGACAGCTATAAAGCTGACTGTTTCCTGGAACTGGTACTTTATTTTCCATGAACACTTGTAGCATAATCTATACATACGAAGAATGAAATACTTAAGTTGTACTTCCTCCTTTAAACGGAGAATATCAATTTCATATAATGTGGGAGTGTGGAGGAGAAGGTTGTTTGTGGGATGGAGAATCAACCATAGATGAAAGGGTTTCTGAAAAGCAGAGTAGGTATTCCCAGCTAACTCATAATCTGGCTGTTTGTCTTTTCCCAGTCAAAAGTATGGAAGTCTAGGAGACTCTTCCTCCAGCAGCCATGAGAAATACTCACAGATATTTTAACTGAAAGCATCAGCCCAGCTGTTACAGTGAAGAAGACCCACACTCCCCAGTCTTTCCATCACGTCCTCAATCTCGGAGATTATCTATTAAAGCTGGAGCAATGTAAAGGAGAGGTAGTTGATGAGATTTGCTTGATACTTTGCGAGACAGAAAGTTCTTATATGGAGGAATTAATTTTAAACAATCACAGAAAGAATCCTTTGCATTAGTATATGAGCCCCAAGCCTTGAAGTTGGTCAACACATCATGGATCATCATGGCATGTGGATTAATGTGGAAGCAAAGAAGGATCAAGCAGAACCTAGGGCCGTCAAGGAACAGAGGGATCAGATGGGAGACACTAATCAAGACACTGAGAGCAGAGGGTTTATCAATCCCCAGTTGAGAAGACGCTATTGCATTTATACTCACATGGTATTTACAATTGCTGTGAAGAGGTATCAACTTGGGTGTCCATGTGCCACCCTGGTTTGCTGTTCAAATTATAGTCTCAGCAACAGCTGTACTAAAATTTAGCCAGCTCGAAGTTTCCACCAACACAATTGTCAGACCCTGGCCCTCGTGTCCCCAGTCGATTTTAGGAATTCCCAAGCACGCTCGCTGTCTTACTCTCTGACCTTATCATTTAAGCTGCTGCTCACAGGTTTTGTGAGTTAGTCCCCTCTGCTCCACTGCTGCTTCTATATCCTATAAAAATGAACTTCAGCAGACATGGCCGGCACTTCCACCTTCAGAGACCTTTCAGGCTGTGGTTGCAGCTTTGCATTCTACACAGAAATGAAAAGAACATCCCTCCCCTGAACTCTGCAATGTTGTGTTACCCGGGCCTAATTGCAGTATTGCGTGTGCCAGGAATTATTCTAGGCCTCTTGTCAAATGGTCCTTGTAGCCTTTCAGGCGTCAGGTCCCATTTTGTGGGCCAGCTGA
This sequence comes from Panthera uncia, assembly GCF_023721935.1. Taxonomy (NCBI): domain Eukaryota; kingdom Metazoa; phylum Chordata; class Mammalia; order Carnivora; family Felidae; genus Panthera; species Panthera uncia. Next base: position 12,765,670 of record NW_026057576.1, read on the forward strand.
GGAACAGAAACAGCCTTGCCCTCATATTCCCACTCAGCATCTCTTCCTGCTTCCTCACCCTTTCCCCTGTTCCCAATCGCTCTTGGAGCCAAAATGAAAATCAAACAAACAAAAACAGAAAAGGCCATTATGCATGGCAAGGGCAATTCAGTTCATGAGAAGGAATGAAGGGCCACGGGCCTGACATATCCAAGCCCTACGGGGTTGTTAATGCTGTGATGTGCTCTAAGAAAGTGCTCTTAAAAAGATGATTCCTGCTGGGAATTAGTCTCAGAAAGGCAAAGTACCCACCCGTGATGAGGCACACACCAGTTGTTTGTTTATAGACACGTCTATGGCTTTTTTCCACAGGAATATGGGCCTTCAAAGAAGTAGAGGCCAGCATTGCTGCTGCTTTTCAGGGAGATGAGTGGGCTTAGATGCGCAGGCTTTCCATGGACCATGATGGGTTCACCTGCAATTGCCTGATTCAGAGATGCCTGGAAGATGCCTAACTGGAGTTCTCCAGAAAGCTGACTTCTTTTAACTTGTTAATTTTTTTTGAAGTTTATGTATTTATTTTGAGAGAGAGAAAAAGTGAGCATGTGAGTGTGTATGTGCGTGTGCATGTGGGCAGGGGTGGGGGTGGGGTGGAGGGGCAAAGAGAGAGGGGGGAAGGGAAAATCCCAAGCAGGCTCTGCACTGTTGGTACAGAGCCCCATGCAGGGCTAGATCTCACAAGCCGTGAGATCATGACCTGAGCCGAAGCCAAGAGTCAGATGTTTAACCCACAGCCACCCAGGCACCCCTTAATTTGTCATTTAAAATTTTTTTAAAAAATCTTTATTTATTTTTGAGAGAGAGAGAGAGAGAGAGAGAGAGAGAGAGAGAGAGAGACAGCATGAGTGGGGGAGGGGCAGAGAGAGAGGAGACAGAGAATCGGAAGCAGGCTCCAGGCTCTGAGCTGTCAGCACAGAGCCCGATGTGGGGCTCGAACCCATGAGCTGTGAGATCATGACATGAGCCGAAGTTGGACGCTCAACCGACTGAGCCACCCAGGCCCCCCTAATTTGTCATTTTTAATAAGACACAAATTTGATAAAGTGTGGAGATTATAACGTGAACCAAGCAGACCAGGGGAAGCAAGAGCTCTAGAGCAGACAGCCCTGGGTGTGAACCCTGGCACCACCATTCAGTAAATGTGACCTTGGGTATTTTGCTTAGGTATCCTATCCAAGCCTCAGTTTCCTCATCCATAAAATAGAGAGAAAATAGTTGTCAGTGAAGACCAAGTGAAAAAATGCTCACAAGGGGTTTTCTAGTACAGAAAGTGGTTAACAACGGTTGGCCACTGTTACTAATATGGTAGACTTAAACACAGGCAAGCCTGGAGCTGACCAACACCAAGTGTTAATGTCACCTTTAGAGAATTTGGTCCCTAAATTTTGCCTTTAAATGAAAGTAGGGGCAGACACTAAATACTGTCACCTACAAATACAAAGAGGGAGAACAATGAGTTACCCGCGGGCTGAGGATTCTGATAGGAAAAGCCTGTAGGAGCCAGACCTAGACTGTAGCTAGAGCAGCTGATATGGAAGACGCTAGAGAGTGATAAAGGCTCTCATCCAAACAGTCTTTTATAAAGTTTGGCTCAATGTGAAAGCAATAAGAAGGCATCTAGAAGGCATAAGCAGATCTTATTTTAAGTCAACAAATACAATAAAGTCATACGAAACACAAGGGGAAGTACTGAGAGGTGGGTGGCTCTGTGATGGTGTGCCTGGTGGGGAAAAACGATTCAATGATGGTACAAGGGCTCCTTTTTCTTCTGAGGGTGGGAGATAAGGAAGGGACAGAGGGAGAGGGAGAGACTCTTACACAGGGGCTCAACACGGAGCTCGATCCCACAACCCTGGGATCATGACCTAAGCGGAAATGAGGAGTCAGGCACTCAGCCAACTGAGCTTCCCTGGGTCTCCACTTCCTCCACATGCTTCCATTAGTCTTGCAAATGGGAGGGTCATACCTAGAGGCTTTTTGTTCTTTTTCATATTCGTCCTGCTGTCTAGACTGAGGCCCCCAGTCCCAGGGTCCTGGGTTCCTGGCTTCTGGAGGGATGTCTCTTGTCCTGTGTACCTTTGTGGCAGCATTCTAGCTGCTATTTCTTCTCCTTTCCTGACCCATGTCTGTTGTAGGTGACCTAGTCCCCAGCCCCTCTCCTGTGGATGCTATGAAGCCTTGTGAGTTCTGAGGGTAATTCTGACTTGGCTCCCACCTGGGCCACATCCTCCTTGGTCCTTGTTGCAGAGCCGTCTGGCCCTGGGGAAGGTGGTGTCGCTCTCTTCCATGGCCCCCAGCCAGATACTCAGGTAGACCTAGGTCCTGTCTATGCTGCTTAGAACCAAAGTGGCCCAGGGAAGCCAAAACTCAGGCCTGCGTCTGCCTAACTCTGCCTAACAACCAAGATGATTTTGATGTGGCTGTGAACAAGGCTGGTAGATGACAGCTATAAGACAGCATTCTTGTGCCGTCCCAGGAGCTCCCATCTGCCCTCAGCCTGAACGTCAAGGCACTGATTTGATACCTGATATGCACACCCAATCCAGGCTGAAGCCATGAGAGAACAATGTCTATCATACAGTGTAATAGACTGTGTAAGGGTCTCCCCTTTCTCACTTCCTTTTCCTCTGGTCACTTTTATCCCTGGGCTCCTATCCCCCATTTCCTGTGTAATGTCTTTAGTCTACTATAGAACCATAAGCCTTGTTGACTCACTGTCTGGTCAGAACTTAGCTAAAAGGATTATTTTCTTTTTTCTTTCTCTTCTTTATTAAAACAAATTAATGTTTATTTTATTTTGAGAGACAGAGAAACACAGAGCACAGGCAGGGGAGGGGCAAGGAGAAAGGGAGACACAGGAGAAGCCCTGATTTTGCCTCCACTATGAGATCTTGCATGCCTCACTATTCCTACCACATACCCAGGTGACTTCTTGCAATGAAGCTAGGTGATAAGCAGATGACGGACAAATGTGAGAGAGAAATAATTGATTTTGTTTTTTGTTTTTCCCTAAAGGACTGAGTTCAAAGTGCTTTCTACGTTTGCAAATCAGATTACGTTTTAACCCAAGTATTAAATTCAGTTGTCAGTTGTTTTGGTTAGTTTGTTCCCAGGTGATCAGTGGGAGGAAAATCAGATTGGTTATGGAAAAAAGAAAAGAGCTATATGTTCTCTGTACATCCCAGCTGAAGTGTGAGTGAAATTCTCAGTCCTACTCTGTAGCTAGATCATATGAGAATTGGGAAAAGACGGACAAACACACAGAAGGACTGGGCATTTTTTGCCTCACCAAGATGAACCCCTGCACCGAGTGATTCATGACAATACTGAGGAATGACAATGTTGAATCTGTTTCAGTATGCATTTTTTGAAAGAATACATGAAAATGGAATGAATCTCACTAATTAGCTCACTCTAAGAGGCAAAGCCAATAGCACTAAAAAATTGCTCATGTTGAAGTCCTAGTCAGTGACTAAGCAGTAAATATATCTACTTCCTGAATCATGGGCTCAAATCAGGAAGTGACATTCATTAGTGCTTCTCAGTATTTAGTCATATCTAGACTCCTGCATCATCGATCTGTAGGTGCATAAGTACTCTAAAATTTGCAGCTAAAAATAACAAACACTTATCTTACAGTTTCTGAGGGTCGGGAATCCCAGAGTAACTTAGTCGGGTAGTTGGATGGTCTGACTCAGAACCTCCGTGACAATGGCAATTTAAGCTTTTGGGCGTGATCTGCAATCATCTAAAGGCTGGGGCTGAAAGATGCCTCCAAGATGGCTGACTCCATGGCTCTTGGCAGAAAGCCTTAGTTTCTCATCACGTAAGCCTCTCCCTAGGACAGCCAGAGGGTCTTCCTGAGATGGCAGTGGGCTTCCCCAGAGTGAGTGACCTGAGGGGTTGGGTGCAGGGAGAGGCAGAAGCCACAGTGTATTTTATGGCTTGACCTCAGAAATGACATACCACCAATTCTGCCGTATTCTATTAGTCACACAGAGACTAACAGTAACACCATTAGGGAGGTGCTTACACAGAGTGTGATCTTGTGTGTAACAAGAGCTGGGATCATTGTGACCATCATGGAGGCTGCCTACCATGACTCCTTTTAAAGAAAAAATAAATTCAACAGACCTCTGGCATTGTGTTACTTGAACTTGCAAAGAGACGAAAGCAAGTCGAGACCTTTGACATAAATAAGTTGTACAAACATGGGCTATAACTTTTCAAAGTTTTGTTTGTTCAGAATAATCAGGCCTCAAAACCCCAAAACTTTGTCAATCCTGGGATACAAATTTTAATAAGGTGTCCCTTGATAACTCTACGACTGTCTTGTTTGTTCACTTGAAGATAAGTTTCACATTGCAGTGTTATTGAAACCTGCATTAAGTAGATATCTAATCCACTTACTGCTAGAATCAACAGAAAATCTGCATTGCTTTTTTACTGCTATGCTTTTTGCTGATGAATGGCTGCAAGTTTGCCTGTGCAAAAATGCAATCTGCATAATACATCTGCTCCCGACATGAATACGGTACTGGCTGCTACAGCACAAATTCTTTAGATTTTGGCATGCCTATATCCTGTAGCCCCCAACGTGATTCATCTCTCCTATCGCCTTCCCGATTTGAACTGCTGTATAATCTTCCTTTTCAGGATGCTATGATATCGTTTGCCTTCCCTCAGCGTAAGAGAGATCATAAATGAAAGTGCAAAGCAGTCACTGAAATCCTGTGGCACTGATCAATTTCGAGGCGATATCTCAAGATGGTACACAGCATGCTTATGTTAATTATTTATCATCACAGAAATAAAAAAAATGTGCTCACAACTTGTGACATACCAATATAGCTGTTTTCTCGACATATAACTGCATCCTAAGGTCCCCGTTTATACTGAGATGCCCAATCAAATGAAAAAGTATCCATGTTTATTTGTAGACACATCAGGCATGTTACCCCAAGACAGAGGCACAGAAAGTGGGTCTCCACAGCCAGCACATGACTCCATTAGTCTTGCAAATGAGAGGGTCGTACCCGGAGTCTTTCTGTTCTGACTCTCTTTCTCATATTCGTCCTGCGGTCTAGACTGAGGCCCCCAGTTCCAGCCAGATGGCAAGTCAGCATCTCAAAGGCATGACCCAAGGGGCAGAACAGCAGTAGGAATTAGGAATCTGTTGTCGCCATAAAGTTGGCTTCGCATTGGAAAATAGTATCCATATGTTTGAGGAGATTTTTGAACCACTTGGCACGACGTTCCCTGCCACCATCCAGAAAATGCCCTCCGGGCCTGAGAGCTTCTTAACAAAGGATTCCCTGGCTTTGACACCCAGTATGGCTTTCAAGGATGATATGGAGCCTCTGACCCTAGACATCTGGACTGTCAGCCACAGTCTGTTATCAGACTGTGTCTATCAGAACTCCTTGCCCTTCTGAGCAGATAAAAGAATCCTCACAAAATGGATTCCTCTCCGCTCAGAAGGCCCCCTGGCTCTCACGTCACGTAAACCCTGGAGAGGGAGGCCTGGCTTTCACTTCTCCGGCTCTGTCTGCCGGGTTTATTGCAACTGACACTAATGCCATGCTGGAGAGACACAGCACGTGGGGTCTTCCTGCTCATCCCGTCTCCTGTCTGCTGTTAGGCGATGAATGGCCACTTAGTCATTGAAAGGGACAAACAAATAAAATTTCTCACACTCAGAACTATATGTGCACCCACTTTCGGCATCTGTCAGAGTGCAGCAGTAGATGGAGAAAGCCGTCCCTGTTCTGCTCTCTGGCTAATCAGGATGTGGCCTGGGGGTCCTCTTCCTGAGAACTAGAGAGAAAGCACCAGAAAGCACAGGGGAAGCCGTGTATGCAATGTGCTGATGTTGACTTTGCTCCAGTGCCTTTGCTTTTTAAAAACATACTTTCAAAACCCTGAAGACTTCTAGAATACAAATGGTTGGAGACAAAGAGAAACTGCTTTGTTAAGAAATCCCTTGGGATAATTCTCTGATATACTCAGGCTTCAGTTTGGGTGCGGAAGTTCCCAGAAATCCATTTTACTGAGGGTCGTGTTCATTCTTTACTATTGAACTGCTGCAGGGAATCCGAACTAAAGCATAACAAGGAGAATGAGGAAAGCCTCGCAGCAGCTGAGCCACACTGGGGGCGCCCACAGCAAACGCCGATCTGCCAGCAATAACTTGGGTCTCCTGGGCAAAAATCCCATGCAGCTCGGTGACGGTCAGACTCTCCTCTCATTGCTAATGCAAACGCATCCTATAGATATCACTGAAAAGGATCATTAAAAGTGAGCTCTACGGCTCTCACTTCAGCTGCTTGCCTCCCAGGCTGGGAGGAGCCGGCAGTGTCTAGAATCTCATTAGACCTGCAGCCAGGAAGTAGTTTAAAGCATTACATCATAAGGTTGTCAAGGGAACTCGCCAGGCTGCCTCTCTGGCATCCTGTGGTCCATGCTGACGTGTTCTCTAGACCAGGGGAGGAGTAGAGAGGTGGCCTGCAGCCTGAAGCATGACAGCCAGCAACCCAGGCTCAGAGAGGTGACATTTATGCTGGGATATCTTCTAGGCTGGATCCTGAGATAGGTCTCAGCAGTACAGCAATTCTGTCGTCCACTGTGTGGTAGGAAAGACCCTCCCTGGTATTAGCACCTGCCAGGAGCTCCGGAAGACTTCTTCCTGACCGGCCTCAGCCTGACATCTGAAGGAGGCTACGAAGCTTGCTGAGGGCACCATTCGCTCCCAGAGAGTCCAGGCCCCAGCTTCCTGTTGCCTTTAGAATGGGACCCTGTATTCGTTCTATTAGTTCCCTGGGCTGCCGAATGAAGTGCCACCACCCGAGTGTTCTTAAACGACAGAAATGTCTTCTCTTCTTCTTCCGGAGACTGGAAGTGTGAGATTAAGGTATCGGCAGCACCATGCTTCCTGTGAAGCCTCTAGGGCAGGATCTGGCCCGGCCCCTTCGGCCCCTTATGGCCCCAGGTAGGTGTTCCTTGGTGGGCAGCAGCCTCCGTCCTCGCTGAGCTGCCTTCCTTCTGTGCAGCAGTGTCTTTACGTGAGGTGCTCCTCTCTGTGCCTGTCTCTATTTTCCTCTCCTACAAAGATACCAGTCCTATTGAATTGATCTCAAATTGATTACACAAAGAGCCTATTTCCAAATAAGGTCAGATTCACAGGTACTGGGGTGAGGACTTCAATGTTGAAGGACGCAACTCAATTCATAACAGGCCCACTCTTCCAGTGCACAATCACTTCCCCAGGCCTGTGGTAGGGCAGGCCCACGCCTGGCTGTGTAACAAACTCATGGAACACCAGGTGGAAAGTCAAGCCAAAGTCGAGCTGTTAAAATGGAGCCATTGAAGAAATGGAGACAACACTGTGGCCTTGGATAGCAAGGTCACTTCATGATTCTGAACTTGCCAATAGCTTCATAGTTGCTCCTGTCTCCCTTCCTGTGGCTCTAAGGGAAGGTGTATGGGACAAGGAGCTCTCAACAAAATCAACTGGGAAGGGTTTCCCTTCCCGTAATCACAGACAGGATGTTATCCTGGCTTTCTGTTCAGTAATACTCTCCAAGACCTCGAGACTGGGCAGTTTCCTCAGTCCTATGAACGGTCCATCCTTGGCAGTCCAGAGAAAACATTTCTAGTGAGATGTGTTTGTCTTTTCTCTCTTAATAGAGGCCATTCTTTTAAGATCACAAAGTGTTTTTGCATTATCTTAATGTCAGAAGCCTACCAGAACTCTTTAGAAAGGTAGCATTCTGGGGTGCCTGGGTGGCTCAGTCGGTTAAGTGTCCGATTTTGGCTCAGATCATGATCTCATGGTTGGTGAGTTCCAGCCCTGCATGGGGCTCTGCACTGACAGCTTGGAGCCAGGAGTCTGCTTTGGATTCTGTCTCTCTCTCTCTCTCTCTTTCTCTCTTCCCCACGCCTGCTTGCTCTCTCTCTCTCTCTCTCTCCCTCAAAAATTAATAAATAATAAAAAACATTGTTAAAAAGTAAAACAAGGAAGGTAGTATTTAATTCCACTCCTAGAAGCATAAAAGACCAGGAGACGATGCCACTCCACTCACGTGCTTTCTCCAAAGGTGTATAGAGAGGGAGGCTCCCAAATTTTTCAGCAGAAGCGAATACTGTGTTTGAAACAGCACCCTTAACAATTGGATTAAGGCCATTTACTGAAATAGCAATTTCCTTTCTGCAAATAAGGATGGTTAATTTCAGGTGAGGAAAGGTTAATGGGCACATGTAACAGTGTTAGAACATCCTTCTTGCAGCCAAGGGAAGGACATAGAAACACGGAGAGGTTTGGTGCTGGTCCCAAAGTTCTTTCCCACATTCTGGGATTATTTCTCCTACATCCTGAAGCCAGCTTGGTCCCAGAAAAATTGTAACTATCATTTAGTCACTTGCTGGGTGCTTTACATATATTATCTCACAGACCCTACAGGAGGTGCTATAGCATAAGGACAAAGATCTCAGGCCCCAGAGTCAAATAGTTAGACTCAAGTTCACACTCCCACCTTTCACCTCCCCATATAACTGCAGGCAAGTCAGTGAGCTTCTTTGTGCTATGACATGGGAGGTCCAAATTACAATGTCATAGAGTGGCTGTAAAGATTGAGAGAGAGAGCCTATAGGAACACTCAATAAATGTTAGTTCCTATTATTAGGTATCGTAATTATTCCCACTTTACATATTACATCCCACTTTTAAAAGGAACCTGTGTTTCAGAAGAGCTAAATTACATGTTCAGGTCACACGACTAATTATGGAGAACAGGTTCTAGTCTAAGCTTTGGCCAACGGAAGCCCCGCCTCCCCCATAGCGCTGACTATTATGCACAATTGCCTGCCTAACAATTTGGAGCAACATTGCTTTGGGGGCTCCCTGACCATTTTCAGATGAGACTTCTGCCTTTCTGTCTCCTTCTGGGAATACAGCATCCTCCTAGGCTCCCCTTCTAACAAGAGCCCAGGGCTCTCCTTTAAAACCCATCTTCCCTAGAGAGCGTCACATAGTTTCGACCAAATCTTTCCCCTCAGCAGGCCCCTGGCTGTCTCATGCAAGAGTGGCCACACCCGTCGGCTCAAATATCTAGGGAGGATGGTGGCTTAATTATTTTTCATTTACTCAACAATAGCACAAAAGGCAGGCTTTCAAGTCACTGTGGCCCAGGTACTGTGATACAACCCACACTTATGGCCCCAGTCCTCACAGAGAGTCTGATCTGGAAAGGAAGGAAGACCCATAGGTAATTAGCTCTTACACTTCAGGGAAAGTGGTTATGAAGGGGGCTGCTGTTGATGAACCTCGAGGGGTGGGGGTGCCAAGGTGGAACTGCGTTGGCTACGTCTGGGCTATTGAGTCTGATTTCACCAACAGGGCTTGAAGCAAAAGCCTCCCGGCAAAGAAGAAAGAGCCAACACTGATGGAATTGGTGTAAGCCTAAATAACCCTAGGCGGAGGGGTCGGTGCTGCTGGAGTTGGCTGAGCCCGAGAGTGATGGGATGTGGCTGGAGATGGAGGCCGAGCCCAGGTGGGGAGGTCTTTGAATGCCCACTGCCCTGCCGCTTTGGCTTTTGTCCTGCATGCCAGCGACTCTAAGCCTTCACCCTCCATCAGAAGCACCTGAGGGCTAGACAAAAAATGCAGATTTCTACCTGCCCTGCAAAAGGTTTTGATTCAGCACATCGGGGTGGGGCCTGCACATTCACTTTTCTAACATTCTCAGCTAACCCTGAGCCTGCTCATCTAGCACCACGCTTTGAATATTGTTGCGTCAGAGAGTGGGTTAATGGAGAACTATCCGGAAAATATTTGCATTTTAAATTGAGGCACCTTGGTTTTTCCTAGAGAAAGCCCTGAGGGAACCAGTGGGCATGCTTCACCGCTCCTTCCTGTCTACTGTCTCCTCCCCTCTGCCTAGGGCTGGGCCACCACAGGTGTTGGGCTAAGCTCCAGCTTGGGTGCCAGCACAGCACCCTACTTTGCCCAGCAGCAAGGCTTTGAGAAGGGCAGCATCATTTCTGGTGTTTGTTTTCCCTGAGAAAGGATGCTCTGGCCCCTGCCCTCATGCCACTCGCTGGCTGAGGGTCCCTGGCTCCCCCTGCTGTCCCGCTCCCACCCTAAAGTGGTTGCTAATGGTTTCCACAGGTTTTTTTGTTGTTGCTGCAGGTGAATCAGGATGCCTCAGTTCAGCTCTTCCTTGGATAGCTGCTGAGATCAAAATCAACTTTGCTGCCTCTTTCCAGTGGGAAATAACCCACGTTCCACCTAGGGTATACAAACTCACTTGCAAAAGCAAAGAAAATGTCATCTTGAAAAAGATATGCCATTGAGGAGTTGGAAATCAAACTTTAACGGCCTCTGCATACCTCTGTGAGCTCATCTCTTTCCCTCCCAATCTCACTCTGTCCAGGCTAACCGCCATGACATTCATCCAACATACCAGGCGAGTCTGGGGCTTTGCACCGGCTATTCCATCTGCCTGGAATGTTCTTCCTACAATATCAACATGGCTCACTCTCTTGTCTTTCAGTGAAACCTGCTTAAAACACCAAGCCCTTTCCCCAACACACACACACACACACACACGGACACACACATGGGCACACAGATACACACACACAAACTCACATTGTCCCCCTAGTTCTACTTCATTTTTTCCATGGCACATATCACTACCTCCCACACTGTATATTTTACTTATCTGTTTGTTCATAGTCTGAATCTTACCCCCTAGAATATAAGCTTCATGAACACAGGAATTCTAGTCCAGTTTGTTCACTATGGGCTATCTCACACCCAGAACAATACTTGGAACACATAGTTCTAGAAAGACAGTATTTCTTGAATGACACAAACTGGTTCTCTTACACCCTGGTTTTAAGACCTGGACTTGTTCAGTATCTATCTTGCCCAGAATGGCAGTCAAGCTACTGTATGCCTCTTATTAATAAAAACGAGAATAATATCTGCCTTACCCAGATTTTAGTTTGAGAAAGATAAGCTAATATCTAAACTATGAAAGGCTGTGAAACATGAACTGTAAAACAAATGCAAGTTATTTTAATTATTTTCCTATTTCCCCCAAAGAGTATAACAAATATACTCAAAGAAGTCATTACTATGACTAGTACTTTTTTACAGGCCTACTTGAATAGGCTTTCTTTGTTTTACTATGTTCATAAATAACTCTTCATATGTGCTAGAGAAATAGAAAGAAATGTGAAAGCTTCTAATGGTGAAAAAATAAATAGAAAAAAATCAAGTGTAAGATTATTCAATTGAGTGTGTTTGGTTAATGTATAAACAGTAATGAGTGACATTAAGTTACAAGGCACTAGAGGGATTGTTCACTCAATATCATCGGAGTAAAATAATGGGAAAAAGTAAATGTTCATCAATTTTATTAATATATGTAGCTCCAATGTCCCCAGGCCACCCAAACTACAAGTTTAATTGCGATCACACTGACATGAATTCATAGAGTCTGCTGGCCTACGTGATTACAGGCTCCCCTATATAACTATAGGCCATCTGCAAAGACTTCCCCAAGTAATCTGAGAATGTCTGGAGCACTTTGAATGTGCTCATGATGATTTCCCTCAGGGTTTTCTGCTGTACCCTACTTGTTGATGTCCACCACCTTCACCCCTTAAAGAAGGTGCTGTGGGAACATTGCTTTAGAATGTGGAGAACCAGTCCTCAGTGCTCCAGTTTCCATAACCCCAAATAGCCTGTGTCCTACCAGCACTGGAGTCATGATGTGTCAGCTTCCACAGTGGGGAGCTGGCCCTTCTTAAGTCTTGCACCTAGACCCTGGGGATGTGCTAGGAAATGACAGATGAAAAGCCAACAGCCTTTTCCCTTGCTTCGTGTCATTCGGCATAAGACTCGTCTTATAAAATGGCCATCAACAGAAAGCATGCCTTCACATGAACACAGAAAAATCCTTACTGCTTAACAAGCCATAAATAGACCTGATCTCAGATTTCTCGAAAGCTTTATTGTACTTTTAGTGGTGACTCTGGTGAATTAACTTCTGTGAAGAAGCAGACAGGCTGTTGAAAAACAGGAAACAGGTAAAATACATTCTCCAGCTTCAGAAAACCCAGCCATAATTACCCTTGGATTGTGATTAGTGGTGCTGCACATGTGGCTGTTTTCCAAAGCCTTCCTGGCCTCCCCATAGCCCACTTTGTACTCTGGGCAAGTGTGGCCCAGCTGTGCTCATTTTCTGCTTGCTTTTCCCTGGCAAAGAAACATTTGTGCAATTCTCCATTCAAGCAGTAAAGAATGACTCTCAATCCTTCCACCTTTGATAGGAAATAAAAGATCAGAATGCCCTGTCTCTTCCAGAGAAACACAACGGAGGGAACATCTCAGGTAATAGCCGTTGGGACTATTGTTCCCAAGAGGAATGCTGTGCCCCCGTTTCTCACCAGACAGGCCACTGGTGCCTCCACTCCATGCCCGAGCACAGAGAGTCCATGGGCTTTATGTATACGCTTGTGGGGTAGTCTGCCTACTAATAAATGAATATTCTCTTCTCAAGAAATGCATTGGAGGGATCCTCAAATTCAAATAGTGTAGAACCTCTCTTGAAAAGGTAGTAAGTTTTGGGATGCTCAGTCAGGGTGGCTCAGTCAGTTAAGTATCCGACTCTTGATTTCAGCTCAGGTCATGATCTCAGTCATGAGATGGAGTCCGGCATTGGATCTGCACTGCTGGGCTTAAGGTTCTCCCTCTGTCTCTCTGTCTCTCTCTGTCTCTGTCTCTGTCTCTCTCTCTCTCTCTCTCTCTCTCTCTGCCCCTCCTCTGCTCACATGCCCTCTCTCTCAAAATAAATAAAATAAACATTAAAAAACACATTTTTAAATGTTTATTTATTTTTGAGAGGGAGAGAGACAGAATGTGAGTGGGTTAGGGGCAGAGAGAGAGGGAGACACAGAATCTGAAGCAGGCTCCAGGCTCCGAGCTATCAGCACAGAGCCTGATGCAGGGCTCGAACTCACAAGCCATGAGATCATGACCTGAGTGGAAGTCGGATGCTCAACCGACTGAGCCACCCAGGTGCCCCAAAATAAAATAAAATTTAATTTAGTGTAATTTAATGTAATTTTTTAAAAAGGTGAAAGGCTCTGTTTCACTTTTCTTGGTTTTCATGCACAGACCTAAACCCACATGCCTTAAATTTACCTATAAGCAACGATCTGTGCGATACCTATGAAATGAATACTCAGTGGTAAAAAGACCAGGTGTTATCAGCCCAGACTGGAAGTCAGTGTGAAACTTGGCCACACGCTACAGTCATATGAGTTGGTATGGTCAGATCAGTCATTTTGAGTTAATGGGAGTTTTCTCTTTCTACCGTACATTTAAGCATGAGACACAATGCCACCGGTATCATTGAACTCCAGGCTTAAATTCAAAATCTCGTTGTTTCTTGCGAATAATTCAACAACTTTATATCTTATAAATAAAAAAGAAAAGCTTGGTAAAACAAGAAAAGAAAATGACAGAAAATTGAATCCAAGTCACCTTCTTTGATTTCTATTTTGTCTGGTTTTTAAAGGCAAACTGACTGGGCTTGAAGGAAATGTTGGATCTGGGATGAAAGGTAACAAAATGGAGAAGACAGAGTGGGGAGATGACACGTGTGAACCACCTTTGTCACTCACAGCTTTGCCTTTCCCTAGCTATTATTGCTAGAACCTGTTTGCTCAAAGGTCCAGCACCTTGTCTGGAGCCCAAGAATGATTTGAGGAAAACTGCAAGCCATATTCCTGCTCAACGACAGTCTGAAGTCAGAGGTTTGAAGAACAAGACACATAGAATGGAATCTAACTCCTGAAGGACATCAAAAAAGGGAATTTCCAAGTCATGTCTTGTACAACCCAGCTCTTCAAATTAGCATACAATCATTTCAGCCTTTCTGAACACATTTTTTTAAACTTCAGAGCAAACAATCAAACTGGTTCATGGATAATTGAGAACGTTTTTGTAAGGGTAACATTGGTGTGTTTCCTTTGACTCGTGGAAATTAATGTTAAATTCATTAATTCCTTTTATATCTTGAAATTGTCCTTTTAATATAAAATTATTTAACTGCTAAGTAACAAAAAAGTATTCTTTAAATCCTTCCGTTTATCTTAATTCTCTCAAAGGTTCACAATGTGAGAACATTCACCAAAGGTAATCACAGAGCCAATACAAGTTGAAAGGCATTCTAGAAATCCGGATGAAACATTTTAAAATTTGGCAAAAACGAGCATAACATATCAGTTTCTGAAAAATAATACAAGTTGATAAGTATTCTTGTGTCAGAGTTATCCAGGGAAACAAACAACATGATATACAGCTGACCCTTGAACAATACAGGTTCGAACTGCATAGATCCACTTATATGTGGATTTTGTACAGTACTGTAAATGTATTTTCTTTTCCTTCTGATTTTCTTTTCTCTAGCTTCCTTTATTGTAAGAATACAGTATATAATACAGATAACATACAAAATACGTGTAAATCATCTGCTTAGGTTATCAGTAAAGCTGGTCAGTAGCAGTCTCTTATTACTTAAGTTTTGAGGGACTCGAAAGTTATACACAGATTTTTGACTGTACAGGGGGTTGGCACTCCTCACCCCCAGGTTGTTCAAGGGTCAACTGTACATATATAGAGAGATTTTAAGGAACTGGCTTACAGGACTTTGGAGACTGGCAAGTCTAAAACTGGTTAGGTCAGGCCAGCTAGCTGCAGATTTCATTTTAGAGTTGATGTTGCAGCTTTGAGTTTGAAATCTTTAGGGCAGACCATCAAGCTGAAAACTCAGGTAGAGTTTCTATGTTGCAGTTTTAATACAAAAATTTTTCTTCCTAAAACCTCAGACTTGCTCGTAAGGCCTTCAACTGTTTGGGTGAGGCCCACCCACTATATGGAGGGTAATCTGCTTTACTAAAAGCTTTCTGATTGTAAATGCTAATCACACTTAAAAAACATCTTTATAGCAACATCTGTATTGGTGTTTGACCAAGAACTGGACACCACAGCCTAGATGAGTTGATGCACGAAATCAAACTATCACAGTCCTAAAAGCAGCTTGTGTGCTCAGAATAAAGAGTTGGAATTCCCTTAAACAATTACTTACTTTCCCACAAGAAGCACTATCCATTATTAATTATCCAATAGAGTCCTCATAGAAATAGATAACTGTCTTCAAGATAAGAACGTGTGTGTATGTGTGTGCGCGCGCGCGTGTGTGTGTGTGTGTGTGTGTATAAGAGGGAGTTAGCAAAATGATTACTAATGACTTTAATGGGTTTTTTTTTTTTGAGAATGAAGGACAGAGTGCGAGTGGGGGAGGGGCAGAGAAAGAGAGGCAGACACAGAATCTGGAGCAGGCTCTAGGCTCTGAGCTGTCAGGTCAGAACCCACGCAGGGCTCAAACTCACAGAGCACGAGATCATGACCTGAGCCAAAGCCTGACTGAGCCACCCAGGAGCCCCAGATTAATAGTGACTTGAAGTTACAATTTCCATTTGATTATAAATTTTAAAACGAAGTACATTTTATTCATTTGTTCTCTTAGTCTAGGGAATTTGCTATATAAATAAATTTATACTTTTAAAAACTACTTTTAAAACTTTTAAAAACTACTCTTAAAAACTGCAAAAAAAAAATGCTGGTTTTAAATTAAATGGTCTTCTGATACTGGTGGCTTATCTTGTAATGAACTAACCTCCATACAGATAATTATTATAAATTCTGTTAAAAAAAAACAAAAAACATTTCATGACACAGAGAGTCTCTAAAGCAGATGTAGACTGCAGGTGGGAGGAAGGGGACATGACAAAAGGAACTGCACTGAGCGAGAGCCACATTTATACAACTTCTCTCCCAAGGACACTCCCTTCCCTGTGAGGCGCAGATGGTTAGAACTCTAGTAGAAAGTAGCATTCTCATGAAGTGCTTCAATTATAAATTTCCTCTTGAAATTAAGGGGGAAATCTTGGAAAGGCGACAGCTAGAAGGCTAGGAGACAGATCACCCGAAACCCATTTAGAAATTACTGGTGAACAGTTTGCTGACCTCCGAACTGGATGTGCCCAAAGGAGACTGCAGAGGGTCCAGCAGGAAGCAACAGCTGGAAGGGTAAAAGAACTTGATACATGTTCCAGCTGCTACCCAGCACAGAAAAGAAAGAATTTGGAGTGGGAGTCCTGCCAGGAACCTTGTAGACTAGAAGGAAAAACCTGAAATATTAAAAGATTGCAATCTAATGTAGCCAATATGACTTTGCTGTGGGTTTTGATTTTGTCTCAGAAGACCAGATCAGTAACAAAGTGGGTAAATGTGGTCTAGACCACAGATGTGTGGGATTGATGGTTCACCATTTGGTGAACCATGATGAAGAATAATTGTCAGTGGATTTGCAGCCATAATCGATCTGTGTCAAGGGTAATAAGATATTTTCATTAAGATGCTATCAAGTAAAATAGGGATTGTTTTATAGAGTGACCAAATGGGACAAAGAGAAATAGTGAAGCTCGAGTCATAAAGATCCAGATTCAAATGGCCTTGATATGCTGGAGAAGTGGTTAGAATTTAGTAGAATGTGATTCAGTGGACAAATGCTTAGGAAAGTGGATGAGAAAGTGTGAGAACATGTAACAAAGCAAGTGATAGACTAAGAGAGTGATTCTTAAAACTTTGGTCTCAGAACCCTTTCATTACCCCCAAAAAACTATTGTGAATTTCAAAGAGTTTTATTTGTATGAATGATATATATTAGAAATTAAAATTGAGGAATTTTGCAGTATATTTAATTCATTTCAAAGTAACAGTAATATCATTGTATATAAACACAAATAACGTTTTTGTGAAAACTAAAGTAGCAACAGGCAGGCATGGCATTATTTTACATTTTTGCAAGTCTTCTTAATACCTAGCCTACCAGATGACAGCTGGGGTCTCCTGTCTGATTTTATAGTCAATTTGTTGAAATATAACATATCATGTAGCTTCTGGAAAATTCCACCCTACACTCATGAAAGATCGTAAGTGGAAATTGGAAACGCCCATCTTATTTTGATGTAGTTTTGAATTTGTAGACCATCTCAAATGGTCTCAAGGGCTCCTTGGAATACCTTCATAGAGAATTCACATGGAACATGAACACTTTCCCACTGTAGGTCACTTCTGAGACTTCCTCTGACTTACTTTTTTTTAGGCCTCCTTATCACCAGTCTTTCAGTCTTCTTTCTTACAAATTTCAGGCCATCCCACAGAATCACTAATAACTTTCCATGAATCTATATATCTCCACATCTCTGGCCATCTCCCATTCTAAGCAAAGTGGACAAATAGACATTATCACTTGAAATTCCAACTGCTGGGAGAATTTCCCTTCTTAGTCATTCTTGGGGGATGTCCCTCAAATAAGGTACAAAACTGCAATATCCCTGGGGCACCTGGGTGGTTCAGTCGGTTAAGCCTCTGACTTCAGCTCAGGTCACAATCTCATGGTCTGTGAGTTTGAGCCCTGCATTGGGCTCTATGCTGACAGCTCAGAGCCCAAACCCTGCTTCAGATTCTGTATCTCTTTTCTGCCTCTGCCCCCGGCTCATGCTTCTGTCTCTGTCTCTGTCTCTCTCTCAAAAGTAAATAAACATTAAAAAATTTTTTTAATAAAAAAACTTCAGTATCCCACTTTGGACTGATTTTAACATATTGCATGGAACTATCTCTAAAACAGGCTTGAATATTCTCCTCAGTTCCCATGTGGTCATAGGTTTAGGGTGAGGGAGAGGCGAGTAATGAAGCAAAAATAGAGGCACCAACACTATGAACCACTGAATCTTGCAACATACTGGTGCCCTCAACACCTACTCAAACTTAATTTTACAATTGATGATGATCAGCTACCCACATTTATGGCTCAGTGGGTCATATAATACCTTGCTTATGATAGAAACTCAACTTGCATGGTCACTTGGTATCTCTAGGGCCCAACAGCAAACCAAGAATTTTTTTCTGTAAAAAAGAACAAATATTTTCTTAGAAAAGTACAGTTCTGCTCCAAAACTCAAGGGACTTGCACTGTGATTCTCCTAATAGGTCTTCCCATAAGATCCCTAGAGTATCCCAATCTATCATAGTGAATTTCGAACAATGTTAGATTCGCTATGATATAGCGTCCAAGGAGTAAAGCTGCTTACAACGCAACCTGGTTGAGTTGCTCCCAAATGTAATAAATTGTTGCTTTCAAAATCCCCAAAGTTCCTTCCTTAAGTGGTGGGAGTTTTGCAAACTTGTCTTTCACTTTGGATGTAATATCCTAACATGTCCTACATGTACTACAGGAGTAACCAGAAATTTCTCTGAGATGACAGGCACATAAATTTTCATTGGGTTTATATTCCACCCTGGACAGGAATATATCTTCCCAGGCGTTAGAGCCTATTGTTATGGAACAAATCACTCTAAAACTTCGTGACTTCAAACAACAACAATCATTTCATTATTTTTCAAGCTTTTGGTGAGTCACAAATGTGAGAAAAGTTTGGCTGGGCAATTCTGGCTCAGGATCTCTCATGTAGTTGCAGTTTGATTCTGGCTAGAATTGGAACAGATTGGGTAGTGAAGCAGCTGGAGGAGGGCCAGGCAACTCTCTCTTCATGCAGCCCACTGTCTGTATTATCTCTCCATTTCCTTATAGCACAGAGGTCTTCAGGTTATATTGAAGGTGAAGGTATTTTATTCTACTGAGTAGAATGAAAATCATTTCATATTTTATGACCTAGCCTAATAGGACACCTGGCACCACTTCTGGTTGAAGCAGCTAGAAAATCCCACCCAGCTTCAGGGAAGGGAACATAGATCCCATCTTTAAGTGGGAAGAGTGTCAGAATCCCATTGGAAGAAAAGTAGGTGGGGCTGGAGATATTGCTGCAGACTTTTTGGGAAAATACAATCTTCCAAGCCAGATATCAAGGGCATGTACTAATTCAAGATATTATTAATATAGGGGACCAGAGTAGGGTGGACTGATGAGATGATCATGGCTTAAATTACAGTAGTCAGTGGAAGAGTTGCATTGTTCTGAGGTAAAATGGCCAACGTGTACTGCTATGCCTTCCGGGTGAAAGTGGATTACTTCTGAAATTCTCTGTTTATTAGAATAGTTTCAGAAAACCATTTTCCAGAAAAATAGTTGCATAGCAGATGTTGGGTAGTGATGATTTATTTTACCAGAAAGACTTCATCTAGAACAATAGGTATAATTTCAATCACCACCTGATTGGTTTATAATAGTCTCCTAGAACCTTTCATCTTCTCCATGGAGAAAGAGGTGACTTGTTTGGAAATAAAATAGACATCTCTGAGTATTTTACATCTTTGGATGGGGTGCTAATGTCTGTTGAAGTTCACCTTGGGATGCAGTACTGCTTATATTAGACATTTATAATAGTCTTATGTTTGCCCCCTGCCCCCCAGTTGCCTTCGATCCTTTTGTCAGAGTTATGGTGGGGAATTTGCCAGCAGCCAAGTTTGTCTTTACAACGATTCCTTCAGGAACCAAAGAAATAACTATGGAATAACAATGTACATGGACATTGGGACCCACTGTGAGACAGGCTTTGGTCCAAACTCCACTTAACCCCTGACCCACTAAAAGCCTCCCTGGTGGCTTTCTGTGTCTTAAAGGATTCACATAATTCAAAATCAGTGATCAATAATCCCCACAGTTTCTTGATATTTATTTCCCCAATTCAGAGGGTTTTTTTCTTTTCTTTACTTTTCTTTTCTCTTTTTCTTTTCTTTTCTTTTTTAGCAAGTAGCTATAGATCTCTTTGAGAATGCATAAAAGAAAACTTATACAATATATAATTATTTCCAAGTCTTAGGATCTGTCCACAAGCATTTGTGAATCAATTCATATCTGGGTATCAAGTGACCATGACCATCACTAATATGCCCCAAATCACACCTTCATTTCTAGTTTTACATTTGTTTGTTTGTTTGTTTGTTTGGGGTCTCATAAATCAAGCAAGGCTTTATAAGCCTACACATGTTTTAGAGTCCCAGGGATCCCATGATCAATTAACCACCAACAAAGATCTTTACAGGCCAAACTATTGTGATTACTGTACTAGCCTACCTACTATTTCTTTCAGTAACAGACAACCGTTTCCTGGTGATTAATTACTGTGGCTGGTACTCTGCCACATGGAAATGCCATCAAACTTTAAGTCAGAGAACCTGTTTCAAAGCCAGGATCTTCTGAAGCTTGTACTTGAGCCTATCGGAGACGTTTGTCAAAATGTCCGAGAATTTTACAAAAATATTTGTTTTTACATAGCTAATACATATTTTAGTCCTTGGTTAGGGAAGTGTCCTTGGGGCCCTTTCTGGGTACATGGTAAAGCAGAAGGTGAAAGTCAAACTCATTTAAACTCAATTAAAAATTGAGCAAAACTCAATTAAAAATTCTTATCTGCCTAAGCTTTTGGATTCTTCCTTTTCATTATCTGAGGAATTTCTGGTAACTCAAACTGATTTTGTATAAGCATCATTGAAACTAGCTGGAAACAAAAAAAGGTAGAGTTTTGGCCCAACACTGTCTCACAGTGAGCTGCAGTGTCCAATACCCCCAAGATTATTTCTCAAATGTATTGAATTGTACTGAAAAACCCAATAAGCAAAGAATTACATTCTCCATATTACTTTGAGGTTAAGGTTTGGAATACTAGTCACATACCTTTGTGCTGACTAGAAGCACTGAGGGGAGATTTGAAGGAAGAGAGAATAAAAGTAGATCATTAGCTATATATAGTATAAAAGCCATTAAAGGCAAGTATCAAAATAAATTGAGCTGAGATCCAGACCTTTGAAACATTTTATCATAAAGTATAAAACTGAGATTTTTCTAAATTTTCAGATCACCCAGAGCAAAAAGTGAGAGTTTTATGGAGTGTCAATAAAATGAAATAAATTTTGTTAAGTTTTTATTTTTCTGTATAGTTGATAATATACACACTATTGTAGTAGTGTAATTGACAAAATAAATGTGAAGAGAAAGGATATTTGCTTTAAAAAGTTTACCAACGAAATGCATTTCCAAAACATTTGAACACTACTGATCTAGAAGACAGAGCACTATGCCAGAAATTACCATGTACAATACTTCAGTTTAAAAAGCAAACAAAACTCATATACATATTTATGAATGCATATTTGTATTCGCATGCATATTTCTGAAAGTGCTGTTATTTTTAGACAATTCAGTGCCAATGGCCTAACTTTAAAACCTTCATCCGATATGAACATATAACTGCTTACTTGTATACTTGGAAAGTGACTTACGTCCATTCACTGAATCTATGATTTTGACAACCAGTGCCATGATAATGATGGAAGTTAAGAAAAAATTAATCAATGTTCTCCTTCAAAAGAGATTTGAATAACGTATGTAACAGATATGATAAACAGTGGACCAGAAAGACCAGGTAAACCCTATCAGACACACTTCAAATCCTGCATTGGGTTTTCAGCCAGATTTCTAGACACGCAAAACCCTTCTTATTAAACAAAAAGACTTAATCTCAAAGATGAATCTTCCAACTCTCATTGCTCATCATACAGTCTTGTGATGGGCATAAGAACAGCAGTCCTGAAGATTATTTCTATAAAAATAATTCTGGAAAGAACACAAGGAAAGAACGCAGATCTTTTATATTAAATCAATTACACCAATGAATATTAGGCAAAACCAGATAGTTTTCCTAAGAAATCTAAATCACCTGATGGTAACGCATTAAGACAGTGAGCATAATACAAAAAAATATAATGTCATGTACAGTACTTTTCAATAACCTTTCTTCTTTTCTCAAAAATGAAATTGGAATTGCTGAATAGCAAGAGCAGATCTATTTTTTCCTGAGCCATATTTTTTAAAGTCACCATTTAATAGAGACCCTTTATCTTAAATCCCCCTATTCCTCAAAAGTTATATATTCTTCCTTGACCTTTTCATCACCTTACCAGAGCAGAGATGATGAAACTTGGGACATAAAATCATTAGCCAAAATGACCTCATATGGAGATACTCAAATCATAATAGGATATGGATATTGAATGATTAGGGTTTATGAATATCTAAAATATTTTTAACAGACTCTCTCCAGTTTTTTCCCCATTATACTGATTCTTAAAAATGCAATAAAAAGCTAAAATAAAGTGAAGCACTGTATCTGCTGATCAAAAATAAATCAGATACCCTGAAAATTTAGACTAGAGGAAGACCACCTAAATGGTAAAGGTGTCTTCTTAGAAATAATTCACTCTATAGAAACCTACAGAAACAAGTTTCTTAACACAAGCCAACAACTACCTCCATGCATCTGAATATTGCTCACTCTGACATGTGCTACTTTGAACTGATGTGGAAAATTTGAAAACTGTATGCTTCAGGCAGGTTGACTCCCCTCTAGACTTTTCATTGCTCCAATACTGTGTCTTATACTATGTAATATGAATTACATAAGTAGCATATATTTGAGTAACAAGGGACTGTAATTCGTAACAAATGGTGAAATGCCCTTCTCTGCCAGTGATCAAAGTTTTCTAGTCCTGGCAGGGTAAGGACTCTGTTTTCTCCTATATTTTCCTATGGTTTCTCCTATATTTTACCATGGATGATAATGGTAACAAAGCAACAGCAACCCAACACTCTTACTCAGTTCTTATGATATGGTGCCAGAAGTTTTAGCATTTAGTGTATTATTCACTCTCAGAACAACTCTAGAAGGTAGGTATTATTACAGGGCACTAGTACAGGTGAGGAAATGAAGGCTAAAGGGAAGTTAAGCAGATCCCCCCAGAGTCAAACACCTGTAAGTGTCGGATCCACACCCTGAGCTATCTGATCCCAAAGTTCATGCTCTTAACCACTACATTGTATAGAGCCTCCTGGAAATGAAATGTCATAACTAATACCAAGGGGAGAATAGCTTTTATAGAGTCTGATGTTCACCTCTAATTTTTTTTTCTATACAATTCTAATAAAGACACAAATGGTCCTGAGGTGAGTTCTTTCCAGACCTCTCATGTTGCTCTTGATGAGTGCTTGTAGAGATCATGGCTTCCTTTTTCTCTGCCATTCTGCAAATTGGTTGTGTGTGATAAGGCAATACCCAGAATCCAGACCCTCTCTCCAAGGCTCATGCAAGCCCAGAACTGAAGAAATTCTGGGGATAGTTAGGAGAGTAAGATTGAAGAAAATACAAATTTATACAGTATGTTTTCCTCAGGTCAAAGTGGACAGAATTATAGTCTTTAATACATTGTTTATAAAATGTACATTAGTTATAAAATTGTTCTATAAAAATAATGAATTATAAAAATAAAGGGGTATTTATAAAGAAACTTCATTAAAATTTCCCTTTGAACATCGACAATGGTATTTACCTATGAATATTATCCAATGAACAGATATTTTTAGTATTTTTTAAGAGATAACATATTATTTGACCAATGTCAGGAACACATTTATTTCATAAATATTTCATATTTACTAAATCAACTCAAGTAGATTTTTTTTTTATTACCAGCTTAAGATACTTGTATATTTAACCATTAAAACACGAGAGAATGTTTTAAATTGCATTTTTCTCAGTGATTTGCAGGGAATTCAGGTAGGGGCAGCTATGAAAAATGAGCCCATCTTCCTAGTTTGCAGTGCATTATATATAAATAAAATTGAACTTGTCAATAGATAAGACTAGTCACTAAATAATGGTCATTGAATGAAAAAAAATTAAATCTGTTTGCATCAAAGTAATGCCATTTGGCAGACGATGTTAATGAAAAATAAATGTTTTGCTCTATACATTTTTTTGAGTTTACCAAACACATGTACCATATCTAAAGATATCTTTTTACACAAGTCTTTTCTGCTACATTCTCTTCCTTATCAAACTTCACATAAGCAGCAAATTAATGTGTCTGATGTGACAGCCTAACAACTTGATCTTTTCTGAATCTAAAATAAGATGAAGATTTTGGACTTTTCCCTGAATGAAGTCCTCAGTGTGATATAGACAAAAACTCCCACCTATTTCATCATCTTCCTTTTTGGTTACAATATAATCCTGGAATGGCAATCCTGGCCAAGATCTCATTACATAGGTATATGACTGGCAATGTGCTCTAACAGCAAGGGCTCGGTTAACACTTTCACAGTTCCAAGTATATATATATGTTCTTCAGGAAAAGTGACAGTAGGCCTTAGCAAATTCAATCTCATTGAAAATTATTCTATAAGGCACATAATAAAAATGCATTGACATGAAAAGTTATGCAGAATGGACACAAATACAAAATAATCCAGTGAGCAGACATATTCTGGGCTATAGTATGCAAGGTTGGTGAGATCCACAGAAAGTAAAATATTGCCAGATCCCCTCCCTCTGGTTCATCTATCATGCACATTCTCATTACAGCAGTTCATGTGATATTGATGCTGTTTTTGTCATTTTCCTCATTACCGGTCTGAACATGACTAAAAAAGATGATAATAGCAAGGTTTTAGGTGCGAATTTTAGCATAAGAAAATTATTTGGAACAGAACATCTAAAAAAATTGGAAGTATGAAAGTATTTTTAATCCATATAAAATTCAAATGGAAAGCCATTTTTTAACTGAATTTTCCTAGGATATAGCAAAGTATTTCAGAACCATGCCATAATCTTAAGAAGTCCAAACAGTTGGGCTCCAATGTGTAGCTGGTGTTTTCAATGGGATGGGAGTGTGGGCATTTATCTCAATGGAGAACATTTTTCAAAATAAGGGCTGTGGCGCCTGGTTGGCTCAGTCAGTTAAGCATCCAACTGCAGCTCAGGTCATGATCTTATGGTTTGTGGGTTCAAGCCCTGCGTCGGACTGTGTGCTGACAGCTCAGAGCCTGGAACCTGCTTCAGATTCTGTGTCTCCCTCTCTCTCTGCCCCTCCCCCACTTATGCTCTGTCTCTCTCTCTCTCTCAAAAATAAACACTAATAAAAAAAATAAGGGCTGAACCCACATTTCTACCCACTGCTCTTTCTTATCTCTTGAATTTCTTTAAAGTTACATAAGCAGCTCATCTAAATTATCAAGAATGTCACTAAAATAAGACATCTTTTAAATCTCTCTCATCCTTCACTGCCAAAGAGATTGTCCCACCAAAGAAATTTGAACATATTACTTTCCATTTTCTGCAAAACATTCCCTGCCTCATGACCCACTCCGAGTTTCCTCAGTTAGCCCACTGACAGTGTACTCTCCTCTTCTCCATAATACAAAACAAAAAGGATAGGCTTTGAGCCTGAAAGACAAAATATTCTCTGCATTAACCAGGGCATGTGGCACATACCTGAAATGTGGCAAAAGGCTGAAGATGACATTCTCAGTATCTCACAGTTCTTAAAATGTTGTTGAAAGACTCTACTGGAGAGGGCCTCGAAACTGGGTTCTGTGACTGGTTAAATATCTAAATCTTGCCGAGTCTTGGTTTCCACACGTAGACAGGGGTAAGTAATAACAGAATATGATAAATAGCCCATGATTATTTCAGAGAGCAAGTGATAATGTGTGAAAAATCGTGGCAAATCATGAAATCACTCAAGTTATTATGAAGTGCTGCTATTACAGCTGATGATTGTGCAACTATCTCCATAGTACAGCAAAAAGAAAGATGGATCCAATCTGGTTTGCGGATGGCGAAGGGGCTATGTGGTAAGCATTATGAAGAACACAAATCCTTATTGCAGAATGAAGTTTGAAAGTGGAAAACCATTCTCAGGTACTTACAAAAGACACTCATCTAATTTTACACTCTCATGAATATAAAGACTCCCTACTGACTTCATTTAAAAAAATTTTTAAATGTTTGTTTATTTTTGTGAGAGAGAGTGTAGGGAAGAGGGGCAGGGAGAGGAGGTAACAGAATCTGAAGCAGGCTCCAGGCTCTGAGCTCTCAGCATAGAGCTGATGTGGGGCTTGAACTCACAAACCGTGAAATCATGACCTGAGCCCAAGTCGGATGCTTAACCTCCTGAGCCACCCAGGCGTCCTCCTACTGACTTTAAATTCAATTCAAACTATGGCTTTTTACCACCTGTACAGGAGAGCTGGATGCTAAGGGCATCTACAGGAATCAACACTCAGGGCGGTTCCTCCCACTGCCCGTGTTTTGCCCAAAAAGCTCACTAGCTTCTTTCTACTTCTTCCTTTAGATACAGTGTCAGCAAAGTTATGAAAGTCAGAGGACACTTAAAACCAAAATAAGCACTAATCTGGGAGAAATTTGGGGTGTGAAGGGAATTTTAATGTAAACCAAAGTCTGTATTTTGGTCAGATTTAAGCAGGTTGTCAAGTTCCTCTCCATAGAGAAATGAACAGTCTGGGGGAGTAATGTTATCTGAAACGCTGCTGAGATTCACGAACTGTGTATGGCTTGGAAGGGCTTCAAACTATTAAAAATATCTTCCAGAGCGGCCTGGCTGGCCCAGTCTGTCAGGCATGCAACTCTTAATCTTGGGGTTGTGAGTTCGAGCCCCACGTTGGGTGTAGAGATCACTTAAAATTAAAATCTTGGAAACACCTTCCATAGTGTATCAGTTCTCTAAGGCTGCCATAACAAATTACAACAAAATGGGTGGCTTAAAACAACAAACATTTGTTCTCTCAGAGCTCTGGAGCTAGAAGTAGGATTGGTAGGCGTTGGTAGGATTCTATTCCCACTGAAGGGTTTAGGGAAGAATCTTGCCTCCTTCTTCCTAGTTTCTGGTGGTTTATGGCAATCCCTGGCTTGTAGGTGTCTCATTCCAATGTCTGCCTCCATGTCCCCATGGCCTCATTCCTTTGTGTCTCTGCATCCAAATCTCCCTTCCTCTTCTCCTATGAAGATATCAGTCCTCAGTTTTAGGCACTATGCTAATCCGGGATGAGCTTAACTTGATCACATATTGTTGGTTCAAAACCTCCTCAGAAGCTTTTCAGGTATAATCTGAAACCAGGCCCCATATCCTGAGGTCAGAGAGAGACCAAAGAAAGAGGCAGGCCACTCCAGACTGCTAGGGCTGGGTTTAATAAGCAAGAGAATTTGTATATGAAGCTTGCCTTGGGCAGCTGCGAGATGAGATCTCTGTACCCACCCACCAAATCTTAAAAGTTTATACAGAGGCCTTAACATAAACTGTCCAGATGACCTCAACACCACATTGCTGTCTCAAGGCTGTGTCCTTGAAACGGCTTCTGGCAGCAGGGAAGCCCAGCAAAATGCACATTTCACAGCCTCTGATCGCCAGGTTCCAGCTCATGGGTAAACTGGAGGTCATGTTCTCTGGATGGCCTCCCCTAACACATCAGAAAAGACCTTATTTCCAAATAAGGCCTCAATCACAGGTACGAGGGACTAACACTTGAATGCATCTTTTGGGGGGACATAATTCAAACCCCTGCACTTAGTAAAAGAAGGATTTCATTCAAGCCTGAAATATTGGAGGAGTAATAGATAAAACAAAGTGAGTTAAGAATTAGGGATTAAAGTACTAAATCAGACCTCTGTGTGTTTCTTGAAAACTGGCTTTAATCTAAGCATATAATCTTTTAGAAAAGTAGTATATACTGTTCACCTTTAATTTTTTTTAGTGTTTATTTATTTTGGAGAGACAGAGAGACACAGAGCACGAGTGGGGAAGGAGCAGAGAGAGAGGGAGACACAGAATCCCAAGCAGGCTCCAGGCTCTGAGCTGTCAGCACAGAGCCCCGATGCGGGGCTAGAACTCGCAAATGGGGAGATAATGACTTGAGCCGAAGTCGGCGTTTAGCGGCTGGAGCCACCCAGGCGCCCCTGTACTATTCACCTTTATATGCACAGCAAATATTTAAAAGTTGAGAGAAAACATTAAACATGAACAAAATAACAGTTGAAATAAGTGATACAATAAATGAGTTTGATAGTCACATAAATTCCATGAAAAAAAAAAAAGAATATTGAATCAGAAGGTATAGTACTATCCCCCAAATCACAAGGAAATGATAAAGAGCTAAAACAAAAGGGGAAGCTAGGAGATATAGAATATAGAAACAAAAGTGTCAATATCCACAAGATAGATTCTTTAAAGGAAAGAAAAATAAAAAGATTGCAGGAAATATCTGACAAATAATGAAAGTAAATTTCCTAGAATCAAAGGAAGATGAAAAACATCAGGTTGAAAGGGTTTATCGAGTGCCAAACAGGAAAAAAACAACTTGTGGAAACATTATGGCGAAGTTTAAGCCTATCAAAGACAAAGACGGGCGCCTGGGTGGTGCAGTGGGTTAAGCCCCACCCCCACCCCCAATTTTTGATCTCCACTCAGGTCATGATCTCACAGTTCATGACCTTAAGCCCCACATCTGGCTCTGCCCACTCGGGATTCTGTCTCTCTTTCTCCCTGTCCCTCCCCGGCTTTGTGGGCTCTCTCTCTCTCTCTGTTTCAAAGTAAATAAATAAACTTTAAAAAAAAAAAAAAAAGAATATCACAGACAAAGAGGAAATTCAAAAATATTTCAGAGAGAAATAGAGGACCAACAAGGAAATGAGAATACCCGATGGACATCAAACTTCCACTCCTAATTTAGATTTCTTCTATTTTAAATGTTAGAATTTAACGGAGAAAATAAGAGACCCACAAATGTTGAGGTATCTGGAAAGCTCAGAGCAAATTCTGCTGATAAAAGACACTCTCAATTCTATTTTTTTTATCTTGAAACATGTAAATATTTTAGCCAAAGTACTTTCACACATTCTGTCTTTTTGTTCCATCCAAAAGGCCTTTCTCTGATATTTTTATAAAACAAAATTTTATTCTTTTCAATGTTTTGCCAGGCATACGGCTACAAAACCATAGTCATCTTCAATTCTATTGCATCGTGGCCTAGAATATAAATTTATCCAATTAAAGACAGGAATGCTAACAAAAAAATCTTCGTGTAAGTCAAGAAATTCAAAATAACTGTGGTTTAACTTGAAATTGTTTACTTTGAAAATTGAAACATTTTTTCACCTTCCATTGTTTGATACATGCAGTTCTTCCTCTGCTTCTGTGGTAGTAATTTTAACTGTCCTCTTGTTTCTGATCCATGTTTTCAAGAATTGCAATTAGCCAAAAGTCTCAAAAGATTAATTTTTTTCAGTATTTGGTATGTTAAATGCTTTGATCAAAGGTTTCCGAGTTATTAGGAAAAAAAAATAATGTTTATTTTTGAGAGAGTGAGAGAGAGAGAGAGAGAGAGAGAGAGCACAAATGGGGGAGGGGCAGAGAGCGAGGGAAACAGAAAATCGGAAGCAGGCTCCACACTGTCAGAGCAAAGCCCGACATGGGGCACGAACCGCTGAACCAAGAGTTGGATGCTCAGCCGCCTGAGCCACCCAGGCACCCCCGAAATAATTTTGAACACAATGGAAGTTTTTTTTGTTTTGTTTTCTTTTTCTTTTTGTTTTCGATTCTGGGGGCACACTGAGGTTGTGATAAGTTTATAAAGTAGTTCTTCAAATTCAACATTTCTGCAATTGAACTGATGATGGGCAGTAGGGAGAGAAAGCATGCGCCATCACGTTAAAGTGCCTCTCCTAAATTCAACATTAGCTTCTTCACAAATATGTTGTAGTTCATTTATTCTACCCATGTAATATATACAAATTTTCATAAATTTTGACAAGTCTTGATTTCAACTTCGATCGGTAGGGTATCAAAGATTATACTGGTTTCTGTGAGTTATGTATGCATTACAATCAATCAATTCCAAATACGATTCATCTCGATCAGTCTCTTAATTTAGTCAGTTTTTTTCTTTATATCATGATATAGCACTACACCAACATTTATATTCAAATAATTTTATCTCCAATGTTGAAAATTTTAAGCAAACTTAGAATAAATTTTTAAAATTTATGATAAAATTTGCAATAATTGCAGATTTTTCAACTTCTTTTTAATGAATATTTGAAGCTTTATTTTGATTACATAAATTGAAAATATTGACCTACGATTGGAATTAATTTGACTGATTTTTCTATTTGAGACATTTAATGACACTGATGTAAAAGTCGTATCCTTCGATTGTTTGCCAAATTCTTCTAATAACAGGCCCAACTTAACTAACAGCTATCTTTCATTTTTCATGCCTGCACAGGAAACCACTGGGTCTAAACTGTGTAAAATAAATTTAGAAGAGCAACCATTTGGTCTAAATGAATAATCATGTAATAAAAATAAAGCACATGTCCTGCTACTACTCATGTTAAGTTGTCATCCTTGGGCATTTCTTTTTAATAACTAATTTTTGAAGTGTACATTGTTGTTCGGTAGCAGATTTGTGTCTTCCGGTTCTCTTGCAGTTAGTGATAATCATGACAACACTCATAATGGATGATAAATGTTTACAAATATTTTGTGCAAATCACACAGTTATTATCACTTTCTTGGGAAACAGAAAATCAGTACTTAATTTTAACTAAACATGGACTTTCATTTCTCATTTAGCTTGTTGCTGTCAAAAAGGTTTACTGGGGGGAAAATATATTATGAAATAAGAAGAAACAGTTATAGAAGTATGCCTTAAAATTATTGACAAAACCAGCGAAGCAAGGGTGTTCAGATTGTTATTGATATACCCTACTGCACAACTTCAGCCTTTATTTCCCTGACATATTTCATGAACACCTAAATTATAATTTCCCATGTTTCCAATGGACTCCAACTGACTCTACCTACTGGCTGCTGACTTGTGTCTTCATGCATCTCACAGGCCACAGCATACCTTGCTTCTCCCACCACCATCCACGCCATTACCAATGTCCAGAACACTTCATTTTCTCAGTAAGAGCCTCACTTGTGGTTTGCAAAAGGGAGGGGTTAATTGAGTACATCTGGAAAGGATTGAGAAAGAACATGGATCGTGTTCCCAATTTAACAGTGTGTTAAAGTGAGAATTCTGTTCACTGCATATACATCCCACACGCTACAAGAAGACACCAGCTGGAAAGACACAGTGAAGGTTTATCAAACCCATCCAGCTTTATTCTAATACAACTATAACTAGTAATACCATATTTGAAAATGATAAATTCATAGTGAATGCTAGACAGAAGGCAGGGCACCAGATTCCAACGTGTGATTATAGGATGTCTAGTCACTCTGTTTAAGGTTTATATAATGATTTAGTACTAAAGACGCCAAAAAGGCTTCCATATTTTACATAAAATTGAACAATAAAGCTATTAATACCATGGCCTTTTCCTGATGGAAAATGAGAGGAGTTCCAGTTGCCCCCTGATTGCAACTTATTTTATTGCAGGAAAAGTTTGAAAAAAGAAGTCGCAGTTACTTAAAAACTACAAACTCAGAAATGGCAAATCTCAGAATGCCAAGAACTAATTTTAAAATAATCTTTTGAAATAAAAGAACCCTTATTTTAGGATAGCAGGTTGAGAACAGAAGTATTAACCATCTAGTAGTTTTAGTTATCCAAAATTAGACATGTTTCAGATTGGCTATAGGTTTTGTTAAAAATGGGGCTGGAGATTTTCTGCATAACTCAAGGTTCATACGGGGAGATAGATCTGGAGTACAAAGATCCTTTTTGCCAGTTCCTCTCCAAGATGTTACAATTGCAGTTACCCAGCAGCTTTTATGATCCAAAACATCATAATTCTTCACTTAAAATTGTTTAAGTCAGTATCGTGAGCATGCAGGGCACAACACGTACCATTATTACAACACTAAATCTATTCACTAGCTTAAGGTAAAAGAGAACAAAAGTGAGTTTACTGAAATTAACAATTGATGTGTTTTTAAACGGAGCCCATTTTGAGGTCATCAGATTTGTTGCTATGTCTCTTGTTACATGGGTTTCAGGGAACAGCACATATCCATGAATGCCCGAGGCCATGTAAAGCTCAGACAACAGTAGTTTCCCCTGGATCCTTAAAATTTTTATTTCTTTTTGAGCAATCCTTTATTTCTTGCTTGATTTCATTATTCAAAGGGCCCTCTTTAGGTTAAAGTGATCTATTTCCCAAGAGCTGTGTACTGGCAACTAAAAAACATAAATAAATAAACTTGAGTCAAGGAATAATGGGTTTTCTACTGTTGAGGTTCAGCATGACTCCAAAGATCCTGTTTTCTTACTCAGAAGCCATTCTTCACCAAATTATCACATGTCTTTGCTATATGTTTTAGATGCCATAAATTTTACAAAGTGCTATGTGGTACTATAGGGATTCCATCCTGTGACCGAAAGCATCAGTCTGTGAGCTCATAGTCAAAACTATGGAGAAAAGCAGTGGGGTTGAATGTATGAGCTCATCCTCCCAGTTTCCAAACTTGACGCCAGCCAGATACATGCAAAATGATGTCAGAAATAAAGTTTGCACTTGGGGCCTAAGTGGCCTATTTCCTTTTCTTTCCTTTTCCCACTCAGCCATTTTAATGTTTTTCCAGAAATGTTTGTGAAGTCTTCTGCAGTGAGAGCTTGCTTCTGCCCTGAGTGGAAATATATCAAACTCTGCTGATACCTCTGGAAGTGACATATTTGAAAGACACTCCTTTACTCTTTATTTATGCTCCTTACTAATACCCTTTAATGGCTTAGAAGAGGAAGAATAGGCACTCACCGGCTTCTCCTCTGTTACGTGTAATGAATCTCTCTATGGCTGTGGTGAGCCATTAGAAGGACCTCACACAAAGTTTTAGGCCTTTTCCAGAGCAACCAGATCTCCTGTGCAAACAACCAGAGAAACAATAGCCCTCAATGCGTGACCAAGAAAAGATGCTGAAAAATAGAGGGAGTGTTCTGACTAAGGCATGCCAAGTTCTCTAATACCACTCACTTGACTGGTAGACTTTACCCTTTCTCTAAGTACCTAGACAAGTGGTGGGCAGCTGAATGCGGCCCCCCTTCCCCTCCGTCCAGACATAAACATATCACAGGAGGTGCCTTGGAAGAACGGAGGGGGTCTCTAGGAGCATGTGCAGCCCCTATCCTGCTGAGCCAGAGAAAGGAAAATTACACTCCTCAGAAATAGGAAGCACGCTCGCCCACCTCACATTGGCTTTCTTTTGTTGTACTAACACGGGAAGTGCCTCTGAAAGCAAAATGATTTACAAACGAAGTACAATACTTCTCCCCAATATAATCTTTGACACCTAACTCATGAGTGGACCCTACTTGACTTTTTGGAAACTGTACTGTCAAACATGATAGAACATCAAAGGCAGTTATAAATATCCCACAGGCCTTGAACAAAATCACGTGGAACTCCAAATGCCATTAATCTTTAAAGAGCAACCTGCCCAGCAATTTGCTTTAGAAGCCTGATGTTAGCACTCCAACAGTTCAGCCTGAACAGACAGTTGTGAGTTGCCGACAAGACCATCAGAACAAGATGGTCCTGGGGCATGGGGAAAAAAGACGACCCAAAACTATGAGAGACACTGATGTGCTTACAGCAATGGAGGAGGAGGCAGGAAGGAATTGAAATTTTAAAAAAGTTGTTTTTTTTTTAATGTTTTATTTTTGAGAGAGAGAGAGAGAGAGAGAGAGAGAGAGAGAGCGCATGGCCGGGAGGAGCAGAGAGAGGGAGACACAGAATCTGAAGCAGGCTCCAGGCTCTGAGCTGTCAGCACAGAGCCCGACGCAGGGCTCGAACTCACAGACCGTGAGATCATGACCTGAGCCGAAGTCGGATGCTTAACTGACTGAGCCTCTCAGGCGCCCAGGCACTGAAATTTCAAACCAAGGTCTTGAGTATCTAATTACTGAGTTGACTTCCCAGCATAGGTATTGTCATTCTGCAAGGCACTGTGCTCTGGGGGCCTCTGAAGGAAAGGAAGGAAATCAACTTCTACCGAGCATAAGCCATTGGACAAGCCTTCGACATCAACTTGCTCTTTCATCCCCGCGATAATTTTATGAGGTTCATTAGATGCACTCACAACATCTTCACTCACCGGACATTGAAATGACTGATTTTCTTCAGCCTCTCCATGTGCCAAGGGATGTCTGCAGCCAGCGGGGAGGCTGTTCTGTGCGCTCACTGGCTTCTGCTCTCACCATTTGAGTTGTTTGCCTGCCAAACACCAGTTGCATCACCTTTCAAACCACTTGCAATTATAATTAGGTAATCTAATGCGATAGTTAACATATCAATGAAAAAGTGAAAATGAAAGAAAGTTGTGGTTTCTATGAAAACTGAGTTGAGTGACCTAAAAGGACTTGTTTTAAAGGCAAGTCAGCTAAAACAAACAAACGAAAAGCTGTAATCAAATTTGTCACGGGCCACACTCTTGTAAAAAAGTAAAAAAAATAAACAAAGGGTGGAGATAATGTGAGTGGGAATAAAGATCTGGAATGATTGTTTACTTAAACTGAAGTGTAAGTCTTCAATACCTTTAATAACAAAAATACAAGAGAGGTGACAATTCATCACGGGCGTCGCTTTTGCAAGAAAGGAAGGACTCCAGCTTTATTCAGAAAAATGCTCCAACCCTGCACCAAAATGTTGGGTAATAAATGCACTCTCCTGTATTTTAAAAAAATATTGCCAGTATAATGCCTATCATTGCTCAAAACTGCACACCTGAGCTGTTTTATTTGTTTGTCTGTTTGTTTGCTTGATTTTTATTAACCGACCAAGTACGGGCCCTAATTGTGTCACATATGAGGACTGTCACTAAATTCTGAGCCCATATTATAGATGAAGAAACTAAGGATCAGAAAGAATAAGTTGATTTCTCAAAAAGCCACAGCTGATGAACGGCTAGAGCACTAGACTTGTCTTTCTGCTATATCTAACATGGAATTAGTTGATTCTGTGGTTACACCTTTCAAATCCCTATTTATTCTTTCCTTGTCATTTCACCCTGTGTTTCTGTCCTTCTGTGAACCAGCTCAGAGTCTTGCAGGCTTCCTACAGCCTATGAGGTCAGATGGCCTCCCATCAAGCGCTGAGGAAGCGTCAGCACAGAGTGCCTCAGCTGAGGCTCCCCCTGGGATTCCTCCTGAGCCCTGGGTCCTGGAATCTGCCCTCCTCCCCAGCCTCTCGGGCTGACCTCTTAGGGCAGACTTACTGAGCTCTTGTTGGATCTCTCTACCTCATGCTCTGTAGCTGGTACTACTCCTCCCAGACCTCGAATGTGACCTGGCATCCTGGAACCTCTGCCTGGGTCTGGTGCCTCCAACTTCCACTTGTCTCAGAGGGCATATTAGGCACCCATCATTTCTTCTCGTCCAGATGACTCCTTGTGACCATTTGCTCTAATTTCAAGGAGGTCATGTTTTCCTACATCCTGGTAAGAAACCAAAGTAGAAAAATTTCAATTTAACTTCAGAGTCACACTGGTAATCTGAATCTTCAGAATCTTAGTCCCATCCTAAATATTTTCATAGCCTCCTTCTTAATCTTGTCTGTCGCTGGGCCCTGGAGAAAGCTTTCCATCCCCTGTGAAGACGCAAAGTGATCAGCCACAAGTCTTTTCTTCACCCTCGTCTTGACTCCCTGTTCTTACTGCCTCTGGAATTAAGGCATTCTCAGTCAAGACCTAAAGAGAGGACTTGTACTTCAGGCAATTTGATTAATGTGAATTCACAGCAAAGATGAGTGTTCTCTAGAGCCCTCACATCCCTCACTGAACTCTTTTCCACCAATCCACCACTCTGAGGGGAGAAATAATTGTAGCTAAGCAGAACTGAGCAGCTTTTTTACTTTCTTCAAAGAAGAATTTTGAGTATGATGTCAAACAATGGAATGTCAGGGGTTTATTCATTTCTTTGGGGGGGGGGGGAGCATCAATAAGCAGCTAAAACAGGGATTCATAATGGATGGCCCAGCTTACCCCTAATATTTCACTGCTCCACATTGTCATGACACAGCTGTACTGAACAGTGTGAAATCATCAGAAATAATGAGTTGTCTGTGAAAATGTTGCAGGCTGAAATCCTAATGAGCTATTTAGGCTGAGAAGCTTAAATATTTTCATTACTATAGTAGGAGCTTATACAAATGAATTTATGGATATAAATACGATTTAAAAACTAGAAAATGGTAAAACGAATATTAAGTGAAGCTTCCTCTTCCATGTATTGGCCCAATTTGAGTTGTCATACCAAAACCCAGACCTCTGCCCCATATCCCTCGACGAAAAAATAACTTCAGCCATTGCCAAGGGAATTTGCTTCTACTGACTTCAAATCAATGATAAGTGATCTCTAGGTTCTCAAGAAAATATTCTGGAAGACGGAACATGTTTTCATTTGGGATGAACCTGGGCTCATAAGAGAGGGGGGGGAAAAGACTCTTGTGTTGAGCTGTTATACTTTGAGTCTCTTTCTCACAGCAATTTAGCCTACCCTACCTAATACATATGTTAATAGTATGGACGGGGAGGGAGAGATCTGGGATGGTAAGCTGGATGAGGTGCAACAGTCTAGGCAACACTTCTACCGTTGACTACTGTCACCCGCCATGACACTGCTCCTCCCAGCCCCAGCCAAGCTTGGGGAATGGAACTGGAGAGGCCAAAGGAACAAGTTCCTCCAGCTTTGGGTGAGCTGCTAGAAGGTTTGGATCCAAAAGCCTTTTGGGGGGCCTTTCCCAAATCTTTGACTCTAGCCAAATAATCACTTGAATTAGTTTGGACCAAACTGGGATTTTCTAGTGCCTCAAATGTATCATAAAAGCCAGAAGTTTCATAACTAATCCACTTACCTATGGAGTTTCTAGTGATTCCTGTAGCAACAGAGCCACCAGGTGCTTAGGGAAGGTTATTTAAATAAAGGGGTTTCACCAGAGGCTGCCAGGGTTAACCCGTGGAGCAAGCACTTTGTTTTACAGGAACATGTTTCTCCTTTCTTACTGGTGACTGTAGAAAGAACAGATGTGTGATATTTAGGTGTGGTGATAAACACCTATGGTGCAGATGAGAACATTTGCATCCTAAATGCAAACTTAGAGTTAGCAAAGGGAAGGCAAAATAAATAAACAATGATCCACCAAAGATTTTAGATACCTACTGTATGTCAGAGAGAGCACTAAAACTATCATGTTAAATCAAGACCATTAAACACACTTAAGATATCACAAACATTTAGGAATGATGTCCTGAAAATAACACATAACTTTACTCGGCCTTTTCAAAAACTTTTAAGTGCATCTGTTAGATCATGTCAGGGTTCAGATTTTCTGATATAACATAATAGGCTCCTAAACACTGTCTGAGTCACCTAGGGAGATAATTGGAGAACTCAGTAACGTTTGTTACGTTTTTGCAAATCTTTGTGATTCTCAGATATCATAATGAGGATAGAATTGTGGAAAATGCTTTCTTTTTTCTATGCCTTAGAAAAGAAAATGGTGGGTGCCCACTTAACCACAAACAGAGATGTCAGTCATAATTTAATACCAACTTTCTAGGCTCCTCGGGTTATGCCGACAAAGGATAGTGGCTCAAAGATCTAAATCCAAGAGCACAGACCATACAACTCTTAAGAAAAAAATGGGGGTGGGGCGCCTGGGTGGCTCAGTTGGTTAAGCATCCAACTTCAGCTCAGGTCACGATCTTGCCCTCTGTGAGTTCGGCCCCCACGTGGGGCTCTGTGCTGACAGCTCAGAGCCTGAAGCCTGTTTTGGATTCTGTGTCTCCCTCTCTCTCTGCCCCTCCCCCGCTCATGCTCTGTATCTCTGTCTCTGAAAAATGAATAAACCTTAAAAAAAATTTTTAATAAAAAAAAAATAGGGGAAAAGCTGCTTAATGGCATTGGATTTGATAATGATTTCTTCTCCATGACACCAAAAACATAAGCAGCAAAATAAAAAATAGATAAACTGGATTATATAAAAATTTAAAATGGAGACCATCAACGCAGTGAAAAAGGCAACCCCACAGAATATTTGCAGGTCATACATCTAATAAAGGGTTAGTATCTAGAATATATAAAGAACTCTTACAACTCAACAACAACAACAACAACAACAAATCCAGACAGATTAAAATGGACAAAGGAGGTGAATAGACATTTCTCCACAAATGGCCAATAAATACATGAAAAGATGCTCTACATAATTCATCGCTAGAGAAATGAATATCAAAACCACAATGAGATACCACTTTTCACCCATTAGGATGGCTATTACCAAGCAAAAACAAAAACCGGAAAAAAAGTATTGGTAAGGATATAGAGAAATCAGAATCTTTGTGCTTTCCTGGTGGGAATGTAAAATGGTGCAGCTTCTATGGGAACCAGTATGGCAGCTCCTCAAAAAGTTAAAAATAGAATTACTCTGATTCAGTAATTCCACTTCTAAGCATATATCCAAAGGAACTGAAAGCAGGGACTTGGACAGATATTCGTATACCAGTGTTCATAGTAGGATAATTCCCAATAGCCGAAAGGTAGAGCAACCCATGTGTCCATTAGTAGATGGATGGATAATAAAGACAGTGTGGTATACAGATACCATGGAAGATTATTAAGCCATAAAGAGGAAGAAAATTCTGACACATGCTACCAAATGGATGAACGTTGAAGACATTATGACAAGTAAAATAAGCCAGTCATGAAAGGACAAATACTGTATGATTCCACTCCTATGAATTTCCTAGAGTAGTCAAATTGATAGAGACAGAAAGTAGAATGGTGATTTCCAGATGCAAGGGGCAAGGGAAACCCAGTTAGCACGTGTAATGGATATAAAGTTTCACTTTTAGAAGATGAAAGAAGTTTTGGAGATGCATGGTGGTAATGGTTGTACAACATTGTGAATGGACCCAACACCACTGAACTGTATGACTCAGAATGGTTAAAATGGTAAATTGCATGTTACGTATATTTTACCACAATTTCCTAAACAAAAAACAAATTAAAAAGGATAATGGCACATATTGTGAATTATTTAAAAAGCGCTTTATTCTTAGTTACATATATAATTTAGGAGTAAGGGCTTCAAGAATCTGAATTATTCAGCAAATCTGTATGCAGAGACCTAGTCTTTTGGGAGATGAATAATCTGCTAGGCAATTTTATTCCCATTAAGAAAAAAAAGGTTAAGTAAGTTGATTGTGGTTATAGTTTGGAGTATTTTACTCAGGTCCAAACTCTTTAACTGCTGTCCTTGTCCGTGATGGTTCCCCCTGTGTCTTTTACTACTATGACCAGCAGCATGCATGCCATATATACTATGAGTCTACAGCCCCTCTATGGCTGATTGGAAGAACAACAGTCACCTGACCCAGCTTGGGGGGTGCTTTGCCGGGGAATGTGGAATTAGGAGACAGAGAGCATGTAATAGTAATAGGTACCCTCTTAAAAGACCCCCAGTGATCTCTATATACTGGAATGTATGCTCTCTTGAGTGTGGACTGAACCTAGTGTCTCACTTCTAACAAGTAGAATAAGAAAAGGTGATGGTATGTCAACTCTGAGATTGGGTTATAAAAAGACAGCAACTTCCATCTTGCTCTCCCTTTCATGCTCAGTCTGCTAGAAACCAGCTGCCATATTGTGAGTTGCCCTAGGGAAAGGCCCATGTTGCAAGGAATTATGAGAAGTCAATAGCCAGTGTGCTCAACAACCTCCAAGGAACTGAATCTTGCCAACAGCCATATGAGTGAATTTAGGAGCAAATCCTCCTTCAGTGAAACCTTTCAATAAAACTGCAGCTCTAGTCAGCATTTCAATTGCAGCCTTGTGTGAGATTTTGAGGAAGAGGCACCCAGCTAAGCAACACCTTATTTCCTGCTGGCACAAAAACTGTAAGATAGTAAATGTTTGTTGCTTTAAGTTACTAAGCCTTAGGGTAATGTGTTATACAGCAATAGATAACTAATACAAAGGGACAGATGTCATGACCTTTGGGGAAGCAAAACTTAAAACATATAAATATGGCATTTGAGGGTGGCAACATGATGCCATGTAAATAAAGGAGCAGAGAAATGTCTCTTAAGAGAAAAACAATTAAGGATAGACGCAAAGAGAAGCAGAGACCAGAATCTGAGTGAGTATACCTCTAGGTTCCCAGGGGCTTCCTAGTTCCTCATACTTCCTGAGGCCTGGCTGCATTCCTGTCTTTGTGTTCCATGAGGTCCCTGGCTCTGCACAATAAATCGTCCATTTTTACTTTATCTCAGTTGATTTTTATAACTTGCAATCAGGATGGATCCTAAAATCTTAGGATGTATCAAATTGTATAGTTGGATAGGACCTATCAAGTCTCACCCAAGGCTGATTATTTAAGGTCTTCAGATACTTGACACTGAGTTTGACCGTTTAGAGCTCTTGGCCTGAGAGGCACCTGGATATGCTAAGCCACTTGACTTTGGGTCAAAAGAAATTGAGCCAACTTCAAGAGTAACTAGCTGTCAACCTACTGCTCTAATCAATGATCAACCATGGCAACATCCATCCGGTATTAGTTGGTTTGGATAATATTTGTACGGAACTTAGAGATCCCAGCTGAAAGCTGTTTGAAATAGACAATGTTGCTGTTGATACAGAACAAATTGTTGTCCTTTCTTGCAAAGAACACAGTGATATTTTTGGAGCTCCCTTATTATGTTATATGATGCAAATACATATCCAGAGGAAGCATATTTTAATTCTTAGAAACAGAGTAACTACATAAAATGTACTATCCTTCTCTCTTAAACCAGTTAAATCTCTTTGTTGTTTTCTGTTTTAAAGTCATATCACTGTCTAATCACTCACTATCTTAACAAAATTCAAAGCAGTTTGTGTATTACAAGCTTGGCAATAAAATAGGGACTTAAAAGCAATAAACATTTTTGAAACAATTCATCAAGCCCTAAAAAGGTGCCAGAATGAGTTTTGGAATGATAAGTTTGAATTTAAAAATCAAACTTTGTTCTCAGGCTGGGACTTAAAATGTCACCAATACATTTTTATAGCCAAGATTTAAACCTTGAAAAATAGCCTAGACCTCCAAGCAAATACAGATGAACTACAGTCGTTCTGACACACCAACAGTACCCCGTTTTGGATCCATGAACGTGTGTACCCCACATGTGTGAATTATCTGAATTTCTGCCTTGTGTCTTACGTCCTCATGTTTACCATTCATTCTTACATTGAGAGATGTGGGTCTGGCATGATATAAACACCATGCTGGTGTGCCAGGAGTCTGTAGCCCCACTCCAGCTGACTACAAAAACAAGAGACACATGACCTAAAGGCATTCGAACTCATTTTTTTAAAAACATTCAACAGTATATTAACTGTTATTATCCTTAGGCCAAACAAAGCATCCTCAAAACAAGGCCTCAGGCATACAGCTGTCAACCACAGACAGAACTTTTCTTTCCTCCCAACTCATCCTTAAACTATACTGGTCTGGTATCCTGTCCCTCCAGGACCCATCTGCCATGTACACCTAGGTGTGTGTCACATCCATCCATAGACAAGTTCTTCCTACCTTCCCAGATGATCCTATCTGCATAGTCAGGGCTACTGGGCCCTGGATGCCAGGATCTTGACTGCAATTGTCAATGGGGTTTCCCATTTTCAGGTAACTCTTTTGAATAATAGCATAAAGGGTTTTTTTTCAGTTCTAACATTTATGGTGCCAATAAAATTGAGAATAT
Source organism: Panthera uncia (assembly GCF_023721935.1). Taxonomy (NCBI): domain Eukaryota; kingdom Metazoa; phylum Chordata; class Mammalia; order Carnivora; family Felidae; genus Panthera; species Panthera uncia. Next base: position 12,807,404 of record NW_026057576.1, read on the forward strand.
CTGGTGAGAATATTAAATAAACTCTATGCAGTTTACCAGTTTGTTCACTTTGGAAAGATATGTGCCTGTGCATGTATTCATCGTATGAATGTCTGTCTCCTCAACGACACCTGTGGCCTCTCCCTGGGCTTCTGCCTTCTCTCCTCCAGATACCAAGCTCACTCCTTTCTCTTCTTTAGGGCTCTGCTCAAGTGTTGCCCTATCACAGAGGTTTTCCTTGACTGCCTGTATAAATAGCATTCCTGACCTTCTTTCACACGCACTCTCTCTCCCTTGTCCTGCTGTACTGTCCTTCATGACACTTAACCACCCTCTGACATGCTCTTGTCTGTCTTCCTACAATGGAATCCAAGTGCCCAGAGCATAGAAACAGCTGTGCGACCGAAGCCTAGAACAGAACCTGGTCTTCAGTCAGTTCTCAGTAAATATGTACTGCATGAATAAATATGTATGTTACATATAGATACCAAAAAATAAATCCAACATTTCAATTAAATGTGGTTATAAGGACTGATGAAGCTTGGTCAGCACTAGAACCATTTTATTTTGCTCTTCGGGATCTTTCTTTTTGTACCACTAGAACGTCTTTCCTGCATTCTTTTCCCTGTTTCCCTGTTACACTGATATACAAGTTGCTCCCTTGTATATCTGAAATACTGCTTTGCAGAAAAATCTTACTGTCTCTGTGGCAGCTTCTCAAAGTGGTCATTATAGGTCAAGTTTTGATCAACTCTATACCTCTAATTATCTCCATCACTAATGGCCTCTATACAACTCTCTGCAGTCTGAGAACAAGAAATTTCCTCCCTTCTCAAAAGTGCAGTCAGCAAGAGTAGCAGCAGAAATGATCTAAAGTGGCTGCCTTTCTTCTATGCTCTCTTTTCTTGTGTATGGTTTGGGCATCACCCCAGACCCACACACTTGCCTTGGTGTTGCTTAGAGTCATGGAGCTTGGTTGCTGCTGCTCCTTCTTCTGTAGACCCAGGGCTCTGAGTCACATCCCTGGTGTTGTGTGGGTGCCTCACCTTACAAATTCTCTAATGCTCCCCTGTTGCTGCAAAGTGCAAACAGATGTGCATCCAAAAAGTAAAGGATATAAGGGCATCAACATACTACAGATGCAAGTTAAGATCAATAGGAGTTGGGAGCCAGTGGAACAATCCTTCTCCCTTTCTCCCCTTGGAATGATTGTTGACAGATCTAGTGGCATTGTGTGTACTTTCCAGAGCTTCCTATGGCACCGAGAAATCAATTCATCATAGAGTGCAGGCATGTCTTTTTTTTTTAAATTAAAAAAAATTTTTTTTCAATATATGAAATTTATTGTCAAATTGGTTTCCATACAACACCCAGTGCTCATCCCAAAAGGTGCCCTCCTCAATACCCGTCACCCACCCTCTCCTCCCTCCCACCCCCCAACAACCCTCAGTTTGTTCTCAGTTTTTAAGAGTCTCTTATGCTTTGGCTCTCTCCCACTCTAACCTCTTTTTTTTTTCTCCTTCCCCTCCCCCGTGGGTTTCTGTTAAGTTTCTCAGAATCCACATAAGAGTGAAATCATATGGTATCTGTCTTTCTCTGTATGGCTTATTTCACTTAGCATCACACTCTCCAGTTCCATCCACGTTGCTACAAAGGGCCATATTTCATTCTTTCTCATTGCCACGTAGTACTCCATTGTGTATATAAACCACATTTCTTTATCCATTCGTCAGTTGATGGACATTTAGGCTCTTTCCATAATTTGGCTATTGTTAAGAGTGCTGCTATAAACATTGGGGTACAAGTGCCCCTATGCATCAGTATTCCTGTATCCCTTGGGTAAATTCCTAGCAGTGTTATTGCTGGGTCATAGGGTAGGTCTATTTTTAATTTTTTGAGGAACATCCACACTGTTTTCCAGAGTGGCTGCACCAATTTGCATTCCCACCAACAGTGCAAGAGGGTTCCCGTTTCTCCACATCCTCTCCAGCATCTATAGTCTCCTGATTTGCTCATTTTGGCCACTCTGACTGGCGTGAGGTGATATCTGAGTGTGGTTTTGATTTGCATTTCCCTGATGAGGAGTGACGTTGAGCATCTTTTCATGTGCCTGTTGCCCATCCAGATGTCTTCTTTAGAGAAGTGTCTATTCATGTTTTCTGCCCATTTCTTCACTGGGTTATTTGTTTTTCGGGTGTGGAGTTTGGTGAGCTCTTTCTAGATATTGGATACTAGCCCTTTGTCTGATATGTCATTTGCAAATATCTTTTCCCATTCCGTTGGTTGCCTTTTAGTTTTGTTGGTTGTTTCCTTTGCTGTGCAGAAGCTTTTTATCTTCATAAGGTCCCAGTAGTTCATTTTTGCTTTTAATTCCCTTGCCTTTGTGTCAAGGGATGTGTCAAGTAAGAGATTGCTACGGCTGAGGTCAGAGAGGTCTTTTCCTGCTTTCTCCTCTAGGGTTTTGATGGTTTCCTGTCTCACATTCAGGTCCTTTATCCATTTTGAGTTTATTTTTGTGAATGGTGTGAGAAAGTGGTCTAGTTTCAATCTTCTGCATGTTGCTGTCCAGTTCTCCCAGCACCATTTGTTACAGAGACTGTCTTTTTTCCATTGGATATTCTTTCCTGCTTTGGCAAAGATGAGTTGGCCATACGTTTGTGGGTCTAGTTCTGGGGTTTCTTTCTAGTCCATTGGTCTATGTGTCTGTTTTTGTGCCAATACCATGCTGTCTTGGTGATGACAGCTTTGTAGTAGAGGCTCAAGTCTGGGATTGTGATGCCTCCTGCTTTGGTCTTCTTCAAAATTACTTTGGCTATTCGGGGCCTTTTGTGGTTCCATATGAATTTTAGGATGGCTTGTTCTAGTTTCGAGAAGAATGCTGGTGCAATTTTGATTGGGATTGCATTGAATGTGTAGATAGCTTTGGGTAGTATTGACATTTTGACAATATTTATTCTTCCAATCCATGAGCATGGAATATTTTTCCATTTATTTGTATCTTCTTCAATTTCCTTCATAAGCTTTCTATAGTTTTCAGCATACAGATCTTTTACATCTTTGGTTAGATTTATCCCTAGGTATTTTATGCTTCTTGGTGCAATTGTGAATGGGATCACTTTCTTTATTTGTCTTTCTGTTGCTTCATTTTTAGTGTATAAGAATGCAACTGATTTCTGTACCTTGATTTTGTATCCTGCAACTTTGCTGAATTCATGTATCAGTTCTAGCAGACCTTTGGTGGAGTCTATCGGATTTTCCATGTATAATATCATGTCATCTGCAAAAAGTGAAAGTTTGACTTCATCTTTGCCAATTTTGATGCCTTTGATTTCCTTTTGTTGTCCGACTGCTGATGCTAGAACTTCCAACACTATGTTAAACAACAGCGGTGAGAGTGGACATCCCTGTCATGTTCCTGATCTCAGGGAAAAAGCTCTCAGTTTTTCCCCATGGAGGATGATGTTAGCTGTGGGCTTTTCATAAATGGCTTTTATGATGTTTAAGTATGTTCCTTCTATCCCGACTTTCTCGAGGGTTTTTATTAAGAAAGGGTGCTGAATTTTGTCAAATGCCTTTTCAGCATCGATTGACAGGATCATATGGTTCTTATCTTTTCTTTTATTAATGTGATGTATCACATTGATTGATTTGTGAATGTTGAACCAGCCCTGCATCCCAGGAATGAATCCTACTTGATCATGGTGAATAATTCTTTTTATATGCTGTTGAATTCGATTTGCTAGTATCTTATTGAGAATTTTTGCATCCATATTCATCAGGGATATTGGCCTGTAGTTCTCTTTTTTTACTGGGTCTCTGTCTGGTTTAGGAATCAAAGTAATACTGGCTTCATAGAATGAGTCTGGAAGTTTTCCTTCCCTTTCTATTTTTTGGAATAGCTTGAGAAGGATAGGTATTATCTCTGCTTTAAACGTCTGGTAGAACTCCCCTGGGAAGCCATCTGGTCCTGGACTCTTATTTGTTGGGAGATTTTTGATCACTTATTCAATTTCTTCACTGGTTATGGGTCTGTTCAAGCTTTCTATTTCCTCCTGATTGAGTTTTGGAAGTGTGTGGCTGTTTAGGAATTTGTCCATTTCTTCCAGGTTGTCCAATTTGTTGGCATATAATTTTTCATAGTATTCTCTGATAATTGCTTGTATCTCTGAGGGATTGGTTGTAATAATTCCATTTTCATTCATGATTTTATCTATTTGGGTCATCTCCCTTTTCTTTTTGAGAAGCCTGGCTAGAAGTTTGTCAATTTTGTTTATTTTTTCAAAAAACCAACTCTTGGTTTTGTTGATCTGCTCTGCAGTTTTTTTAGATTCTATATTTTTTATTTCTGCTCTGATCTTTATTATTTCTCTTCTTCTGCTGGGTTTAGGCTGTCTTTGCTGTTCTGCTTCTATTTCCTTTAGGTGTGCTGTTAGATTTTGTATTTGGGATTTTTCTTGTTTCTTGAGATAGGCCTGGATTGCAATGTATTTTCCTCTCAGGACTGCCTTCGCTGCGTCCCAAAGCGTTTGGATTGTTGTATTTTCATTTTCGTTTGTTTCCATATATTTTTTAATTTCTTCTCTAATTGCCTCGTTGACCCACTCATTCGTTAGTAGGGTGTTCTTTAACCTCCATGCTTTTGGAGGTTTTCCAGACTTTTTCCTGTGGTTGATTTCAAGCTTCATAGCATTGTGGTCTGAAAGTATGCATGGTATAATTTCAATTCTTGTATACTTATGAAGGGCTGTTTTGTGATCCAGTATGTGATCTATCTTGGAGAATGTTCCATGTGCACTCGAGAAGAAAGTATATTCTGTTGCTTTGGGATGCAGAGTTCTAAATATATCTGTCAAGTCCATCTGATCCAATGTATCATTCAGGGCCCTTGTTTCTTTATTGACCGTGTGTCTAGATGATCTATCCATTTCTGTAAGTGGACTGTTAAAGTCCCCTGCAATTACCACATTCTTATCAATAAGTTTGCTTATGTTTATGAGTAATTGTTTTATATATTTGGGGGCTCCCATATTCGGTGCATAGACATTTATAATTGTTAGCTTTTCCTGATGGATAGACCCTGTAATTATTACATAATGCCCTTCTTCATCTCTTGTACAGGAGTGCAGGCATCTCTGAAACACACTCCCTTGTATTTGCTCACCCTCCTTCCTAGCCTCACTCCATTTCTTTCTCACTCCTGGTTTCCTGGGATTCACTCCTGAATAAAGTATCATCATATAAGTTTTGTTTTAAGCTCTGTTTTCTAGAAGGGATCAAAAGTTTACTTAATAGGGTCAAGAGTCTAGAAATGATCTCAATCATAAACTTTTGCCGTCTGAGTGCTTATATTTGGTTATGTGTTCCAATATAGCTTTTAAAGGACATAAGATAACTTTTAGGCTGAGAGCTACAAAAAAAGTAAAACAAACAAAAGCAAAGACAAAACAATAATCAAAACTGTTCTATTGTCTGGAAGTTACTATCACTGTTCTCTCCCATGTCATAGAATAAGAAATCTTCCCTATGTAGAGTTGCTTGATTTTGCTGTTTAATTATTTGCTCTCCAAAGATGTGTGGGTTTTAAAAATACTTTAAAATATACAATGCTTATTCATATACATCATCTAATTTCCTCCTGGGTTAGGAGGACATGTGCTGTTGACCATGTTACATTAAAGAGTAAATTCAGCTCCTCCCATACCACACAAGAATCCTTTGGCAATAAAGCACCCCTAAGCTAAGAATGAAAGGGTAGCAATGATGGTTTCTGCAATGTGGGTAGAGAGGGCAGGTGAGATTTGTGGGCTCTTGAAGTATGATGGGTGCCTCAGATCAGACCACATTGGTAATTAAGATTTTAGCTTAATTGTATTTCTGCCTCTAGTGAAAAGTTAATCCACATTATTTGTTGCTTCTCTATAATTAAGGCATTCAGATTTGTTTTTCAAATTATAGATGCTTTATGACTTGGGAAAAATAAAGAGATTTCTTAAAAATCAACTTAGAAATGTTAACATAAACAATATATAGAGAGCTTAGCACCACAAAATGAGAAGGGATAAAAAATTTACTTAAGGAGGTCAAGAGTCTAGAAATAATCTCAGTCATGAACTGCCACAATCTGAGTGCTTATATTTAGTTATGAGTTCCATTAAAGGTAGTTCAGGGCAGGGCACCTGGGTGGCTCAGTCAGCTAAGCAACTGACTTCAGCTCAGGTCGTGATTTCAGGGCTCGTGAGTTTGAGCCCCGCGTCGGGCTCTGTGCTGATAGCTCAGAGCCTGGAGCCTGCTTCGTATTCTGTGTCTCCTCTCTCTTTCTGCCCCTCCTCCACTCATGCTCTCTCTCTGTCTCAAAAATCAATAAAGATCACAAAAAAAGTTAGTTCAGGGGCACCTAACCTACTCCTTTGAAGACTGGCATCTCTAAGTCAGTCATTTGGAAGTTGGAACATATTTCCCATGGGAACAATATTCTACATGGTGATTAAATCTCAATGCTTATTTAACCCATAATGCAGATGAATACTACTTCTAGGCCCATTTGGGTGAAAGGGGGAAGAACAAAGTGAGAAAATGAACTTCCCCTGGTTTCCCCAGCTTAGGGCCATCCTGCAGCAACTTTTGAAAAAGAACATATTTGACTTTGGCTTCATCTCACTTCTTTTTCTTCAGCTCTTTCTTCCCTTTCAGCATCCCCTCAAGACCTCATCAGCATGGAGCCCACATATCACTCCAGGCCACGCCCCCCACCTTTCCATCAAGGCCAGTGCCCCCCAGGGTCTGTCTGTGATCCACAGGATGGACACCTGCTCCCCGCTGCTATTCTCAGATGATTGGGATGAACACCATCCACCCGACTAATTGACATGAATGTGGGACTGGCCAGTCACTGGCCAATCATCAATACCTTTCCTTAAGTGTAGACCTGCTTAAATAGCTTAGTTTCATATAAATGGTCATTAATATAAGAGAATTTGTGCACATATCAGGTCACCTAAGGGAATCGTGTGGGCCCTGATGCACCTGTGGTGATCGGTTCCTCTATACCAAGCCCTTTCATGGATACCCATCATTCCGACGATGTAGGGATTTCAGAACACCAAAGGCTTTCTCCAGCTCCTTATTCTGTATCAAATGGTGGCTGTTTCATATAGACTAATTTTCCAGGACTCTGTCCCTCTGTGTCAACTCCCCAGAGATGATCCTACTTTCATGTTTTTTAAAATAACATTTTCTATTTTTTAAGAGGAATTTTAGTTTTATAATAAAATTGAGAGGAAGGTACAGAGATTGCTCAAATATTCCTTGACCCCACACATGTATAGCTTCTCCTATTACCAACATCACTCTCCAGAATTATACATTTTTACCAAGGATGAACCTACATTGACACATCATAATCACACAAAGTCCATAATTTACATCAGAGCTCACTTTTGGTGTACATTCTATGGGTTTGGACAAATGTATAATGACATGTATCTATCATTATGGTATAATACAGAATATTTTCACTGCCCTAAAAATCCTGTGTTCGGCCTATTTATCCCCCTCTCCCTCACCCCTGGCAACCATTGATCTTTTTATTATCTCTGTAGTTTTGCCTATTCCAGAATTTCAAACAATTGGAGGCACAGTATGTAGTCCTTTCAGATTGACTTATTTTACTTAGCAATATGCAGGTAAGTTTTCTTCATGTCTTTTCATAGCTTAATAGCTTTCACCACTGAATAACATTTTATTTGCAGAATGGCCTATAGTTTACGAATCCATTCACTTACTGAAGGACATCTTGGTTGCTTCCAAGTTTTGGCAATTATGAATAAAGCTGCTACAAACATCTGTGTGCAGGTTTTTGTGTGGATGTAAGTTTTCAACTCCTTTTGGTAAATATCAAAGAGCAAGATTGCTGAATGGTATGGTAATAGTATGTTTAGTTTTGTAAGAAACTGCCAAGCTGTCTTCCAAGGTGGTGGTACAAGTGTTACTATTTTACATTCCTATCAGCAATGAATGAGGGTTCCTATTGGTCCACATCCTCACCAACATTTGGTGTTGTCAGTGTTCTAGATTTTGGTCATTCTAACAGGTGGGTAGTGATACCTCATTGTTGTTTAAATTTCCCTGATGACACATGATGAATAGCATCTTCTCATGTTTATTTGCTATGTGTTGCTTCTTTATTTCAGAAATTATAGATGTCTTTAAAAAAAACAAGTTTTGATGTGTTTGCCTGCTTCCTATTTGCCAGGGACTCCACCATAAAAAAGAGGAGACAAACAGCAGATCTAGATGATAGTTGTCATCTGAGCACGGGAGTGAATGGCAAATTGGGGATTAATTATTAAGTACACAAAAGAAAAATCTGGGCATCTGAGAGTAATTTCTGTTTTAGACAAAAACATGAAAATTTTTATTTACAAAAATATTTAAATCATAAAAAATGCTTGACCTTTTGCACTGGATTCAAGGACTAGTGGTCAGTCTTTCTCTAAATCAGCACAGTGACCTCAGGAACCAGTGAGGATAGGAACCTCCCAATCGCTGCCAGCCTCCACCCACCTCTATGACCTAGAACACTGCTTTGAAGATAAAATAAGTGAACTTTATTGAACTCCGACTTGCTAAAACTTCTACTTGTTCCTCTAAAAGCCATTAAACATATCCAAGGGTGGGAAGAAGCAGATGAAGATATCTAATGACACAGCCTTTTTTCTTTCAGCCTGGTAATGGGAAAGAAAAGAAACAGAACCAAGAACCATGCCTCCAGCTCATCAGCTGTCTAACCTGGCAGTCTTTGGACCAAAAACAAATAAATCAAAACCCAGGAAGTTCCTGGCTCCCAACACAATGAGGTAGAGAATGGTAGCTGGCTGGAAGGGCAAGAGGGTGACAAAAGCAGGGACTCTCCTGGCAACTTGGTTAGAATGCTATAAATCAGCATCTTAGAGCGCTGCAGGAAAGGTGAGGAATAAAAGAGAATAAAAGGACCCAGATGAAGCCAGGAGCTTGCCCCAGAACCAGCAGCTTGGGATGGGTACAGGAGCACTCTGGGTGCCAGAGTAACCAGCTATGAACAGTCTGGGAAGAGGGACTGAGCTGCTAAGGACAGTAAAGCCCCAGGAGATAGCAGGTAAGGCCCCAGAGAGAAGGTCATCATGCACTAGGAGCCCTCAGTTTTCAATCAGCAACTAAGTTTTCTTGGAATGCTCCAAGTCTGCCCTTCCATTATGTAGAATGGAAGGTACCACCTACCCGTATCCACACCCTCCCCAAACCTCCAGGCTCTCACTCTGGATGTGTGGAGGATATATTTACTATTAAAATAAAAGCACTGTTATTAAATGTGTACTGAGCACTCTTGTCTTCTGTTTCTCTTCTGTCCTGCTCTCAGTGTTTGTCCAAGCCTTGAGGAAAGGGGTCTCAGTGAGAAAAGTGGGGTGAGGTACAGGTTGGGAGACCTCAACCAGAGCCTGGTCAATAACAGCCAGATCCACAGTGAGACGCTCAAGAGGAAAGCACACCCAGGGCTCCAGCCCAGATCAGCAGTGCCTCCCCACCCGCGCGTTCTTGGTAGAACCAAGCCTGGGAGCAGCTGGATTTGTCTGATAAACAAAGCACCCAACCTCACAGCCCCCTGCATGGTCTATTATTCTGCTGTGGATTTTTTGCCTTCTTGTGTCTTTGATATGCAATCAAAAGATTAGAAGTAGTGTTTATATCTTCTTTTTATTGATGAAGAAACTCACACAGAAAGAAAACAAACCTTATAAAGTTAAAGCAGGAGAAGCACTGAATTTGGCATTGGCTCCTAAAAATGGCCGAATGAAATCACTTTAGGCAAAACTTAGCTTTGTTTAAGAAACCACCTTCTCCAAAGAATACCTGTTATAGAGAATGTCAATGTGATTAAGTCAACATCACTGTTAGGTGCAGGGCTTTGAACTATGCAGAGAGGCCCAGTGAGCAAATCCAGAGACAGCCTTTGCCTCCAGATTTGAAGGGAGATGCCTCCTAATTGTTAGAAACTTGGGAACCGCATTTTTCTCCTCTCCTGTACGGGAATATTATACTTCTAAGTAAAGACTTTGCCCTCCTTTGAGACAAGGCATGAGTTGCTTGGGAAAGGAGAGCCGCTTTTACACTAGAAGAGAAACAATGGGTCCCCAGTGAGTTTGGGTTAACCGCGAAGTGAATAATGCCAGTTGATCTGTGGGCAGATCAATTCCCATAAAAAGTCACCAAACAGAAATTCTGGAGCCAACTGACATCCACCCTCAATCCTGCTCCTCAGGAGCATCATTGTTCAAGGTGCTGTTATGTCAAAGCGCTGCTGTGCTGTTTATGCTCTATTTCCTCATTCAGTGGTTTTACTGCAGGTACATGAACCTAAGGACCCACCTGGAGACACAAGGGAAGCTGCCCTTCTGATCTAGTCATTTCGATGACCTCTCTGAGCAGTGCAGATTGATGCAGGCAAAGCTGTCGGGATCAGTTGCAATGATTGGCTCGTCTGTTGCCTGGTTTATTCACTCACTCTGTCTAGACTCCAATTTCTGGAGTCTTTAGTGACTCATTTTTCAACAAAAAGCAAATAATTTCACTTTGCTTTGCCTTAAGCACTATATAACCTATTATTTAATGTGCACTGAGTAATACTATGTGTACCCCAGCAAAAAGCAGCCTGCAGATATCCCAGAATATTGTATCATTTTGACTTTGATCATAATTACACATTAGCCCTCGTACTGAAATCTTGGTCTTATGAAAATTTTCATCCTAGAATCCTACTCAAAGGCACAGCACTGACCCACCCGAATACCTTCAATAATGCCTTTTACATCTCATATTTGGCTTACAATATCTTAAAATGCCATGACTTGACTTTAGGTTTGTTTTGAGGTAAATACTATCATTCTGCTAAAAACCTAACACATTGTCTTAAAAGACTAGAATCGTCCAATCACAATGCATTATTGTGCAGGGGACCTTAAATGGTCAGAATGCAGACTCAGTAGCAAAATGCTGGGGATTATTCCGAAAGCAGCCAACTATGAGTGTACAAACACATCATCATGGGACCTGGTTATGTCATGCTTTCAAGCAAACACGTGTAGGTACAGGGTCAAACACCTTGTTTCAGACTCCATATCTCTAGGGTTCTTGGGAGAAGCACTTAACCCCCCCCCTTTTTTTTTTTTTTTTTGCCTATAGATTATCAGAGAACTAGAGGCAGAGGCAGAAAACCATCTGGTGGAGTCATTTTGTCAAGCAAAGTGCAGTGGCGGGGTTACGTATCCCCACAACATTAACCGTGCTCTAATGAGAACAGCCCCTTACCTTCACTGAGGAACATCGTTCTCCAGACTAATAAAGTGTAATGTTAAAAGGATTTCCCAAAATAACACTTTCCTTCAAGACTATTATTTCTGCTAATTCTATACGATTATTTGGAACATGTCTGCCTTGTCCTGGAGTTTACCTTTTCACATACATGTTTCTTGTTACCTAACCAGAATTTTCTTAATTTTTTTTCTCATAAACCAGTCTTTTCAATATACTGTTTTCTTTTAAGTTTCTCATTTCTTTCACTTATTACCCTTCTTGTACTCATTATTTCAATGCATGTTTGTTGAAAGTCTATTATAAGCCAGATATCTTTTTATTCATTTATATATATATATATATATATATATATATATATATTTACGTTTATTTACTTATTTTGAGAAAGAGAGAGTGCGCACACATGAGAGGGGGAGGGGCAGAGAGATGGCAAGAGAAAATCCCAAGCAGGCTCTGCACAGTCAGCACAGAGCCCCACATGGGGCTCAAACTCACAAACTGTGAGATCATGACCTGAGCCAAACCAAGAGTCAGATGCTTAAACCAACTGAGCCACCCAGGCATCCTCACTTATATAAATATAATATATATATATTATATCTTTTGGGCCAAAACATAGCAGCGAATTGGACAAAGTCCCTGTTCTCATGGAGTTTATAGACAAGTGAGTAATGATAGCTAAAATCATCAAATGCTAAAGCCTTTATACCCACCTCCTCCTTGAATTCTCTTCTCAGTCTTATAGGGAAGACATTATTATTCTTATTTTACAGGTGAGAAAAGTGAAGCTCTGAACAGTATGCTCAGGGCCCCCCCCCCCCAAAAAAAATGGAATCCTGAACCACTTCTGCATCCAGCCCACGGTTGCTGATTATTAATATCCAACCAGAGAACCCTCCACTACCTTTCCTCTGTCACCCAAATTCCTGCATGCACATGGGCCTTCTCCTTCCTCTGCTATCACAGTCACACGTCCCAGTTGCTTTTCTTTATTATCGCCAAGTCTCCTCAGCGGTACCCATTCATACCAAACAACTACTGTATCTATATTCCTGCTTACTTTCACCACGTGATTACCAAATAGGAAAACATCTGTAACATTACGGGTTTCCTTCCTCTCTTAATTATGGGCTTAGCAATCAGAGGAACTTTAATATTTAATAGCTAAGCAAAACACTTAATGATTACAAAGTGATGCTCCACTTTTGATGTAAAATCAAAGTTAAAGTGAACTCTAAGCAAACCGGCTCTGTGTGCCTGACACACAGGCAGGCCAGCGGCTGGAAGAAAAGAATGCGTTTAAACTCATTACCGATGACTTGTATAACGAACTCATGCCCCAGCCTTGGTCCCTGCTTTGCTTTTCGCTCATGAATTTTACAGGCAATTTAAATCACGAAGAAAAGCAAGGCCTTTCATTGTCAATACGCTTCACACACTCATGATGCAGATATGTTGATAAACAGGCTGCTAATTATATTAACATTCTGCAATGTATGATTCAGGGTTGTTCGCTATAAAAACCAACCTCCTTTTCCTAGAATATTTACTTTCTTTACTGATAGCGCTTTGCCTCGGGTAAGTTTTGGAGGACCGCCAATATTATTCTCCTATGATAGGTGACAGATTTCAGGAATTATCAGAGTATATCACTAAGTGATCTTTTTTACATTAAAATGAAATACCAGGACTGCCTAACAGATGACAACTTGAAACTAAGGAGGAACAATTTCTATTCATAATAAATTATCAGAAAGATCCCTGCCTATGAATATTTATAAAGGGTCACTAAGAGTAGCTTGACTTTGCCAAACCTCGTTTAAAATGAGTCACGTAAGGGTTGACGGGGTTCAGTCTTTGCTGGTGCCATAACCAGGATGGGAAGGAGATTCCAGGATTTCTGGATAGGCTCTGGAGGGTTACTCAGGGCAACAGAAGATGGTAGAGCAAAAACAAAACAAAACAAAACAAAACAAAACAAAACAACAAAACTAAAAAACACACTTCTCAAAAGACAGTGTCAGATAACAATGTTGACAACCCCAAGTTTCATGCAAAGGAAGGTAAGAGATCAGAAGCTATAAGGTTGGAGACTGCCAAGGCAGCTTCGGATGAAGAGTTGGAACCAAAGCTATGAATAATGCAGGGCTTTGGAGGCACATTTTACACATTGCTGGGATAATTGTGCAAAGCCCCACAGCTTTACCTTGGCATTATAATGGGATTTATTTCCTTCTCATTGTGTGCCAGAAGACTTGGTTGGTTCTCTAACTAACCAGGTGGCCTTAGGCTAATAAACTAAGCTTTCTAAGTATGTCTTCTACCATTAGGTGTTAGCACTGTTAAAGAATAAAGTATGATGTGACTTAATGTTTCATCCATGGAGGTTCCCACTTGTAGCTTTTATTATTCACTTAGAATTTATTATTGCTGGTGTTATTGTCACTAATACTTATTTTCTGGGGTGAGCTAGTTTATATGATTTCTTTTTTTTAAATTTTTTTAATGTTTATTTATTTTCGAAAGAGACAGAGACAGAGTACAAGTGGGGTAAGGGTGGAGAGAGAGAGGGAGACACAGACTCTGAAGCATGCCTCAAGCTCTAAGCTGTCAGCACAGAGCCAGATGCAGGGCTCAAACTCAGGAACCGCGAGATCATGACCTGAGCCCAAGTTGGACATTTAACTGACTGAGCCACCTAGGCACCCCTATGTAATTTTTCTAAATTATTCTCTTCCCTCCTTTTCGGAAGATTGTATTTCTTTTGACATTAGGCTTGGTCATGTGAATTCTTTTAGCCAATGAAATGTAATAGTGTTTTGTGCCCCTTTTGGGTGGAAACTTACAAAATCATCACAGAACGTTTTCATGACTCTTTTTCTATTGCCACAAGGCCAAACTTTCCCAGACAGGCTGACTTTCAGCCCAGATCCCACAAGGAAGACACACAGAGCAGAGATATGGCTGACCTGCACCTGGCATGCAAAGTGAGTTAAAACTAAATGTGTGTTGTAAGTCACAAAGAGTTATTTGTAACTCTGGCACAACCAAGCAGAACTGACTAACTCATGGAGTTTCCAGCATTGGAGTAAGTGGGAAAGTGGCCAACTTTTCAGCTATGATCCCATCCACCTCTAAAGATTCTACTCCAAGCTTCCCATGATACCAGTGGTGGTTCCAAATGTTGAGGATGCCATTGTGGTAAAAGAATAGAGTTTCTTCACAAGCTGTTTTTATTTCTCAGTCACTTCCCATTACCTGCAGTGCACCCCATGCTGAAACTCCCATCCATCCTTTGTATAGAACATCTAACCTAGATGCCTCCGAGTGTAGCAATGAATTCATACTAAAAATTATTAAAACAAATTGTTGAGAAAGCAGAAAGAATCCTAAGAAACATCTGTGGTAAACATATAGGAGCAGAATATATGGCAATTTTCTCCGGTGAGAACCCTGTAAATCCTTGTCAGGCTCCCACTGTTCTAGGAGTTGTAGAAAATCCAAACTTTATTAAGACATACACCCTCTCCTCCATGAGGCAACGGGTGAAGGAAGATGAGATACTGCACAAGTAACCACAATTGAAAGGAATGTGATAAATCCCACAAAGAGATGCAAACTTCTACAACAAGCTGTGAGATCACAGAGAAGCAAGAGAGGGCAACTGGCTGAGGTCAGAGGAAACTCATCGAAGTAGCTGGTCTTTGACTTGCACTTCTGCAGGCTACATAGTGTTGAAAGGGGCAGATATTGAGGTGAGGAAGCACTCTGGGAGGTGGGGGGAGGACAACAACAGCACAAAAACATAAAAGCAGGAAATTAAAGTTATTTTCAGGAAATTGTGAACAATTCAGTTTGATGGGAGCAAAGGGTCCGTGAGAAAGTAGTGGGAAGCAAGGCTATAGTTCAGCTGTTTGGCACTGAGTCAGAGAGGGCTGAAGGACAAGGAAGGGGTGAAGACAGGGGAAGACATTCCATGTATTTGAAGAGGGAGTGACTGTATTCATTCCAATCTCTACATAAGCAGAAGAAAGTCAAAAGCTTTGACTAAAGAGGAAAGATTGGAATGCAAAAATTAAGACTTTCTATTCAAGATGGCGGGCGGCCCTTGCATATGTACTTCACCCCCTCCCCCAAAGAAGCACAAAAGCAACAGATCCATAATAACATTGAGAATGAGTGAGTATACCGCCCAGCCAGAGATTTTGACAAATTTTCAGAGGATGGAAATTTACCGAGATCATCCTTGTAGATAAAAAAGAATGCAGGAAGTCCCTAATTAGCATCAGAAGTGGTAAACACTCTTTGTGGTAAGCTCAGGAGAAGCTTGAAGTTGGACTTAGTGAGGAGAATGAGAAAGCAAAAATCTGGTGGCAATTGAAGGTCTATCTATGAGTCCCCTGCCAGGAGGTCTGCCCCACCACTACTTCTCAAACCCCAACCACGGTGGTATTTCACAGCTAAAACTGCGAAACTCTTCTCTAAAAAAGTTATAATCCACCAAGGGAGGACTGGGAAAACTTGCCTGTGGGTTGTTAAGGCTGTCTTCATTAGAGTGCAATGGAATATAATTGGATGAAGCCATATTTTCTCTCCTAATAGGTGTCTGGAGAGACTGTCTAAAGTTGACGGATGACAAGAGTTGAGTACATTATAGAGAGGTATAGACGTAACCAAAACAAAATCCAAAATTTATAACATAATTAACAAAAAGGAGTAAGTGGAAGAAGTGGAGAGAAACTGAAGTAGGCTGAATGTGTCATCTTTCACAATGGGATGTTACTGGGTACTTTTAATTTGTTTAACCCCCCCCCCCCCAAAAGTATTGCTGTAATCCCGTGATTTAGAGGTACAGAGGTAGCCACTGGGAGAATCAAAATGGTCAAGGTAAAAAAATTGTGCCTTTGGAGGAATGAACCTTGGGTCAGGTAGAAGACTTTCAGGATTGGGAGAGAAGTTTTTATTTTATTTTACATCCTTCTATTCTTTTTGAATGTTTTTTAACCGTGGATAAATATTTTCTGTTAAAATTTTAAAATGGAAAAGGAGATCATTTGAATTTTACTTAATGCCCTAGATGACAAGCATTACCAATAATTTTTTTTGTTCCTAAGAATTCGTTTTTAAAAATTTTTTTATGTTTACCTATTTTTGAGAGTGTGAGCAGGGGAGGAGAAGAGAGAGAGAGGACAGAATCGAGCAGGATCCAGGCTCTGAGCTGTCAGCATAGAGCCCATTGTGAGGCTTGAACTCATGAGCCACAAGATCATGACCTGAGCCAAAGTTGGACGCTTACCTGACTGAACCACCCAGGCACCCCTGACCCTAAGAATTCTTGGTTAAACCGCAAGTATCACCAATCTACTATGAATTTCTCTTCCTTCTTGTGTTTATGAGCTGGGATTAGCATTTTTTTTTGTGTGTTGTTGCTTCCCTGTCTTACATGATTTTCTTCTCTTAGAAATAAAAAAGTGTCGTGCTGCTGTGTGAGTTCTACACTTGGACTTACACCTGTCAATTTATTAGCAGTGTCTAGTTTTACAGTCTCTAGGAACAACAAGCCCCCAAACAGTATTGCATGAGCTCTAGGTGTTACTGGACCAATCTTAAGGAATCTAAAGAAAAACAGAAACGATGGATATTCAGTGTTAAATGTGTAGTTGGGTGTAAAAATTACTATAGAATAAACGTAAAAATAACAAAATAGTTTAATTTAGACATACTTAATTACTTCAATTTTCCCTGGCCTGCCTGACTACACACTGAAATTTGCATGAGAGGGGCTATGAGGAAAGATTTAAATGAAGTTATTTTCCTAATAAGATTTCAAGTAGGCAGATGTTTGCCCCAAGGAGCTGTTCAGACAACAGAACTTACAGAAGAACATCATGAGAGCCAGAAAAAAAGTGCATTACAGCTCTCAAATGTTTGCATCATTTTTAAGACAGATCATGGCCCATTTGAATTTCCAATGTATAATTTTTGAACTGGTGAAATTAACCTTTGTCCAATGACACGTTTTCCACTGAAAAGACCTGGAAAACTCTAAATGTTTACCCTGAAAATTCTCCTGAGAATATCGTAGCTTTAAAAAATGTTAATTTATACAGATATGAACTACTCAATTAGGCTCATGCTCAGAACAGACTTCTCTGACAAGAGCCGCCTACCATCTGTTAAGTCAACTATTTCCATTTCCAGTGATCCCTAGTTCATCATTTTAGCTGCTGGGATTGAAATTCTCAGTCAGTCATAAATATCATCTGTTCTATCCCTCCATCCTCCTCCTGTGTTCACTTAGGTCATTATTTTTTTTCCCTTCTTTTTTAATCAAGAAATTTGAAGGCAACACCACAGAAAGAATGTATAAACAATTTCATTTTCTTGGCCGATGGCTTTGAAACAGCCACTAGCTCAGTCTGATAGTCCAAGAGGCTGCTTGTTTTCCTAATCTCTAGAAAGAAACAGGTGGCAGGTGGAATAGAAAATCTCAAGTCCAGGGAGGATTGTAGGAGGACCTCATTTTCCATACCCATCTCCAGATCAAGTGTCACTTCAGACCAGCACACAGTTACCTCCTCAAATCTAGAAGCTCTGACAAAGTCAGACATCCCACAACAATTTAGCAGTTATTTACTGCAGCGGTCAACAATTTTATTAGCATTGTTTAGTTTAGAATTTTTAAATCCAGCAAGCCTCCAAAAAACCCTTGAAGAGATGGTCACCCTAGCCATCTCTCTCTCATGGTCCTTCAAAGCCCTTTTGTTCTCTTCTCTTTAGTAGGAAAGCCTAGAAGTGGAGGTGAAGTCCTTTCCATAGACTCCATCCTCTGTGCTCAGTGTCGCAGAACTCTGTGTAAGGAAGGGCTAAAGTACTCATTTAGTCTATTCCCCTAACTTGAAGTAGTTGAGGTAAAGATTCTCCTTGAGAAAGACTTCTCTTAAGAAGCCTTTCCTGAACTGCACAAAATTTGATCAGATGCCTTTCTTTCACACCCCAAGGACCCAGAACCTACCTTTGTCATAGCCCCTACATCACAATCACAATATCTGCTTCCTTGTCTGACTTTCCAACCAAACTTTAAGTTCTTTGAAGTTGGAAGTTCCAGAGTCTTCTTTGTACCCATGTTGTATGCTCAACACATGTGGCTCTCAATACATATGTTCATCTGTAATAATGGAAGTCAACGGGCTGCCATCTTTATAGGTATATGTGGACCCACACCACTGGCCCAGAGCACACAGACCCTGATGCCTGTTATTAAATAGACACAAGGATCCTTCTCTTCTCTTACTGACCCTTGGCTTCTGTAAGTTGCCCTTTGCCCAATAAAACCAATTTCTTAATCTATGCTACGTGCTGCTATTAGAATTCATCCAGCCCTTGGTGCAGGACAAACGGTGGCTCAGATGTGACTCGACTCCTACACGAAGTTACATATTCGATGTCTCTAACACTGCAAGTTCTTACTAGAAAGTACTTTCTTAGGCCAACTCAGCCTCTTATTAATTGTTTAATACCTCTTGCCTGATAGATATAAGATCAAAAAAAGTGCATATACTTATTATATTTCTAGGAGGCCAATTATCATAGCAATTAAGCACAAGAGCTTGGATTAGACAGGCCTATGCTTGGGTCTTTGCTCCACCATTTTCTAGTCATGTGAACCTGTCAGAACCAATTGTCCCTTCTATAAAATGGGTGTAGTAAAAGTGTCCACTTCATTGGTTGACTATAACTCAGCTAGGCCACAGTAATCAACACAGCACCTGGCATGTGATATCCCTTCATTAATTTTGATACTGTATCATAATTAGTGTATCTGGTCAGTGTCTATCTTGACCCTTGGGTGTTTGCCCCTCTTGAGGTCACTGACCTAAGAGTTGCCTCTCAAAGTGTTTGTTTGCTATTGATTATGCCAATTCTCTGCTGTACTGTTATCCTTTAGTTCATCATCCATTCTTTTTTTTAAGCATAGCTTGCATTTTATCATTTCCTCAATGAACACCCCTAACCTTTAATTTTCTTAACATTTTTCTTGTCTCTGTCTGCTTTCTAACAAAAGTGCTGCACGTTACCCAGCTCTATGCCAATGAGCAACAAATCAAACATGTTTTGTCAGTATAACCATCTCCACTGTAAAACCAACACTACATTCAATGACAGGTCTGTCTCTTTTTTTCTGTTAAAATGTGTATTCCTTTTTTAAATTATGAAAGTATGAATATATTAGACAGGAGATAAGTGCTGACAAAGATGTGGAGAGAAAAGAATCCTTATGCACTCTTAGTGGGAATGTAAATTGGTGCAACTACCATGGGAAAAAGTTTGGAGGTTTCTCAAAAAGATTAAAAATAGAACAATCATATGATCCAGCATTTCCTGTTCAGGGCATATATCCAAAGGAAGTGAAAACAGGATCTCAAAGAGCTATCTGTAACCCCATGTTTATTGCAGCACTATTCACAATAACCAAGATGTGGAAACAACCCGCCACAAGGAAGAAGGAAATCCTGCCATTTGCAACAACGTGGATGGAACTTGAAGCCATTATCCTAACTGAAGTAAGTTGGAGAAAGACAAATACTGTATGGTCTCATATGTGGAATCTAATAAATACTGAATTCATAGAAACAGAATAGAATAGTGGTTACCAGAGGCTGAGGAAGGGGGGAAATTAGGAAGTAGTGGTAAAAGGGTACAAACTTCCAGTTATAAGATTAACAAGTTCTGGGAATCTAATATATAGCATGGTAAGTATAGCTAATAATACTGTATTATGTACTTAAAAGTTTTTATGAGAGTAGATCTTAAAAATGTTCTCAACACACACACACACACACACACACACACACACACACACACAGTGGTAATTATGGAATGGAATGGAGGTGTTAGCTAATGCTGTGGTGGTAATCATTTTGCAATACATAAGTGGCTTAACTTAAATGTTTTACACCTTAAGCTTACACATGTTATATGTCAATTATATCTCAATAAAGCTATGGAAGAAATGTGAAAGTATGAATGTATTTTTTGAAACTAGTTAAATTATTCAATAATGTATAAATAAAAATTTGCTATTTATTTCCCCATCCCTTACCACCCCCACTCCTGACCTGAAGTACCCAGTGATAATAATGTATGTCTTTCTATATCTTTGTATTGTTCATACACACACACACACACACACACACATCTATGTAAATATATACACAGATGGGCAGATGTGGTGTTACTTTTGTTTTCTCTCTTACTTCTCTCTTGATTTTATCAGCATTGCATTATACTAAACACATTATTTTACAGTTTTTTGCATAAATATACCATAGATATTGTTTTTAATAGCTTAACAGAAATAAATAGAATAGATGTACTATATTTATTTGAACTTCTCATTATTGACAGACATTCAGATTGTCACCAATTTCTATTCCACTAAAAATAATGTAGTAAATAGCTTTATACATACATCTTTTATGTACCGAAACTCTCAATCCTTATTGCTCTTATTTTGATTCCTTCCCAGAAATGGGGCTATAGTCAGAGGGTACGTATAATGGAGGAGGATTTGCTAGGAAGCCAATGAAGCTTCAGCTTCAGAGCCCTGGTTGTACAGGCCCCTTAAATGGTCTAGACTTAGTCTTGTACTTGTAACTTTCCATTACTTTTCTTAAAGAATAGTGAACGAAAAGCAAAAATGAATGAAGGTAATGAAATGTTAAGTTTTGGGTTCCATGAATTCCAGACCTTCCTTAAGGATGTACACATTTCATTTTAACAAATACTGACAGATCATTTTCCCCAAATGTAGCAACAATTCATGCATCTACCAGCAAGCAAGGGGAGAGCCCAATGGTTCATGTTTCTGACAGCACTGGATGCCATTGGATTTTAACCTTCTTGCCAGTCTGATGGGTAAATATATGGTATCTTATTCCTTTACTGTATATTTTCTTTACTTATGCAAATTTAAGCATTTGCCATATATTTATTGACCACTTACATTTCTTCTGTGAATTTTATAGCCATTTTTCCAATGGAATTTAATCTTTTTCTCATTCAGGGCACTTTTGCAGGGATAGAGCAGTAAACAAAATCCCTGACATCATGAAATGCTCTGCCTAGTGGAAAGAGATAGCCTAAAATCAAATAAACAAAAGTAGGAGGAATGTGTCAAAGTACCAAAGAGAAAACAAACAATGAAAAGGAAAAGCCCAGGTGAGAGAGGCTGCTCTTTTTTGTAAGTTGTTCAGGGAACTGATAACAGCACACCTGAGCAAAGATCTTCAGGTGGAGCCAAGGGAATAGCTAGAGAAGAGCATCCCAAAGGGAAGCATCAGCAAGAGTGGAAGGTTCTAAAATGACAGCAGATGTGGTATATCCATGGAACAGCAAAAAGCCAATGTGGGTGGGGCTGAGTGGACAAGGACAGGGGTGGGTGGGCGGTGGGGGGGAAGGGGGGGGGGGGCACTGGAAGCAGGTAAGGAAGGCAGGAAGTAGCTGTCCATCAGATTACCCTGGACCTCCTCAGTCATAGTAATTGTGCTGGCTGTTACTCAGCAAAATGAGCCGGTCAGAGTTTCATCAAAAGACTGACATAGTTTAATTTATAAAGATCTCTCTGCTGCTGAATAGTAAATATTCTGGATATACTGTTATCTATCACATCTATATCTAATGCAAATATTTCCCCCAGTCTATTTTTTGTCCTTTGAATTAATGCTGGTTTCTACTGAGTATTAAAAATAAAAATGTTGTACAGCTAAATTTTTTTTGTTTCTTCTTGAATTTCTTATAAAACACCCTCTAAAATGAAAACTGTAGGCAATTCTGAATTTTCTTTAACATTTTTGAAAATTTTGCATCATTTAAGTTATAAATACAAGTGTTAGAGATTCAGAATCTAAACTAATACCACAAAACATTGTCCCTTTTCTCTATGTCAGATGGTTTGGAATCACACTTAAGCACATATTTAACTCTTCAATTTGCTGAACTGTTTAGAGCTCCAGGGATACACAACTATTTTATTTTTCAGGAAAGGAAGATGGAAAATAAAAATCTCTGACCTAACACTGTTTACCCTCTTTCTCACAAAGATCAAATGACAAGAGTTCATCACAGTGAAATCTCGCTGTATAAAGACTCTTTTCTTGTTTCAGGACTGTGCATGAATATAGAAAGATAAATATATCAATACTCATGCTCTTTAAGAGATTAAACTATGTGTACTATAATCAATGAGTTAAAGGTAGCACTAATATTTAGAGAAAAGAGAAGGAAAAAGCTTGTTTATCACATAAAAACAACCATAGTAAAAAGTTTCTTTGGGTGCCTGAGTGGCTCAGTCGGTTAAGTGTCTGACTTCAGCTCAGGTCATGATCTCACAGTTTGTGGGTTCGAGTCTATATCAGGTTCTGTGCTGACAGCTCAAAGCCCGGAGGCTGCATTGAATTCTGTGTCTCCCTCTCTCTGCCCTTCTGCTCATGTTCATGCTCTGTCTCTCTCTCAAAAATAAATAAACATTAAAAAATGTTTTTTAAGTTTCTTAACACTGGAGTCTGTAGTTATTTACTCTTTCAATTATGTACATAAGTTTGATGTGTTGAAGTATTAAAATTAATGCTTCAATATGGATCTGAAATTTTCAATATAAATAAATACTGAATATATAGAACCATATTCCTAACAATCGGATTTATCATTCTGATTTATTTACTCAAATAATGTATGACTACCAGAAGTTTAGACAGTTTCTATTATCCTATTATCTTAGATTTCACTGACCTATTTTCTGACCTTTAACATATACACAGTTTGCTAAAATTTTGGTTGCAGGACTTAGGAAATTTTAGTCTGACCCAATTCTTCAGTATTCATGTAGGCAGAGTCTAAATCATAATAGATATAGCATGAGATGTAAGTCTGGTCAATGTCCTTAATAATAGAGGGGAACAATGGCCTGGATAATGCAATAAAGCATGTAATTCCTGGCTCTCTCAATTGTCTCGGGTTGAATGGAGATGACAGCTGTCAGAGTGAAATAGGTGAGTGGGTAGGATGTGTGCCAGCCCTGCGGTCACTGCCCTGGACCAAATATCATCCTTCTGAATAGCCCTGGACACATCCAAATTTAAATTTTTATGCCATTGTTCTCTTCTATATCATTTTCTTTTCAATCCCATTTTCCACACATCCTGCAGAGGACAGAGATGCCCCTGCTCCTCACCATAATCTCCAGCTGCCTGCTCAAGGAACATCAGAACCACACTGCCACTCAAGGGTGTCTTATTAGGGGAATGGCAGAGTCAGCCATGGCCTTTGCCAGCATAAAGAGAGTGAGTGTAAAATTATGAGGAAAGGAGATCACATTTCCTTCCAATCACAGCTTACGGGACAAGCTATGAAAGGCACTTACCACCAGAAATGTCATAAACATTCACAAGAGCGTTCTCTCCCTCTCATAGAGCTCAAGGCTGCTCTTGAGCCAACTGTCAATTAGTGCTTACTTGGAAACCACATAACTATGTCTTTCCAGAGTTAAGCCCTGGGGCCACCTATATTTGCTTTCTTTCACCTTGTCATGGCTATAGGACTCGGTCTGCTTTACTCTTCACTTTGTGACCACACACATACACACACACACAACAAGCAGTGCAAAGGGCTGACATTCCCACAGCTTCCTTCCTCCTTATGGCCCCAAAGTCAAGCACACAGGCTCTTTCTGTTTTCAGACTTTTAGTCCTAATCACTTCAGAAAAACAATCATTGTGCTACAAAACCTTACAGAATGTTTATCTTCTTGGTCTCCAGGCTGTTGATCCTGCTTCCATTCTATTATAAAAGCAGAAAGTCCCGGTCAAATATTTGAGCTTTCTCAGTGCCCCCTCTATGTGCTCTCAGGTAAAGCTATTTCTTCTTTCAGGATCCAGGATCTTCCCTTATTTCCTTTAGGCTAAAATAAACACCTCTGACCCACATATGAAACATACTTTTGGATATCTCCTCAGATTTTCCCTGAGCTCTAACTGGGCAAGGAGAAAAGGCCACCAGCAGAAATCATAGTGTAATTTTAGAAGTGTTCTTTGACATATACCTCTTTGATACACACTTTAGACAGTTGCATAGTTTGGAGAAATGAGAAAAATAAACTTGGAAAATTCAGGAAGGATCTGGCAATAAATACAGTCTGAGCGCATTCCTTGTTCTTAATTGGACTCAAGAAACTACCCTGATGGAGTAGAGGAAACCCAAATGGAAACGCCACCTGCTTTGTGGGACCTGTGGTATTGGGCGACGAGAGTGAGGTTGGGCGGGAGATCAGGCTGTCAAGCACACTAGCGATCTTCAAGTGGGAAGCGGCCTCGAGGGTCCTCCTCCTAAGGAAAGTCCCCTGTGCACCCAAAGGAGGTGCCACCTCTGAAGGAGGTTGAGTATCAAGAAGGCTGACAGGCTCGGGGGCGGTGTAAGCCACAACCATATCAGGAAAGGCTGGTTTGGAATAGGAGCCCTCCATACCACCAGCCATCTGCTCAGACCAAGCAGGCATGCCTCTCACCAATTCTGAAGGCAAACCACAGCAGAGCCTGGAATCCAGGGGGATTGGTGTCTGTCTCTGGCATATCCTTGCTAAATTCTACCCCCTCTTTCCCTTTGACAATCCTTACTCTAAAGGAAATATGAGAATCTTTTTTGTTTTTTGAGAGAGAGAGAGAGAGAGAGAGAGGGCACAAGTGAGGGGAAGAGGGAGAAAGAGAAAGAGAGAGAGAGAGAGACAGAAAGGGGGGCTCACCCAAAGTGGGGCTTGTATTTTACCTGAAGTAGGGCTCGAGATTACCTGATGTGGGACTTGAACTCACAAACCGTGAGGTCATGACCTGAGCCGAAGTAAGTCAGATGCTTCACGACTGAGCCACCCAAGCACCAGGAATACGAGAATCTTATTTTAAAAGTTTCGTAGGTCATGCAACAATAAAAGTGAAAAATCGCTAACATTTATTGAGTACTTATGGGTCAGGTGTTCTTCTAAATATTTTACTAATGTTACCAACGTCACATCATTCTCCAAAAATCCTGAGAGGTGAGTGCTGTTATTATTCCTTTCTACAGACAGAATGCTTGGCTCAAGCTGCAGAATTTCCCTTTCTTCCCCAATCAGCTGTATTCTTTCATCCAGATAGCAAACGTATATTAAGCATCTACAGGGCATAAGGGCATGTTCTAAGCAGTGGAGCAACAGAGATGAAAGACAGTCCCCACCTTCAAGTTGCTAACAGCCTAATGGGGGCTTACTGATAAGAAGATTTTAAAAATTTTGAATTCAGTATGACAGATGAAAGTGTACACAGACTGCTATGATAGATAAGAGGAGGCTCACCCGCGCAAGATGAGGGTAGGGCCTACTCCTGGGGGATGTGCGAGGTGGGTCAGGGAAGATTTCCCAGAGAAGGTGGTAAAAGCTGAGTTGACTCTTACAGGACAAAGAAGTGCCAAGCATTAGACACGCTGGAAAAATGAGCTGGGGATCGTATCTTGAAAGATAGATATATCATGCTAATAAACTGGGTTTTTATCCCAAAATTAATGGGAGACCACAAAGTGATTTTTTATTTTAAAATACACACAACATCACATTTACCATTTTAATCACTTTCAGGTTCAATGACAGAGTTCAGTTCAGTGGCATTAAGTACATTTCCGTTGTTGTACAACCATCACAACCATCCGTCTCCAGATCCTTTTACATCCTCCCAAACTGAAACTTTCTAGTCATTAAACAGTCATCCCCCTCCCCCACTCCCATCCTCTGGCAACCGCCATTTGACTTCCTGTTTCTATGAGTTTACCTATCTAGGTACCTCATAGAAGTGCAATCACACAATATTAGTCCTTTCGGGACTGGCTTATTTCACTTAGCATAATGTCTTCAAGGTTCAACATATGTCATAGCATGTGCCAGAACTTCATTCCTTTTTAAGTTTGAATAATATTCCGTTGTATTTGTATACCATATTTTGTTTATTCATTCAT
The DNA here is from genome assembly GCF_023721935.1 of Panthera uncia. Classification (NCBI taxonomy): domain Eukaryota; kingdom Metazoa; phylum Chordata; class Mammalia; order Carnivora; family Felidae; genus Panthera; species Panthera uncia. The sequence goes on from NW_026057576.1 coordinate 12,833,762, forward strand.
CCACCAAAAGACAGGCTGTTTCCGTCTTTCGACTATTGTGAATGAATGCTGCCATGAACACGGGACTCTCAACGTCTTTGATCTCCTGCTTGCAGTCCTTTGGGGCGTACACCCAGAAGTGGAATTGCTGGATCAAATGGGAACTACTTGTTTAATTTTTTTGACGACCCTCGCTATTGTTTTCCACGGTGGCTGAGGCACTTTACATTCCCACCACCAATGCACCAGGGTTTCAATTTCTCCACATCCTCACCAATACTTGGTATTTTCTGTTTTGTTTTGTTTTGTTTTTAATATATATAATAGCCATCCTAATGAATGTGAAGTGCTCTCTCATTGTCGTTTTGATTTGCATTTCCCTAATTATTGTAACAGTAAGCATCTTTCCATGTAATTACTATACAATTTCTTTGGAGACATTTCACTCGTCTTTCACCCATTCAAAATGCTTTCAAATCAGAGGAGATACGATCTGATCTGTGTTTCAGAAAGAGACCTCTGGGGGCGCCTGGGTGGCTCAGTCGGTCAAGCGGCCGACTTCAGCTCAGGTCATGATCTCACGTCCGTGAGTTCGAGCCCCGCGTCAGGCTCTGTGCTGACCGCTCAGAGCCTGGGGCCTGTTTCAGATTCTGTGTCTCCCTCTCTCTGACCCTCCCCCATTCATGTTCTGTCTCTCTCTGTCTCAAAAATAAATAAACGTTAAAAAAAAATTAAAAAGAAAGAAAGAAAGAAAGAAAGAGACCTCTGGTGCAGAAGGAATCACAGCTCAGAGGGCGAGAGGCTGGAGGTCATCCGGGAATGACATGACTAGGCCAGAACCACACTGGTGTTTGGCAATATGGTAAGTCGGCGGGAGAGAAGAAGGAGAAAAGCTCCTTGCTGGAGCTAGGCTTAAGGCAGTGGTCCTGGGACCGATCTCTGCTCAGGCTTTACTCCATTCTATGGAGCACCTCGCCAGAGCCTCTCCAGTCTTCCCTTTCTGAATTCTCTAAGGTTTCCTCCCTCTTCCTAACAGAGTCCCCATCCATTTCCCTCCCTCTTTCTCCTTACCTGGTCATGAAGCGGTGTCCCCACCAGCCCACAGTTCTGCAGCTTTGAGGCACGTTTCCCTGTATCACTACCACGTATCCCTTCAAATCTTTTACTGCTTCTTTTCTTGCTCTGGGGAAATCAACCGCTGATGTACTTCTGCCTGGAGAAGTGGACGAGGCAGAAGAAAACCAACAGCTCTGAGGCCACAGCAGGAGAAACCCTGGAAATAAGCATTTTTGTTTTTTTTTTTTTTGACTTCCTAAATCTCAATCCCCTCTTCTTGAATGAATCAATATCATTTGTCACCCTGTATTGAAATTGTTGGCTCGCTTACCTATTTCTTCTCAGGAAATTTTAAATTGAAACATGGTTATAATAATATTTATATTATCTTATACTTACAAATTACAAAGAATGGTATCAAATCCAATCTTGGCTGATCAGAACCAAAACATATGCTAAAACCATGAGAAAGAAAAGATTTTGTACTTCTTCCTAACATATGCCTTTTAACTTGCCAGAAAGGAATTTTAGCAGATATTATAATAAATATAATCAAGATTCAAAGCTGGATAATAAATGGTGAGGAAAATGTAATGGGAAGTGCTCAGGTTTTGTGGTAATTCACACTGAAGAGCAATGTTATAACCCCATTAATGTATCTAAATATGGGGAACAGCACTAAATATTGCACTAAAATGACTCTGTGTCACTTTTTAAACACTTTTAGATGATTAATTATTAGGTGGGGGTCAAGAAAATAATAAAAGAGATATATTTTATTACAAAATTATACATTACCCATGATATGGGTTCTCATAGTGAAATTAGCAAGTCTTTGTCAGCAATTAGGATTTCATCAGAAGAAGCAAAGCAGAACTGAGACTTTTTGGCTTTTCATAAAAGTTTTAACTGAGTAAACTTTTTCACTCCCCTTTTCCTCCCCCCTACCTGGCTCCTCCTCCTTCTTTAGATTGAGATTTCTGCACTATATAGTAATAAAATCCACTGCCAAGTTGACTCAGTCAATAAAAGCAGGTTTTGAAAGCAGAGATTTTGTAGACTTGTATTCAGAAGTTGTTTCCTTATCTCTCATCTCTGGGAAATGATCTAACATCAAAATATGAGGAAACAACCTTTTGAGTAAGAACTGACAAGGTGTTGCGCTGCTCTTCTGGAAGAAAAATCAACACTACCCTCAGAAAACAGAATGTGTTCTTTCTAGTAAATAAAGTTGCAAGCAGGTAGATGACAGTTTATGGGAAGAAAGAGTTGTTTCAAACCCTCCAGCAGGATTTTACACCGAACAAATGCCTTAAATAAAAATCACATCTGCGAGCTACAATGCCGCATAATGAACAGGACACAAATTTTCTTTGTGCAGTTAAATCAATAACAATGGGCAATGCTGAAGTTGCATGTTTTAGCTTTTGGTGCCAGACTCACTGCCTGACCCTCCATTTTAGAGAAAGCCAAATTGGTTGCTACTTTTAGATAAGAAACATCTATTCAAGGGTTAGTTTGGAATTAGGGCAGTCGACAGTCCCAAGGACTCTATTTGTGATGGACCAGTAAGGACCAAAATAGCTAATGGTACGACATTACTTACTGTAATCACGGATTTTGAAAAACAAGAGGCTAAAATCATTAAGAAAAAAATAAAAGCAACTCACATGCAACAACTAAGAAAAGGGGGAAAGGGCACCTAGGTGGCTCAGTCAGTTAAGCGTCCAATTCTTGACTTCGATTCAGGTCATAATCTTCATGGGTTTGTGGGATTGAGCTCCGAGTCTGGCTCCTCCATGACAGCATGGAGGCTGCTTGGGATTCTTTGTCTCTGCCCCTCCCTGAACACGCACACTCTTTTTCTCTCTCAAAATAAATAAATAAACTTAAAAAAAAAATAGGGAAGGGACAGCAATATCGATTCACTACAGAAATGTAAAGATCAATAGCACATGAAAAAATAATATTCAACCTCCCAAAAGTAAAATAGAGAAATTCTAATATAACAGTGTGAGAGCCTATTAAATTAGTAAATATGATAAGAAATAATGATGCCCTAGTTTGGCAAAATTCTTGGGAATATAAATTAGTATAAACTTTCTGAAAACCAATTCGATATATATATCAAGAGTCCTTAAAAATACATCCACTTAAGGTCCATAATGTCCCTGCAAGGAAACCAACCCAAAGAATAGAAAATTGGACAAATATTTACTTACCAATAACATAAACAGCATGGTTTTTAAAAAATGAAAATAACCTAAATGTCCAAAAATAATGGAAAAGTTAAATTAGTTACTTTGTGTATATTATGGAATATCATTCCACCATTAAAAATTGTGTTAATGAAATGGGGAAATGCTCATGACACAATGTTAGATGAGAACAAATATAAAAGTATTAATATATCGTAACTCTAATTTTGTGATATATATCTCTGTATGTTAAAAATATATATCCATATACATAAAAATAACTTGAATTGATAAAAATTAAAATTTTTATGTCTATGCAGGGATAAAAAATGGAAAAATACATGAAAATTGTAACCAAAGTTGCCTCTGTTTATGTAGCAATAAGAGAAAGAAAAGAAAATATATTAAAATTGAATCAAAGGTGATTATAATTTTTTTGCACCTTTCTGTGTTTTCCAATTTTCCCGTGGGGAGCAATGTATGTATTAGGATTTATTTGTCACAGCTCAGCCCAACTAACTTAAGAAATAAAGAAAATTTATTGGCTTTCATAATGCAGTGGTTCTGGGATAAGCATTGCCTCAAGGGTGGCTAAATACAGGGGCTCAAAGTAGTTTATCAGGATTCTATTTCTCTTCTAAATTATACTTCCTGTGTTGACTCCTTCTGAGAAAGGCTGTCCCTTGAGGTCCCGGTTCTAGGGGCTGAATATTTTAGGTTCAAGTTCACATGCACAGCCAAACTCCTAGGATCCATTCTGATCAGTCTGCCTTAAGTCATGTGCTCACAATAAACTAATTGCATGTGGGAGAATGCTAAGCACCGATTGACGCTGGTCACGTGCTCTGGCCTAGTCTCTCTGGGAGCCCTACTCACACCAAGTGGAAAGAAAATTAGGAAGACACAGATTCCCAGAGAAAAATCCAAGCTGCTGTCGGGAAGGGGAGGCAAACAACAAATACTGAATACAAAGCTGTATTCCTTCTATAAGGGGAAAAATGTGACTTTAGTTTTTTTCAAACCCTAGTGCTCCTCCTCTTTTCCATGAACTCTGAATCCGTTCTCCTTTCTCACTAGTAACAATTGTCAGTCTGTTACCGTTTTCACAGGATAGAAATGTCCAGTTTGCCAATGGCAAATGTATTGCCTATACACTTTATAACTGCAAATGGTATTTCTCATGAATATTTATAAAGAGTGATAAGGTAAAAATCATGGTTCCTGTTACAATTCAAAGTAAAATTTTTAGTGATGAATTAAAAACTGGTGTTGTCAATAATCTCATTCTATGCTTTTTCCTCTGTTACATCAGGCCAATTGATATAAAATTACTCTATTATGTTGCAGTATTGTTTTGCAGCGTTATTAGAGAGACAGAGAAAGATAAGAGAGAAGGAGAAAGACACCCAGGTATTAGCTTCATCTCATCTAATACTTCTCCGCCTTATTTGGTGATGGTAATGTTTGTCAATTTGGGAACACAACTTTCACTAGGATGAGTCTTAAAAATCATTTCAAATATATTCTTCTAACTTATTCATTGTTCATTTTTCAGTATCAATACTTTTTGAAATGTAATACAGACTTTCCTTTAAGCCTTTCTTCACTTACCTAAGTGAATTTGGTGAGCACAATCTTCCTCTGCCTCATGAAGATAATTTACCCTTGAAAATCATTTGTTAAGTGCATTCTCATAAGCTTAAAACATAATTACCATTAACTCTTAGGAATATGCATTTATACTAAGACAACACCAAAGCCCATAAAAATCAGCCCAATTACTTCAACAGTCACATTAGTTGAATGACCTAACAAGAACTCTCACTTCATTAATTACACTAAATTATGGCCGTTCTGTTATTCTCATTAAGTTCTTTCAGAGCAATCATGTGATATATAAAGATTATTCTTACAAATAAAACATTGGGTATTCAATGTTTATATAATTCAGTCTTCACTACAAAATCATAATCATAATCATAACCAAAAAAAATCACTGAAAATTAGGGTAAATTATTTCATACTCATCAAATAATTTGACATCCTTAAGGCCTGAGATTACCATGGCCATAAACTACAAAACACTAAGTCTCTGAGAGAACTTCAAAGTATCACATTCCATCAAATGATTTTGAACACAGCCATATGGTGCTTCTGGTCTGGGAAGGTTCAGCTACCCATGTGATATTCAAACTACAAATCTGTCCTCGTAAATGCAAAGAAATGCCCTATTAGCCAAAGCGAGGGTACCCAATGAAACTTTGGGGAAAAAAAATCAAATTCATGTCACTGAACGCTATGTCACCTAGCCACTCCTCAGTGCAGCTGACAGTGTGAGTTTCAGACTGCTTACAAAATAATCCCACCAAGCAATGAGCATTATCAGTATCTTTTTAAATAGCGGGTTCTAAAAAAAAATGTTTCATTTACCTAAACTAGTTGAAGATATTTGTTTTCAATTACTCAACTAAGTATCTTCATGTCCCATCCCATGGTTAATCAGTGAAAAACACATAGACAACATATGATCTCAATCATTATTCCGTCTGGGGGAATTTGCTGAACTTGATTATCTAAGAAGGTGACTGTTTAGCAGCGTCCATAATCATTGCTGCCCCAGGCAGCCACCTTGGACTACAAAGGTGGCAGAAACCAGCCAAGCCCTGGGGAACTTTTACCTCATCTGTACCCTCCAGTCCTTTCCTTTGCAACTGCAAATTAGTTGTCAGCTTTTTGCCCAGCTTTATGACTAAGGATACTATCCTGAGAAAACACAGCCCAATGACAAAGAACAGCTCTAAAATCGCAGTAGGACCAACAACACTTGAATCTTTACTGTCTTTGGAAGGAAGCATGTAAAACAGGAAATGAGCTTTAGCCTTGACATTTGCCTGTCTTGGTAGAAGTTCAACAAAGAGCTGAAAATGAAGTGTGCTTCAGACTTTAAAGGTAATGATGAAATGAGAGGGAGGGTGTCCGTCAACACTATAGAAGTAGCTTCAGCCATGTTAAAATATTTCAGAGAAATGAGCCGTTAGAGCAGCAAGCACTCCATGTGTTTGTTGTTCAGCCCATCCAAAGTGCATCCACAGGCTTTTTCTAAAAGTGTGTGGATATAATACTTTGAGCTGAGATCTGTAGCCTTAGCCTTCTAAAGATGATATCTACAGGTTGTCATGGTAACTCACAGGGCACCATCTTTAAAAACATTAAATCCTGAGGAAAAATACACACAGAGAAATTTCAGCCCTAAAAGCCATTCCCTCGGACAAATTGTCCATTAGCCTACATATCTCTGTCCTTTTAAAGCTTTGCTTTGATTTTTATTTTCATTCCATGTTCAATGAATACAGAACCCTGAAACAAGTGAAAAAAGTTTGAAATGTTTTACTATAGATTTTCATGATACACTCAACATTAGTTTTAAATTGAATGGGTACCACCTCTACCACTGATATTTTTCTTCCTTTTAATTGACTTTTTTAATATGAGCTTTTCCCTTCTATCAATAGAAACAACTTTTGTTCTTTTCCTCTTAATATTGTCCTGTAGCCATTATTAAATTGAGGGACATCTTCCTTACTTTGAAATTGTGAGGTCTGGATGTCAATCCATTTGTCAATACTTTGGAGACACAGTGACTTTCTGTCCACACCCATAACCCACACTTATTTTTGTGTGTGAGTCACGGAGAAGTTAGCGAGTTTGACGTTGAATCTTTCTTTATCTTCACATTAGCATTTGCTAACCCTCCAGCTGGATTATGAAGTTTTGGTAGATTAGGGAGGGTACTTTATGACTCTTTGTGTCTTTAGAGTTAGAAGCACTACACACAGGGGTACAGTAAATATTTTATGACTTAGAACCCAACTTTAAGATAAAGGCACTAAAAGGGCCTTCTAGATCATCAAATCTACCCCCTTATTTTCATAAATTAGGAAAACAAAACAAGGAGAGGTAAAGTATCTTAGCCCAAAGTTGTATCTAGCTAAAAACATAATTTTGAGGTTAACAGAGGGGATTCCAATCTCCATTCTGCCAGTGTGGGGAAAGCAAAAGGAGGCAAAACTAAGATTCTTTATTCATACAAAAAATTGCTAATAGCTGTTCCTGAATTTCATACCTCATTAAATTATTGTTTTGAGGTTCCAGTTCCATAATACTCTATTCCAAAGAGAATGTGCTAAGCATTAGCCAAATATGAGGTGCTAGGAAGAGAAGGGGTATAAAGAGATAAAGCACATGAGGAAAGATGAATGTAAAAAATACAAGAAATTAAATAATTGTTGATAATATTGAGCATCATCTTGTTCTTAATTCACAGGCAATATCATACCAAAAAAGTGACTGCATTTGGAAGGCTAATAGTAGGGAAAAATCTAAGAGGTTAGATTTAAGGCATCCAGAAACTGGGGTAAAAATAACTGACATAAGGCAATGCGCTAATCAAAAATCTAGAATAGACACAAAGAGTATTATAGAGCAGGTTCACCTTCTTCTCTGAATTTCTTTGTAGTTAAGCTTTGTTGGGAAGCTCTACTGGGGAGAATCCCATGTGTGTATGTGTTCTATTAGTTCATTTGTATCTGTACCAGAAGGCAACACAGGTATTTAGTAAAGGAACTAATAAAAAACATGTAGAGATTACAATGGTGTGTGTGTGTGTGTGTGTGTGTGTGTGTGTGTGTGTGTGTGTAATTTAAATTCCCGATGTATTGATTAAAAAGAAAGTTGGCTAATAACAACTTACAGTTGTATAAGGCCCTTGCAGTTTATAAAACTTACATTTAGCAAAGAAGAGCTTCCATAAATCTCAGATGATTGGACGAAGAAGTGTTCTCGTACTTGTTTATTGATGAAGCCTAGAGTGGTCAAGTGATTTATACAAGGTTATATGCTGAAGAGTTCTGACACCAAATATAAGGCCTAACAATTTTGGAGAAAGACTCCTCTCTATTACTTTTGTGGGTCCCATTCAAGACTATGTCACTACCCAAAGATGGCTTCATGGAGTTTGGGCACATGTGAGGAAAGGAAATAAAACAGCTGTTTCATAAGCAGTTAATCAGTTTGAAAGAGAGGTTTAGGGGCTTAAAATGAAATTTTAAATCAGTGAAACACTATCCTATGTGTCTTCTCCTACAAAGGTCACACTTGATTCGTTAGAGCTTCTACCAGGAAGACTACATTGAAGAAGCAATGACTGGTACATCTAGATCAAACTGTTTCAAGGGCCATTTTACTATTAATTTTATAAATGCAATGGTAAACAATTATTGATCATAAATCAGAGCAAAGTTAAGAATAACAATTACCTCTATAAACACATTACCAATTATCAGTAATGATTAGGAAATTGTAATTTAACAACTGTACTTATACTAACAGTCAATCATGGAAGTTTGGGGAAAGAATTAATGGTTTTTCAGAGACCACCTGGAAACATGATTTAGCATATCAATTCTTGACATTGAAATCTGACTAGAAAAGAATGAATGACAAACTTGGGACCAGCTTGAACAAGGCTCAGGAAATTCCCAGAGTTCAGTCATATCCCAGCACTGGCCAAGCGTTGGTTAATAGATTCAAGCAAGAATGAACAGACTCTGACACTGTTGAATGTCAGATGGTAAAATCATCATCTATAGGGGCGCCTGGGTGGTTCAGTCGGTTGAGCATCCGACTTAGGCTCAGGTCATGATCTCATGGTCTGTGGGTTCGAGCCCCACGTCGGGTTCTGTGCTGACAGCTCAGAGCCTGGAGCCTGCTTTGGATTCTGTGTCTCCCTCTCTCTCTCCCCCTCCCCCACTCATGCTCTGTCTCTCTCTCTCTCTCTCTCTCTCTCTCTCTCTCTCTGTCAAAAATAAATAAACATTTAAAAAATTTTTTAAAGTCATCATCTATAGAATGATAAATAAGTTACATGGAAAGAGCTAAGAAAACTTCTTGTATTTCCTAAAAGAGATATCAAGAGGATCTAGGGTTAGAGATCTTACAATGAAATTCTCTGCAGAGACCTATGTCAAAGCCCCTTTGGATGGATAGTGTAACCATGACATTCTTGTGCAGGAAGCATACATGTGCAGAAGTAGGTTTAGATGCATGTGAGCCTGTATGTAATACTATGAGATTAATAAATCTGCTGCAAATAAATATTTAGACTTCCATGGGATTCTTTTTTTTTTCTCTTCCATAAAATTTTACAGTTTGAGAGCATATTGACTTTTTGTTTTACATTATCTTCAATTCTATAATGGTGGTGATTCTCAGACTGACTAAAAATGGTGAGAAATCAGAGTGCGTGTCAAGAATAAATAAAGCCATAGTTTTCGTGTATTGAATACATGCCATGTTCCAGTACTGTACTAAAACACTTTACCTTGAAGGGATTCAGAATATGCTACGCCCAAATTTATCACTTTGTTATGTGGATTATTTTGAGTTGAGGGCAACCAACACCAGTTGACTAAGGAAAAGCTCTTATCTCCCCCTTAACGGCCTAAAAGAAAGTATAAATGTCCCCATATTTGAGGGAAATCTACATTTATAAAGGGAATTTCTCTTAGAAATGGTACCTGTTCCAGGGAGAGCAACTCCCAGAGATGACATCTTTTTTTTCACCTGAGTGACTTCATCTACATAGCAAGGCAACCTCTGTTTACCATTTTTCTACCCCCCACATTCCTTCAATTGCCTTCTCCCTCACCTAGAATTCCCAAACCCGAACACATCCCTTAGCTCAGGATGGTATAGAAGTCTCGATTATCTGGCTGTCTTTGGAAGTCTCCTATCTTTGTGAAATTCCCATGTGTATGTACTAATCAAATGTATGTTTTTTCTTCTTTGTATCTATCTATGTCAATTTAATTATTGGACCAGCCACAGAACCTAGAAGGGTAGAAAGGAAAACATTTCTTTCCCTACAGTCTATATCATCTTCTGTAATCCTCATAATAAACCTAACAGGTGGGTATGATCACTTTCATATTACTCATGAAGAAATCCAAGCTTCACATAGTCAAATTAATTGTAGACCTGGGATTTAAACCAGGTCTTGTCTACCTATAAAGCCTGTATTTTAATGTCCAACTTATACAGCCCCCAATAGGAAGCAGAGAGACAAACAAAGAGTTCCTTGATAGGTCAAGAGGCTGGAAATGTTCAAAGGGCACATCGTTAGCCTTTCCTCCTTTCTTTTATCTCGAAATGGCCTGCAGGGGAGAGAAAAGAGGGTGTGCTCCAGGGCCCATAGACTTTGTCTCTGCCTGCCTCCATAGAGAGAAGGCTTTTAAATAAGGTCTCATTTATGAGCAATGGGATGTTTCAGGTAATAGGCAGAAAGTTTAGGATTCAGCAGGGGTTTCCTGGGTGAGGGTAGAGGCTCAGAGTTTGAATCTGAAAAAGGAGCTCTAAGCAGGTCTAATCAGTTTAATCAGAGGGCAGATATTCTTCATGTATCCATGCTTTCTCCTGGGCTGACCTCGAAGTTTGCAGCCTGAAGAACACTGGATGCCTACTTTTGTTTTTGTCTGTTTGGTTTTTTTTTTTGTTTTGCAGTTTCATTCTCCTCTACTCAGGTAAAGAAGTGTTCAGTCCTCCAGGCTTCAGATGGTCTTTCTTCTGACTCTATGTTCTCCCTCCTGGAAATGTGACCCAACCCTATGTATAAACTAATTCCTATATACTAATTACATGTATAAACTAATTCCTCCCAAATGTGTATCACTAGGCTGCATCCCTCCTCAGATCAGAGCCCTAAAACCAACTGCCTACTTGAGTGTTCCTCAAACATATCTCAGAGGAATCTCGATCACATAGTGTCTAACATCAATTCCTTGATCTTCATCATAAGACCTGATCCTCTTCCAGTGCCCCCTGTCTTGATAAATGGCACCACCACAAGCACTAGAGACCAGAAGGCACCCTTGATGCCTCATTTTTAATCACTGCTCTATCTAATCCATCACCAAACCATTCTTTCTCTCTTGTCTGCCCCACAACTCTCTGTTCCAGGCTATCATCATCTCTCACCGGGACTTCCAACTTCTCACTGTCCTACCTACATCCATTTTCAAAGCCAAATCAGGTCATATGTTAGATATCCCAGCTTAAAGTCCTTCCTTCACTGGCCATTGTTCTCTGGAAATTATAGAACTTTCTTTTTTTAAAAAAAAAAAGTTTATTTATTTATTTTGAGAGAGAGAGAGAGCACAAGCAGGGGAGAGGCAGAGAGAGAGAGAGAGATGGAGAGAGAGAATCCCAAGCAGGCTCCATGGCCATCAGTCCAGAGCCCAACATGGGGCTCAGTCCCACAAACCGTGAGAGGATGACCTGAGCCAAAATCAAGAGTTGGATGCTTAACCAACTGAACCACCAAGGAACCCTGAAAATGTATTACTGTTAATGTGGCCTGAAGGGCCTGCATGATTCCCAGCCTCCCCCTACACACCCCTACAGCCTCATCTGTCCCGTGGTCTACCTTGCTCTTTCCATTCACCACTTCTCAAACATCTTCCATCTCAGGGATTTTGCATATGATATTTTCTATACCTGGATAGTCTTCTTTTTCTTCTTTGCCTAGTCAATACCTCACTATAATTCAGATCTCAGTAAAGGCTTCCCTAACTTCCCTAACTAGATCAAACACATTTATTACAGGCTCCCTTAAATTGTGTAGCTATTTTCCACTTGTAATTAAACATTTATTTGTGAGTTCATGACATCAATATTTGTTTCCTCAACTAGATTTTAAGTTTTTAGACGGCATTCTATGTCTTTTTTAGCTCGCCGTTGTAACTGTTTAGTAATGCTTAATTTGTTTAATATCTAAGAGCCAACTGAATGAATAAGTAAATGACTTATGTTATGGGTGTGTTAAATTTCAGTAACTGCTATAATCCTAAAATATTAACATCTCTATTTAGAAGCAAGTTTTGGCTCAGGTCTTTTTTTGAATCTCACCTTCTCAATGAGACCCAACCAAATTATTTAACACTGCAATCTATTCATATGCCTCCCACCAGGACTCCCTAAGTCCCAAGGCAAGCTCTATTTTTTTCTTTTTTTTTCTGTAGCATTTATCACCTTACAATACATTGGATGATTCTACTTGTTTATCATTGTTCTATGTTTTCTTAGACTCTGTATTCTACTTGTCATCCATTCTTCACAGGGTGAATCATAGTACATATATTTTCCTACTTTCTGTATTCTTGATCTGGCATTTGTGGACTCACTGACTGGAAAGAAACTTGCTCTTCTCATGTTTAGACAATTCCTAGACTAGCAGAGTCCTTGTCCAGGGGTCTTTCACATGCAAACTAATCAATCCAAAGCCCACACCCCAGCCATCTCCTTGAATCCTTACATGGCCAAACAATATTCTTTGGCCCTAAATAAACTCAGGACAAGGTACCAGAGAGCCATTAGGAAAATCTGTAAGCCCCAAAGCTTGCTGGAATTATTCCAACTAGCCAAACCCTGCTCTGCCTTGACTTTCCTATGGAAAACACAATAAAGGACGCACCTGGGCTTTTCCCATGCTCCTTTTCTGCCTCTGGCTGGCACTGGTGCTTCCCCCTGAGCCCTGAATGGCATAGTGTATCCCCTCCTCTCAGGAAATGTAAGTAACAAAAATATTCTTTCCGGGCACCTGGGTGGCTCAGTCAAGTGAGAGTTCAACTCTTGATTTCTGTTCAGGTCAGCATCTCACAATTTGTGAGATCGAACTCTGAGTTGGGCTCTGCACTGGTAGTGCAGATCCTGCTTGGGATTCTCTCTCTCCCTCTCTGTCTGCCCCTCCCCTGCTCATGGGTGCTCTTGTGTGAGTTCTCCTCTCTCTCTGTCTCTCTCTCAAAATAAATAAATAAATAAATAAATAAATAAATTTAAATATATGTACATGTATATATATGTGTGTGTGTATATATGTGTGTGTGTATATATATATATATATATATATATATATATATATATATCTTACAATGGCATTAGCCTCTCCATATCAGCACTCATTCACCTCAATACATTAAAATCCCACATTTACAACAGAGGCAATCATGTTACTATTTATCACCTGGTTCCCTCCTTCACCAATGGAAAGCAAATGTAATAAAGTCATGGACCTATATCTGTTTTGTTCCTGCTTTTGATGTCCAGACCAGTGCCTGCTACATAGAACTTCCATAAATATATGTTGAATAAATGAATGTTTCTGATCCTACTTCTGATATAATGCTATTTCAGAATTTGAGCTTCCCCAGGACAGAAATTTTACCTTACTGCCCTTCATATGACCAGGCTCTTTCTCAGCATCTGGCAATTGGTGAAAAGCTCAATAAGGGTTTAGTCTAATTCATGTAAATACTGCATTCTGGGTAACTTTTGCTGGTCCCAGAGCTCTGAGAGTGACCCTTCAAGTTCTGCGGTCAAGAGTGGCTTCTGTTCTCATTAGCAAGGAATCCTCTTTCCTGCATTTTTTTAAAAGTGGTTTCCAATCACAGAGTGTATGAGCTGTGACCAACAGAAATGTCAGAACCTGGGTCAAGAACCCTGCTCCACCTCTAACCCTGTGTCCTTGAACAACTGAACTGATCATTATGGAATGTGTCCAGTACTATCTTCCTGAATATGTAAGGATGGGAAAGACAAATACACAGCATTCAATGCCTCCAATATGGATTAAATTAATACCCAATTAACTGACTTTTCAAGATTTCTTTGAGTTTTATGAGCTCATGGTCCATTTGTGGTTGCTAAACATGACTGATTTTTCATGCATTTTCCAATTCTCCTTCCAAACAAATGATAAGGCAACGTTCAGTGCTTAATCTTTACGTATGCAAGGCTACACAACACTTATTTTTTATATTGCATTAGCTCACCTTCTATTGATAGATACTGTACTCTTTAAACATGTTCTAAGTGCAACTCTTGTAAGCTCATTTGCACAAATATAACTTTGGAAATCCAGAATTCTCTTTATAAGTCTAGGAAGGTTTTGCTCTGATAATAATAACTGAAAATATTGAGCACAATGTCTTATCTTTTACAAATGAGGAAAAGAGGGTCCAGAGCAGTTAAGTCATTTGCCTTAAGTCACACAGCCAGTAAGCACTAAGAAGAGGGTTCACACTTAGGTAGTTGTCTCCACACACTAGGCACTTAGTCGCTTATGCACGTTGCCTCTATGGAGTAACTGAACTTCACAACCGAATTCTTACTGACTTGAATCTATTCTCTTTTCTTATGATCTATTATACAAACACATTGTTTATGACACATGCTAAACTTTCTTGAGTCACATACTGTTGGTAGGTGAGTATAATCATCCTTATTATCGATCAGAAAACATATGTAGACAGATCTACAGTGACATTGAGGGAGCCAATAGCCAGAGTAGGGTTAAAATTCATAGCCTTGGTATCCTGGCATTTTTATCAGTCCTTTGAGGCTTTATACATTCTATGTGATTTTTTAATTTCATGGAGGTGTTCAGGGGCTGAAGGCAGAATCAGACTTCACTTTGGGATAAAGGTGGTAGCTTAGATTGCAAATTACTTTACAGACATTTTAGTACAGGTAGCGGCAGGTATGTTTGGGGATTCTAAGTTCTTTCCATCAGAATGCAGAAACACCACCAGCTGCCTAAATTGTTTTCTAATAAACTGGGTCTTCATTATGTCCCAATTGCCCACAGTATGTTTGCCTTGTCAGACTCAGATTTTTAAAAGCAGTTCAGTCTTGAACCACTTTAGCTAACATGGATTTCTCCCTCCCTATTCATTTGCAGTCCTACTTTCTGGTGCTCTATCTCTCTTTTTCAATATATTTGAAAATGCTTTTATTCCTTTTAATCCTTTCAGCTTTTTTTAGCACAGTCAGCAATTTTCAGACCTTATCTCTTTCCTCTTGGCTCCAACAGTCTGTTGTTTGCATTTCCACAGTTTATTGGCAGCATGTTTTTTGACAAAGCCATCTTGAAATCTAATTGAATGTTTCTTGTTTTAACATTTCTTTTGCTGAAGAACATTGGACGGCTGGATCTCTAACACTGGCCTTTTCATTAACCTTCTATCTGCACTCCTGCCGTATAAGATAGTTAAGCATTCAAAATGTGCAAATCAATATGGGTTGAATTAAAAGAAAATATTTTGAGAATACAGTTGACCCTTGAGCAACACATCGTTGCACTGCCACTTATACATGGATTGTTTTTATAGGACAGTACTGTAAGTGGTAAATGTATTTTCTCTTCTGATGTCCTTACCAACATTTTCTCTAGCTTACTTTATTATACGATCACAGTGTATAATACATACAAAATACAAAATATGTGTGAAACAACTGTTTGCATTATCGGTTAGAGATTCAGTCAACAGCAGGCTATCAGTAGTTAAGTTTTGGGGGAATCAAAATTTATATGTGGCTTTTTGAGTACACGAAGAGTCTGTATCCCTACCCCCTCGTTGTTCAGAGGTCAACTGTATTGTAACATGTGGAGAAAAAAGTGCCACTAAAAGGCAATTTAGACTGGAGTCCAAAGAAAGCATTATCACAATTTCTAACAACCTTCCTGGGACACACATATTTTACTTTCAGTGCCAATAAATTTCCTAAGTGTCCAGGAATAAAAAAAATACCAAAAAGTCAAAAAGAAAAGAGAGAAAAGATTTTGGTATGCTGGTACATCATCCTGATTCAATGAAAGCAGAAAAGAAATAATTTTCTACTCAAATTCTATCTTTGACATAAATAAGAAACAATCAATAAAATAAACAATAAAAAATAAACAAGCAATATTTCCAAAACTGATGGTCACTGATAGTGAAGATTACATTATTTTTAAGATATGCATTGAAGTTCTACCTTTTATTCTTTGGCTTAATTATAATGTACCTCAGACTTTAAAATAACTGAACACAAGCTCCTGTAATCCGATGTCATACTTTTATTCAGCTCAAATGCATCTTATTATCTCCTGGAACAATCTGACTACATTATAAATAAGAAATGAAGGACAAAAAAAATAGAAGAATCAGACTCCATTATTTTCATTTTGGTGTTTACTATTTATTTCATGTCAACAGTAACTATTTGGAGCCACTTTAAATATCCGTGTATTTGTTGCTGTAAATCTAGAATAAGAGTGCCTAGAAATGATCCTGGAAAATCAGAATTTCTCTTTAATTTAATGTATTTATTTAATAAGCCTACTATATGGAAAACATTATGCTTCATTCAGTGGAGGATATAAACACAGCTATTGCCAGAGGGATCTTTTAGAGCTAAATCAGGTTTTGTCACTCCTCCTTTCAAATATTCCATGGCTTTGCACCTTATTAGTGAGGGAAATCAAAGATGAAAAAACAGCCTTGCAGAAACTGACTTCAGACTCAACATTCAAGCTAGAAATGCAATGCTGAAACGGCCCCCTTATACCCAGATGTTCTTCCCATATTCGGCTCCCTACTAGCTCTCTGCTTCCACACTCTCATCTCTCTTTCTCTTACAGCCACACTGGCTTCCCTACCTTTGCTCGAAAATGCCAGCCTGGCTCCTGCCTCAGGACCTTGGTGATTTTTATCTTTGCTTAGAATGCTCTTTCCCCAGATTCCACGCGTTCCACATAACCTAACTCTGCTCGCTCTTTCCCTAGCTCTCTCTTTCTGCCAAATATTAGGAAGACCTTCCCTGAATACTCAATGTAAAATAACATCCCCCACCCGAATTCTCCCTAATCTGCCTTGCCTTACTTTATTTTCCTACTTAGCATTTATCAGCACCTCATAGTATGCATTTGCATGTAACTTGCAGGCAAGCTCAGTGCAAACTTGACTGCTAGGTTTGCCATGGGATCCTCAGAATCTAGAAGAGGGCCAGGCATATGGTTGTTGAATTAGTGAATGACATTATCCTCTCTGACCTCCCAAGTCGGATAAATTATGAAGGCAAATATGGTAAAACATTGGATTGCCAGTAACTTCTTCTGCAAGTGTTCACAAGATTAGTAAACATTTCTAATAAATTTTAACTTGATATACAAGTGATGTCTTGCAATATGAGTAGTACATGATTCCAAATGTCATATGATCACAACTGAGCCAATGGTTCTTCTCTCTCTTTCTTTCTTTCTCTCTCTTACTGGGGGATTGTGAGATGTCATCCCCTATACTTGGATTTTTGGTCTCAGGCTTCAGTGTTTGGCAGAAATCTGTGATTATTCAGAACGTTGGAAGGTGCCCACAACTGGCACTAGTGTAGTTTTTGTTACTTCAAAGCACCAATGGACAGTCCTTTGCTTTTCCATACAAGAGTGAGCTTGGGAATGCTTTACTTCATTCTAGATCAGGCTGCCTGCAGATATAGACCCTTTCCTCTGCTGCCTTATTGCCAGTGACATTAATACAGTATTTGAGGAGCTTGTTAAGACCGTACTGTAGTTAACATCCATGCGAGCATATACAATGGCCCCCATGAACAAAAAGATTCCATTGAGCCAACAGATAGCAATGATTCTGTTAGTGACAGTGAAAGTCGTCCTACACAATAATCCTCCTCTTATCTCCCTCACACCAGCCACAAAGGTTTTCAAAGGTAAGTGCATGTTAATTTGTTTATTTTTCTTTATATTTTGTATTTTATTTATTATTTGGTATTATATTACAGTATTGTAGTCATTTTTATATGAATATGTTTGGGTTGTGGAACGAATCATCTGAGTTTCCATTATTTCCTTTGGGGAAATTCACTTTGAGATACAAGTGCTTTGGATTAAAAGCATGTTTCTGGAACAAATTATGCTCACAAACCAGGGTTCTGCTGTACATATAAGTAAAACAAGCATTGGACTGTATGTGGTGGAACAAGAGAGACAAGTGCTGAACTTGGGCTCAGTGGGAAACCACATAACCTTCAAGTTAGAAGTTGAAATGCTAAAAGGGCTTTCAAGTGTCAATGGTGTGGCTCATACTGGATTCCGGCCTGGAAAATGGGGTCAGGAGAAGAGGCCAGATGCATGAGGCATTTAAACATCCCTCGCCCGTGGAATGATGGGTGGTAAGGATGCTTTCAGTGACACTCACTGCTGTCCGAGACAGCCATCATTTCAAGCATACTGGACACTTGCACTGGGAAGACTGGAATGGCCTGAATGGGTTTATGCCAATCAGAAGACATTCCTTTTTAAGATATTATAACTGAAGCAGACTTTTCTAGGCATGCTGCAGAGACAAGTCTTCAAAACAGACTTTATAGACCCCTAAAGAAGTGTATGTGTGGGAAAAACTAGGATTCAGATATGTCTCTGGTACTTGGGCTCGCAGGGTTAAAAGGGACAGCTGGAAATGCCCCTGGCCCATTCAGTCTCTGTGTGAGATCAAAAAAGGAATCCCTTCCTCCTGGGGATTATGAAGCCTTATGCCCAGGAAATAGATCCCTTGTCCAACTGCCTTCACACAGGGGACAATTCTTGGTGGTGGTCCTAGGGGTGGTAGGATGTCTCAGAACAAAAAGACTTTACTGCCGGAGCTCAAGATTTCCATCCTAGGAGTCATCCATGGCCTCTGGGGCTCCAGCATTCTGAGTCCCCCATCCAAAATGAGGAACTCTAAAAGTGCAAGGTCCTTGTGTCTCAGGTCTTCTTACATTGTTGGGATGACTCACTGGTGGACATCTAGTCACAGCACCCGGTGCGTGGGATCTTCACTTCCACTTCGTGCTGTCCTCATCTGTCTCCAAGGCTCTTCACCTATCTATCAAGACGTTTCTGTGCCAACCAAGGTCACATAGCATCCAGGATAAAAGCAAGATGCCTCAGGCTTAGATTTGACTCCAGGGTGGCTCATGTCACTGAGAAAAAGCTCTTAATTTCCCTAAACCTCAGTTTTTCTTTAAAATGGGAGTTTAGTGAGAGTAAATATTTCAGATGATTGTTTAAACTTGAAATTATAAAATACACTTATAAAGTGGCTGGCAGATAATACTATCATTGTTATTTTCTGCTAGCTGTTGTTATTAATATTAGCATATTTGATCATAATTCATGCCCAGATGGAATCATGAATCTAAGATCTTTGCTCTGAAAAATGGTAATTCCTCATCATTGGAATAAAAACTTATATTCCAAATGTAACTTAGATAAGCCCTATAATTGACCTCATAATATATTACATACATTTAAGATAATGCTTAATGTATGTGTTTTTTTCTGATATTAATATAGATATATCAACTTCCTTTTGATTTGCTATTTGCCTCGTATTATATTTTTCTACATATGTTCCAGAATTTCTGAGACCTTTTGTTATGTCTCTTTAAATAGGATATCCTACATTTTTGAAATCCAATCTCAAAATCTCTATTTTCTCATTGTAAATTTATTTTATTTAAAAGCTGTAATTGGGATTAGTTCTACTACCTTATTTAGTGCTTTCAATTTACCATGTTTCTTGTTCCCTTACCTCCTTTTCTGACTTTTATCAAATATATTTTCTTCCTTTTTTATTCCCTCCTGGCTTAGAATTTATAAAATCTATTTATTGACGATTACATTTAAATTTTTAGTTTGTATACTTGGCCTAAAAAAGTCTAAATTTGACCATTCTCTCTCTCTTCCTCCAGCACACATCTTTTCCTCCATCTTACATACTATTTGTATTGATATCTTAAGTCACCTTGCTTCTTTTCTCCCCCAGATTAAACATTATAGATAATAATTTATACAACCAATACTTATTTATAACAACTTCTTGGCTCATGTTTGGTTCCTAACTAGCAGTCATTCCTCTGGATTCAATTTTTCTCTTCTTTTTTTTTAAATGTTTATTCATATTTGAGAGACAAAGAGAGACAGAGCATGAGTGGGGGAGGGGCAGAGAGCGAGAGAGAGAGAGAGAGAGAGAGAGAGAGAGAGGATTGGAAGCAGGCTCCAGGCTTTTAGCTGTCAGCACAGAGCCTGACATGGGGCTTGAACTCACGTACTGTGAAATCATGACCTGAGCTGAAGTCGGACACTTAACCGACTGAGCCACCAAGGCGCCCCTCAATTTTCTTCTTTACGAAGTCCATTCTTTGGTAGTTCACCCCTGCTCTTCTTGGCATTAAAGCCCAAGTCCTTCATTGCTGAGACCGGCACTGTCTCCCACAGTAGCTACAGCATCAATGCCTGAGCTTATGGCTCTAGTTTCCCAATCCATCTCTGATCTTGGCAGCTGGAGGATTTCATTTCTGCCTTGTAAGCTCAGCTTTGCATGTAAAAGAATGTTTGTTGTATTGTATTCTGCATTTCAAGGTATTTATAACTGGAGTCTATTTTGATGTGATCAGAAGTCACCATTCATATATTGTGTATTAGGTGGTAGGTTCTAGTTGTCAAAGATGTAAAGATGGAAATAAAAAGATGAAAATAGGTTGGCTGTCAAGGAGCTTACAATCTAACAGAGATAATAATGAATCTGATATGTGCAATAAAGTTTTTTAAGGCTTACACATGCTACTATGAGAGCCTGCACTAGATTGAGCTTCTTAAGAATAAATATATTCTTAATTGTCTTCCTGTCCCAGTATCTAGGGAAATATTAGCAGATAGAAGGTGACAATAAGTGTTCATTGCCTAAATATATGAATGAATTATAGAAATCAACAAATCTTCTCACCGCTGCTTATTCCCATTTTTTAATTAATGAAAAGTAAGATGTTTATCATTTTCTCATGACAAGTGAAATTTTTATGAAGGTTTTATTTAAAAGATGTTTAATTTTTATTGTACTACGACTAGTAATTGAGTCCTCACTCTGTAGCAGGCATTCGTCTCAGCACTTTCCAAGAATTCACTTATTTGTACCTGAAAATAACCCTGTAATGTAGGACTTTTGTGAGTGGCCAAGCCTTGGTTGCACATTTGAAACTATGTTGGGAACTAATTTAAATTAGTCTGACTATAACTTCTGTTTGTTGGTACTAAGTACGTATGCATTTGTCAGATTACGATTTCAGTGGTAATTTCCAACTAGTGATTATCCTTGTTTTCACAGCCACGGTCCATGTTTGCAGAATCTAGGCCATTTACAACTTGATTACTGTCTTACTGATTGATTAATTGCCACTGGACTAGAAGACCTACCTCATTTCCAATGACTATACACAAGGCTGATTTTACTGCTGCTACGTTGCTCTGAAAGTGCACAGCTAAAACTCACTTAGATCTGTGACCCGTCCTTCATCCATAGCTTCTTCTCCAACCACCTTCCAGCTAAGAATGGCACAGGCTAACTACTGCAATAAACAACCCCAAACACATACAAAAAAAAAAAAAACAAACCCAAAAAACAAAAAAACCCACCAAAACTGCTTAATAATAATAATAATCTAGAGTTCTAGAATTTAGCCAGGAACCAAAATTTTGTATGTTCCTTGGTAGAATTTGCTTTTAAGAATTAGGCCAATATAAGCCAATACATTTTCCTGTCACCTTTATTGTTCTCCATGAGTTCTCAAAAATTATTGATAATAATTGTGAAATTATATCTGAAATTAATTTCAGTACCCAAATACATCATTTTTAAAGTCAAAAATATTGAAATTGTTTCAAGGGGTTGGATGTTATTTTACTGTCTTGACCTTAAATGTCCTTTATTCATAATTATTCTACCTCTCTCACGTTGAATTTTGTCTCTTTGACAGAGAAAATAAGAGTTGAACAGTTCACAAAGGCACGATTTATGATTGCCATCCATAGAGCAATAGTATTTTATGTTCACTCAGCAAATATTTATCCAGCACCCACTATTTCCAGGCATTATTCCAGGGGCCCCAGGTAGAATTGTAGATAAAATGGACACACATTCCAGATTTCATGGTGCCTACATGTGGTGGTATGTGACATGAATGATCTTTTTCTACTCTGAACTCTCTGGGGCCCGAGCAAAACTTTCCAGTTCATTCTCACCTGCTCTTGCCACCTCTATCACTACCATCAGCAGACACACATGACCCTAAGACACACCAGACAGTCAATGGTTCTGGATCCAATCATGTATTTTTCCTGCCTATATGCCCCTATTGTGGGCGGGGCCTTCAACGTCAATCCTACCAGGAATGCCAAAGTGTTCATGATCTTTACCTGAAGGCCATCTTTATATATCCTAGTACAAACACATATCTTCCTTCATGCTACCTCATTATACTGTGGATTACAGTGAGAGTATCATTTGCAATCTGCCTTGAATTGTGTTTACTTGCGAAAGTAGATGTACCCCTATTTGACTGTGAGAAATAGTCAACACCTGGGGTTAACGGACTCTTCCATTTTACATCTTCAAATTCCATACGGTGTCTAAATAGCACTAAACACAGAATATGTTCTCGATCATACTTGGTAACTTGTACAATCACGGCGTCTTCTCTACTGTGTAGCTTAATTTTTATTTACTTTTTCAGTTATCCATTTATTTATTCAAAAGATATTTAGTCAGTGCCTACCAGATGCCAATCATTCTCAAGAAACTGGGGATACTCAAGCGAGAAAAACAGACAATAATATTTTTAGCCTAGTTTTGGAATTATTCAAGTTAGATTCCATGACAAATCACCTGTCTGTAAGGATTGGTATGACACTGGGATGTATTATTACAGGAAGTGTCAGAGTTTCTTATGGAGATTGTGAAGTACAGTCGACTTTCTGTCTTGAGATATTTGAATGAACTCTTCCCTGGAGGCTGGGGGAATGGAGGTTTTGATTTCATAATGTTCGCCCCTTCAGGTCTTTGGTTTTATGAATTCATATGCATGAGGGCAAACAACCCCATGAGTCTATTCTCCCCTCACCCTCAGTTATTCATTTGAACAACGATGCCAGTGAAAGGCTTCTATAACAATCATTACCTGTGGGAATTGTAGTAAGTTTAAGACTTCCATCAGCCCTTTAGACCTCATCTAAAGTAATCTATTTTTCCAGGAGCTGAAAGAGTTTAACAACCTGGAAAGGTCAGTTCTCTATAAAGGATCTCAACAATATCTGGTTGCCAGAATTTTGTGAGGAGGGAAGATACAAGATGATTTTATAAGGAAAAAAAAAAAAAAAAAAACGTTGAATAGCAGAAAACTCAAATTAGCTTTTTATCCCCCACAGAATAGTACCCTGAGAATGTCAGAAGGCTTGGCCAAACTGTAAATGTACAGAACAGACCATAGGAAAGCCTGAAATCATGAAATGGTTATTCCTGGGGCAGGGGGGCGGGGGGACGTGCTAAGAGAGAGATGGTTGGGTCTTCTGTAGCCCCTGCTAAATAGAATCTTTAAAGTGCATAGTACCTTTCCTTTAAAACCTTTGGTACTAACATATCATAAAGATGAATAGAGGCTGAATCACCAGATAAATCTTCAACATTGAAGATTTTATTCATGCATCAGCAACCAAGTTTTTATGCCTTCTGCTGTCTTGTCCTCCCCTCCCCCCTACTTGCCTCCTCCAAGCCCGTGCAGGGGTGCCTAGGACAGGGATCCCAGACAGACCCTTTCTTAAACTGACCTGACCACTTGCGGTAATTACAGTCCTAGAGTTCCACCATTTCTACTTCTTCTGTACTCTCTTCTAGAGCCTTAGTGTTATTTTTCCAACTGGATGACTTCAAATAGCCTTTATTTCAGCATTGCCAAAGTCAGAGGAATTAGCTGCTTCTGACCACCGCTTTATGCCAGGGAGATGCCTAAGTGAAAGGTTGAGCAGAATGATCTTTCTGTCATTATCACTCAGAACATCCTCAAAGTCAGTCCTGACTGGAAAAGAAATACAAGCATGAGTAATAAAATTGTGCCTCTCTGAACAGCTGGAGAGAGAGTGCACAATTAGAGAAGCTCTATCATTCTCGGGATTCCAAGAAGACCGATTCCTTCCCAGGCTGTTTAAGTGTCTCCCCTGCTCCCTCTCAGAGATGCTATTAAGATGTGGAAACACCTCTCCACCTCCACATCCAGCACAGACTGTTGTTCTCCCAGAAGTTCGAGCAGCTACAAGGTCAAAGTCAACCCAGAACAAAATATTCCACTCAAGTTTCTGCCTTTATCTGGGCCATTGGCAGTCAGCCCAGCCATGAAAGAAATGTAGCCGGGATGAGGCAAGGGATTCCGTCAAAAAGGATTATAGAAGAAATGAGCTATGGGGGAGAGATTGTGTTTAGAGCTTTAAGCTGAAGGAGGATAGGCCTATCCTCAAATGAGAGCGGTTACCACCCGCAGAAGCCCTCAGGCATTCATTCACTTTCACAGGACTTCAGTGGAGGCTGGTGCTGGTCTTCGGCTGGTTTATCATGTGTGATAGCCCATTCCTCACCATAAATTCAAACATCTCCCTTAGATTCATTGACATTCAGGAACATGATTTTATACTCCTTTCATTCAACAACACTTATTCCACGCTTACAGTGTTAACACAGGCAGGACCTACTCTAGGCTCTGAGATTCTTCCTTGAAACCAGAAAGACAAGGACATGTGTCACATGGAATTTTGCATTTTAGTGGGGGGTCATCGAGAATAAACAAAGAAACAAAGATATTAATAAGGTCATCTCATATTTTTCATGGATAAGGAAAATAACATAGGGCTATGTGATACAATGACTGCAATAAAAGTGATGACTTTTTGTTTGCCACTTTGTTTTTATTTGCTCTGGTTTTTCCTTAGGGATGAGTGATGGAGACTGTTTCTGCTGAGATGACCTTTGAACTTTGATGTCAATAATAGGAACAGCCACCAAAGATATCTGTGGGCAGGAGACTGTAATGGAGGGTACAAGAAGTAGAATATCTAAAATGGAACTAAAACTTACAATTTAAATATGAAAAAATAGACGAAAATGGACAGAAAAGAAAAGGCTTGACATTTAGAAAAATGGCCAAAGAAGGTAAGATATATGAAAAATAAGATATTACAAGTCTAAAATTTTATAGATATGAAGTCCATGATTTTCATATATGTTATATATATCACATGTATATCTCATAAACATGTATATCTGCAAGTAAAACCCATTTAACAAAAATTATACGTATACTTGTAAAAAAATAAATTTAATTCTATTTCATAGCTCACTTCTGTTTTCAGATTAAAGATATAACAATGAAGAGATACTAGTCACCAGATTTAAAACCCCGTGATGATCTTGCATATGCCAAGATACTGACTACAAGAGTAAATTCCCAGAAATCAGCAGATCTGTACAGAGGCAATTGCAAACTTTGTCCTTAAGGAATTCAAATTTTGACAAGATGTTTGCTATCTTATAAAGAGATATTAAAGACAAGACATAATGGCTATAAGTGAGCCATAAACAAAGTTGCCTGAAAGCATCAGGATGTAGTGATTCATTCCAAAAGAATTTGAGAGGCATAAAAAAGATATTTAATGGGGTACTATTCAAAGCCCATGGAGAGTGATCTCGTTGAGAATTGGAAATCTATTGTTATGGTAAAACATTAGGAGAGCTGACCACAATATTTCTAAATTATTTACCTTTCATCTTAACCAACTGATTGGCTTACCATTCAATCCAGAATCTAGGGTCTAGATTGCATAGCACCCAAAGTTCCTTTTGATGCTCTGATTCCACAAATATTTCTATTTTTTTATATTTTAACATTTAAAGATGGATTTTAAAATATTATTTGTAAAATAAATTCAGTACAAATAATAAAGTTGATTTTTGTTATACATGTTATTTTATTTATTCAATGTATATTTACGAGAATCTACTAGGTATTCAGTGGAAATACAAAAGAAGGATGTAACTTTTCTTTCATTTGCTTCTGGTGTATCTGGGAAGACAAGCAAATGCTGTAAATGCAAAACTTGGAAGACAAAACACTGCAAATTGCCTGCACAAGGAGATGGCCACCATTGGCCAAATTGAATGATACACGTCAATGTTCACTCCAAGTTTTTAAATTGTGAACCATGAGACTTTAAGTGTGAAGTTTATTCAATGGCAGCTTACACAGTTAATTTGACACCAATTTGATGAGATGCATAATATTTTGCTACACGGCAAAAAGGCATAAATGCTAACTAACTGTATAAATGACTGTTCTTGGTATTTTTTAATATAAGCAAATAAAACTTTTATCAGTTTTCTCTTCTAACTTTTGAACACCTTCAACATCTATAATCAGTATTAACAAGCTCCCTGATAAAGGGTAAGCTCGGCCATGCAGACACCCTGAAAACCTCACGTGCTCTATTACAAGTTAAATTTATTCACCATGACCTTAGGGCACAGTTTACTTGTGAGTTCTCTCCACCTATAGCCCCAGCACCAGATCCAGCACCATTATCTCTAACTCTTGCCCTTGAAATGGTGGGAATGTTGGCCATCTCCTTGTGCAGGCAATATGGATCAGAGTAGACCTGAGCTTCAATAATGTGGGCTCCATCCTACGGCTGAACTTGGATGAGGCCAGGGTTACCAAAGCACAAATAATCCAGTCCTGAGTAGCTGAAGGATGTCACCTCTGACAATGCCACAGGACCGAATTTCCAAGCCTTGGGGAGAGGCTAAAATAGGTTTGACCTCTGTATTAGTCTGCTTGGGCTAGCATCACAAAATGCCACAGACTGGGGGCTTAGACAATAGAAATTTATTTCTCATAGTTCTGGAAGCTGGAGGTCGAACATGAAGGTCCAGCAGGGTTTGGATTCTGGTGGGAGTTCTCTACCTGGCTTGCAGATAACTGCCTTTTCATTGCAGCCCTCACATGGTCTTTCCTCTAAGCACAAGCTAAGAGAAAGAGGAAAAGAAGGAGGAGAGAGAGAGGCCATCAACTCATAAGGCCATCAACTCGATTGGGTTAGACCTACTTCCCCTAATGGCCTTATTTAACCTTAATTACCTCCTAAAGTCCCATCTCCAGATATAGTCACTTTGAGGGCTAGGGCTTCAACATACGACTTTTGGGAAGACACAATTCAGTCCTCGGGTGGCTTACATTTCAAGGAAAATACATGCTCCCTTTTGTTTTACTTTCCTGCACTACTGTCCATTCTCCTCTCCACACCATCCATATTCTGGAAGCCTGAGGCTCTTCTTGAAAATTGCACCTGGTCAAAGTTATAAATCAGTATGAATGAGTTGAAGTCCAATTCCTCCAGGTTTTAGTAGGGAAGAAAAGAATAAATCAGAAATTGGGATATCTGAACTGAAATAGATACAACTAAGTCATGAAAAACATAAAAAGAATAGGCTAGGGTTTTGAAGAAAATTTCCTGTACTTCACTCTGAAGTACAGTGCCCACCTATTTCACACCTGTCATGTATAAGCAGAAACCATAACTTTGGGCATTATGCCGTGCTCGTTTAACCTAAGATATGCCTAAACAGAGAGGAATATCTTTTAGGGGAAAGTTTTGCCCACCCAAAGTTCCCTGAATCCTGGATACAGTGCAGGGAACACCTGGTTCTTACAGAGAAAGAAGAGCATCTCCCAAGTATGCTCTACAGCGCTGTGGTCCCTGCATGAGTACATGTAAGTATAGGAAAGAAGGATGGCCCACAATATCTCTATTTTGATCATTCACAATAATGTCAGTGGAACAAAAGCACAGAGAATTCATAGCATGAGGAGACCTATAGAATTTTGGTCAACACGGTGTTTTCTAAACTTATTTGACCAGTCTTCTTCTTGTTATAGCTGTGGTAAGCATTATTTGTGATCACCGACACTCAGCTCTTCCCCCTCTTCTCCCTGAGCACACTTTTCCAGTCAGACAGGGTCATGTGACTGGTTCTGGCCAATGGGGCTGTGAGCAGAAGTGGCAGGAAAGGAGGTCAGAGTTCCCTTTTGACTATACTTCCCCCTCCTTGGAGAGATCACAGGCTGTGAATGCTGAACACCAAGACAGTGCAGCAAAAGTAGATCAAAAAAGCCTGGATTGCTGAGTATCCCCATGGAGGATGAGAACCTTGGAGAAACATCCTATCCGCAGTAAGCTTTGCATTAGATGTACAAATTAAACCATTGAAATTAGAAGTAAATTTTGTTGCGAGGCAAAAAAAAAAATTTGCTATTACAAGTTAACTTATCCTATCTTTTGCTAGTTTGCTATTATAAGTTAACTTATCCTATCCTGATTAACAGTCTGTAAAAGACTAGAAGACTCAGCGGGATGATATGTTTCTGAAAATAATGTATTAAGGAAAAACATCTAATTTGGGAAACCATTTTGTATCTTCAGTGCAAAAATAGCATATTCCATGAAAAAGGAACAGAAATCCATAAAGGAAAGTAATATAATATAAAAAGATAAGGGTGAGAAACACTGGGAACATGTTGAGATAAGAAAAGATTCTAATAAAATTGAAATTAGATACTAGAATTAAAATTCAATATGCTCTCCCATAAAGCAGGGGAAGAGGCAAATAAATGAACAAAAAGAGAATGTGGTAAATGTGAAAATCAAGGAAGAAAGAATAAATCAACAGAACTAATAACCAGTGATATAACTGAAGAAAATGTTTCTCAGTTGAAATTTTAAAAAAGTAAGTTGGCAGACTGAAAGAATTTGCCAATTAATGATGTATTTAGATATATTATGCTATATTTTAAATAAAAGGATAAAAAATATCATAAGATATTGACCTATCTCCAAACGGTGCTTTGGCTAGAAATGAGGACCCACAAAGTTTACTATTTAAAAGGCCTCCAAATCTACCAGAGAGGGCACTTTTAAGGTAACCCATATGTGGTTCTCCCTCTTCTCTAGTAACTAATCAACACAACTGAACAGCTTCCACTCAAGAGCTCTTGCTTCTGGACTGATCTGGCAGAGACTTGATGACAAGGTAGAGCATCTGACAGATGTACCGACAGAAATACACTTTTTTTTTTTTTTTGCTCCCACCACTTTTCCACCTCCAACTCCATTCCTAGAACTTCCCCCTTTCTACCTAAATGTCCTTCTCTTTTCGGCATAGGATATCTGGCCTCAGTTTTGTGATTGCTTTATTGTGTATCATTATTTCTCATTGGGTATCATTATTTTTTCATTGTAATCAATAAAATGATCCAGAGGACTTATCTCTGGATGCTCAGAGAACTATTCTGGGTGCTCAGCTTTCCTCTTGGGACATTTGGCTAGTTTATCATTGTGCAGCATAATGTTGGGTCTTCTTGTACCTCATTCTTATGGGTGACCTACATTCTCCATCAGTTCTTCCTTCATATGGTATGGTTTCTCTACTTTTCTGGAACTCTGGTTTATTCCCAGTGCCTTACACCCATCCTTCATTATTTATACTATAGGAAAAATATCTGTCCTGTATAGGAATGTTTGTGCTTAAGAGATGAAACAGAAGCATGATACATGTCAACAAAAGTACACAAATGGTAAAAAATTAGGGGCTCAAAGCTCTCATTGGCCATATGAAATGCTAGATGATAACAGAGCAATACGTGTGAAACCATTGAGAGGAAAATGTCATGAGCCAAGAATCTTATGTTCAGTCAAATTGTTCATGTGCAAAAACAAATAGTCCCTGTCATATAACTTCCTAAGAAAAACTTTCTGATATAATTCATTTGACCAAAAAACATTAATAATCTCCAAATGGGGAAGTATCCTATAGGCTATAAATGAGTTAAACAGAGTTTAGTCTCGATGACTTTTGTAAATATGGTCAGTAGTTATAAGGCAAAATGTAAACATTAAAAATCTTTTCTGAGTAAAATACGGGGTGCAAAATGTAATCTTAGGTTCAATGCCCAGATTAGGTTAGCAAAGACTGGGTCATTGCTAGGGTGGAGACAGAATAACTGACCATAAATTCTTCATCTTACACGTGGGCACCCAAAAGATACCATTACTTCTTGACTTTTCATACTGAGAAAAATACAGGGGTGCATTGTGGGATTGTTTATTTCTTTTGCTCATTTAGCAATAAGATTTGAGACACTAACTTGTTGCATATTGAAATTTACAAAGAACAAAAATGATATATGAAGGAATTTTGATTCAAAACCAATTCTTCTGACTTCTGGGTATTTCCCATCTTATCCTAATCTTCTTGATGACCCCATCCCTATCTCAGAACTAATTCCTCCTCCTGAATCTTCCAGCTTCTAGTATATACCTACAGAATCAGCCTCACTCTTGCTTTTCTCTTCATTCACTTGGGAAAATAACTTTTTTGCCTGCACAGCCCTACCTCTGCCCTAAGCTTCTCGGTTGACAATCTTCCTTGTATTGTTTGCATTAACAGGTTGTCTATCTGTCCTCCTAGAATACAAGGCACACAGCACCCAGAAAAATTGCCCATTTCTCACAGGTGCTTAATCCAGAGCAGTAATAAGCAGTATTCCACTCACCTGTTTCTGCACCTGTTTCCTATTTCTCCCAAGATGCTCTGATATCTATCTAGATCCTGATATAATATGTCCTTAAAATGGATCCTTCCAATAGTTAATGCTCCCCATCTCATCTCCTCACACTAATAAAAGCAAAAAAGAGAATAATGTTAACGGTGAACAACAACAGCCAAAGGAAACCCCAAAGCAGCATGCTGGCCATATTTTCTATTTGGATTATACTGTCTATTTGCCTAGATCATTATTTCTCCCAGGCTTAATGCCTAGAGGTATGTGCTAATTTGCCAAGCTGCTTTAATATTTAGTGAGGAGCCACAGCCGGCCAATAATTTTTAATAGCTTGTCCTCTATTGATTTCAACCCACACATTAAAGCGCCTAATAAAAATTTTAAAAGGGTAGGTGAAGGGACATAAGGACAACAGAAAGTTAATAGCCTTGTCCACCTCCATTTGAAGAGAACAAGAGGATTACTTCAACTTCTGTGTGGTTTGTATAAGACAATTGCTTTCTGCAAGCATTTTTCAGCAAAGTTTTTTAAGGTGGGCTTACACAATGCGTAAGTACTTTAATTAATATGGTTGTATTCCTCAGCAAACTCTAAAATAAGTAATTTCTGATGAGTGTATAGATGGCTTTGTTTTATTTAAAAAAAAAATTCCTAGGGTGCCTAGGTGGCTCAGTAAGTTAAGTGTTCAACTCTTGGTTTCAGTTCAGATCATGAGCTCAAGGTTGGTGAGACGGAGCCCCGTACTAGCTCCACGATGATAGTGTGGAGCCTGCTTGAGGTTCTCTCCCTCTCTCTCTGTCTCTCTCAAAACAAACAAATAAACTTAAAAAAAAAAATCCCGATAATTGAATGGCACTTCAAGTGTTGACTCCACCGCCACTACCACCATGTGATTCAACTGGGGGTTGCCACAGGTGAAGCAAAAGATGCAGCCTTCAAACTGGAAGAACGTATTTGCAGTTCCAGCCAAGTTCCCTGAAGCCCCGGCCTGAGGCTTCATGAAAGACAAAGCCTGTGCTTGTCCCCAGATTTGACTTGGGAAGAAGTCAGTGAGCTACCCAATATACATCATTTTAGAAAGAAAGGGTTGGGGTGCCTGGGTGGCTCAGTGGGTTAAGCATCCGACTCTTGGTTTTGGCTCAGGTCATGATCTCACGGTTCGTGGGTTCAAACCCCACATCGGGCTCTGTGCTGATAATGCGGAGCCTGCTTGGGATTTTCTCTCTGCTCCTCCCACGTGCTCTCTCTCTCTCTCTCTCTCACTTTCAGAATAAATAAATAAGCAAAAAAAAAAAAATTGTAGGAAGAAAGGGTTCACTCTGAAGCAGCCTTCAAACTTAGTATAGGAAATGAGTGCCCTCAAAGGATTTCTTTTGGATTATAAATACGGAGGTTTACCCAAAACCAAACATAGATTAAATCCTCCTTCAAGCAAGAAACTCTCCATAAATTCTACACAATAAAGGATAGGCCCTGTCCTTCGTGAAACCTCTGGCCTGGACTTCAGGAACCAGGCACAAGCCCTGAAGACAAATGGCTCAAAGTGTAAATCAAAGGTCTTCTACAACTGCCTCTACAACTGCCTCTGGTAAGTTATTTAAAACCACTCTTTGTAGTTTTTTTTCTTATCTAAAAGATAGATTTAATAGATTATAGATTAAAGTAAAGATAACATATTAAGGCACCTTGTATACAGTAGGCACATTTTATTATGGGCAATACTATGTGCTTTAGACAGAAAAGTCTCAATGGATTCTAGAGGGAAATAATCACTGTAGTTTGGGATATAAAAGGAAAGATTCATAAGTAGAGTGACCATATCATTTCTCTTCCAAAACAGGACACTTTTGAAGGACAAAGAGGGAACTTATTCTAAATATAATGAGGTCACAGGCAAAATTGTGCATGTTCCAGACCAACCAGGAGGTATGGTCAGCAAATGCTTGATTTAAGGTTTGAGGAAAGAATGGAAATGAAGTGGCAGGAATGTCTGAGTTGCAAGGGCTGGGTGCCATGTAGGTTTTTTATGAACTGTGATTAAAAAAGCCTGATCAGTCCTTGTTAAAGAATTCTTTCAAAGGTATAGGATATGATAAGGATAGAAGTAGACAGAAGAAGGATCTAGGTTGAAAAATATTTTATTTATATATTTTTTATTTATTTGAAAGAGAGAGAGAACATATGAGTGGAGGAGACAGGCAGAGAGAGAGAGAGAGAGAGAAAGAGAGAGAGAATCTCAAGCAGCCTCCATGCTCAGCAAAGCCCAATACAGGGCTTGATCCCATGAATGTGAGATCATGACCTTAGCCAAAATCAATAGTTGGACACTTAATCGACTGAGCCACCCAGGTGCTCTGCAAAATATTTGAAATTCCAAAATAACAACTTTGGTTTTATCTCTTAGACCATAAAGAGACGTTGGAAGTATTTCAGGAGGATAGCATAATGCAAAAATAGTATATTTAGATCAATTTGGCAGACTGGAAAAGGGAAAGAGTATAGAATCTAAAGGGATAGATACTGAAAGCACTATTCAGATATGAGGTGAGGTAGGGATGGTCTGGGACAGTAAAGAAATGGCTAAAGTAAGAAATGTTTGAGATGACTTAATCATAACTAATTATGAAAGAAGTAAGAGGGAGCTAACATTACTCCATGAGTTGTTTCATTACTCCATGAAAGTTATTTGATAGAAAGAGAAAGCCAATACGGTTGATAAAACTGATGACATTATATGTCACGTAGTTTTCAAAAGTATCTCAGCATGAAGAATAAAATACAGAAGAGATTTCTTTCTTGTTAATTTGTATTCACCAAGAAGTTCTCAGCAGGTGATAATATCATCATAGATGAAGATGCCTTGACAAGATGCATCCCTGAGACCTTGACTTTGTAATATACATTGAATGACCATTGGAGAAAAGAGCTGGCGCTGGAGTTAGGCCTAGGAGTCCAGTTGGTCAGGAATGATCTGATCATACATCAAGGTCACCAAAGCCAGATAAGAAAGAGAAAGTTAAGTTTACTTATGGATACAAGGAGGGTAAGAAAGGAAAGATTCTATCTAGGAAATCAGGTAATAGAAATGAGGGACATATACAAAGACCTTGTGAAAAAGTTCTCTGGGCCAAGAGTGAAAAGATGTGGGGAGGGGGTATGAATAGAACAGGGAAGATGAAAGGTAAATCCAAAGGAATTTGACAGTTATTGACGAGTCACCTATAATTATCCTCATGAAAGGGATCAGAATGTGCCAATCCACATGTGTCACTTTGGCATAAAGCAATTGAGAATTAATAGATATAGGAAGAGTTCTCTGCCCTCCCTTTGTCTGTCTAAAATCAAGGCATAAATTTCCCTTTGAGGGAGGGGCCTTTCTCTCCCCCTCACTTCATTCCCTTCACCCCCATTCCAGGTAGAGAGGAGCAACTCTTGTCATTGAAGATGGAGAGTTGACACCAAGATGAGCTTGCATAAATGGACCTCACAAAAATAATTCTTAACTGCCATTAGCTCTCCCATATATTTCCTGGTATCTTCCCCACAATTTATTGTCCCTTGAAGCCCAAACCTTCTTTTTGTTAAAGGGGTATATAAGCACCTAAGTCTAACCATTGCTTTGACTTTCATTTCTTTTCTGTAACTCCTGTGCATGAAAAAATTATAAAAAGTGTGTTCCTTTTCCCCTATTGATCTGTCTTTTCTTATTTAATTTTCAGTCCTCAGGTACAAAACTAAGAAGATAGAAAAACATTTTTCCTCCTCAACTCATTTTAACCATCTGTAAATCAAGGAAATTCCAACTTACCTAACTGAAAATCTCTTGCCCTTTCCAATAAATTGTACTGGAGCTCCTTCCTTATTTTATCTCCTGGCATGGGCAGGAAATGGTTTCAGAGGACAGATGACCTTGAAGTCACAGGAGACAAGGGGCTAATGGGGCTGGGTGGGAGAGAAGTCCTTGAAGAACAAAGAGCTTCTGACTCCAGCAGGATTGTCCGAAAGCAATTTGCCACATAATTTCTCCACAGGTAAAATCCCTAAGGGCCAACAAATTAGCTGAGAAGGGAATGACTGCATCTACTAATTCTTTTATTTTTATTTTTTTAAATTATCTGAATTGTGCCCTTTCTCTGAGCCAGTCCATTGGATCAGCTGGATAGAAAGTCATACTGAATGAAGGCGTCATAATGAAACATATTAAGATGCTGTCCTGTCCTACCCATCCCCCCTTTCAAAAATTAATTAATTAATTAATTAATTAAACACTGAAGGAATTGATGACCAGTGACAGTCTCTACAGAACAGTATGGAAATCAATTAAACAGAAGCTGAAAAATGCCTCAGGGTGTAATTGATAACACGATGAGGCAGGAAAAAAAATTACAAGTATGGAGTCAAATCCAAAAATTCTTACTTAGAGAAAACGCAGAGGCTTCTCATATCCCACAGGACCAATCTGGAAAGCTATTAGTGTTTGGAGAAGCGAGAACCAGAGAATAATTGTTGTTGTTTGTTTATTCTTGACAGTTTTAAAGGACAATTTCTCTTGGGGGAAAATTTCTGTTTCCCACTTAGAAGTTCCTTCTAAATGCAAACCATTCTGGAAAAGTTTTTTTAGCTCTTTCTTGAACTTTGGAAATGGATTTTGTGTAAACTTGTGGATCTGTGTATTTAATTGCTTCAGTAGATTATCATTCTTCAAATTCAGAGGTTTAAAAACATCACTGGATATGAAACACAATCAGAAAAGAAAAAAAAAATCAATGTTACAAAGATTAGATGCCAGACCAGTGAATGAAAGGCCAGGATTTTGTCCATGGTGGTCTCTGAATTGAACAGCTGCCATTTTCAGTATTGAAACATATTCATTGTTGCTGTGATTTTTCATAAAATGTTAAAATGGTCCAAGTGCTTTCTTGAATTATAGCCCAGTCAGTTTAGGCCCTTAGATCTGGCTCCCAGATTTTCTTAGTGTGTTATCCACTAAGCCACACATACTGCTACAAAAATCTAAATTCCTATTAAAATTTTTAAAGTTGGTCAAAAGATTTTGGTTTTTGTAGAAGAACACAATTGTCTGTTGTTTCCCTTGCATTATTAAAGATTTAATGATTTCTAACATGAGAATTAAATTATTAATGCATTTGGTACTAACACTATATAGTATTTCAATTCTTAAAGAACTTTTCTGAATCATGAGGTTATTTCAGGGAAAATAACTCAGGAACATCAGATACCTGGAATGCATTGCTCTAAAATTAAGGTAAAATTATTGTACCCCATTAAAATTTGTAATCTCTTGTTAATGAAGTTTAAAAAGACAGCACATTTATCGCAGGGGAGCCTGGGGAAAGGAAGTAGTAATTATCAGAATATATGCACCAAATCATTATTCTACCTCATTCCTTATGCATTTAAACTGTCTCTCTCCACTACACAAGTCTTTTGTAATAAAAGCAGAAGATTTTGATAGCCTACTTAATGTAAATTTAGATGCAATTCACAGCTAGTTTTAAAAGAAGAAAAATCTTAAATTTTATTACCATAGTTCCCAGATTAATTAATGGCAGAAGGGTTAAAAATTCCAAATACATGTTGGTCTTGTTAACACATAATTGATTCCAACTCCTCAAAGACAGTTCTGCCTTTTTACGCCAGACATGTAGGTTGTAAAGTAAAGTAATGTTCGTGAGTAATACAGCATAGCAAGACAGGTCTATGCAGGCTTTGTTCATTGATACCTATCTAAAGTTCTTTTTAAAAAATTTTTTAATGTTTATTCATTTTTGAGAGAGAGAGACAAAGAGACAGAGAGAGAGAGACAGAGGGCAAGCAGGGGAGGGGCAGAGAGAGAGGGAGACACAGAATCTGAGACAGGCTCCAGGCTCTGAGCTATCAGCACAGACCCCGACGTAGGGCGCAAACCCATGAACTGTGAGATCATGACCTGAGCCAAAGTTGGCTGCTTACCCAACTGAGCCACCCAGGCGCCCCTTTTCTAAAGTTATTTTTAATCATAATAAAAACAACAAATACTTGAGTGCCTACTGTGTGCCAAGCACATTATAAGCACTATCTTGGGTAAACCCGACAGCAATTTTATGTGATATGAATGAGCATTTTCTTCATTACACAAATAAAAATCGTGTGACTCAAAGAAGTAACTTGTTCAAATTAATTCAGCTGGTAAATAGTATACCTGGGGTTTGAATGAGCATAGCTGACACTTGAGTCTATGGCTTATCACTGTGCAAAACTGCAGTCATCTGATAAATTTCTTCTGCAAAGTCAGAAAACTTTTCAAATTGGACAAGCGATTTCACTAACATTTTTCTTTCATTACTACCTATAAATGAGGAACCCGCCAGCAAAACCAGGCAAGAGCTTATCAGCTGCTTCACTTTTAGCAGAATAAGACTGTCAAGATATGTCTATATATTTAAAGTCCTGTATCACTTCTTCATCATGCCTATAGCAATTTTATGATCTATATGAGAAAAAAGTTCCCATCTCTCCCCTCTGACTGGCTGGCCAATCCATAGTACACTCCCCCGGTCATATCCCTATCTGGAAAAGCACAAGAACACAAAGACATTTCAAACACCATTACTGTGAAGCTTGCCTTAGCTTTCCCAAACAAAATGAGGCAGTTCCATGCCTCTGTATCTTACCACTCAGTTCTTACCTCCATCAGAGCAAAAACCACGGAACATTCTAAATTATCTGAGAGTGAATCATCTTCTTCGCTAGACCACACTCCAGGATTGTCTCTTAGTTTTCAGTGAATCTGTTGGTGAACACAGTAAATCTATTTTTCAATCTCTCATTTTTCTAAAACGTGTTGCAATCACTGATTATTATTGCAATTTTCTCCTCAAGAGCCGGCCTAAATTATTATTCTAAAAAACAAACAAACAAAAACAGTTCGTAGCTTTGTAAGTGGGAAAACCAAAAAATAGCCACAAGCAATTGATCACAAAGTCACAAATTGCCTGAAGTCTCTGCTTGAGGAAAGACTCTTGAATAATGGAGAAGTCACAGTACCGCCTGGTGTACCATTTCATACTACTCTGTACCACGAACGTTTCAAAGAAGTCTCATGATTGAGAAAATGCAAAATTAATATTTAGCCTTTTGCAAAGTAATTTCGAGAATAATTTCATTTTAATAGCCTAAAACAATGGTTATGAACGAGGAACCACTTTAGAAATTAATACATTGGTTGCTGAACCAAAAAAGTGATTAACTCTATATCATCAATTAAAATGTATGATAACACTGTATCACTTTCATGTAGAATAAACAATGAACATCTTGAAAACTGTAAATTATATACATCCCGTAGAACCTAAAATAAAAAGGAAATTAAAAGCTGCTTAGCAAAAGCAAACCCAGTTTTCCCTTAAGGAAAGACATAAAGAACTTTTTAAAAGACTAAAGATTCAGGGTGCCTGGGTGGCTCAGTCGGTTAAGCCTCTGACTCTTGATTTTGGCTCCGGTCATGATCTCACAGTTCATGGCATCAAGCCCCACATCAGGCTCTGTGCTGACAGTGTGGAGCCTATTTGGGATTCTCCCTCTCTCTCTCTCTCTCTCTCTCTCTCTCTACCCCTCCTCTGCTCAGGTGCCTGTGCTCTCTCTCTCTCAAAATAAAGAAACATTTATAAATAAATAAAGAAGCAAGCAAGATTCATATTTGAGCTCTTTCCTGATAATTCCTCTGAATCATTTAGTCTTATTGAAATGTACAATTATTACTTATGTTAGTAGAACATTCTCACATATATGTATGCTTGTGTGTGTTGATTTTTGGTTTTTGTAGCATCAGTGTAACCAGAGTTTTAAACTTTGTTATATCAAAAACGAATTATTTGAGATTTTAGCCAGTTCCTATTCTGCCTGGAGCCATGTCATAAAGGGTGGACGCAGACAAGATGTCGATATTCCAGACATGGAAGGCTCTCTGTAGTACAATGTAGTCAGAAAATTATATCTAATGATGTTCTCAGAGAGATCCTGAGGATTCAGGAAAGCTATTTCCTACCTCAACAATTTCTGAGATGAGAAATCCCAAGCTGGATGAGCACTCCACTGCCACAGATGCTACCGGGAAAGGGCTCAGAAGGGAGTTCACTTTTGCCACTGTGATGAGGTCTTTGTCGAGTTTGTATGTTCATGTGTAGACACATGCATAGCACAGGTGTAAGTGCCTAAGTGTTGTCCATAGATAAGGGAAGAAGGAAAAATATGCAAGCAAGTGCATGAATGTAATGTTAATGTACGTTCAGTAGCAGATGGACAACACAAGAGGGCCAAAGAGAGGGAAGCAGGGTGAAATGACTGCGTGGTGTACTACTAACCTCCATTCTGTCTTTCAGCATGCACGGGGTCATATTTCTTACCTACTCAAATAAATCTTTTATTCAACACCAGAAGCAATAGTATGTGTGATAGGGAGAAATAATGAGCCACTGCAGATATCCCTGCCCTAATCCACAGAACCTGTATATGTTACCTTACGTGGCAAAATGGGCTTTGCAGATGTAGTTAAGACCTTGAGATGGGGAGATTACCTTGGGTTCTGGGTGAACCCAATGTAATCGCAAGGGAAGCAGGAGGGGTAGAGATAGGGAAGAAGGTGTGAGGATGGCAGCACAGGTTGAAGGGATGTGGCCATGAGCAAAGGAACATGGGCTGCCTCTGAAAGTTAGGGAAGGCGAGGAATGGATTCTCTCACAGAGCCTCCAGAAGGAGCAAGGCTCTGCCGATACCTTGATTTTAGCCCTGTAAGTCCTATCTCAAAATTCTGACCTCCAGAACAGTCAGATAATAAATCTCTGTTGCTTTAAGTCACTAAGTTTGTGGTAATGTGTTAGAGCAGCCTTTGGATACTGTCTTTGTTAATTTTTTTATTGTGATTGCCATCATTCTCTTCAAGATAAATATGCATTTTCTTTCCAGATGGAGTGCTCTTTGTTAGTACCTTTTGTACCGTAATGTAGAAAAGTTAGTGTCAGAATATGCTCTTATACATCAGGGCATCTCCTTCAACTTAAAAGGTAAGAAATAGTTTAAAAGTCCTGAAATCTCATTCAGGAAATGCTATATGCTAACTCCTATGTCTTTGTAATACATGCTTTATCTCAGCTCAACTCTCATTCTCCTCCACACACCAAAAGAATAGGCAAAGAATTCAGATACTATGACAGACAACGATGCAGGGCAGTGTAAGTAGGGTGGCATCGAAACTCTGAACAGGACAGGGGTGGTGCATGGTTAAGTGGCAAACCGTGCCAGAAAAACTAGTAGATCACCAGAGATTTCCATCAGCCTTGCAGAACCAGTCATGAAGCCATCACAAAGTTCTGCTGCCTAAATATCGGGAACATGCAATGATAGTGAAATAGAAAATTAATTTAAGTTCACAATGACCTTCAGGAGACTAACAGAAAAACCAGTGCACCAATGTGATCTGCAGCCCAGCAAGCCTTATTCCGATGGGAAATCAAATTAGCTGTTCTCTCGTTATCTTGGAACACTACCACAACTTGGTAGACCAATTGGCTACCTAGGCAGGTGGGTTCACTCAAGCTTTGAAAGATTTCTTCTAAGGTCTTCAGTGACCCTGATAAGAACACGTAGATTTGGGAGTCCTTGAAGGTACCAATAGTTTGGGTAATGACTTGTCCCTCAGAATAAGTGCTTTTCTTCATTTTGTGTTTCTCTTCATCTTGGATCCAGCCCCATCAGCCTATCAACTCATTAGCAAATCAGCGGCCCTAATAGTAAAGTCTGCACTGAGAATTAATGTTAATATTCCCTATTCATGTGCTCTCCTACAAATGCACCAGGGATTATTCTTACCATTATGGTGATTGGTAATAGACCTCATGAGGAAAGGGGACAAATGAAAGGGTAAATGAATGATTTGAAAGGCCATGTAGAATTCTGGTACCTACCAGATGAATAGTTACATTTTTTCCTTACCCCTCTCCCAAAAGAGGTCTGTCTCTCCACTGGGATTTCTAACTCTAGGGGAAAAGATTGGATCTTGTTACAGGTTGGAAGGATACTTCCTCAGAGTCAGTAATAGTCCCTGTGTCTCAGAAGTTAGAACAACAGGGACAGAGAATATGCTGGATTGTCTGTGTGGGATACAACTTCGGTTGGACAAGAAAACCTATGTAGATTATAGTCAATTATATTCCTTGGGGCGCCTGGCTGGCTCAGTCAATTAAGTGTCCAACCTTAGCTCAGGTCCTGATCTCATGGTTTGTGAGTTCAAGTCCTGCATCGGGCTCACTGCTGTCAACACAGAGGCCGCTTCAGATCCTCTGACCCTCTCTCTCTATGCCCCTCTCCCATGTACACACACATACACACTCTCTCTCTCAAATGTAAATAAACTTTAAAAAAAGTATAGCTATTATATTCTTTAAGATGGCTGAGTTTATTAAAGGGAACTTTCAATTACTTGGGCAGCTGAAAATTATCTGTTATAGGTCCTTTATGTGTCAGGCACTCTCTTCATATTGGAGATACAGACATGATTAGGACATAACTCTCTACAGACACAGGTAAGGAGAGATACAATGTCATGAGTTTGAGTCATGGCTCCATCTCTGAGTAGCTGTCAGACTTTGAGAAAGTTCTAGTGTTTCTTTCTCATTTATAAAGTGAAGCTATTAAAATCCCTATCATCTGATTTGGGTAGTAGTTAGCTGTTGCTTCCACTGAGTAGCTCAGAAACCAGTGTGGGGATAAATGGACACACGGATCCCTAAATGCTACGAGGGAGGTATATGCACATAGAGGGAAGCACAGGAGACCTGGGTGAAAGGGGACTTGATAAAGAATTTGTGGATATGGTGGAAGGCCCTGCAATCAAGACAGCACCCTGATTTATCAGATTTAGGGACTAAAGTTCCCCTATGCTCACTTAGCCAGACAAGTTCTAATAGAGCATCCTATCTACACAGCCTAAAGGTGCAGGCTGACCATTCATGGTGCTCTTTCTTGTTTGAGAGTAAATTGGAACCAGTAAAATAATATACACTTATTTATTTATTCATTTATTCATTCAGCTATTATCTGTTCAGCGAAGTAACAAGCATCAGCCAGGCTGA
Source organism: Panthera uncia (assembly GCF_023721935.1). Lineage (NCBI taxonomy): Eukaryota > Metazoa > Chordata > Mammalia > Carnivora > Felidae > Panthera > Panthera uncia. Next base: position 12,875,484 of record NW_026057576.1, read on the forward strand.
GGGTTTTACTGAAATGCTAATGCTAAGACAGGAGTTCAGCTGCCCCTTACTCCAGGCATTGGTTGAGCCCAACTGAACTGATTAGCATAGATTACTTTCTCCTTTCTCCACATAAACCTGCTGGTGTAGATTCAATGTTAATCAAAATATACTTCAAACAATAAAATTGGACCAACTTAAGTAGAGAAACTGAGAAATAATTCCTGTAATTATAATAAAATTGCGATCTACTTAAGAAATTTAAATTACATTGGGATTCTCTAACCGGCTGCCCTTTGTTGACCATTTTATTAAGTGGCATAATTCGATCTGTATTAGTAGGCCTACATTTATCAAATGAGAAGCTTACTGTCAGATCAGTGTATATCGTATCCATGAAGCAACACTCCTTACTAAATTGCCTTAGTCTTTTGTATAATTTGAGTGATATTCAGGGCATATGACTTATTGGAATGTTTTATGGTCTTCTAGAATCCTAAATCCTTGTATCTATGCAACAGTTGTGTTGAGAGTCGGCTTCTCCCTTCTACCCAGTCCTACTTTTCTCACTTCTTTACAGGGTAAAGAAGTGCTCCCAAGAGCATTTCCCAGGACGCGCTCCGCAGGCAACTTTACATCTCAAAGTCTATCTCCAGGTAACCCAACCTAGCATGGGATTGTCAATCAAAATGACCCCTTTGGGAAGCTTTACACAAAGTTTAATCATTCTGTCCTTGCTCAGAACCTACGGAGAATTCCATTTGATGATCTGTTTTTAGAACTACAAGCACATTTTGTGCGAGATCTACCCCAAAGTGCCAAATTTTTACCATCTGGGGGTACGTATGTATATTTTTTGGAAATAACCAGAAGTTATTCTAAGCTGAGTCTAAAAAATAAGTTTTGTGATTAAGCTAGAGTCTACTATTTAGGATACAAAATTAAGTGCAGCTAAAATGGGTATAATTTGCCTAAATGGCGATCAGATTGGTTTGAAAACAATATCTAAAAAGATGCTAAAAAATGTTTTTTAACGAGAGCAACATCAGTGAAATAAATGTGTAGACTCCCAAGAGAATTACTTAGAATGATAAATCTCATGTCCATGGATAGCTTCCACCATTCATATTAAAAATGCCAGTTCCAACATTTTATAGTTATGATGAAGTTGCAACTATAAGACACTAGTTAGAGCCTATTATTCCCCCTCTAATTATACTTTAAGGACTAAAGAGCTCAATGGAAAAATGGGACTTTTAAGACCTATGTTGTAGGTTCTGAAGAAATGAGGAGGTGTAAGGAGAATTTGGTACTTTTTCCAATACAAGGGCTTGAGCATATTTGTAGGTTAACGGCAGGAATTCTGTCTTATCCATCTGCCAATCTCAGTGCTAACCCAGTGCCTTATGCATAGTAAATTGTTGTGCAAGTAACTAAGTTATTCAATTACAAGAAAAATGCTAGAGATAAGCAGCCTTTCTGGGTTGCAGCTGGTAAACAATATCAGAAATGATAAATAAAATATTATAAACATAATATTATTCCTTATATTTGTGTAGCTTATTTTGTGTATCTGTGTAGCATCCCTGTATTTTCCTTCAAATTCATATTCCCTTTAGTTATTAGCTGAGCCCTAAAAATTTAAAAGAACTCTATGCTTGTTTGCATAATACAAGGGGCTGACTCTTCAGCCAGTGTTAATAGTAAAAGAACCCAAGAAATAAAGTAGGTAGAGGTTATTGCAAAGACGAAAGAAAGGCTGAGTTATCCCTAGGGCCTGAGAGTGGAAGAAGGGAAACATAAGGAGGCTCCTCAGCCTGAAAACAGGCCCCAGGCTTCTCAAAGTAGAAAATGCTCACAGCTCACCAAACATGAAGTACTGATGTGGCTATAACCAACAGCATACAGTTAAGTGTCAAAAAGGATAGAGATGACAATTTGTGCTGCGCAGAGTAGGAAGGGCGGAGATCAATATACACCAGAAAAATCTTCGGGAGAGAAAAAGAGAAAGAGCTGTGGTTGGCAAGAAAGATCGGCAGATCATCAAGGACTGTACAGGATGCGCTAGAGGGAGGGAGCATTCCCAGCAGCAAATGAAGGCTCGGGGGCAGAAAGGACCCTGACAGTCTGGGGCTGTCCCATTGCAGCCACATCCTATTCATAAGGCATTGATAGAAAGTATGTGTACCAGACCTGGACCAGTCACTGGAAAAGCCATAGATGTGTATAGATGAGCATTCCCTCCAGAGTCTCCACAGCAGGGCTGCAGAGAAAAAACCGATACACAAAAACCATTGACCTTAAATGTAATTATCAGGGAACAGGGACTCAGAAAAGTAAGACACAAATCTGAGAAAGCCTCATGGAGGAAAGAACGCAAGCTAAGCCTTGAGAGGTGCTCAGGATTTTGATAGGTTGCTCTGAGCAGAAGGAAGAGCACCAGGGGCACCAAAAATAAGCATGATTTGTGTTCTGCAGGACAGAAAGGTCACACCGGATAGTAGGAAAAAGTGTGACTGAATACAATGAATATAGGGGCCAAACTGATGAGAGAGTCAGGGATCCGGGAAACAAGCTCCTATGCACCAGGGACACTCCCTGGTGACTGTTATCACTTTTCTTGTAGAACAACCTGCTGGCAGCTATTGCTTTTTCTTGCAGAGCAAAGCACCAGCCAAGAAGCAAGCCTAGACCCTTCAAATTAGTCCAAGACAAGATGGCTGCCAAGTGTGACTTTTCACAGACGTTTCCCCTCATTACAATGCTAAAAATCATCCCCAGAGGTGAAGACTTAACATGCAAATGCAATATATGATGTATGAATAAGCATGTTTTGTCAACTGTTCCTGTGTGCCCAACTCCCTGTATTTTCCCGCTGTTGTTCAGGGAGTCCATCTGGCACCTTTGTCGTGATTGTGTCTCCCTTCCACTGCAGCTGTTGCCCCAGTTAAGACTTGCCAGTGCTTTTAAATTTGGGGTCCAACCTTGTTTGTATAATTGCTGGGTCTAAGGATCCAAACCTGGTAACAAAATGACAGGGCTTTAAGAGAACAAGAGGACTTGGATTTGACGTAGATGGCGAGCAATCATGTCATGGAGGGTCTCCAGTTGGGAGACAGGAAAGCAGGCAGCTGCATTTGCCCAAATCAAAATTGATGAGGACCCACACTAGGCAGCAGACATGGGAGCAGAAAGGGAGATTCTAGCAAACATTTCAGAAAGCTCAACAGGATGACAAATTAAGGAAAAGAGTGGAAATAGAGATGACTCCAAAGGGACGCTGCTCACAGAAACTAGATTATTGGGAAGGGAACTCAGTCTAGGAAATATATAAAAAATTTGGTTTAAAATAGATTAAATTTGGCAAGGACACAGGCTCTGGAGCCAGAAGATCTTGCCTGTTTATTTCAGCCAGAGGCTCAGTCGCCTCACAGCCTCATGGAGATCCGTCTTCAGCACCTTTTTCACTGTAACTCTGTAGTCTGGTCTGTCATCCAACTGATCTCACAAAACCTCCAGGCTTAGACATGGAGCCAGGAGCAAAGCTGGCAAGACAGACTCTTCCTTAGTGTGGACGAGGCAGAGTTTTGCCAAAGCTTGTGCACTATTATTATTTTTTTGTCCAGATCATATATAGTAAACAATCACGAAATACTATTATTAGGTTCATTATAGCACATCTACTATGTTCTAAGTATTGACCTAGACTCCTTTTCTATCATATCTCACTTAAACACTAACCCAGTGTCAAAGATATTAACCCAATTGTTTGTTAAGCCGATTTGTTACAGAAAATAAAACAACTTTAGGGAGACTGAATTTCAAATTCACGAACTATAAAAGTGGAGCTTCTAACCCAGCTTTTTCTAAATCCAAAGACTGTGGTCCTTCACTCAAAGGCCCACACAGAGCGTGCTGGTCAAAACATAATTAAGAATACTTGCATATGGTATGATTTAAAATATATTCTGGGGAGCACCTGGGTGGCTCAGTCAGTTGAGTGGCCGACTTTGTCTCACGTCATGATCTCCCCGTCCATGAGTTCCCGCCTCACGTTGGGCTCTGTGCTAACAGCTTAGAGCCTGGACCCTGCTTTGGATTCTGTGTCCCCCTCTCTCTCTGCCCCTCCTCTGATCATGCTCTGTCCTCTCTCTGTCTCTCAAAAATGAATCAACATTAAAAAACATGTTTAATTAAAAAAAAAAATAAAAATATAATATAATAAAGTATATTCTGGGAACACAGATGAGAGGGAAGCAATTAATTGGCCAAAAATTCTACAATTTCATTCTTGAGAACTACCAAGACTAAATGGCTGCCATCTAGTTTTAAGGATTTACTGACATCTAAATTTTTAGTTTTAGAACATCTGTAATATTTATCATTAACTATTTTAATAACACTAATCTGTGTTTCAAAAGGTAATTTAGTAATAATCCACATTACATATTCATCCATAAAATCAAAATATATAGCCCAATAGAGATGGACAAAGGACATTTTATAAAGGAAAAATACAAATGGTCAAAAACTTAATTAAAAAGTTGTAATATCATTAATAACAAAAAAAAAAAAAACCCTGAAATTAAGGGAGATACCATTTTTTATCTCCCAAATAGGAGAGAGTTCTTTTTGGAATCCAATTGATGAGAATGAGTGAAAATTATCACTTCCATATACTGTTGATTAAAGTACAAATTGATATCATCTTTCTAAAAGACAAATTGCAATCAGAATCACCAGAATGTACGAACCCTTTGACCCAGAAATTTCTTAAGTACAAGTACCTTCATCGTGATGTTATTTAAAGTAGTAAAAAATTTTAAACAGCCTAATATCCAATAATAATTAATGATCAAACAAAGTTGGAGGAAGCATACAATGGAATGCACTGCGGTTATTAAAAATCACATTGTGTAAGAATATAAAATGACCTGGAAAAATGATTATAGCCCATCATTAAATAAAGAAAAGCATGTCTAAAAATAATGTTAGTATAATTCAATTTTGCTGATCTGAGCGGCAACTTCATCCTGGATCTTAAGAACGATTTTTTTTTTTTTAGTAATGGTAATATTTTCTTCACTGTGCTTCCCTGCGACTTCCACATTTTCCATAACAAACGTAAATGTTTTTTAATGATCAGACAAAAGTCATTTAAAAATCTGATTTTGTTAAATTATCCATTATAGATTAGCAGGGAAGCAAGGCCCCAATCCAGTTCCTCCAGCAGGACATTTGTTCCCTCTCTCCCTAAGCTCTCTCTACTCTCCCCCCTTACATTCCAGCCCTCCCCTTCTAAGAAGCGCACAGCTGGTTGCAGCCATTGTCCTGATCACAAACCTTTCCACAAGAATGCCATATCTTGGGTCACATTTGCCTCTTCTCCAACCCAACCCATTTATTCATTTTAAATCCAGCAAACAGTTATTGAACATCTATTCTGTGCCAGGCAATATATATTGATGCCTATGACACAAAGTGAAATAGGACATAGTCTGACTGTTACAGAGTCAGATGTGAATACATTGTATATATACACTTTGACTGGAGTTTAACGGGCACACGGGGGAAAAAGTTCAAAATCAGATCCAGGAGGTGAAGACAAGCAGGGAGGAATGCTCAGAGGCAGTGATACTAATCCTACAAAAAAAAATAGGAACCATCAGGAAAAGATATGGTAGGCAGAGGGGTACGCCTGTGTGAGGCAGAGGTGAAAAAAAAGCATATTTTCACAGGAGAGAGCCAAACGATAAGAGAATAAACTGAGGGTTGATGGGGGGTGGGAGGGAGGGGAGGGTGGGTGATGGGTGTTGAGGAGGGCAACTGTTGGGATGAGCACTGGGTGTTGTATGGAAACCAATTTGACAATAAATTTCATATTTAAAAAAAGTATATTTCCTGGGAACCTCAAGAATCTCCATTTGGCTACACTATAGTGTCTAAGGGCAAGTGTCCTTGGAAAAAAAGATGCCTCCGCCAAACAATTTGAGGAAACACCGTATGGTTATAAACTGTATCACCTCTGGTAGACTAATAGTGCACATTAACATATGAAAGGCCTTCAGTGGGAAAAAAGAACCCCTCTCCCTCTTTCCCCCTGTATTCCTAGAAACAAACTTTGGAAATATCGTACAGAGAAGAGAGGAGTCTAAAACACAAAGACCTTGCACATTAAACTAAGGGATTGGCTCTTTATCCTGAAAACTCTATGAAGGATGTGGACATTTACAGTTTTCAAACAAAGGAGTCACATAAGCAGTTTTGTGATTCAGAAAACACTGCTATGGCAGCAGTAAAGAGCATTACAGTAGAGGGAGTAGAGGCAGGGCGGAAACCAGTTCTCAGGAAGCTGTTACAGTGGTCAAGAGGAGAAGGAATATGGTCCTGAAACTAAGACTAGAGAAATGGCCATGGTCAAGAAAGAGATGGTGGTTTACAGAGAATCTGGCTTAAGGCAGAATATAGGAATTAGTAACAGATGGGAAGCATGGCGGAATCAGGGTCAATGCAGAAAATATCTAAGATGTTATCTGTGTCTTTGTTTCCTCCTAGGGTCACTGGAGGATGCAAAGTTAGGATTGGAGCAACAGTGTAACAAATTAAGTCTTGGACATGTCTCACACATTACAGAAAATGTGAGCTGGAGGCTGACAGAAAGATCTATGAACAATATGGATTAGGGGATCACCAGAGTATCGGTCATAAATGAAACCATGGGCTTTGGTGGGAAACATAAAGGGGAGAGGGCAGTGTTAAGGACATAATCCTGGGGAATACCAAAAGTTTGGCCCAAAATAATAAATCTATACGTGGTAAAGAGAGGTCAGAGGGGAAGCATGGAAACCTTAAGAGAGAAATGCCAGAGGAGCCAATGAAGGAGAGGCTTTTTAAAATTTTTTAATGTTTATCTATTTTTGAGAGAGAGAGAAACAGAACACAAGTGAGCAGGGGATGAGCAGAGAGAGAGAGGGAGACACAGAATCTGAAGCAGGCCTCAGAGCCCAATGTGGGGCACAAACCCACAAACCACAAGATTTTGACCTGAGCCTAAGTGGGATGCTTAACCAACTGAGCCACCCAGGCTCCCCAAGGAGAGTTTTTAATTTGAGGTTGTGACCATTAGGATCAAATATAAGGCAGATCTAGTGAGATATGAACTGGGATGAGTCTGCTGGCTTCCATGATTGTGGATAATCGGGGGCCTGTGTCAGAGCCTTGTCGCAGCGGGTGGGATTGGAAGTCAGACCACAGGGTCAGAGTGAGTAAGAGACAGAGCAGGGCTGGGTTTGTCCCTCAAAGAGCTGACACAGAGAATGTTTAGGGCTTAATAAAATGTTGGCGTTTTGGCTCTCACATGAGGGATAACTGACTATATGTTTCTATGTTAAGAGTGAGGGAGGCATAAGAAGGGGGTGTCAGTAGTAAAGGGAGGCTAAAGAAAAAAGAGAGGAGTTGATGGAGGAGTCTCTGGGGGAGCAGAGGGCATGAATTCACAGTGCCGACGTTGGAGAGTAGGAGAGTCCCTGCTCCTTTGAATTTGGGAGGAGGGCAGCTTATAGGTAGCAGGGAAGGAATGAAAGAACGTGGTCATCCAAAGATTTCAACTTACCCAGAGCAAAGTTTTGTAAAAGTGCTTGGAAGGCATGAAGGGGCTCGACAGAAGAAGGTTGAGTTTCAGAGAAGAATCAGTTCATCACCCAGAAGAAGCACAATGAAGATTCCAGCAATGCCAAATTTGCCTTTAAAGCTTCAGAAATTGCAATCAACTCAGCATTTTTAAAAGTTGATATTAGTTTTAAAATATAGGAGCACAGTTATCAAGACAAGGTTCTTCAGCTATAAGTATATGCTTACTTATATATACGGATTTTTGCACACATTTTTAAACAGGACATTTTTCTTAGGCACAGAGACTGGGAGAAATGTAAATATCAGAGCTTAGTGAACTTCCCTTTCGCTTTCTCCTCCCCCAAATCTGGGATCATTTAAGGCTTAAGAAAACCACAAATACAACAGAGACTATACTTTTCATTTACTACTCTTGTAAATAGTACTTTCAAATTTCCATGTAGTAAAGTGAAGTGCTATCCATTATTAGAGCCATGTTTCTTCATTTTCACCATGGATTGATTTCCTCTTAGGATCTCTCTCTAAGATAGTTTAAAAATTAAGATATCGACTAGGTGGGTGCAGATGAATTCATACCATCTGACATTGCCGCAGAAATCTAAACAACCAGGTGGATTCTTCCACCATGGCCTGAAGACAGAAAAGAACAACAGAAACTCCACACCTGGAGTAAAGATGCTAAGCCCATTTCAGAACTATTTTTGGTTCCTTGATTACAGTGAAATATGATAAGTACATGTTTTTCGAAGAGGAACAAAGTGCTCGCAGTATGAAGGCAAATCAAGAAAGGCGGTGCTTCTAAAATGAACTATAAACTCCACAACCACCACTTCTACCCTGTCCTTAGGTAAATACCGCAATGCTTTGTTCAAAGGATGGATTGTGTTAGCTGAATTGAAGAGGTTCAGATCCAGGAATCCAAGTGTAAGAGGAAAGCCCTAAAGAGCAGTTGTTCTGAGAAGACCAGGGCCTGGAGAAGAGCTTCAAGTCTCCACAATTCAGATCTGCTCATCCTCCCTACAAATTCAGATTTTGACATCTGAATGCAAGATTGCCATTTTGCCATTGCAACCCTACATATTTTTTAACTAAATGTGTCCTCTTGTGGGCTATTTTGATAGCTATATTTATTTTAATGCATTGTCTATATATCCCTTACATTATTCGGAATCCACAGGGGAGTTAACAATTTATAGAAAACCTTTAGGATGAAAGAAATACTCACATTTAATTTATTGGATTTGTGAATCTTCGTTTTTACATATGTTATTAAGGTTGTTGAAAGACAGGCTTATCTGTAACTATAAATGCCTAGGAGCTAGGTACCATATTTTCTCATTGAATTTTGATAAATGTCGTTTGATTTGCACTGAAACTTTTGGAAGACCATCTTCTTCCAGTATCAGTGAGAAGGCTTTAAAACCAGATTTGAAGAAGTCAGGAGCCATGAAAAGTCCAGGCAGCCAGAAACACAACTTCAATTGTGCCTTCTAAGGAACGTGGCCAGGAGGCTGCGGTCACCGTTGTGGTTTACTGTGCATCATCACCATGGGCATGGATACCACGAGCACCTACTGAATACAGGATGCTGGTACCATAGAGGCCTGCAACTTACCAGAGCACCATCGCTGCGAGTCAGCCAGACTTCCAAGCTGTTCTCAGGTATTTACATTATAGGCTCTGGATTCTATGCCCTGGTGAGGGCACTGGATGGACGAGGCATGTTCATGTGTTTACCTTCTAGCAGCCAAGGAGCTACTAAACCTAATATCTGTCTCCCTTCAACTTCTATGGGATTCTTTCCAAGTAGAAAAGCTAGGTGGTTGCTGGGCAGTTAATCCCAACAAATATCCACTACCAAGTACTACTTGGCACCTGGTAAGTATTTCTAAAAACTGTTTTGGGGGATGGTATAGAAACGTATTATTTTTTTTACCTTTTAAAAAAGGGTAGGAATTTTGTTCCAGAAAATGAGAGAGAAATAATGCTAGTTCTCTTTGCTTTTTAATGCCTCAAATATATTTCTAAATGACACTGCAAAGGCATGTTGACTGTATGGAAACATTTTGTAAAAAAAAAAAAAAAAAAGGTCAGTTTTCACACAAGCAATCTTCATAATTTGCACTTTAAGGAGAAAATAAAGGCATAGTAACTACATTAGAATAAAGGCTTTAATGAGCTAATGCATCCTAAGTTAGCCCTTGTGGACCTTGAAGAAAGAGGATGGAGCAACTGTGATACTCCCTGTTCCACCCCTCCCTTTAGGGGCCTCAAGGCCTAAGCAGACTTCTACAGAGAAGACACTCCGAAGTTGTGCTCAACCTGACCTACAGTAGAGGATAGACGAGGAGGAACCGTGTTCTCATATTCAAAGGAAGAGAAGTCATGTCTCCTCCACGGTCCCTGGACTTGTCAGTTCGTTCACTTGTTCATTTATCAATGATACACTTTATTTTTTTTTAAGTTTGTTTATTTATTTTGAGAGAGAGAGAGAGAGAGAGCACAAGGGAGGTGCAGAGAGAGAGAGAGGGAGGGAGAGAATCCCAAGCAGGCTTTGCACTGCCAGTGTAGAGCCTGACATGGGGTTCAATCTCACAAACTGTGAGATCAGGACTTGAGCCAAAATCAAGAGTTAGATAGTTAACCAACTGAGCCACCCAGGCACCCCTCTATGACACACTTTCAATGTGTTCATCATGTTGTGCCTCATGCCATGCATTGGTGAGCAAGGTAGACAGAATCCATCCTTTTCCTTCTGGCTGGCTTCTTTTCAGAGATGCCTGGCCCTCTCCTACAGATACAGATGTGTATTTCTTTGTAAGTGCATATGGCACACTCTTAGGGAGTGAATACAAATGAAGCAGAAGGTCTACACATTGATAGATTTGGATCAGGAGAATGCTCAGTTCAATCTGAAGAACAGTGTCACCTGACATAACCTTAAACAGGTCTTTTTCTCACTTGATCGGGTGATAAACTTACATATCAGATCAGGAAGACAGAAACCACTTTTGAAATTCAAGTTGCTTATATGAGCCATCCTTTTACCCCTGACAGTTGGCATTGGTTAAGAGAATAAGTCCAATCAAGTCAGAACGCTCAGTCCCAACTCTCATGATAAATTGTCACTTCCGCCGTCTCTGTGTGCTGATGGCTCTGGATTATGGTAACGAGTAGAGCACGTGATGAAGGTGGTGTGAGGCATCGATAGTTTCTTTTCTTCTTTAGAATCTTTCTTTTTAAAGAATTATCATATTTGAGCGATTCTTCATAAATGTCCTTAAAGGCTTTGTCCTGTGCTAGACACTAATCAAAACATTAGTCATTGAACTGCAGAACACATTTTCTTTTTTCTTTTTAATTTTTTATTTATTTTTGAAGGAGAGAGAGACCGAGCATGAGCAGGGGAGGAGCAGAGAGAGAGAGGGAGACATAGAATCCGAAGCAGGCTCCAGGCTCTGAGCTCTGAGCTGTCAGCAGAGCCCGATGCGGGGCTCAAACTCACAAACTGTGAGATCCTGACCTGAGCCGAAGTCGGACGCTTAGCCGACTGAGCCACCCAGGCGCCCCTGCAGAACACATTTTCAAAAATAGTCTGTACTGATATAGACTTGCTACAAAAATGGACAAGATAGGCAAACTAGAAAGAACGGATCTACATATATTAACTGATCAATAATGTGAGAAAGAACTGATCTTTAGTGTAAAACTAAGGGAACTAACCAGTAATCATGATGATAATGACAACTGCTAATGTTTACTGAGTGCTTCCTACATCCCCACATTATTCTAAGCTCCCGTGCCGTATAATTCCAGCCTTACCACCACCCAATGACGTATAAAGTGAAAGTACTCAGTGCCCTTGCGGCTGGAAGACTGCACCACACTGACTCTCCATTTAATTACAGAGCTAATGGAGAAGGTGGTATTTTAGCCAATGTTGATGGGATTAGGGGCTTCCGTGTCACGAAATTTCCAGAGATGTGGAAGGCAGGCAGGCCAGAAAATGCGACCACTGAAAAGAAAGAGAAGTACTATGTACGATGACATAAGGAAAACTAGGCAAGATAGTTTTCCCAGCTCCCAAATAGGGAGCTCAACCGTGCCTTGAGATAAAGGTAAGAGGGAAGGGTCTCTGGAGAAAACGATAGGGATTGATCATTTGCACTGAAACAGAAAAGAGACCAGCAAGACAAATGAAGAGAGAAATGCAGCTGGTGTGATCGCCAGAGAGGCTTGAGTGGCGAACATGAGCAGTTCAGGTTTTCATGGACCAGGTCAGGGAATCAGAGCCTCGTAGATGTAAATGATCAGATGGGAAAAGAATAGACACAGGGATGTAAAGAGACAGAACCAGCAGGCTAGTGTGACAGATTGGACGTGGGCAGGGAAAAACAACAAAAGAAGATGGCTCCAGGGCAAAACTGGAAAGAGGGACTTTGATGTCTGCAGAAATTTGTCTGCAAAGCTGCCCTTTCTCTGTCCCTTGTTCTTATCGATCTGGCCCTGTACCAACAGCAAGCACCCGAATTTTCAACATGTCCTAGCACCTTCTTCCATGTGTTCTGATCCTTTCATTGCTGGCATTGCTTAGCTATCAGCAGCTGCCATTCCCTGCCCCATGTTATTTACATCAAATCCTGTCATTCAAGGATCATTCAGCCAGATTCTACCCTCCACAGAAGAGACGCAGACCTCAAGGCCACAATTGGTTCAGATGGCTGCAGAGTTCACTGAAAGAGAAATGTGCAGCCCAAGGAGCCAAACACATCTCAGCAGTGTCTGGAGACACAAACAGTCCATCTGGGAAGGACCAAAGAACTGAGAGGCCAAGATGCTTGCGGTAGGCTGAATAACGGTATCCAAAGACAACCACGTCTGGATTCCTGGAGTTTGTAATTATTATATGGCAAAAAGAACCTTGCAGGGTGATTATATTAAGGATCTGGATATAGAGAGCTTGCCAGGATCTTCCACAAATGTAATCACAAGTGTCCTTGTATGAGAGAGAAAGAGGGAAGATTTGAGTAGAGACGAGAAGGCAATGTGACAGAGCAGAGATTGGAGTGATGTGGTCACAAGCCAGGGAACGTGTGCAGCCATCAGAAGCTGGAAGAGACAAGGACCTGATTCTTTTCGGGAGCCTCCAGAAGGAACCAGCCCTGCTGGCACCTTGGTTTTAGACCTCTAACATCATTTTGGACCTCTGTCCTCCACCACTGTAAGAAAATAAATGTCTGTTCTTTTAGCAATTTGTTAATGAAGTCATGGAAACTAATATTTAAAGAAACTATAAAAGAAACTAACTCCTCTCTCAGCTGGTGAGAGAGACAGTGAAGCCCAATTATTAAACAAAAAAAATTCCTCTAGCTGTGCCAACTTTTCAATATTGATCCAAAGAAGACAGCTTCCATGTTTTCTTTGAGAACCAGAAGAATACTTGAATGTATCTATTTCCAGCAGGGCCCCAGACATTTTTAATCCCACTTGCTTTCCTTTGGTCCGTACCTATTGTCCAACCCCAAGTAGTCAACTAGCTAATTACTTTGTTTTTCTGCAAGCACTGCCTGTTCTGCAACTCCCTACCTTTGCTCATGCAGGAACTCCCAATAGAACTGTCCTATCCTTTGTTCTCCATTTTTTTAAACTTTTCTTTCTTCTTTCTTTCTCTTTCTTTCTTTCTTTCTTTCTTTCTTTCTTTCCTTTTCTTTCTTTCTTTCTTTCTTTCTTTCTTTCTTTCCTTCCTTTTCTTTCTTTCTTTCTTTCTTTCCTTCATTTTCTCTTTCTTTCTTTCTTTCTTTCTTTCTTTCTTTCTTATTTCTCTCTTTTTAGAGTGAGAGAGAGCTTGCACGTGTGTACACAAACTGGGGAGGAGCAGAGGGAGAGGGAGAAAGAGAACGCTAAGCAGGCTCCACACTCAGCATGGAGCCCAATGCAGGGCTCAATCTCATGATGATGAGATCATGACCTGAGCCGAAATCAAGAGGCAGATGCTTAACTGACTGAGCCGCCCAGGCGCCTCTTGTTCTCCATTTTTAAAATGCCTTTCCATCCTATGACACAGCAGAAAACTTCCTTTTCAATCCATCCGTGTATCTATAGAATGAGTTGCTCTCTCCTTTGCAGTCCCATGGCTTGAGAACATTGAGCACCAATCACATTTATTCATTATTGACTTATCAGAAGATGAGCTCCTGGAACATGGAGACTTCACATCCACCTTCTCAGTAACACGTTTGCTATGTGTTGGGTATGGAAGGGGTGGTCGTAACTGACACAGAATTGAATGAAGACATGAGCCTTTCTGGTCTCCCCCCATGCCCACATTCCACGCTCTGCTTTTATCTTTTACCTTCCCCCACTTTAAAAATCAAGTTCACATACCCCGTGGATATCTTTAAGTTAAATGGAAAACTATTTCCTTAAGTTTAGTTATAAAATTCACATTACAAGAAAAATGAGTAATTGCAGTGATAGCATGTGAGGATAAACCAAAATAATTGATAATTCTGTCCTTTTGAAAACCTCCTATAAAACTGAATTTTGTTTCAGATGAAATTTGATCCCTTTGGTCACAACAATATTAACCCACTGCCTCTTTCTATTCTTAATAGTTCTATTTGGTCTGACACACATATAGTTCTAGGTATAAATAAGTAGGTATATAAATATGTACTATACATGCTGTGCATGTGTCCTGTATCTGGTACATGTAGTCACATGAGGCATGTGTTCTGTGTATGGGTAGGTGCATTTGTGAATCCAGATTAATGGTGAAGAAAGCATGAGTTTAATTTACTGTTCTGTCATTTATTCATTGCATGACCTTAGATAAATTCTTCAGAACGAGGTTCAGCATCTATAACTGTAAAATGGGGATAGATAAATAGCTACATTTTAGGTCTATTATAAGAACTATCAAAGTATGTAATAGAGTCTAGCATGTAGTGAATTTTCAGTAAATGGTATCTATTATTAATATTCCTCCCTAAATGTTCCCTATATTCGGGATTATGTTTCTATAACAACACTACCTTACGCAGTCCTCAAAGCAAATGGGTTACTGTGAAAAGATCATTAAGAAGTTGAGTAGATATGCCAGTGTCTTCAATCCTTCCTACTGCCCCTGACTCAACTGGACACCTACCCAACGAGATTCAGCCCTGCGTTTCCACTTTTCTCTAAGTCATTTCAGATCTAATCTTCCCCACTGTCATTCTGATTACAAGTAGCTTATTTGCATCACACGGTAAGTGATTCGAAAGTGCCTAATATTTTAGACCTTATCCTCTAGGAATTCAAATCTGGAAAGGTCAAAGTGATGGGACAGACTATTTTATTGGGGTCAGAAAAGCAGGGCTCATCAAAAACAAGAGGATCGATGCAGGGGAACATAAAAGACAAAAAGCTGAGCGGGAGCCAAGACTCACTAATGAACACAGCTTGCCGCCTTCTTCCCCAACTTCCTGCCTGCTAACAAGGCTGGGCTAGTCCAGGTCCTTGATCTGTCTGATGTAGAATCTGGACAATGGGTTGAGAGGACCAAACAGAAGACTGAGAAGAAACCTGTAAGAATAGTCGAGAGGTTTCACTATGTACATAATGAAGGACTCCTGCCAGGGGAACAGAGTGAAGAAAATCTCAGGCTGAGCAGTGAAGGAAGTTTGGAGTTTGTGATGAGAAAGGCTGCAGGGTCTTGGACAATTAAAAAGGAGCAGTCAATGTAGAATCGGATCCCCTTGAAAGTTCTTTAATAGAGACAGGTAAAAAAAAATGGATTTCCTTTTTATTTCTATGTTAACACTAACTGACCTTCTCCAACTTGACCTCCTTAAGACACCAGAAGCCCCTGGGTTTTTTGTAGGGTTACGTAAGAAAACAGAAAATGCATTAATTAGTGCTTGGTGTGAGCCAAGCAGTTCAAGAACCTTGTAGGGCTCTGACACTCTCCCTCCACCACTGATGCCAGCTACCAGCCAGTGTGGACTCTGGGGAGTTCGTCTCTTTCATGGTCAATACTCTGACGCTTTCCTCTTAAACAGCATGAAATCTAGGTTCCTGATTTAATTCTGCAGTTCCAAATTCTTAGTCCCAGCCTCGAGTCCTAACTACAGCCTTTAAATTGCATTCAAGTATGACTCAGCTGCTTTTCAAAAACTGACCTTTGGCTTTCTTGCTTCTTTGGCTCTCATTCTAGTGCTTGCAATTGCCCTGCTCCAGCTTAGTCTAAAAGCGGCCCCAGGATTCTTCCTCAGATGGAGGAAGTTTAGACAGTGTGGATGTTTTAATTAATCAAGGAAGGCCTCCTGGAGGGGAAAGAATTTGAATGAGGGCTTCGGAATGTTGGAGGGATCTGGACACAACTTTAAAGTAGTTGTGTTGATCGGAGTTTGAATTTACAGGGGTGCAAAAAGTTAAAATGGGTTGATAATAGGGCTTGCAAAGTCGCCTCAGTGAGGAAAATGAAAGCCACTGAGGAAACATTAAGAAAAATTCACATTCTGGTCTCTTTGGAAGTGTGTTTTTTTTTTTTTTCCTTGACTGACATGTAGTCCACCCCTCTCTGGGAACTTTGCTCCTTGGCCAGGAGGCAGTAGGTGAACCCCATTTTTCTCTACCATCAAACCTGCAAGTGATTAATTAAAACTAAGAACTGGATGGTCTTCGGGTCTGGTAAAAGAGATAGCAGGCTGGAGAAAAAGCAGCAGCTGTCTCCATTTTTCTACAGAACTCTTGCTGGAACAATTTTTCCCCTTTCTTTTTATTAAAATTTTTGCCAAAAGGCTGCTGCTCTGTCTGCCCATCTTTTAGCCAGGCATTTTGAGTGGGAGTGATTGAAGTGGGCAATTAGATTCTCCTCTGAGTTCCTCTTCATTTTCCTTTGGAGATATTTATCTCTTCCTGGTACAAAAAAAAAAAAAAAAAAAGGATTTTTGAACAAGGAGAAATAAACTCATTTCATTTGATCCTATTTGGATTCAGGAGATATCACGGAGATATGTGTTTCCTGATACAGTGATGATTTTTGAGAAGAAAACACAGGAACATTTTGATTAGGGAGCATGAGAGAAATTTATGAATATCTTCTTAGTCTCCTGTCCACTATACAGGGCTTCTAGTTGTGTCCCATGTACTTTCCCAGTGAAAGAGAAAAATGTTCAAAACTACATGTTTCCAAATATCCTAATTATCGGCTTTCTACATTGAATTCTCAGCGAATGTAAATACCACATCAACGTATTCATCCATTCATCTCTAACTTTGTCAATAATTATGCCAAAATGTAAATGACATCTCTACCCCCACCACAGGTGCAGAAGTGCCTACTCAATGTTCTTCCCTCCGACTCCAAATCTGATACACCAAGAACTCACTACTCTGAATTGCTAGAACATTTAATGAGAATGGTATACTC
This sequence comes from Panthera uncia, assembly GCF_023721935.1. NCBI lineage: Eukaryota > Metazoa > Chordata > Mammalia > Carnivora > Felidae > Panthera > Panthera uncia. Next base: position 12,892,510 of record NW_026057576.1, read on the forward strand.
TTGAATGGATACTGCCAAATGCTGCCTAGGTTTACTAAAGGAAGAATTGGAACTTGGTCACAGCAACACCCAAGGCACCCTGACATCTCAAAACAGACTTCACAGACTTCAGAAGCTTCCCTGTCGAGACCAAAACATATTTCGTGAGTTGACTCTGGCTTTGTTGCCCTTCATTTCCCAAATGATCTTGGTGCATGATTTTAATTTACTAAATTAAAATCCAGTAAACAGGTATTTCCATCTTAAATTACCAGGGCCATTTTAAAGAAATCGTAGAAGAGATGCATTGCTGTTTTATCAGTTGGTGTTAACTTTGTACAGTTCGCTGGTCATCCCATCCTCCAGTGTTGAATCGTGTGAAGAAGTGGGTGATCCTGCTAAGTCTTTAAATCATCCTTTCAGTACCTGATGCTCCCTGTAGGCTCACACTGGAAATATCTGTATCCTGTGCCCAGTACCCTCTCCATGGCCCATTGGAGGCACATGATCGAAGGTCATCACTGCAGCCTCTATAGAGAGGGAGGGTAGCGCTCAGTCATGTAGAAATGTCCTTAAGGCTCTCTCACGCTGAAAGTCCTGCTCATGAAGTGCTAAACTTTCTTTCTTTCTGGGAAGTCATCATTTTACAGGTGAAATTACACACAGACTATTGCTGGAGTGAATTTCTAATCTCAGCCTGACCCTTCTCTTACCACTCCACCTTGAGCTGCCCCATCTTCTAACATCAGCCAGCCTGTGCTTAAGGAATGTAAATCAATTTAAAAATAAGTACAAGCCAATCAATTGCTAGGGTAAATCTGTTGTCACAATTATTTTGAAACAAATAGCACCCAACATAAGGCTTTGCCTGGAAGACTTTTGATAAACGTGGATTGAATCAGCAAACATTCTAAAATAAGTGAATATTAATGATTTTTGCATCTATCCAGGGTTTGGGTTATCTGTCATAGTAGATTATTTTCACCATTTCTCCCTTCTATCGGTTAGGTAATTGAAAATGTACTATAATCTGAGTTGCCCTAAGAACACACAAAATGGTAATCAGAATGTCAGGAAGGAGAATGGATTATCTGCTTTGCAAAATCTGTGTTTTATCTTACAGGGCTCTCTGGGTTGTTGTTGTTGTTGTTGTTGTTGTTGTTAAATTTTTTAGTGTTTGTTTATTTTTGAGAGAGAGATGGAGCACAAGCAGGGGAGGGGCAGAGAGAGAGGGAGACACGGAATCCAAAGCAGGCTCCAGGCTCTGAGCTGTCGGCACAGACCCCAACGCAGGGTGCGAACCCATGAACTGTGAGATTGTGACCTGAGCCAAAGTGGGATGCTTAACTTACTGTATGCAAGGTTGGGTAACCCTAGAGGGCAATCAACTGTGATATTAAGGATTTCTTGTAACTTTTAGTGGTACTACTAAAAAAAAAAAGGTAGGAAGGAAATAACATTTATTTAGTAACTGCAACATACCTTTGCTTTCACATATGTTAGTTCACTTAATACTCAACCCAATTTTGGAAAGTATGTAATGTTATTTCCACTTTAAAAACAAACGAACTGAGACTCAGAGAAGCCGTTGAGCATCAATTTGCTCATTCAAGCCTCAAAACAACTCTGTGAACTAAGTAGTACACCTGACCCCATTTTACAGATTCAGAAAACTGATTTCACAGTATTAATGGCTTACCCAAAACCACACGGCATGTAAATGAGATGGTATGAATAGAAATTAATGATTGGAAAAATAGGTCAAAGAAAAATATAAGAAACAAAGATCCTTTGGCCATGAAATCTCCGGGGCCATGTGTGGTTTTGCTCACTATTTTATCCCAGGGCCTGACTCTTAGTAGTAGATGCTCAGTAAAAATTTGTTGAATGGAAGAGTAAATGCACACATAGTTATGGTTTCAGTCTGTGATACAGAGGATTGTAGCCAATTGTCCTTCATCGTCGCTAAGAACAGCCTGGGAGGTTTAGATAAGATGAAAAACTTCCTGATACTGAAATGTATTTCTGGAGGATATTAAAATTTATATTCTGAAAGTATATAAAACTAAGATTTCTCCTGATCAAAATTCAATGAATTTGATATGCTCCCACCTACAGAATAAGGGATTGATTAAGTTCATCCCTCATCCTTTTGAGATAATCATTTATTCTTCACTGTGAAAGACCCTATCCTAGCACATAAAGGAAGGGCAAGCATTCCTGAACAAAAGCAGTTTCTGAGAAGAAATTCTTGCCAAACATATTTCATTCAGAGTGATCCACAAAGAGGGCGCATGTGTTCCCTAATTGCAGGTCTGTTGATTAAGAAGGTTACAGCAAATCACTTTGGGGTTATTCAAAACTATAAATTTCACAATTCCTTTAGTTGTATTTATAAAGCTGCATGAGCTAAAAACATCTGTGGCCTCCATCTAATTTTAATGAGAGATTTCCACAGACTTTGTGATCCTCAAACAATAACATGGTCATTTACTAACACAGGTAACCCTTGAACAACATGGTTTGAACTGCACGGGTCCACTTACACATGGCTTTTTATTGATTGATTGATTGATTGATTGATAAATTCTGGTACAGCACTATAAATGTATTTTCTTTTCCTTATGACTTTCTTAAAAACATTTTCTTTTCTCTAGCTTCCTTTATTATAAGAATACAGTATTTAACACATGCAACATACAAAATATATGTTAATTGACCATTTCTGTTATTGTTAAGGCAGTCAACAGTAGGCTCTTAGTAGTTAAGTTTTGGGGAACTCAAAAGTTATACGTGGGTTTTCAACTATGCAGGAGGTCAGCATATTAACCCCTGCATTGTTCAAGGATCAAGCATGCTGATCTGGAAAAGGTAATGCTTTAAAGGAAATATGAATATTAAGGTGCTGTTATCAAAGCTAGCATCTTCCAAAAGTGAATGTGGTTCAAGCATCTTTCATTCCCTTTGTCTGTGGTACAACCTGGATCACATCTTTCCTGATAGTGATACATTCCTAGGTCTGGCATGGCATCTCCAGGGGGTAGAGCTTCAGCAAAATTTGCCAAATGCATGCATGCATGAATGAATGAATGAGTGAATTCCAAGATGACCAAATACATTATATTTTTTCTGATTTTTTTTAGGTAAGAAATAGGAGTCCAGGACAAATTAAAACTTTGCCTATAGCCACAAGCAAGACAGTAGCAGAATACTAAGTATGAAAAGGAATGAAATCTGTAGAATCAGCCCCATCGTACTAGCTTTTAAATCTGCCTTTCTGTGGGAAGCTTCTCAATCAGCCAAGGCTGAGTTGGGAAAGAGCAGTTGAGGTGATTCATTGACTTTTACTATTGAATATGGATTTCACAGGCAATAGAAAAGCCAAGAAGCCTATCTGGGGACAGTCAAGAGACTAGAAAAGGCAAGAGGTGTTCAGGAAGAAGATGGTGTTTGCAGAGCCAAGGTGCTGTGCTGCTTGGAGAACGTTGGAATGACAGGGACCTGCCCAGTGGAACCTGGAGTCATGCAGGAAACTCAGCAGCTACTGGAGTGAATGCCCGTCCAAACAAAGGAACGGAAAGAGAGACAGTGATTTATTCCCTCAACTTGCCCTTCAGTTCTCCACCGTGCCTCTGCAGTGGCCTCCTTGGGAGCCAGGAGACAAGACAGCTTTGGAAATATCGCTCCCTGACACACAGTAGAGGACAGAGAAGGGCAGAGGATGCATCGGAGGGAAAACAGGCGAACAACTCCTACACCTTCTCTGATGCCTTCTGACGGAGTTAGTGTCTTCCTCCTATGGACCCTTACAGCGCATTAGGCAGAGAATTATTAGGACACTCACGCTATCACATAGTCACGCTTTGTTTACATATCTGCCTCAACTTCTTTCTTTTCGTTCCTCCAGCACTATTCTGGGATATTGCAATTTTTGAATAAAATATTTTTGAGTGAATGAATAAATAAATGATTGATTTCATTCAATTTCAGCAAATGTTAATTGAGCCCTTCCATTAGGCCACGAAGTTCCAATTGATTCCACCTAGGTCACCTCATTCATAGAATGTTCTGAAGGCATTCTGGCCTCCCACCCTCTCCTATCCCAAACAGTCAATTCTCACCAATCACACTATTGGTTGGCAGTGTGTGTGATGATGCATCAGCACAGACACCTTATTTCCATGGTTATGAATATTAAAATCCAACCTATATTAAGCCTGACGTTACACATTACACTTGGGACTGTGTGGTTACAAGGATGAAAACTCATGGCCTCTCCACAAAGAGAGTTTACTCTGGTAGTGGCACAGAGGGACCATCGAGAGATCATTTTCATGCCTTTGCTAAGTTAGAGTTATGCAAGGATTCTATGGAGTCAGAGTTGGCATTTCACCCAGGCTGAAAATTCAGGGAAGCTTCTGAAATCTTGAAAGGTAAGATTGAATCAGGTGAAAATAGAAAGGGAACAGCGAGAGCACAAGCAGAGTTGTAAAATTGACTTCAGCATGTTGTCCTGTATGGCTAGAGATGAAGTGTGGGCGTGGAGCCTGGGACAAGTCACAAAAATATTGTAAACACTTAGTTTGCAGGCAATGGGGAGACACTCAAGAGACGCTCGTGTCGCATGGCTCGTTCTGGCTGCACTGTGGGAGAGAGATTTAAAGCAGATTGGATGCAGTAAAGGGTCATACAAATCCTACAGAAACGGGCAGACAAGTACCCAGAGCCCATCTGCAAGAATGCATTCATAACAGCATTGCTTCTCCTAATGCAAACCTGAAGACTAACTAAATGTCCACTTTTTAAAGTTTTTGTTAAAAACTTATTTCAAACTTTTATAATATTACGTCAAAAAGTGATTTTGTATCTGTGTTTGTGTGTGTGTGTGTTCTCTATACTATTTTTGGAACAGATTTCACAATTCAGCAAGGATGGATTCAAGGTCTACAAGCCCTAGGTGCTGGATATGAAAGTCAAATCTTAGGGCTGTGAGGGAGACAGACAACCCTGTGTGGGGCACCTCACCCAGTTTGGGCCAACTCATTATATGAGACTGCTAGCATCCTATGGTTCTCTCTGGTTACAGAACTGCAACTCTTTTTTCCCCTGAGATTTATAGCATGTGCTTTCTTAAAGTGTGGGGGTGTGTCTGGTTATACCTGCCATTCTTTCTCTCATTGTAATCATGTTGTGATGATGTGGTCACTCTCTCCCAAGTTCTCGCAAATTCCCCACAGAATCAGAAGTAAATTCTTATTTCCAGATATTGGGAGTTTAATCCACACTCATGGGCACACTATGTTTTCTATGGACTGAGAGAGAGACATTTTTCAGCCAAAATAAAATTAAGTGTTTATTATGTGCTCTGGAAATGGTGACTATCTTAGCAATTTTGTATCTGTGGTGGCATGCATGGCATCTGGCCCATAGTACATGGTCAGTTAATGGTTAGCGAATTTGAAAATCAAGTTCTATTTCACAAATTCAATTTCTTAACTGAATAGGCAGACCTCCCCATTTCCAACCGTCTTATTTCTCACCTTTGTGCTAAATTTTGTATTTTTAAACAATTTTTAAATCTATTCTTACTATCTCCCACCAGGATAGACATGCTGTGCCATATGCTAAAATGATTCCAATGTTCTATGAGCTATTATGAGTTGAAGTGTGCCTTTTAGAAAGAATATTGAAGTCCTAACCCCCAGGATCTGTGATTGTGGCCTTATTAGGAACAAGGTCTTTGTAGATTATCAAGTTAGGATGAAGTTATTAGAGTGGGTCTTAAGCCAATAGACTGATAATATTACAAAAGGGAGAAATTTGGATACAGACGTGCTCACAGGAAGACCGCCATGTGAAGAAGAGATCAGTGATGCTCCTATAAGCCAAGAGACACCAAAGATCATCTGCAAACTGCCGGAAGCAAGGAGAGAGGCAAGGAACAGATCCCCCCTCTCCGACCTCAGTAAGAATCAACTCCATCCATCCCTTGATCTTGAACTTCCAGCCTCCAGCGACAATGGTGAGATAATAAATGTCTGTTGTTTAAGTCACGTAGCATGTGGTACACTGTTATGGTAGCTCCAGGAAAGGACTACACGGCTCTTTGGGACTACCAATTATAGTTCTTATCTATACTTCTCACTTTAGTTAAATACTCATGTATCCATATCCATTTGTGATTGTGAAGTTTTTGATATCAAATATTATGTCTTAGTCATCCTTGTGTCTTGATAGCCCCAGCACATGCTCATTACTGATTTGAATTAATCGTGTTCTTAATTTACCCCCCTAGACTCCCGTCCATCTCAACTGTTTTTCCTTGGAACAGTGTGTGGTCTTCTATTATTTTGGTTCACTGAATCATAGTGATAGCTATGAGATAATTTCTGCTTCCTTGTGTTAACATTTCAAGCTCATTTTGCTTGAATTCCTTATTGTTCTGCACTTACATGTAACAAGTTCAGCCACAAGTTATTGCTCTTGCCCAGTTTCCCTGCTGTTTTCTCATGAGCATAAATGGACACCTCTTGAACTTCCATTTGTTGTTTTTGTTATGTTTTAGTTTTTGCTCTTACCTAGTCTCATTTATAGAATTGTGATTTATAGTTTCATTTGCTTAACAATTTCTTCTTTCTACTTCTTAAATTAAAGCATCTTAATTTTAAATCCCTGATATATGCAAAGCACTGTACTAGATGCTGAAGATGCAGGGATGAATGAGATATGGTCCTTGCTCTCAGGAGATCAGTCAGCTACTTTCCTCAACAATATTTTCTTCCTAGTTCTCGTGGAATGTGATCTGCTACTTACCATTTTCTTATCATAAACCACACACCAGAGGATCAAATTCTTTTATTTTCTTACTTATATCCTGCTGTCCAATTATGTCCTGTATCTTTTTATCTCTTTTTCAAAGTCATGACTTTGGAAGAAGAAATAATATATTATGCCAATAAGCCCATTAACTTCTTATTCAAATCTTCCAAATCACTAGGAATACATCTTAAGTTCATTTTTGCAGAAACATCCATTTCCAGCTAAGTATACAAAAAGCAAATGCATTGGGTAGTTGAAAATAGGGGACACATTGGGTTTTGTCAGACAGCTTTTCACTCTCATCTTATTACCTACATATTTCTTGGTGAGGAGTCATCAAACATTATCATCACTCTGTGTGTGTGTGTGTGTGTGTGTGTGTGTGTGTGTGTGTGAGAAAGAGAGAGAGAGAGTGTGTGTGTGTTTGGGTGGCAGAGGGAGTGAATGTGGGTCACTTCCTCCTGAGGTTCTAGCAGGATTCTACTCACTGGCTAATACTTAGAAATTCTTCTTAATATTCCCAGAAAAAGAGAACATTGTTTCCTCTTCAAGCAGAGTTTTAAGTCATGCTATAAAGTTGATCATTTTTTTTCTTGTCTTTTTCCCCCAACGTCACATTCATTCACTCCTATACCTCTCAACACTGGTATTGATTTTCCTGGTACTCCCTTGTACTTCTTTAGAATATATTTTTATTTTTAGCATGCTTCCTGAATTATTTTCTTTTCATCTTCTCTAGGGATATTTCATTCTCCTTAATATGCTGGAGCACAGAGGTACATTCCTGGCATCCTTTAACCTTCTTCTAAAAGAAAGATTAGTATGCATTTAGAGCACACGTAACTGATGACTATCTCAGCAGAGAAGACAAACATAGCACATATTCTACAGGTTACTAGAACAGGACTCTTAGTTCCCACAGTAACCATAACCAGAGGAGGCCAACTTTCAAGGCTACCACATAAAGAGATCTCAGAATGCCCATGTTGAAACAGAAATACATCTGCTCAGCACAATACACATGGAAGGGAACTTCCAAGTAGATGTTGTCATAGTCTATCATGTAGGAAGACCCTAACTGAGAAAGATATTTTAAAACAATGGCATTTCAAAGTCAAAATTTAATTGGTAGATGGAGTTATAATCCCCAAAATTTACCTGCAGAGGTATAACTTTTTTTACCCTTACAATATTCTTTTCTTGGAGAAAGGAGACATTCACTAACTATTTATAATGCCTTTCGCATGAAAGATAAGGCCCGGATTTCTTTCCTTGTGTTTCAAGAACTTCTCCCTCAGTGCCCTAGATTACTTAACTTCTTTTGGGCACAAATACATTCTAGCCCTCCTTCAACACTCCACTGGCCACCCATTTCCCACCTCCCCACCTTTCCAAACTCAGCCATTGCCTGAGTGTGTCTCCCCAAACCACCTCCTTGAACTGAAAGCTTCTGAGGCTAGTACACGATGCTTTTTCCCACTGGTCCGTGTGCACAAAGCAAGGCACTTTCTGCTCTAATTAGTCAGGCTTGGACTCAAACTCTGAGTTTCTTCTATTCTTCACTCTTCATTGTCTTTAACATTGCAAAGCCCATTATAGTAGACCTATTCCCAATGGTTTTTCTTGTTTATTTGTGTCCTCTTATGGGAAAGTACATATTATATTGTAAGTTCTTAGAAAATGAGGATAATAACGCCTCCAAAATCTTCTCCACATGACCCACACAAAATAAATTGTTGGAAGTAATGATGCCTCCTGTGTGTAGGAATGAGAGGGTCCTTCTCAAATAGACAACTGTATTTTGAAGACCTTTTTAAAAAACTGCATTGTACTATCTCAACTATATAGTTTTCAATTATTCTACACAATTGTTCATAGGAGCCTTTTAAGCTAAATCTGACCAATCTACAACTTGTCTATTATTTATTTGATTTTCACAGGGTCCCTAACCTATCTATGGAAAATAAGGTAAATAAATAAATGCATATATCATATGATTAGTCAAGAAGATTATTTTAAGAGACTTGATCTTCAGCTCCAAACCCACTGGGAATCTCCCCCTCATGGCCCCCAAATATCTGAAATTAAATATTGTCATAAAGTCTTCATGTCTTGTCAGTGTGGTTTCCCTGGCCTGCCATAAATTCCCCTCTCTTTGTTCAGGTCCACTAGGGAGATCTTATTTACTCTTCAGGATACTGTTGAGACAGGATCTCCTTTGTGAATTGTTTCCTGACATTCCCTAGCCCTCCTAAACACTTGGGAACTGGTCTATCATTGGTACTCTGTAGTTCTTTTTATGAATGCCTCTGTTGGTTCGCTTCTCTGTCCCAATTTGTCTATGTTCTTTTTGAACACAGAGACTATTTCTATTCAGCCCATCTACTCACTTATTCAGTTAACAATTTCTTTAGTACATTATCATGTTCAGACACTGTCCCATGGGAGGGATTAAGCAGGGAGCAAGAAAGCCATGGGCTCTTCATAAAAGACCTTGTGGTCTAGAGGGCAGGGCAAGTAATAGGCAAGAAATAATATCAAAGTATATGATATCCTCGAAACCTGGCAATATAAGCTCTCAAAAAATGCTGATAAAATAAGTTATTTTTTTCCGGAATCAATAAGCACTCAGAAACATGGGACAGAAGGTACTGCATAAAGTCGATAGTCACATAAAGAAAATATTTTATCACAGGACCTGGTTGGTATGAAGTTATAAGAAAGTGGTGATGGATTCTTGGCACATATCCTACTTGGCATCAGGCAGAGAAAGGTAGATAATCAATTGTCAAATGCTTCATTCATATTTTTGTTGTTGTTGTTGCCCAACCAACGGTATTTTCCACCAAAATTTAGGAATGTGAACATGCCACACTGGCTGCAGCTAGAGACAGAACTCCAGCCAGAGAAAAAGAAAGACTCCAAGCCAATACAAAAACACCTTAATTAGTCGTTTCATTTCAAGATGTTGAATCAGCTCCAACCTGAGGAAACCAAGGCCTTCAGAGTCAGAACAGCTTAAAGAAGAAGAAAAAGATGTTTCATTTATTTAGAACTTTGATCTGAATCCAATTTGGAAAGAAAAACCTAAAACCTTTTATAATAATAAACTGGAGATAATAGAATGCTGTTTTCGTTTATGTAAGAAGACATAGGCTTTGCATGAAATCTATTTTAAGATCTTTAAAATTTTATAATCAGGGTAGGTGATTAAATAGTTATATTAAATGGTTTAGCTAATATTCAGCATTACTTCCCTTGAAATATTCTGTTTAAAGTAAGCTGTTTGCATGCTCCTTATTAAAAGCATGATTTTAAAAATCTTGGGGCTGAATAATTTTCTACTGGCAGATAGTTCTGAAACAGAGAATATATCTGAAAGAATTTGGAATTGGTTTTTAATTTTTTTTAAATAGCAAAAACATGTGATCAAGGGGAACTTTTAATTCTTAGATTGCAAGAATGAATTGATACTAATCTAAATAGAGACTTAGAAGGAAGGTGTTTAAACATGATCTCCTGCCTGCAAAACCTCAGTCTTACCTTGAAAACTAAAAGATGGTAAATATTGATCTTTATTATGCTTGAACTGGGAGAAGAAAAGAAGAATAAAGGAAGAAAGGAGAAGAGACCTGCTCACAGAGGATGTTACAGGTTAATAAAAAAAAAAACCTGAAAGCAATTTATAAGACATTTAGACCCAGGGCGCCAGGGTAGCTCAGTCAGTTAAGTGTCCAGCTCTTGATTATGGCTCAGGTCATGATTTCATGGTTTGTGAGTTTGAGCCCCACGTCAGGTGCGTGGGGCTCTGTGCTGTCAGCGCAGAGCTTGTTAGGGATTCTCTCTACCTCTCACTCTGCCCCTTCCCCACTCATGATCTCTTCTCAAAATAAATAAATAAGCTTAAAAAAAAATTTAGACCATTCTAATTATTTTATCAACATCCCAGCAGGTGTAAGATTTCAAAATTAATTATAAAAACCCAAAAGGATTATTTTCTTGTCTACACTATCCATTATCTAATTAATTTAAATTCAATGAAATTATATCAAATACTTCATTCACAACATCTCTCCTTACATAGCCAACATCATCCCCCACACCAAAAGGCAGACTCTGGGGAATGAGAAGTCCTTCCATTATGAAATTTTCATCTTTCTTCATTCATTAATAACCATCTTCCAAATATTTGCAGTTCTCCAAATATGTCATGTTTTTAATGCTTGCTTACTTTAGTATATGTTGTCCCACCTGTCTGGTCAATCCTAACTCTTCCTTCAAGCTTTCAATGTCCCTTCCTCTAGAAAACCTTCCTGATATTTCTTCTTCCTCTGTGCTCTCACAGCAGCTTATAAAACCTTCCCCATTAGTTTATCAGGTTTGGTTCATTTACATGACCATTTCTTTTAGTAGACCCCAAAGGACATAAACTAGGTTCCTTTCATGTCTGTATTTGCAGAGCCTTGGGGGCTCCTGTAACTGAATTAATAAGTTGACAAGAGAAATAGAGGTGGAACTGGAGACCTCAGACCTTGAGCAATATGTTCACCTTGTAAGCTTATCTTCCAACCTGTTGGCCACAAACACTTTCTAAACAGAAAATCTCTCTAGATGTTTTGCAACACAAAAAGCAAAGGCATATTTGGGCAGAATCAAATTCACTTCTTCCATACCCATTCAATGAACAGAATAGATGGTAAAAAAATAGTATCAAAAGAATACTAGTTTATACTTTTCTGAAGTAGAAATTACCTCGTTAAGCATAGACCCATTAATCCTTAGATTTTAAAGAATGAATCGTTTTCATCTTTTCATCAATTAAAAAGGCACTATTTAGAACATTATATGCCCTTAAAAATTTTCGTTGGCATGATGAAACATATCCAAGAAATAAAATGACATAATTCATACCTTACAAATACATCAGAGAATAATATAAAATGATGCCATGACAAGTAACGTATAAAATCAGTATTATCATTTTCAATCCCATAATAATTCCTAATGGCCAGTAAAACTTCTGCAAAGCTGCGTTTTGCTATCTTTATTTGCTTGTTTTGTAAAATATGGGTCGAGGGGGGAGTCATATTAACAAAGCCCTGTATGCCTTTTTAAAACATGTTCTCAAAAGCAGAAAAAAACATTTTACTCAAAGAAAGCAAATCTGGAAGAGAATTACATGCAAACGTGGAAGCTGAACTTTGAAGCCCCACATCTCACTTTTATGATGGAGTCTCACAAGCGTCCCCACACTCAGGGCAGGGAAGCATCACATTTCGTCATGCTCTTATGCCAGCACTCATATGGCTAGCATCTACGGGGCCATCATTAGCCTCCTGCACCTGCTGTCGTTCGATATCCGTCAGTCTGCTTTTCGCACCAGCAATGTTGCCTTCTCCACGGCTCACAGCGCACCTTCTCCTCTGTCTTCGCCTACCAATCCACTCACTGCCGCCATCACCTGGTGCACAAACTTCTACAAGAACCAGCCTCCTGGGCTCCTCAACTGCTCCAATCTATTCTTTCTTCTGAAGCAAGCATGATCGCTTAAAACTACAAACCTGACCATATCCAGGCTTAAGGCCTTTTAATGACTTACCTAGGAAGTTTAGATAAAAACCTGAGTCTTCAAAGATGTTGCAAGCTTCCTTTTGACTCTTCGTGTCTATCTCTGGTGCCATATCCTACTCCAAGCCCTTCTTACTCCTCATCTCCAGGAACTCTGGTTGTCTCAGTTCCCTGGAGGAGCCAGGCCTGTTGCTGCCACAGAGCCTGTGCAGGTACTGCCTCCTCTGCCTGGAAATCTCACCCACACCTCTATACCACGTCTAACTAACTGTTTTTCCTACCTCAGATCTCTGCTTGAACTTCTCACCCTAACACCATGAGATGATGACCAGTCCCTCCAATACATGCTATGCTCCCCTAATGCCTTATTCTTTGTCTTGTCAGCATTATCATACCTTTGTAATTTTCCATTGAACTGTGTGCTTATCTCCTGTCTTTCCCTCTAGCCTGTGAGATGGGGACTGTGGGTATCTTTACTCTCCATTTTTCACCAATATCCAACTGGGCTTGCCATGTAGGTAGTACCTAGTAAAAATGTGTTGAATGAAAAACTGGACTTATCCATGTAAATATATCAAATCCAGTGGACAAAGGGCATGAGATACCCAAGTCAACATGTAGTCAAAAGCAGATTCAGTTGATTTTTGTTATTTGCAGTAGTCATATTCTATAAAGTTAGCCTAAACACTGAATTAGTGAATACTGAACTGTTGTTCCTAAGGGGAATACAAATTAGGTTCCCAGGAGCCTCCGGCCATTTTCATCAACCAATCAATAAATAATCTTGCTTTACATGCATTTAAGACACTTTAATATACATAGTTGATTCCTTAATGTTGAACTCACAGAAAACGACAGTGAAACTCGTGCCTGAACAAAGCTTATTTAACACACGTCTTTTCTCCACAAGGCTCATCCCAGCCTTCCCGTACTTGAAAACATTAGACAGTACTTCACGTTTGGGGCCTATGAAACATCAAAATCAGCAGTGGTGAAAAACAGGGCACTGACTAGATGTGAAATGGATACTTGTCTACAGTACGGGAGCTAAAACAAGAGGGCAGGGTGTCACCTTGTTTGACCTCAGCAGGGAATGCACCTTTTCAGTGACTCAAATGTTTGCAAATGAGTGCAAACACACTGCAAATATTGATTTGGGGGTGACAAATAAATTTTAGTGAGCAGGCAAATTTGCAAGCAAATGCAGGATCCGCAAAGAATGAGGACCACTGTATTTGTTAAAAGGCTTGTTGCCCATGTGGAGCACGGTTATATGGGTGAGCACACATACGTTCTGGAGCATGGAGAACTGACAACAATGTGTCAGTGTATCCTATGCAGTTTATAGCCCTCTATAGGAGTACAACAAATATGAAATTGCTATATCCAATTAGAGAGGATTAAGCCAAGACTCTTATTCAACCGATTTAACCACTTAATAAAGGTTCTAATGCATCCAGTTAGGGAAAAACACTATATTGAATTCTTACAAATATCTAAGATGTGGATGTATGCCAATAGATCATTAGTTATACCCATCTTCTTTGCAAGAACCTCAATGTTTTCTGATCACAAAATATCTTAAAAATAAATGAATATATGATTCCTGAACAGTTTCAAAATAACAGAACCAACTCCAAATTCATTTGGTAACTAAATAATCATGTCAATAGATCATATGCAAATAAATCTTAAGCCTAAAGGACATTTTTAACACCCTGGTTACTCTAAGTAAATCCACGTGAGAATTTTTGTATCTAGAGTGAAAATGGCGAGTTCTGGGCTTTTCGCCAATTTCATCTTGAGTGTGAAATTTCTGACTTGCAATCTGAAATTCTTGGAATCATATAAGCATTTTTTTTTGCAGTTGAGAATGGTTTTCCCATCCACAAAATTACCTATTTCCCTTTACTTAACATTTATGGAGGAATAAAATGTACATGCATGAAGAGAACCTTCTGAGAGTCAGGACCTCAGCCTATCTCCAGTCCCATGCCCCTCTCCTAATTGCTGGTTTCCCCTTTAGTGCATAAGCACACCGTGGTCTATGAAATGTCACAGCACATAACAAGGCAGGAAGCCAGTGCCACTGAATCTACATCCCAAGATATTTGAGGTAAAGAGAGACATGGCTACCAGAGAGAGGAAGAGAACCCTCTCCTTTGCTCTTCTTCCAGCTTGTCTCAAGATCCCTTCCTTTGGGGGTAATCATAGGGATCAGTCTTCCAGAATCTTCATGACCTCTCTCAAACTTTTTGCCTAAGCAACCTCCTAAGTTACTTTTATTTCCCCCTTCAGGGTATTTTTTACCTATGTATCTGAGGAACAGAGAAGAAACATGTAAGGGAAGGAGGGTTATTTGCCATCATTTCTTTACCAGGGAATCATTCACCCCCTCAGTAGGAAGAAAGGAAGGAGGACACATCTTCTCCCTCACCTTGATAAGTGTGACCTCCAGCCCCTGAAGCTTCAAAGGGTAGGAACTGGTACCCCATTCTCCTTTGGGGATCTGCCAGCATATTCATCCAGCATCTGAGAAAGAAAACCTTCACTGAATAAAGTTTGAAGGGATTGTGAGAAGCAAAATAAAGTTATGCTTGTCTTAAATGCAATTGTTGTTTGTTCAGCTTACCTGTTCCACTCACAGACACAGACAGACAACAGGAAGGATAAGGTAAAGTAGGAAACCAACTCATGGTTTGCCAGTCAGAAATTTAGGAAACATTTTTAGAAGAGAATGTTCATAAGTTCTCAAACTGGTTTCTATATGCAGACTTTTCTGAACTTAAGCCTTATATCTTTCATCCTAAGTGGCCCACAGGCATCTCTGAAGGAGCGTGTTCAAAGGGGAATACCCCCCCCCCCCACCTCAAACCAATCTCCCTCCAGGGCTCCATACTCAGGTTCTTGCACTAACTTTCATATTCAAACTTTTAGTAATAAATACATGGGAAATGGATAGAGTACTTAGTATTTTGCTGGGCACAAAATGTAATTATCCTTATTATGAGTTACTTAAGGGAAGGAAGGAAGGAAGGAAGGAAGGAAGGAAGGAAAGAAAGAAAGAAAGAACAAAAGGAGGGAGGGAGGAATTGAAGAAGAGGCAAGGTGCACACTTCACTCCTTCATACATACAGGTATGTGCCAGCTTATGCCCATGCTCATGGGCAAAGATCTTCAGGTTGACCACACATGAAGTCATGCAACTTAGTCACAACAGTCACTCTAAGAGCAGGTACTTCAGCACTGCAAATGGAATCTGGTCTTCAACTTAGTAAGTAAACACCTGTGGCAGGCAGGTGGCAGGTGCATTATGGGATTGAGGAAAGGGTGTTGGCAGAATATGTTTGAGATCCAGATGCATAACCTCCAACTTTGGGAATCTGAGTAAACTGTTCAATGTATTGAAGCTTTAGTTTTCTTATCTGCCCAATGGAAATAACAGTCATAACTCTGGTTACCTCACCGGAAGGTACAAATGTAGATGTAGTGGATACTGGTCTAGATGCCCATGAGAGGACCAACAACTCATTTTTTCCAGCTCCCAGAACGTTAACTGCCGTTGTCCCTTCAGGGAAATGTTCTTAGCCTTTCCCAAGATCTGCCTCCTCAGGGCCTGCCTACTCCAACAGCTTATTGATCCAGCTTCAAAATATCTCCAGATTCCAACTCTCCACCTTCACCACTTCTAGCACAAGCCATGCCCTCATCATGTCTCATCTAGGTTCTTGCAATAATTTTGTAATGTATATCCCTCATTCAACCCTATAGCCTGAACGATTTCTTTAAAACATGTCTTTTCATGTCCTCCATTACTTCCCTCTACCTTACATAAAAACCAAAGTTCTTGTACATGGCTACCAAACCCTACCTGATGTTTCAGCACTGGCTTGCCCTTCTCAGGAAACCTAATCTCATCTCGAGACCAACAACTCCTTCTTGTGCCCATAACTGCAGCCATGCCAACCTTCTTGCTTTTGCTCAAACCATACCAAGCATCCTCCAGGCTTAAGATCTTTCTGCTTGTGATTCTCTCTGCCTAGAATATTCTTACCCAACATGGCTCAATCCTTTCCTGCCCTCAAGTCTTTGTGCAAATGACTCCTAATCACAGAGGTCTTCTTTGACTACTCTTTTTTTTTTCTTTTATTTTAGAGAGAGAGAGAGAGAGAGTGTGTGTGAGTGGGGAAGAGGAGCAGAGGAAGAGAGCTCCATCCCACCACCCTGGGATCATGACCTGAGCCAAAAATCAAGAGTCAGGCTCTCAATGGACTGAGTCACCCAGGCACCCCTGACACCTCATCCCCTTTTCCTGCTCTAGTTTCCTCTCTATTACCATCAAAATAATATATATTTGCTTACAAATTTATTTGTCATCTGTCTCCTCTCACTAGAATATAAACTCCATGATTGTAAGAATTTTTTTTTGTTCACTGCTATATCCTGAGCACCCAATATGGTGCCAAACACATAGTGAGTTCTCAAGCATATTTACTGATGAAATAAATTAATGAATAAAAGGTGACAGATTTCCCTAACAAACAGTAATTGACAATATTTTCTGAATAAATGTTCAACAGAATTTTGATCTATATGTTTGTGAATATATACCAACAAATTTGAACACAGTAGAAGAAGTTGAAAACAGTAAAGTGGTATCACACATTTAAAGACACATGAAAAAAATCTGTAGAGTTAGTTAATCAAGTGGCACCAATGAATTCTGTGAACTGACATTATCATCATCTCACTCCTAATTCATCTCATTTCTGTGAGACAGGGCCAAGGAACAACACATTTAAATTATTGTGACATCTCTTCTTCTTTGTCAAAGAAACTGATGAGGAAAGACTGAAATTCTACAGGGAGATGCTACCATATGTTTTTTTTCTCTACAATTTCTGAAATCACTAGAGTTTCTGAGCATCCAGACTATCATTGTTTTTCATAATTTACCCTAAGCCTGGGTTTCCTTTCTAAAAGACAATGAATGGTGGAAACAAATCCTCTGTTTTCTGCAATTTCCCTGGACTCACTGTGCCTCCTCCAGGTCCAGCTTCTCAGGATTTAGATTAGACTTTTCACCTAGTTGACAAAAGGCTTGGCTGGATTCATTAACAGAGGCATCTCCAGCTTTTGCTATTAGCCAACAATTTGTTGTGCTGTATTTGCCAATGATTGCTTTGCCCTACCAAATTGTTGGAGTTCACATAGTTGGCAGCGGTTTGAAGGCGATGAATCTCCCAGCAACACCTGACAGGAAAACAAATACACACCAGAAACTCTGGTCTCAGTGGCACTCAGTCTCTCCTGCTTTGCCAAGTCTCTCTGTTTGCTAGCCAGTCCTTCTTTGAAAAGGGAGACACAGTATGAGACAAGAAAGAGTCATACTCACAACCTTCTAGGCATTGTAAGAAATGTGACTGGACCATCACAAGCCCTACTGGGGCTTTTGCAGAGACTCCTGGGATTAATCTCTTCTTGGCATGAGAGACAGGTCTGATTCAGAAACTGTGAATGGATTGTCCTCACAGGTCATCTCTCAGGCCCCGTGAGGCCTTCATTGTTATATGTCACTAAAGAAAGAGATTCAGTGATTTGAATAATAAGAAACTTCATTCCTGAGCCTTTGAGGGTGTAGGGCACTAAGAGAAAAGCAAAAAATTCCACTGCTAATACGGAAGAAGGCAAGGCAATGGAAAAGTACATTCAGTTGCCTCTAAAGGAGGTACAACACTGCAGTGTAGTAATTTTGTAGTCTTAGGAAGCCTTTTAGAAACTTCTTATTGGAATAGTAAAAGATGTCTCTACAAGACTGACAGCAGAAGCAAAAGTTTTCATGTTGGGGTCCCTCTCTACAATTTCAGAGGGCTCACAAAGAATCTGATCTTTCTAAAGTTGGCAGATCTTCAATGGGAAAGCAGCCCTGTCTCTCCTCCAGCCCCTGGACATGCAGGTAGCTTCAGGGCTATTTATGTGTTGATTGACAAGTACACACACTGTCTAGATAAGTAGGGAAGCATCTCTTGCAATGATGCTTCAAAAGGAGCAGCTGTCTGAAAAGATGAATCAATGCCAGGATAGTTCAAGAGCCAATCCAAATACCAGTAACCAAAGTAAACATTAACAGATGAAGTGAATATTTGAAGGAGGAGACTTACTCTAGGAGTCCACAGTGCACTAAAGATAGACAACTTGATACATACTTCTTCTTATTTATTTTTTATTAAGAAATCATCCAGCTAAGAATTATCACCTTTAAGGAAGTATCTTGGTTTCTGTTATTTAGACATGTCATATTATGTTTTCAAAATTCGGAAGAAAAACAATCACTTAGCTTGCCCATTTTCTTAAATTCCTTAGCATGACATTCAGTGCTCTTAATGATTTTGTGCCACATGCTTCCACCATTCCATTTACCTCCATTCCCCTTATCCATACATGTTATCTAGTAAAATCTAAGTGTCTGTCATTGCATAAACTTTTGTCTATTCCCTTCCCTCTGCCTGGAATTTGCTTTCCTGCAACCACACTGGATAAAACCCTAATTATTATTCAATCCCCAACTCAATTGACATCTTCTTCGGGGAAACCCTCCCAAATGTCTTTCTAAGCATAATTTATTCCTGAAAGTATGATCCTCTAGTATATTGTAATAGCCCTACTACATAGCATTGGCCATACTATGTAAGTGCCTTTTGTTCATGGGCTTCTCTTTTCTACTCTATAGACTATGATATTTTTTGGTGGAATTATCTGTATCTCACTCTTCTGATATTCCTGTTGTTCCCTCATTAAATGTTTGATGAAAAAAATGTACGAAAGAAAAAAGCCAGAATTTTTCTCTTTGCTCTCTTTCTTTCTCACTCTTTTGTTTTACACAAGAGAAAACTCCAGTCCAGAGAGATTCAGAGTCTTGCCCTAGATAACATTATCAAAGCTAAAAATGGAGAATTAAATCAAAAGATCCTCAGTGGATCCATTAGCATGTCTAATGTTAGGGAAACGATAGTGCGTTTTTTACCCCCGACAAGAATCAGGCATATACTGGGAAGGACCACAGATGGTATAAAGAATAACGAAACCAATACTGTCCACTAAAATTCTGAAACTTTTGTCTAAATATCCAGTGAAAGCCCCCACATACTTTGAAAAATATATCAATGCCTAGCAAAAGGGAATATTCCTTCTGGATCTGACCTCTTCTTTCCCCCAAAGTGCCAACACACACTGACAGACACTACCAAATTCATGTGCTGATCAGGCTGTAATGGTAACGATACCATCAAAGAGGAACGAAGGGGTCAACTTACAGGAGTGGGAACATCATCTGGGACTGGAAGGTGGAGACAGAGATTTTGACTCTACTTTCCTCTATTTCTGTGTTATAATCCTTCAAGTCCATGCAAGTGATCAATCTTTAGCACAATCTTTAGCAAGTGGGCTGAGAAAAAAGGAATATTCTGAGATTAATAATTTACATAAATTTAATGGGTATAAAATCTTGGAGGATTCTTTTTATTTTAAAGTTTATTTATTTATTTTGAGAGAGATACAGAGAAAGTGAGCAGGGAAGGGGCAGAGAGAAAGGGAGAGAGAGAATCCTAAGCAGACACATACTGCCATCATGGAGC
Organism: Panthera uncia; assembly: GCF_023721935.1. Lineage (NCBI taxonomy): Eukaryota > Metazoa > Chordata > Mammalia > Carnivora > Felidae > Panthera > Panthera uncia. The sequence continues at coordinate 12,912,510 of NW_026057576.1, forward strand.
CTGATGTAGGGCTCTATCTCATGAACTGCAAGATCATGACTGAACCCAGAATCAAGAGTCAGACACTTAACCCACTGAGTCACCCAGGCACCCTATTGGAAGACTCTAATAATACTATGTTTATGTCTCTCACTGAACTAGAAACAAAGACAAAGGCCGAGATGATTTCTCATTGGGACAATCCCCCCAGCTTCCAAGGCCCTAGACATTGCGGGGACTGGTGAGCAAAGAGTTTTACTTTAGACCAGTAAGCATCCCCATGTGAGTGGCTTTCTGGAAGCTACAGAAAGTGAGAAAGTGTAATTTCATCATTATCATTATCACATCAACATGCCCATTGATGTGTTTATAATGTACAGTAGCATTCCTAAAGCATTTGGCCATAATAGCTGGGTCAATTCACAGGGCAGTCAAGATTCTCCAAGAGTGCTATGGAACAGGATGCTAATGGCATGTAGCAGTGATAGAATGTCAAAATGATGATAGTTTAGGATACGTGCGATATCAGCAAGTTTGATGGCAAAAGGGAATGTGGAACTTTGCATCTGTAGGAAGACAGAACAGCTTAGTTTAGCTAAAATGGCATTTTATTCCATGATCATCATCATCATCATTCTGTCCCCAAGTAATCATTATCAGGAGTCACAGGGTCAGGAGTACTTCAAACACACACACACACACACACACACACACACACACACACACACACACTGACTTAAATAATCTCAGACTCTGCTCTGCTCAGCTCCTATTGGATTTTGAGTAGGTGGAGTTAAAAGTACAATCAACCCTTGAACAACAGCAGTTTGGACTGCATGGGTCTACTTACATGTAGTTTTTTCCCCCAATAAATACAGTACAGTACTGTAAATGTATTTGTCTTCCTTAAGGTTTTCTTAATAACTTTTTTCTCTAACTTATTCTAAGAATACAATATATAATACATACAACATACAAAATTTGTGTTGATTGTCTATTTATGTTATTGATTAGTAAGGCTTCCAGTCAACAGTAGGCAATTAGTAGTTAAGTTTTAGGGGAATCAAAAATTATATTTGCTCAAAAATTATATACTGCTCAGGAGGTTTGGTGCCACTCACCTATGCTTTGTTCCAGGGTCAACTACCCTAGAAATATATATATTGAGTTTGGGCCATGGAATTAGGGATCACAGCAAGAGTGATAAGGCTAATTTGTGTACATCAGAGTAAAGGGAATCTCTTTTTCATCATATATAAAGTCTTAACAGCATCAGCTCACTTTCCTCTGAGCTTACATGTTCTGGCTTCTGTTGTCTTTCCATTTGCATCCTTTACCCTAGTGTCTCAGCCATTTCTACGACTTCTATCTATTGACGATATCCTAATATCTGAGGTCTAGACTCCTAATTCGAACTGCCTACTGGTATCGGATAGTGGTGTTCTACAGACACCTCAAATCCAACACATTCAAAAGCATAGGACTGCACAGAATCCAAGTTTGTTAGTTTTGTTCTTAGCAGTTAGATTATGTGATTATGTCCAATGACAACAAATTCAGGTCAGTTTTCTCAAACTTCTAGCACACACGAGCTAACTACTTCATTGGCATACACAGACTAATAATTTTTACATTTTTTAGGGATTCATCAAAACTTTAGACAATTAAAACTAAAACATTTTAAATAGGTACTAACAATATTTCTTATTTCAGGAAGAAGGATGATATTGTCTCAAATTTGTAATAGTTTATTTAACATAATGTTAATGTTTATTTATTTCTGAGAGAAAGAGACAGAGAGACAGAGTGAGAGCAGGAGTGAGGGGGAGAGAGGGAGATACAGAATCTGAAGCAGGCTCCAGGCTCTGAGCTGTCAGCACAGAACCCAATGTGAGGCTTGAACTCGTAAACTCCAAGATCATAACCTGAGCTAAAGTTGGACGCCCAACCGACTGAACCACCCAGGTGTCACTGTAACAGGTTATTAAAAAGAATTGTTTTTGTCTGTTTTACCTGAGACCACAAGACAATGATCAGTATTCTTTTATTCTGAAATGATGTGCTAAACTATTTCCAAATGTGTTTATTAAGGCTAGGAAGATCTGAGATCGAAAAGAAAATTTCATTGGAAAATATTATTGAAGTGCTGTGACATTTCCTTCTTTACGCACAGAAGGAAATGGAGAGATATTCTACCTACCTCACTTCAAAGATCATCAGAAAAGAGATAACTCATGGAACTTGATATGCGACTTAGAGTTTGGGGGATAAAGTAAACTTGTATATGACTCACAACAGAAAAATATAAAGGAAAGAAGTCTAAGTGAAGTAGAGTGAAGATTGTAATTACACATTTAAATTCCCATTTATGAGGGACACCTGTGTGGCTCAGTTGGTTAAGCATCTGACTTCAGCTCAGGTCATGATCTCAGGGCTCGTGAGTTCAAGCCCCATGCTGGGCTCTGTACTGACAGCTCAGAGCCTGGAGCCTGCTTTGGATCCTGTGTCTCCCTCTCTCTCTGCCCCTCCTCCACTCACACTCTGTCTCTCTCTCTCAAAAATAAAATAAAAACATTAAAAAAACTTTTTAGAGTAAAAAATAAATTCACATTTATGATAGATCAAGTGTTTCCAGTAGATAATAATTTTATTTTAAAGAAAAAAATAGGTATGCAAGATAGTGAAATAACCAAAACAAAGGGGGAGGGGGCACAAAAGGTTCAAATATGCAAGAAGAGCAAATGACTAAAAAGCAAGAGAAGTTAAAAAAAAAACAACTGAAACACTTAAGGGGAACTGAAATTGGAGTTATCAGACATGGGTTTTAGTTTATTGGTAATTCTTATTTAACAGGTGGCAACACAGTGAGTTTCACCAGATAACATAATCTATAAGAAGAATAAAATGAGAATTAAAGACATTAAAAATTAAAATAGCCTAAATGAAAACTTTGATAGATGAGTTAAATGATACATTAAACAGGGCACAAGGAAGATTTAATGAACTGGAAAAGGATCAATAGAAAATATATGCACTGAAACCACACAGAAAAATAAGGAATGGCAAGTAAGAGAAAAAGCTGAGAGAAACCTGAGACACTGTGAACCAAATCTTACAAGTGATAGTGTCAAAAGGAGAGGAGAAATAATGGGTCAGAAACAATATGTGAAGAGAGACTGGCTGTGAATTTTGCAAAACTGACAAATGACCTAAAACAATGGAGACAAAGATTTTAGAGGCTCTACCAATGTCAAGAAGTATAAATACAAAGAGAACCACACCTAGAAAACTGCTGAAGACTCAAGTCTATGAGGCAAGCCTCATTACCTTCAAAGAGCAATAATAAGATTGATGGCTGACTTTTCGACTGTATGCATTGTCCAGAAGACAGTGAAATGACATTTTTTAAGTGCTTAAAGAAAAAAAAAAAAAACCCAACCTGGAATCCTATAGCTAGAGGAAATAGACTTCATAAATGAAATTAAAACAAACAAACAAACAAACATAAAAATCAATTCCAAGTGGATTGCAAACCTAAATGGAAATTTAAAAAAAAAAGAAAGGAAGGAAGGAAGGAAGGAAGGAAGGAAGGAAGGAAGGAAGGAATAGCAGGCATGCAGGCAAGCAGGAAGGAAATTAACTTCTAAAAATGAATTTAGGAGAACATCTTCAAGACAGTGAGGGTGGGCATATTTTCTTACACAGTTCACAAAAGTTACTAACTATCAAGGAAAATACTGAAAAACTAGTTTCGTAAAATTAGACTTCATAAAACTGGGAAATGTGTTCATCAAAATACCAGTAAGAGAGTGAAAAGATGAGCCCCAGACAAGAAGACACAGCAAAACCTTGGTCTGCAAGCATAATTTGTTCCAGAAACATGCTTGTAATCCAAAGCACTTGTATATCAAAGTGAATTTCCTCACAAGAAATAATGGAGACTCACATAATTCATTCCACAACCCAAAAATATTCATATAAAAATAATTACAAAACTGTAATATAATGCAAAGTAATAAAGGAAATACAAAATATAAAGAAAAACAAACAAATTAACCTGCACTTACCTTTGAAAACCTTCATGACTGGTGTGTGGGAGACAAGAGAGAGGAGAGTTATTGTGTAGGATGACTTTCACTATCACTAACAGAATCACTGCTATCTATTGGTTCAGTGGAATCCTTTTTTCTGCATGGGGGCCATTGTATATGCTCGCACAGATTTTAACTCCAGTACAGTATTAATAAACTCTTGCCAGGTATTGTATGTAATGTAACTGGCAATAAGGCAGCAGAGGAAATGGCCTATACATGCAGGCAGTCTGACCTAGAATGAAGCAAAACATTCCTAAGCTTACTCTTGTATGGAAAAGCAAAGGACTGTCCACACGTGCTTTGAAGTGACAAAAAATACTCTAGTGCCAGTTGTGGGCACCTTCCAATGTTCCGAAAAGTCACTGATTTCTGCCAACCACCTCATTCCTGAGACTGGGCATCTGAGCATGGGAGATGATCCCCCACAATCCCGCAGCAAGAAAGAGAAGAACCATTGGTTCAGTTGTGATCACATGACATCCGGCATCATGTACTACTTGTATTGCAAGACATTGCTCGTTTATCAAATTAAAATTTATTAGAAATGTTGGAACACTCACAGAACAAGTTACTCAAATCCAAGGTTTTACTGTATTTGCAATCAGTATGTGTGACACTACATTCGTATCTATAACCCCTAAAGAATCCCTACACAGTGAGAAAAATCCAAGAGCCCAAAATTTAAGTAACAGAAGTCTTGCTTAAGTATTTCAGAAAAGATGATATCCAAACGTTATTAAGCATTTAAAAAGGTGTTCAATGTCACTAGTTATCAGAGACATTGAATTAAAACAATAATAACAGAACCACTAGAATGGCAAAAAATGAAAAAGACAAAAAATACAAAATGTTACAAGGATGAGGGAAAACTGGAATCATCAGTGCATTTAAATGGTTCCAATGAATTTAGAAAACTGGCAAGCTCTTCTGAAACTCAACACATACAATCTCCATTACCCAGAAATTCTACTTTTAGGTATAAACTCCACAGAAGTACACACCAGCAGACATACAAGGAATGATTATAGCAACATTATTTGTAATAGCCAAAAAATAGGAAAGTGCAAATGTCCTGCACTTCATTTGCTCTGCTGGAGCAGACTCTTGTTTCCGCATCTGTTTGCATCCCGCTCCATCCCCATCCCCATGAAACAAGGATTACCAGCTAGTCAGAGATGCTATGCTGAACAAAGAGATGTAGGATGGATTCATCAGAAGAGATCTAAGTTGTCTAAATGAAAGGCCAAAATTAAAAGCCTCTTTAAACACACATATCCTCCTGACCAGCTATTGAGCCATCTAGCAATCTAGCTGAGGGAACCTTTGGATGAGACTGAGAGACAGGGGCTCTACATCTCTAAAGAACTGATGTGTATCTATGAACAGTTTATCTGGGAAATGTGGCTTTCCAGTGATAATTACACAGTAGATAGCAGATATATTTACCAAGCATTTCTACAATAAGCATACAAATTATAGGAGATACATTGTCAATTACTCTGTTTATTAATAATGGAAGTTAATGAATATAAGAAAAAAAGAAAATTCAAATTGTAATATGTAAAGAAGCAATTTTTTTTTCTTTTTATTCTATCTAGACCATAGTACACCCTATAGTTATTTGGAAAAAAGGTTTAATGCATAGACACATTATTACACATCGATATGATGTTCCAAATGTCTTATTTTTAACATTTATCAAATACAAGCTTCTCTCCCCACTTTACTTTTGCTCAGCACCTACTGGATTCATAGTCTACAAAGAGAGCGGCATGCATACCCCCTCCCTCTTTAGCTACACGAGCCCACTCAGAAGCATAGAAAGGGTCCCAAATCACCCACAGTGGCTGAACTTAGAATTCAGACAAAGTTTTCCTATATCCCCTGCAACTCTCAAAAGCATATTCCCAAATGCACACGGATGATGACCCAGAAAGTGATTCCTGATTCTCTTCAACCAGGAGATGGCTTAAGTTGCCTTCCATCGGTCCGAAGGGGAAGGACCTTTGCACAGGGAGATAGGGGGTAATGTTCCAAAAGAGGGCTAAAACATTGACTCACGTGCATCAGGGACTTGGTGAAATCACAATGAATTATACCTCCTTCAAACCTTCATTCCACTCTTTCCAATTATGGAAACTTGGGTAAGGAAATTCCTAAATTTCGGGGATTCACATCTGTCAAAAGGGGACAAAAAATCTTGCCTTGAGAGGTTTCTGAGAAAATTAAATGCAACAACTCACAGAAAATATTTAGCCTGGCAGGGCTTGATACAGAGTAAGCATTGAATGACTATTAGGAATATTATCTTTATTGGTTCTGTTGTTGTGATCACAGTAAGGATTAATATTATTTTATGATCTCAGACACCTAAAGGTAATTTCCATACTAACGCACAGCAGTATTGTTCGATATCCTTCTGGAAAGAAATAGGTCTCCTGTATTCGATAGCTTTTCGTACTTACTTATTAACTCACTGTGAATTTGTTTTGTTTCTCTTTTTACAATGTCCATCGGATCAGAAACACATTTTGAATGAAAACCAGTAATGATAATCAACATGTACTAAGTGAGCCAAACATACGTCTAAGGGCTTTCCAAGCATTATCTCACAACCTCCTCATGATACAGGTACTTGTGTTATCCCCACATGATAAATTCACTAAAAGAGTTCCACTTTATTTCTTCTATCTTACCGCCCAGACCAAGGTTTGTTGTTTGGCCTCCAGGAGTGAAGATCCTTTTATATTGCTCTGCTGGTGGTATGCACGAGGTACATGGATGACCCCAAGAAGGGGGTGTCGGGCAGTGACTGTAGAGGTCAATGAACGAGTCCTACAGGACAGGAACCAGGTCTTAAAGCATGAGTGAAGGGCAAGCAGAGCCAAATCAGAATAGGCCAGAGAAGCATAGTTTCTGTGAAGACTGGAAATACTGCAGGGGCTGGAGGTGAGGACGTAAGGAAGAGGGGAAAGGCAGGCTCGGAGGTAAAGGGGCAGCTGGGGCCAACTGTGAAAGACCAGCACACCCAATGCCAGTGCTTGGACTTGACATCATAGCGATTGTGGCAATGGGGAACACTGGAAGGATTTGAGCGGGGTTTTACGTGACCCTCTCCCATACACTTCCTCTAAGATAGGCCATCAGAGGCACTGTGGACATTTGTAATACTGGACACCAACATATACCGAATACAGAATATATGAAATATAGATTACATGAAAGATGAAAAGCTCTTGCATGTCAGTGGTAGTGGAGCTGGAAAAATGAGACAGATCTAGAGAGAGGAGGTCAAATGGGCAAGGTTTAGTGGCTGATGGGATGTGGCTGGTGAACAGCAGGGGTGAAACCAACAAGATTCCCAGTCTCAAGGAGGAAACGAATGGTGATGAGGATAAACAAAATGAGAACACAGGACAGGAAATAGATTTTTTTTCTTTTTGTTAATGAGGAAGATAATCGTTTCAGTCTTGGGCATGTTGGAAGGGAGAGAGAAATCATAAGAATTTGTACAATTCCTAATTACCAGGTTGGCAAATACTTAAAGATAAAAAACAATGCAGAGGGGGCTCCCAATAGGACTATAGAAGAGTCTCCTGGTGGTTGGAAACTTGCCTTGGATTAGACAGCCTTGGGTGTGTGGCCACTGCCACACAAAAGCCACACAAGGCTGTGTAGAATTGTGGGTAAAATGTTAAATGCTTATACTTGTCAACCACAAAATCCTACTTCTGGGAATTTCACAAAGGCAAATAATCAGGAGGGCTCAGGATATGTGAACAAGAAGCTCCCTGTAGCATTGTTTGTAGCAGCAAAAGCTGGAATTAAGTGTTCAAAAATAAGACACAAGTCATGGCACAACTACAAGGTAGAATACTACACAGCCAGTAAAATGATATATGGTCATGTCTATTTACATGGAGAGACGCCCGCCATTTTGAGGAAAAGGCAGGCTTCTCATCCACATAAGAAGATCAGTGCTATCTCACTCATTCACATGCTGCCTCCCTGACCAGTGTTCTCTGAGCCTACCTCCCACGTCACTGTAATTTCACTCCATTTATATCCTTATTATTCATCAGGCTTCTTAATCATCATGAGCATCTGTATACCTACTATCAAATAGCAACCTTGTGGGAATCATGGTGACATTTAAATGAGGTAATTTGTAGTAAATGAGATCGTACCTCAATATGTGATATGCCTGATGCAAAATAAGTACTGAATAATTGCCAACTGTAATTATTCTTATTCTCTCTTCCTAATAACTCCGTGCTAAGTATTTGTTTTTCTCTTCCTAATATCACTTTGAGAAATCCCCAAAGTCCCTTGTAAATAGTAGGTAACACTTGTGGTTGAAAATAATGAAATATACACCAACATTTAGGGAAAACCAGATTGTTTGTTAAGGTAACCAAGAAATGGTCTATTAAATTCCTTTTTATTATGAACATATTATTTATCATATATAAAATATATATGTGATAAGCATATTAGTAGTTTATTAAAAATAAGAGGAGTAATGGAGTTTTCCCTTATTTAAATACTGTAAGTTTGCCCATCCTTAAAAGAGGATTTGGATAATACTAACTTGTGCTTTGACATTAATCTTTAAAATATTTTCTGTTGTGGGGCGCCTGGGTGGCTCAGTCGGTTAAGCGGCTGACTTCAGCTCAGGTCACGATCTCGCGGTCCGTGAGTTCGAGCCCCGCGTCAGGCTCTGGGCTGATGGCTAGGAGCCTGGAGCCTGCTTCCGATTCTGTGTCTCCCTCTCTCTCTGCCCCTCCCCCATTCATGCTCTGTCTCTCTGTCTCAAAAATAAATAAAATGTTAAAAAAATAAAATAAAATATTTTCTGTTGAGGGCGCCTAGGTGGCTCAGTCCATTGAGCGTCTGACTTTAGTTCAGGTCATGATCTTACGATCCGTGCGTTTAAGCCCCGTGTCAGGCTCTGGGCTGACAGCTCATAGCCTGGAGCCTGCTTTGGATTCTGTGTCTGCTCCCACCCCCACCCCTGTCCCTACCCCCTCATGCTCTATCTCTCTCTGTCTCTCAAAAATAAATGAACATTTAAAGAATTTAAATATTTTCTGTTGATAAAGAAAAAAACCTCATTCTGGAAGGTTTGAAAAATACATGCCTATCTTCAAAGTTGATACCATTCTGGTGGGTCACAGGGTGCTTTACTAGTGAATGTAACATGGTTTCTGAAGCAAATTAACATGGAACCACACACAGCCCATAATCTGCTACTTAATGGAAGTCTAAATATATTATGATTTTTTTAATTTCAAAAAAACTAAAGAGGAATACATGTTCACACACACACACACACACACACACACACACGCCCTCCTACACACATACAATTCATGCCATAAAAAAAAAATAGACAAAATATACAGGGTTCACCCCATCCTTTTAACACGCAGTGAGGTAGCCCAAGAATCACCAGGCTGGCTCAGCATCATCGCGACAGCTAGCTTCTTGGAGGACAAGAAAATGAAAGAGCATTTGAAAGCAACATTTGGGAATCTGAAAATTTCAAACTAAGTAGAATCTTTAGAAGTGGAAGTAGAATCTTTTCACACATGCCTCCCTTCTCCCTTCTTCCTAGTAGCCTTAGAGCCAGTTATCTTCAGCTTCCATTTGAAATATTACATTGTTACGAAGTAATGGGAGTCAGAGCTGTGTAGCAATATGTGAGCCCATCAACTAACCATTTACCCGGGAAGGGGTGCGGCACCATGGGGCTCCTGCGCTAGCAAGAATACACGATAATCTTAATAAAAAACCTCTTACTCTTATATGTGGGGGAAAATTAGCTCTTCTATGTTAATTGTACTTTATTTACATGCCCTCAAATTGCTCATTTCACAGTATTTTTAACAATATCCACTTAAAAATTTTTTTTCAAATCATGTATTTTCCATACAGAAAAGGTCTTGTAATTTTCAATATAAAAAGATAAAATTAAGTAGGTTCCTGAAAGATGTTGGTCCAGAAAACAAAAAGTGCTATTAAGGCAAATAATGAGAAGTAAGCAATCATAAAGCAGGATCAACTGATACCAACACACACACACACACACACACACACACACACACACACACACACCCCGATGTTAAAAAATGGGAAGTGCTATTAGTTGACATTATGCAAAAAAAGAGAGAATTTACTCTGTGATACTTTTCACTCTTTCACAAATTTCCTTCACGGATTCATTTTGCACTGCCCTCTTATTCCTTTTTTGAGGTCTTAGTTATATAAAGACCAGCATTAGTCAAATGTAGTGGTTTTGAATAACGCACATTCCTTTTCCTGTATTTTTCCTTTCCCTTCTCCTTTGTGACTCTTGTATTTTTGTGTATCTCTTCTATTGTAATGACATGAATACCTAATTGTTCTCCCATAAGAGAAATGACATGTTAATGAGAATGTGCCAAATATAAACGTATGCGTGTAAAGTGTTCTTTCTGTGGAATTTGGGGAGTCAGAAGGGCAATCCCTGTTAGGTACAGGGGAGAAATTCTGCTTCTGGTTTCAGGAGAGAGGAACCTGCATTTTTATTTCCTGGAAATCTATCAGAAGCCATTTTGCATGGCCATAGCAAGGCCGCTTGATAAGGCTGCAATAGAAAACGCACTCCTTTGGCAGAATTTCTGATACACTATGACAATGGAGCAGTCTGCATGAAATTTGGGGAAGAATTGGCAGCCACATGTGTATCTAAGAAAGCCCATCCTAATTTGAGGACAGACTTTGTTAATAAACCAGGACATAAAGGTTTATCTTCCGCTTGCAAAATAAAAAATAACTACAATGTCAATAAAATGCCTTTGGTTAAGCTCTGCTTGCATTAAAGTATTGCCCACAGCACCATATCTTTTATGCTGGTGGATAGCTATGCTTCAACTCCTCAAGATCTTAAGCAACATACATTTAACAGCATGACACGTTAAAGGGAGAACAAATTTCTTTTCTTCACACCAGATGGGAATAAGGAACGTGAGTGTTGTGCACAATGAAACACTATCTATAAATCTAGCATTTTATCATCCCATTTCAGACTATAAAATTAGAAGATTCATCAGTTACACCTCCACTCATGAAATATACCTGCTGAGGTATGGGGTCCCCGTGGGAAGACTGATACGGAGAACACATTCAGTGGGGTGAAGTCGTACATCAGTGAGCATGATGGGTTAGCAGGAGCTGTGACCCTTGTAGCCAGCTGCATTTGCGTTATGCGACAGGATGTCAGGAGCGTGCCAGGAAACAGAATTATTAGAAATCCACTTATTACCAACTCTGTAATTCATGGGTCTTATGGAGATCTGATTTCCTAGTTTCTCTACATCAAAGATATCCCCAAACAACATTAAGATAATACTCAAAATTGACTAAATGATATTTTCCCATTATTAGGATGCCATTGTGTTGGGGGGAAAAATAAGCAGTTTTTCCTGTACTCCATCTCTCCCTCTCCTTCTCTTTCCCAATGTCTAATTCTAATCCATATCCACACTCTTTGTCCTCATGAGTGTAACAGTGACATGTAAGGTGTTGAAAATTTTTAGGGCACTTCCACCTTCATTGGCTCATGCGATCCTTGAGCCACCTGGAGAGGTTGGGCACAAATGGCCTAATGACTTGCCCAAAATCTGGGATAAAAAGGCAAATATTCTCAATACTTTTCCAGTGTTGATTTTTCTCTCTCTTGATGAGCATCCAATTATTCTGGTGACATTAGCAAACTCAGTAAAATACATGTCAGAGATTCTTTGTTTTCTGTGTTCTTTTTCTTTTTTCTTTTTGACAGAATATCTGTAGAACCCAAGAAAAATACTGTAGAGTTCTTTTGCCATTTCCTCTCTGAGTCCTAATAGATGGGCTTTTTGGCTACTTTGGACCTGGAAGGTTTACCCTCATTTACAAGGTTTGAGAACATACACAAATTAATTAACCATACATAATAAACTACTCCAGAACGTAGTAGCTTAAAAAACAATAAGCACGTGCTGTCTTTGATAGTTCTCTGGGTCAGGAATTTGGGAACAGCTTAGCTGGGCAGTTTGACTTGGAGGAGCCATTCATGAAATTGCAGTCAGATATCCACCAGAACTGCAATTATCTGAAGACGAGCCGGCCAGCTGCCAAGATGGCCTGCTGGCATGACTGCCCCTTGGTTCTGGCTGTTGGTAGGATGCTTCCGGTTCTGTCCACATGAACTTCTCCCAGGGCTGCTTGAGTGTCCCAAGCCGAGCAAATAAGCCACAAGGGCAGGTGGAAGCCAAAATGCCATTTATGACCCAACCTCCAGAGCCCCACACCATCATCTCCACTGTGTTCTACTGATCACACAAACCAGCCTAGATTCAACATGTGGTAACACCTCATGTGGGAGGAAGCAGTGGGTGCATCTTGGAGGCTGGTATGATTACAGTGGATTTCTCTGTGTGAACTGCTGAGTATTCCAGTGCTCCCAAGAACCCAGAATGTCCTGGGGAGTGTATGTGCTGACAGGATTGATGTCATGTCCAACTGATACTTTCTTTCAAGATCACCCTCATTCTTACTTTTTCCTGGGAGCTGCCCTTCCAATACTTGGTTACCATGGAGACCATCCTGGATCATCTCTGACTCCCAATCATGATTTGTTGGTTTGGGAGTAGACAACTGACCCAAGAGGTAGAGGGGTTTGAAAATATCATCCCCCAGGGCTACTATTGAAGTGGGCATCTGACTTGAGCTAGATCCATATAATCATTCCCTAGGATTTGAACTGAGGTCAAAACAAACTTAAGGGAGGTCTCCCTTCTTCTCATGGTTGAAGCATAAAATATAAAACTTCTTTACACAAGGAACTAGTCACTAGTGAGAAAGAAGGTCAATAGTGAGCAAGCAGAGATTACTGAAGAAGACAGAAAGCTGGGCTTCTGACTCCAGGTGAGACCGTACCCTCCTCATATCTTAGCTTGTCTCCTTTACCATCCTTTGGATTCTGCAAACCAATACATTTCCCCTGATGCATACACTAATCTAACAGGCTTGCAAAATTGTTCACATTACAACTCAGATGCAGAGAAAATCTAAATTGTGTCTGGCCTTAGTTAGGAGAAAACGTACTTTACTTCCCTTGATCTTGGACAATCGCTCACTGTCTCCTACATCTGCAAGGCTCTCTTCTAATGGGTTTTGGGCTGAATAAAGGAGAGAGAGCTCACATGGCCTTCTGGATCTGGAACACAGAGGTTCCAGAACACAGATAATGACTCTGGCCACTGTTCAGGTGTCCCTAGTCCATCTGATCACAGCTTACCCTGACAGCATCCACAGCTACAGCCCCTGGAGGGTGGAACTCATGACTTAGCCTCTCTGCTTGCATTCCAGTAACAGCCCCACTTTGCCAGCTGATGACGAGGCCTGCCCCCAGCCCTTGTTGGCTACAGACAATATTGAGCCCTCTGCTGCATTATCTCTGAGACTGGACTGAGGGTCTTTCCATAGCTGTTACAGTCTCCTAGGGTATCAAACAGAAAACCATGTCCTCAGCATTTCCCTCATTCAGCTCACCAGCATATGCCCAGCCTGTCTCCTGTCTCCTTTCTGTTATGGACCCAAAGCAGAAAGGAGTGGTTTCTCCATCTCTCTTCCCCTCGAGCTTCCCTTACATAAAACTCTAAGATCTCCTCCTCAAGCCTGACTTTCAAGCCTGTTATGTTACTAAAATGGTGACAAGTCATTTTCCTCTGATCCTAGGACAACGAAAGAAGGCTTTAAGGGGAATAAGGGCTTGAGAGGAACATTTAAAATAAGCTTACTATTTTTTTAAATTTTTTTAATGTTTATTCTTGAGAGAGAGACAGAATGTGAGCAGGGGAGGGGCAGAGAGAGAGGGAGACACAGAACCCAAAGCAGGCTCCAGGCTCCAAGCTGTCAGCACAGAGCCCAACACAGGGCTCGAACTCACGGACCATGAGATCATGATGTGAGCTGAAGTCAGATGCCTAACCGACTGAGCCACCCAGGCACCCCTAAAATAAGCTTACTATTTTAAAAAACACCTTCTTTAAGCAATATGAGTTTTATAACATAAACCCAGAGTCCTAACCAAATGCTATCATGTGGTAGTAAAACAGCCTAGTGACATTCACTCAGCCACTCAATTAGTCAACAATCTAGGAACTCCAAGTATGACTTACCTCCCACCATTAAGTTGCTCATGCTCTAGGAAAAGAATCAGGTACTTGTATATAAAAAAAAAAAAGAAAAGGAAAACAGAATGAATTCATTATTATCCTTAAGAGAAGGGCGTTCAAAAGGCTACCCATAGACAGTCAGGTTATTCCATGAAGAAGGAGTGACATCTCCTTCACAGTATTGGGATAAGTTGGCTTAGCTCTGTAGCCTATAAAGCTATTCCTTCCCCAGGTTGCTGATACAATTTATTAAATTTAAATATTTGCTTCATAAGCCTGAATCCTAAGTAGGACAGGAATCATAAATGATTTTATTATGCCTTGTGTTTGGACCGCACAGATGTGCATAGCACAGTTCTACCCATGATCCTGATTTTTGTTTGCTTTAATATAAAATGCAAGCAAAATGATAGAATGTACTGGCAAGGACTCAGGGACACAGGCGCACCCATACACTGCTCAGGGATGCTAGTGTGATTCTTCTCTTAGAAGTTCCAGTAGCTCTCGGGCTTCCCCTTGTATGACTGTCAACACTGCTGTTTACATATGTAATGGCTGTCTCTGTGAGGACATGATTTGTGTCATCTTACTCACTGCTTACATATCCATTTCACAGCACCATCTTGGCCATAGACTAAATGTCCAGTTAGTAAATGTGTGTTGAATGCATGATGAATGAACACAAAATTTTAGGATGGCAAGTTGGCTATGTGTGTCAGAAGTTCTTAAAGTCCTTAGAGATTTATCCTGAGGAAATCATAGTGGATGTATGCAAACAATTGTTATAGAAGTGTTCAGGATGATGTGGTTTATTCTAGGAGAAAGTCAGAAACAATTGAAATTTCCAATAATATGGTCTTGTTTAAATGAATTATGGCACCATCTTAGAAACGGCTACTATGCAACCATTAAAGATGGCAATATTCATAATAAAATTATCACAGTTTGGTAAATCTGTGTTTACTGCACGTGTGTGTATGCGTACATGCAAAGAAAAGAGATCAGAAGAATGGACAATTGTATGTTAATTGGGGTTATCTTAGATGGAAAGATTTCAGTCAACTCTTACTATTTTTTTTGTTTATCTTTATTTTCTCAATGTTTTAATCAAATGACATATATATCTGTTGTGTAAGAGTAAAGTAACGATACAAAAAATAGATTAATAATCTCACGGCAGGTGCGCCATAAAGCTGGCTAAGTGAATCCATCAGTGTGTCAGCACCCTTAACCCATAGGAATTCCAGGAAGATCTGTATCCAGGCATTTGGTATATGGGCTAAGAGAACAGAGTGTCTTCCAAAGCCACAAACATCAATTACCAGATTGTTCCTCCTGACTATGTGGGGAGAGATATGGGAGGAAGGAAGGGAAGATAACAGCATTTCCTCAGCAGAAGGAGTAATCGCCTCAAGCACAGCCACTGATAAGGGAAGCACCACGTCTGTTCCCATGGAATCAGTCTGAATGTCTCCCCACACCTCCACCACGGCCACTGCTACTGTCTCCCCAGCCTGATTTATCTGCGTATTTCTCATCACCCTGATCTCACTGAGTTCTAACTTGGGAACTCGTTTGTTGGATCTGTGCTTTCTTGTATGAAGCCACTTTTAACTCATCTTTTTCTAAAGGATTCATTTTTAGAAAATGAAATTAGGGATAAAATTCCTAATGAAATGATTGCTTCTGTAAGTGATAGAAAGGAAATGCCCTGACAAACCCTACAAGATAATTGCTCTTTTGGTAATGTTTACCATCATTACCTATCCTGAATTTCAGATGCTACAGCTTTCACCCCCAAAACAGAGCAACACAATTAATCTGATTAAAAAGGAACCATTTATAGTTACAAATTGCCTTTCATCTTAGGTTGATCAAAGCACTCCACTGATGGTAACTTGTTCTGATTCATTATAATTTTTGTGTTGCTCATTACCATCAAACTAAGAGCTTTAATCCTTACAGTCCTGTTTTTTGTAAAAACTGAATTACAAATCGAGGTGTCGCACCAAAGTTATTTATGAATGTATTCTTTTTACACTCAGCTTCCGAGATGATAATCCTTTCTGCCAGGGTTCTAATTACAATTCCCTTAATGGGGCCGGATCTCATGAAAACTTGTGCAAGGAAATTATAACGTGGTTTAGGAAGTTGGGGGAGAAAGGAGGAAGAGGAGGTTATTAAATTAAACTCTGTGTAGAAGCCTTGGATATGGATTTTGAGTCTTTTTAATGCAAAATGACTGACTCCTCTACACAGACCCTAACATGATGCTTGTGCAGACTGAAAGACAAAAGTACAAAAATCTCCTCCCAACTTAACCTTCCACGCTTGTTTTCCTTGCAAACTCACTAGGTGCATGGTTGCCAGGCCGCTGTCTGCCTGTTTCACACAAATTATGTTGTATCGACTGCAAAAAAAAAAAAAAAAAAGAAGGCTCATGACTTTCTGTGTAGTCGGTCTACCCCATAATGCTTTCAGGGCAGTGACCAGTTCTCCAGGAGCTTGGTTAAACAAACACTGAGTTGAAAAGTATAGACGAGAAAAATTACTCCTATCCAACACAAATAGAAATAAGCATGTAAGGGGTGCTTGGGTGGCTCAGTCAGTTAAGCATCTGACTTCGGCTCAGGTCATGATCTTGCAGTCTGTGCGTTCGAGCCCTGTGTTGGCTCTGTACTGACAGCTCAGAGCCTGGAGCCTGCTTCTGTTTCTCTGTCTCCCTCTCTCTCTGCCCCCTCCCCACTCATGCTCTGTGTCTCAAAAGTGAGTAAACATTTAAAAAAATTTTTTTTAAACTAATAAGCATGTAGAATTCAGTGATTTTGCCCCTTATGAAACCTGAGGCGATTCCTTTTTTTCTAAATAACAACCCCACTTTAATCCCATGACTCAAATTCCTTCTTAGAAATTGACTGCCAATTCAGCTACATTTGGGGATTCTGAGTGGTAAGAAGGGAACTAGATTTTCCTTCTGGGCTGGAAGATAGCCATTGGTATGATCAGGGAACAACAAAACTTCCTTTTTCATTCTCTCTGGGTTTCCTGCCACAGCCTAGAAAATGGCCAGGCCTAGAAAATGCGTCAGTTTCCATCACATCTTATTATTAAATGAGCGCAGGTTAAGAAATGCCCTTTTGACACACTGATTATTGGAGCCCTAGAGAAATCTCCATAGCTTTTTGGGTACTTTTTGGATCTGCCCAATTCCCCACATCTCAAATTCCCTCAGGCTCAAAATGTTGAGGGACAGCATCTATAAATATTATTTTAGTAATAATTTTATATTTGTATAGTAACTTAAATTTAAAATCTTTCCAAAGGCATTGTATCAGTTTGCTATGGCCACCATAATGACGTTTCACAGGCTGGGTGGCTTAAATTAATTTTCTCACAGTTCTGGACACCAGGCGTCTAAGAACGAGGTGTTAGCATAGTTGGTTCTTTCTTAAGTTTCTCTTCTTGCTTGTAGATGTTATCTTCCTCAGGTTCTTCACAAGATCTTCCTTTTATGTGTGTCTCTGTCCTAATCTCCTCTCCCTATGAGGACAACAGTCATACTGGATTCCTGCCACCTATAGGACCTCATTTCACTTTGATTACCTTTTTTAAAGACCTTGTCTTCACATACAGTCACATTCTGAAGTACTCAGGATTAAGACTTCAGTATATGAATTACGGGAGAAGGAGATACAATTCAGCCCATAACAGGCATGGTTTCATTTTATAGGCTAAGAACGTAAAAATTTAAAAAGAAAACCATGGTACCAAGCTCACCCAACCATTTAGGTAGTATAGCTAAAATTGGATCCTGGGGCTCTGATTCCAAAATGCCATACTTTATTCATTACAGTCTGCAGTTACTGATAAGTAACTTGTGTTTAACTGTCTGAAATTTAAATATAATATAGTATCTCACTGAATCTCCTGAGGATGGAAAATTACATGTTATCCAAGGAACCATTTGGCCATCCTTTATACATCTCTACTTTGAAGACCCTGGGAGGAGGAGAGAAGGAGTTTCTTCTAGAATTCTCCAGCAGCTTACTCTTTACCCACAACCTTTCTCCACTAGAGACCTTGACATTGGGCATGCAGTAAAGAATCATTTGACCCAAGCTTGACTTTCTGTTCTAAATTTTGGCTGCAGCTCAGAAGCAAGTTTATCAGAGGAAGCAGGATGAGAAGTCAACACCATTGTTGATCCCAACTGATCTCTGTCAAACCTCAGGTACCAGGTAAATTTGAGGGCAGACAGAAGAATCTAAGGATGAGGGACTACAAGGTGTGCAAGTGTTCCTGAGTCCCTTGCAGAGTCAGGCCAAGATGAAAACATCTACTCCCAGCATTCCAAAGTCCCTAAGTGGTTCTTGTATTTTAAATATGAAGAGTGCTATTTCTTTGGAAGGTTAAAAAAAATGTAAACAAAGGTATCTGAATGCTTATTGACAGTTACTGCTAAAAACAAACAAAACAAAATGAAATGTGTGTTGCTAATGACTGTGTTCAGCACATGTAAAATCTTCTATGTGTGCCCTCACAGAAGCCAGGAGACCTTAATTCAAATTCCTGGGACCAGTGTTAGTGAAAAAATCAGTAGGTCTCTCTGGACTTCAATTCCTTCACTTGTCAAATGCACGCTGGAATGCATGATCTCTAAGATTCTTACTGCCCTAACTTTTTATGCACAAATTCAACTTTGATCTTTTTTTCGGCTTTGTCATCACCAGCTCCTCAAAGATGCAGCTAGTATAGGAACCGGCCCAGCAGTGTGGGAAAATGGATGAGATCCTTTGGCGACAATGGCTAAGACAGCAAGTGCTCACACAAAACACCCCGAGAAAAGATGGCTGAAGCAGAACCCACGCAGGGAGCTGATAGCCAGTGTAGGACAGACACAAATCCAGGGAGAGCCAGGAGCCACCACTTCCAGGCTTGGATCCACAAATTCATAGCTCGGAAAATGCAAACAACTCAAAGCAGGTTGGGATCAAAAGGGATAGGGGCAGAAGAGGTCAAGCAGGGAGGGTGTCCTGACCGTGTAGAGAGGATGTGTCACACAAAGAGCATACTGCTACTTTTTTTTTTTCTTTTTTTTTGCTTTTACCTGGCCACCATCTGTGCCAGACTTTACTTCCAAAAAGTAGCTATAGGAGTATCTCCTGTTCTTAAGTTTTTCTAGAAATTTTATACTCCTTCAAGAAATAGATTCAGTTTCTTTGTCCTTTAAATCTGGGCAGGTTTGTGACTGCCCAGTCACCGGTAGAACGTGCTAGAAATGACAGTGATTTCTGAGTGTAAGTCACAAACGTTGACACTCCTAGCTTGATCACTAGAACACCGGCCTTCCACCCCTGAGCCACCATGTAAGCTGCCCAACTGCTCTGAAACTGGTATGTGTACCAGAGCCCAAACCAGCCCATGTGAAAAGATCCTATGGAGGAGCACTGAAACTGTCATGAGAGTTGTCATGGCTGAGCAGCCCCAGCCCCGTTTCCATAAGTTTCAGCTCCAACCACTGTCTGGCTGCAGTCATGTGAGACATCCCAAGCCAGCAACACCCAACTGAGTCCTTCCTGAACTTCCAACTCACAAAAGTTATGAGAGATGATAAAATGATTGTTGTTTAAGTCACTAAGTTGTGGGGTGATTCATTATAAAACAACGAAAAACCTGTGACATCATCCTTGGTTATTCCCCACCTCCGCTCCCCAATTCTGCTTCCAATCTGAATTCTTAAAGTTCAGTCTATAAATTCAGTCCTTTTCCTTCAATATAGACATTATACTATAAACTGAAGCATCCGCAAAAGCTGATCACAAGGTCTTAGTGTCATTTTCTGCTCTCTTCATCAAGAAATAACCCTAGTAGGATCATTTCTCTTCCTGTTTATATACAAATATTTTAAGCACTGAGCTGCCCCAGTTGTTAACATTTACATCCGTATCATCCCAAAGCAATTCAAAATTCAAAACATGTAATAAATCAGTGATTTATTTGTCTCAAATTTCTCTCCTCCCAGAATCCATTTAACCAACCGTATTTTATTGAGTTTCTCATTTGGAGGAGGGCATGGTATGTCTTGTTTTTATCTTTTCCTTTGTTCTTATCTTGGCTATTAAATAGGATTATTTGCCAGTTTGATATCTAAAGGCACTTCATTCATTAAGAAAATAAAATAATAATGCTTCATCGGCTAGGAAACATGCAAAGGAGAAAAGATCAAATTTTATACCATGATCCATGTAGGTAGTTGAGGTGGGATGTGCTTATCAAAACTGAATATCGATGAATGCTCTTAAAAGCTAATTTTAAGATAGAAACCTGTTACTTATACTATTTGCTGTTAGGAAAGCAACTACACGTGTTTAGTAAGACGAAGTGGGTGTGGGGTTGCAGTATGACTCCTCCCTGTGACATCTGACCCTCTTTTTAGTAAAATCAACTGAAATCATAGGAGGAAACACCTCATGCCATTCAAACCTGTCCACATTAGCTCTTTATAACTCAGAGAAGCACCATCATTTAGTGTAGTATTTTTAGCATCAAAAAAATCCCCATCCTCAAAAAATGTTCATTTATCCTTGAAATTGTTTTTGCTGTCACCACATGATGAATTCTGAAGAAAGGCTGCAATATATTGTTGAATCAGTGTTGATTTAAACATAGATCGACCTCCCACATAGCCACCATCTCTGAGGTGTTGCTAGAACTGAAACAAGCTGGAAAGAAATTATCAAAACTTCCCAAAAAGAACTAATCCTTTCTCTGCCCAAAATGCCCTGATATGGAAAAACTCAGCCCCTCCTCCACAGGATATGAAGGACTTCGGTCTATAGTGACACATAAAAGGTACTGCTAAGGGAACATGTTCTAATTTTTAGAATTCTTTTTTAC
The DNA here is from genome assembly GCF_023721935.1 of Panthera uncia. NCBI lineage: Eukaryota > Metazoa > Chordata > Mammalia > Carnivora > Felidae > Panthera > Panthera uncia. The sequence goes on from NW_026057576.1 coordinate 12,933,682, forward strand.
TGCTATCAAAAGCATCTTTCTACAATGAGAAAAAGACGAAAGTTTTGCCTTACGCTACTCAGGATCTTTCTCCCTTGGCCTCAGCATTTGGGGCTGGAGATACTATTTGTGGAATGAGGCAGAGGAAATGAGCCAAAATGAATTTCAGGCTTGCCAGAGCTTACAATCTTAATGCAAATTCAACAATTAGCAATGCCTCAGCTGTGAAAGCTGGAAAAAATTCCACACATCAGATGGTGAGAGAGGGTGGTTGGGAAAATCACTTCCATTTTACTGTTGTCATTCTGTCATCTTGTAACTCAACTCAGAACCTTGAGAGCAGACCTAGACCCTGTGGCTTATAAACTCCAGAGAGGTAACCCCTTATTAATCCGAAGTAGAAGTATAAATTTATAAAAAGCCTGAATGGGGAAAGGGTTTTAAAATATGATATAGGAAGCAGGACTGTATCATCAGCTTCAAAAATGGCCTAGGTTAATGGATAACATTGAATGCCAAGAGATCCAACTAAATTAAGATGCTTATAAGAATAAACAGTTCTAATGTAGCCTTGTCAACTGGAACTATATAGCAGGTGTTACTCTGTAGGAAGGCATTTTTTGTTTGTTTGTTTTTTCAGATGTTTGAAGCAAACAGAAAACTCGCACACATTACACACTCTGGGGTCATTTAGCCCTGAGAACATTAGGATTTCTTTGCCTTCATTTCCCTACCTTGGTCTTTTTTTGAAGAGAAGGAAACATGCAGCTGTGGATGTGCATGTGAACATGCTCATATGTGGAAGCATCCAGTGATACGACAGACTGAAGGGAAAGACCTGAAATTCCAAGGGCTTCACATGCTAAACACATTTACTCCTGTGGGGTTTTACCCCCAAATTTTTTCTTCCTATTTCCGTTGTCAATCGTTGCAGCTTTGTGGCCAGCCCCGAAGCAAAGAGCCACATCCCACTGCAACCTCCTACTGAATTACACATCAATTATGCATCACCACGAGCCTGGGAGTCAATCTTGCTACTTCCCTCAAAAATTCCTCTTTGTAACTTTCCCACACTCCCTTCCATCCAAATATCCTCAATTCCCACTAAACAATGTTCTAAATGCAAATTAAAAAAATCAATTTTTCATTCAAGGACAACACAGTACAAATAACTAATAACATATTAGTTTCAGGTGTACAATATGATTCAATAATTCTATGCATTTCAAAAAAACCCAATATATTTTTTAATGTTTAGTTATTTGAGAGAGAGAGAGAGAGAGAGCGAGCACACGCACAAGTGGGGGAGAGGCAGAGAGAGAGGGAGACACAGAATCCAAAGCAGGCTCCAGGCTCTGAGCTGTCAGCACAGAGCTCAACACAGGGCTTGAACTCACACGTAGGGAGATCATGACCTGAGCTTACTGACTGAGCCTCTCGGGTGCCCAAAGAAACCAATATTTTTAAATAAAAATGTCCCCCTATTCTTCTTCACCAAACATGTATTCGGCATATCTTAGTCTGGATTCTCCCGAGTGCAGAGCTTGAGAAAAAATTCAGATACAGGTAGTTTCCTTGGGAAGTGATCCAAAGAAGCAGAGTATAGAACTGGGGAAGCGAGTCAAGGAAAAGAAAAAAGCAAATGAAGAGACTTCAAGTAAGCATGTTACCATTGTGGGCGATTGAGCCTCACTCCAGTGGGGGACCTTCTGAAATAGTGCATTTCACACCCCAGAATTGTCCTACCAAGAAGCTCTCCATTAACTCACATCCCCCAATTGCTTGAGGTTTATGTCCGAGATTTTCTTAGCTCCCCAGAGCTTCTGGCCTGCCAGGTGCACAGACAGAGTATACTACTGTAGCCAGAGATCATGCTCTGGCGAAAAGACCCAGGTGTTTGAGGGAGAAAGTCCTCAGTGTGGTTGGGAACTGCCCACCAAAGCTGCAGGTGACCTTCTGAGAAGCTAAGGGGACCTAGGCAGGGCACCCACAATGGTGACTGCTGCAGCATGTGCCTGAATCACCCCCAGTGCTTAGCTTTCACACAGTAGGTAGTTGTGTTCACCAAATGCATCTTCAAATATTTTTTCCTCTTTTATGCTTTACTGAATTATGATCCCTCCTTGTATCTTTTCTGGGATACAACCTTTAACCCAATCATTCATTTACACATCTTTTAATCTGTGCAAAAAGCTTCCTGTCTCCATGCTGCAAACACTTGTTTTGAACCCAATTATCTCAGTGTTCCTCTCTCTCTTATGCACTGTCAAGGCAATTTACTTCAAATGAGCAAATAGCTCCAGCTCATGGCCTTGTTTTTTGAATCTCAGAAAAAGAAACTAGGATATATTTCTTAACCATAGGGATATATCAAGGGGGTCGTTCAGAAGTTTAAAAAATGTTTTAATTATTTCAGATTCACTTTATTATTTCCTACATCTTCTATTTACATAAGAAAAAATGAAATGTGTTCTTTTATACATTAGCCTCTTATTCAGTCAGAAAATATGAGGGCAAGAAATTTCATCAGAGCAAATTCTGTTGGTTTTATATTTAAATCACAATTGCCACTTTGTGAAAGAGCTTATAGTAAAGTCCATACAGAACTAGAAAAAAAAATCAAGCATTTAGCACAAATCTGAGCTATCATCTAGAAGCTCATTTTATCTTTCATATTAGATACCACCTATCTACTTTCCTTTTTCCTACCATATCATCCTTGTCTTATAACCCAGGATGGCTTATTAACCCCAGGTGTTGGAGACTCTTCCACTGCATCAATCTTCAAGAGACTTTTCCACCTAACAGTGGCTTTTTCAATGTAACTATTGTATCTAAGAATTTGGGGTTGCAAACTGTGTTAGGGGTTCAGAGACTCCATTTCTCACCTTCGGGTATAGCCCAAGTTCTTCCTCTTCTCAAAGATTGGGGAAATAACCTAAAGGCTATTGATGGGAGTATCCTATAGTGCCTCCTGTCTGACTCATATTTGTAATGAACCTGCTTTTGGATTGCTGGCAATAAAAAGGACATAATCCTTAAGTGGGTGTCAGAGAAGCTCCACTAATTTATGTGGCAGGACCCAATCTCATGTGAAGGTTTAATGAGAAGCTCACACGGTATAAAGTGTGCCTGGCATCTGTTACAGAAGATAGCTCGGAAAGAAGCAGAGAAATACCTTATGTGAAGAACATACATCGGATAATTTTTTTAACTGACAAGGATGACCCTAATAGAGAATGAGGGGTAAAAAGGAACAGCCACCACAAAAGACTATTGTGGCAACTATTGATCCATTATATACTTTCTGGTTATTGTAAACGCCTCCAAATATTCCCCCAAAGGAAAGCAAGACATGGATAATTTATGTGCCTATTGAAAGTAATCTTCCAAGCATGAATGGCTGAAGGATTATAATTTCTTCCCCCCCCCCCCCCACTAATCATCATAGGTCTCCCAGAGGTCATACAAATAACCAGCAGCCTTTCGTCCTAAACATTACTAAGCCAAGGTTGAGATATGAGCCTATTAAAATCTGGTTTAAAAAGAATTTTATTTTGCCGATGATCTCATTTATTAATTGCTGACTGCCTTTTAAAACCTTCAGTGGAAGACAAAGAGACCCTCAAATCCTTTCTCTGAGAATTAAAGCTTTTCATTTAAGGATTCCAGATGGGCTATACTTTAAGTATTAAAGTTCAAATGCTTTAACTACCAACAGATGAAAGGAAATTTTACTTAGTTTTGTTCCACAATTGCCACCCAGTCGTTCTTCTATGCTGGCCAAATTAAGCATCAATTTAAATTAGATTTACTCACGGGACCCTCGACAATCACAACCAACACAAGATATTAGGGAGTTTAGGAAATGGGTCTATTAAATGACAATTAAAGCTGTCAGCCTTCCAGAGCTTATTTGCAGTTAATTTGATCCCTGGTAGACAGTCGTATTTGACTGCTGTAAACAAAGAGGTCTGCTAGAGCTTACACGCTGAGAGCCAGAGCTGATCCCTTGAGCCCCGGTGATGGCATGTTTCGCTTTCACATTGAGGTGGCTTCAGCTGCTCGGCAGAATAAGCGACTTCAAAATCGCTTCCAGTACAACTGTTGAAGCCCCCCACCCAACCCCACCCCCCCGCCCCCGAAAGTCCTAACATTCACCAAAAGAGAATTTAACTGGCTCCTTTCAGAAAAGTCAGCCAAGAGGTCCTAGGCAGCAAGCCTGGCTTTTCCTTTTTGTGTGAGGTCTCATGGAAATTCTTTAGGACAAAGTGCTCCCAATCTGGCACATAGTAAATAGTGCTTTTCATCTAGAATGGGCTTGAAATAGGGGATCAAAAGTCTTAGATTATCCACATCCTTTGATATGGTATTTTCACTGCTGGAGATTTTCCCTGAAGAAACAGATACCTGCACAAAGATTTATGAACAAACATGTTGGCTGAAGCATGAGGCATGGGCAAAAAGTAAGACAAATTTGTTTTTGCTCATTCCCCTTACCTTGTTCTCCTTAGCCCTCCCCATGGGCCAGGCCAGCTAGCCTTACCTTGAAAATTCCTTCAGGTTTCATGCTTGTAGTGATGTCTCTGGTGGTTGATGGAGAGTGGGGGAGAGGAGAAAGGGGGTGATGGGCATTGAGGAGGGCACTTGTTGGGATGAGCACTGGGTGTTGTATGGAAGCCAATCTGACAATAAGTTATATATATTTAAAAAAAAAAAAGCCTTCAGTGCCACTTCCTCTCAGACATTTACCTCAGGAGCTGGTGCCCTCCACAGGCCCAGAATTTCCAAGACCTGGGCCTTTCTTCATCAAACCTTGCCTGTGTTCCCCATTACGTTCATGCTCTCTGCAGTCACCCGGCTAGAGAATCAAATACATTTTTCATTCTGAGGTGTTAATGGATTAATATTGCCCTCTACTAGATAGTAATTCATATTTTAAAATGAGAACCTCCTGAAGACAATGCTTTCAATCAAAAATGGGATTACAGTGGGAATTTCAGGCTCCACATAAATTCAGCAGTTAGTATAGTTTAAAATCCTCTTTAAAATATATTTTCAGCATGTGTGCATGTATGTGTACGTGTCTTAGTTTATTCATTATGTTTCATTATGGAAAGATATTCATGCTTATTATAGAAAGTGTTGGAAATAAGAAAGAGCAAAAGGAAGACAAATTCATCCATATTCCCTCACGTAGAAATGGCATTTTAAACATTCTATTGTGTTTCTTCCTAGTCACAGTAATATGCACAAATTTGTTTATTTTCTGGAGTCACAATTACAGTGTATGCAATTTCTGCATTCTTTTTTCACTTTGCACTTTTATTTTAAAATTTCAGAATAGTTCCACCCCAAAAACGCCTTCAATGGGGCCACACTTTGCAATCATGCACTCTTTCCCTCACGCACTACATTTTCTGCATAGAATACCTTAAAAGCTTACCTTGTCTTTCTGGGCTTCTTATCCACTACAATCTCTAGATTAAATTAGAAACTTTCACCATATCTGGCTGGTAAATAAACTTCCCAAAATAAAAGCACTCAAATCCACTTCTAGAACAGGGGAAGGACTGGTATGTGTTAAAACAATGTGGATGCCACTGATGCCGGCACCAGCAGGAAGTCAAGGTCATAGTCTGCGGTAGCCAGAAGAGCCACCCGCCATACCTCCCCTCCTGTGGCTGCTTAGGGATGTTGCGCTGCTGCCCTTGAAAGACCAGCCTCTGCACCCATTGCTGTGAGCATCTCTGGAAGCAGTGGTAACACCCATGGGGCACAGAAACTATTCTCGCTTGGCCCGTGGAAAGCTCATTCCTACCACCAAAAAAAGTACCTTCTCTCTACTTTGCCCCTCTCTTCACTCAGGGGCATCAACTCTGTTTAGCCATACCCACTTCCTTGGCTCACAGACAAAAATATATAGGGTAGAGGTGGGGGCTCTTCTGGTTGTTTATGATCGGGTGAGCACATTAACATTTCTACCTGGGCTCTTTCTTTCTACTGTTGCCACTGACCATGAGCTAATGCTAACATTTACTTTGTAGAATCCTACTTGGTAACCGATAATCATTTTTACTGCAGCCTCAGATTAAATTTGAAAAGTACAGCCAAATGTTTCTTAAGGAAACAAGATGGAAAGATCTAGCATTGTTAGAATCAGACCAATTAGTCATATTTTTTGAATCGCATTCAAAAAAGACATTACAAGGAGGAAAGGATGAGAAGGAATGGGGAGAATGCTTTAGACCTCAGCTGATTTGAGTATTTTATTTGTAAATAGCATGTCATTTTACTAATGGAGTTGAATTACATCTAACTTTCCTATAAATGTTGGTTTGTATTAAACAAACTGAAACATGGTACAAAAAGCTTTTTACTGTTTTTGAGCAAGCAAAACTGCCCTGCTATTAATAAACACTTATAAGAAGTATCAGATTTCCAATAACTAACAATATGATTATCTACCCAGACTTGGAAGGAACTAAACTCACAATGTCTGATGATTGGCGTGTTTGCTGTCTCTTATATGGGATACTAAGCACATAGCATGGTGAAATGCTAGGGGAAAAGAGCTGCTTTTCCCCATCCAGCAACTACTAACCTGCTCAGCAGTAAGTGGGGTGCCCTGGGCAGCCTTATGAAGCAGCACCTGCTTCTCAAAGGGGATGCTGGGAGCCAGGGATAATGGGATTCACAGGAAGTCAGAGCTTTTTTCTAAAGCCTTGGCAGTGACATCTATGTGAGTCATTGAACCGGCCATCATTATTCTTATTGATCTCCAATCCAGGTCTATTCAGCCTTCTAATAAAAACAGATGAAGGGGATGACCAAATCAGAATAAAAAAGCAGAGGGAGCTGAAATGGCTGAGAATATGCATTATTATCCCCATAAATGGCCTGACAGATATGTACCTCGGTAGAATAAAATGAATGGTATATTTCCTTTTTCTATTTTCTTATGTAGTCAGAAAAAATCCAGGAAATAGTATAGAATCTCTATTTTCAAAACAAATAGTTATTATTCCATTCCATTTTTCACACATATCCTTACTTATTTTTTTCCTGTTTCTATAATCTTTTCCTCCATGAAGAGTTCCCTGTTAGAAATGTTACTGCACATCTCTCTGATGAAAGTATTATTTCAGTGTTTTCATTATTCTTCATTTTATGGGATGAATTGACCTCTTCAGTCACTGTAAAAGTGATACGCTTATATATTTTACCACCATAAAAAAATTTAATGATGCTCTGAAAATGCACGAAGAGATGCCTGAAATTGTCTTTAGAAGTTCTGGGAAATGGGGGATTTGGAGGAATTATTTAAATCACAAATGGTAAAAAAGACCCATCATTTACTAGTTAAAAGTTGGAATGCTTTAATAATGTCACAAAGTTTATAGGGTTAGGAGACCCTTTCATTGACCTTTTTAAAGGCATAAAACATGTTCAAGGTTGCCCTTTCCCAAACGATTCAGGATTAAGTAGAGAAGAGCAAGCCTCCAATCATGGTCAGACTTCAAAGAGGGTCATCTTCTGGCTTCTTCCCTAGACACCAGTTCCCAGATATTTCAGTGTCTCTCAAAGGACTCCCACTCAATCACATTCATGTTCAGTGCATTTGATTATTTTTTCTGTGCAGAAACCAGTAACTATTAGCTCTTAGTCTGAACCACACAGCAGCAAGAACCAGAACGGCAAGATAGATGAATTTGAGCCCCCTTCATCAAGCATTGATTCTGTCAAATTTCAATCTTCATACTGATTTCTCCTCAATCCTTGATAACACTTATGACACTGTGCTTTGATTTTGATTTTGTGGTTTCAGGATAAATGGGTCTTAGACCAAACCCAGCCAACCAACACTCCCAGCACCCAGTCTAAATATATGCCATCCTATTAAAAGAGCATTATGTTTAGTTTACTTTTTAAATATCTGTGCCTGACATACAGTAAGGTTCAACAAGTGTTATGAAAGAAGGCAGAAAAGAGGTTGGACCTAGACATTTAGAATAAGTACACTTACTTTATTCAGTGAATGTTTGAAATAGTATCCTGGTTCATGTATTGTATGTTGGATTCTTCTTTAACCCAAGAGTCTAACAAAGTGCCAAACCATTGATGTTGGTAAAAAAAAAAAATACCAATACTAACAATGATAAAATGGGAGTTAGACCTCAAAGCCCTTTATTTTCACCCTTGTATTCTTATTTCTTTATATATCTTTTAAATAATATTACATGGTTCTACTAACACTTTTTTTTTCACCGAAACTTTATTTATTTTAGAACAGTTGTAAGTTCACAGCAAAATTGAAGGGAAGAAGGTACAGAGATGGCCCATATACTTCCTGCCTCCACACAGGCACAACTTCCCCCATTTTCAACGTCCTCCTATATAGTGGTTCATTTGTTATAATTGATGCACATAAACTGACACACCATAATCACCCAAAGTCCATAGTTTACATTATGATTCATTCTTGGTGTTGTGTATTCTGTGGGTTTAGACAAATGTAAATGATATATATTCATCATTATTGTATCATGCAGAGTATTTTCACTCCCTAGAAGACTGTGGTCTGACTATTCATCCCTCTTCATCTCCTAACACCTAGAAACCCTTAATTATTTTACTGTCTCCATAGTTTGGCCTTTTTCAGAATGGCATATAGTTGGAGTTATACAGTATGTAGCCTTTTCAAATTGACTTCTTTCACTTAGTTATATACATGTGTTTCCTCCCTGTCTTCTCATGGCTTGATAGCTCATTTCTTTTTTGGCATTGTCTGGATATACCACAGTTTACTTATCCATTCACCTACTGAAGGACATCTTGGTTGCTCCCAAGTTTTAGTAATTATGAATAAACCTGCTATAAACACTTGTGTGCTGGTGTTTTTTTATGTGGACGTAACTTTTTGAGTCTTTGGGTCAATACCAAGTAGCATGATTGCTGGATCACATGGGAAAAATGTTTAGTTTTCTAAGAAACTGCCAGACTCTCTTTCAAAGTGGCTGTACCATTTTGCAATCCCCTAGCAATGAATGAGAGTTCGTGTTGCTCCACATTCTGGGCAGGATTTGGTGTTTTTAGTTTTCTGGATTTGGGCCATTCTAATAGGTGTATAGTGGTATCTCATTGTTGTTTAATTTAAAATTCCTTGATAATATAGGATGTAGAGTATCTTTTTATATGCTTATTTGTCATCTGTATTACTTCAGAGGTGTCTGCCTAGGTCTTTGGCCCATTTTTTAATTGGGTTCTTTGTTTTCTTATTGGTGAATTTTAAGAGTTCCTTATATATTTGGACACATATCAGATGTGTCTTTTGAAAATATCTTCTCTCAGTTTGTGGCTTGTGTCGTTATTCTCTTGGCCTTGTCTTTTGCGGAGCAATTTTTAATTTTGACAAAGTTCAGTTCATCAAGTATTTCTTTGATGGATTGTGCCTTTGGTGTTATATCTAAAAGGTCATCTTCATAGTCAAGGTCATCTAAGTTTTTTCCTGTGTTCTAACAGTTTTATAGTGTCTAACAGTTTTGTAGTTTCTTATTTTATATTTAGTTCCGTGATCCATTTTGAGTAAATTTTTGTGAAGGATGTAATGTCAATGTCTACATTCATTTTTTTGCACTCGATATCCAGTTGCTCCAGCACCATTTGTTGAAAAGTCTATCTTTGTTCCTTGTATTGCCATTGCTTGTTTGTCAAAGGTCACTTATCTGCATTTACGTGGTTCTATGTCCGGGCTCTCTATTTTGTTCCACTGATTTATTTGTCAATTCTTCTCCAATATCACACTATCTTAATTACCGTAGCTTTACAGTAGGTCTTCAAGTTGAGTAGCATCAGTCCCCCAACTTTGTTCTTCTCCTTCAACGTCGTATTGGATATTGTGGGTCTCTTCCCATTCTATGTATGCCTATTTACAAAGTACCTCACTGGTATTTTGACTGGGATAACATTGATTCTTTAGAACAAACTGGAAAGGACTAATGTCTTGACAATACTGAGTCTTCCTATCCATGAACATGGAATATCTCTTCATTTATTTAGTTCTTTGATTTCATTCATCTGCTAATAGTTTTAGTTGCAAAAATCCAAAAACATAGTCATATTTCTTTTCTAAAATAAAAGCATCCTCAACAAATAGCATTACTACTATTTATTCTTAATTGAAGTATAATTGACATCTAATATTGTATTGGTTTCAGATGTACAGTACAATGATTTGATATTTGTGTATATATCACAATGATCACCACCAAAGGTCTGGTTAACATCTGTCATCATACAGTTACATTTTTTTCTTGTGATGAGAATTTTTAAGACTACCCTTTCAGCAACTTTCAAATGTACATATTTACTGCAGTCACTGTGCTGTGCATTACATGCCTATGACTTATTTATTTTGTAAATGGAAGCTGTACCTTGCGATCCCCTTGAAGTTACTACTATTACTTGACATTTCATTTTATAATTTACTAACTCTTTATTCATAAACACATAATGGAGATTTTTTAAATTGAATTTTTGACTATATTAAAATAAAAGAGAACTGCCACTAAGCAACTATGAAAAAATTCACAGATATAAGTAGATATGATGAGAAATAGTATGTTTGTATAATCTGGAAGTATCTCTCCACAACATACTTTTCAAGTTCAAAGGGGATAACAGTCTACTTACAGTGTCAGACAACACCTTACCCAAGTGATCAAAACCAACATCACCAAAAGTGACACACTGCAACATTCCCCCAGTATGATGCACTGAAAGGGACACAGTATCATGATTGTGATATCCTTGCCAAAAATTCATAATCTGATTTGGATATGAAGAAAACACAGACAATCTCAAATTGAGGGAGATTTTACAAAATAACTGACTGGTATTCGTCAAAAGTGTTAAAGTCATGAAAGACAAAGAAAAACTGAGAAATTGACCCAGATTGGAGGAGACTCAGAAGTCAGGACAACTAAATACAATACATGACTCTAGATTGTATTCTAGATCAGAAAAAAGATATTTGTGGGCAAATTGGAAAATTTTTAATAAGACCTGTAGATGAGTTATATAGTATCCTATGTTAATTTCCTGGTTTTGATCATTATACTAAGATTATGTAAGATGGATGTTAATATTTGGGGAGCTGGGTGAAGGGCATATTGGATTTTTTAATACTAATTTGCTACTTTTCTCGGAAGTCTGTAAGTATTTCAAACAAACAGTTAAAACATTTTTAATAAAAAATTCTAAAGATCTAGATACTGGATTTCAATGCACATTTGTGAGCATTTAATGCATTTCTGAGAAAAGGGAAATAAAGGTCGCAAAGTTGCTTGCGTTTACCTTAGATCAGCGGGCAACTTGAACGTTTTGTCATTTTAATTAAAGAGAGAACAAGATACAGAGAGGCAGAAAGACAGACAGTGAAAGACATCCTAAGTTGGTATGTCTGCATTGATGAAGCATTTCAAACAGAACCACAGCTTCATCTTGCAGCCACACCAAAGAGGCCATTGCTGTCCCTGTCACAGCCACATCTGTGCTACCAGAATCAAAGGCAGGCTTTTCTGATTGGTTGGGTCAGGCTGCTAATGAGGCAAAGGTCATGGACTGGATCTGCTATCAGAGCCTGCCAAGTGTCACTCTGTCCCTTGGCATTTTGCTGATCACAAGGGAGCCGGGTGAGAAAGCTTGACTGCACCAGTGAGAAGCCAGCTCTACCACAGAGAAAAAATTAAAACATATGCCCTCCCTAAGGTTACCTTTAAATATAATGGACACACTTGAATAGAATCTCTGTCACCTAAATATGCCTCTAAAAATAACCGTACCAGGAAAGGTATCCCTCATTAGATTCACTTTTCCCTGTTGAACCTATAATTAGGAGACCAGGAAGGGTAACGCTGATTTGGCCTCCTATGCAATCCACAGACACACAGAAATTCTTGAGAGCCCTGTGATTTTAGCAGAAGGATGTGATAGCTTTGAAGGCATGCTCTCTGGGTTTAATACCTCTTAGGCAGCTACCAAGCCACATAAAGAAAGAGGCTTGCTCCTGACAGCTAGACATCCTTCAACTTTCATGTTCCAAAATTTATTGAGAAGGGGCTTCCAACATGATTTTTCCCTGAATCTCATGTTTACTAGGAGAGCTTCCCTGAAGTACTTAGGATTTCCAGCTTGGAGGGAAGCACAAAATGGGAAATTCTCAATTCCAAATATCCGTTCATCTTTAGAGCCAAAAGCAACTATAGAAGTAGAATAGGTTTAACCATGTGATTAATTTGGGAACCATAAATAAACATAGCAATTTGAAAGTAATTTTACTTAACGTGGTAAATTACAGTTAAAAACCAAAGTTAGTGGGCTTCACTCATTTCCACCTACACTTAGAAGAATTCAGTCCATTTTATGTCAAGAGTTATCTCTTCGAGATTCTTTCAACGTGAGGATTTGTGAACATAACATGGTTGGTGACAGGGAAGTGTTTCTGAGTGGTGATGCTGCCCCACCCTGTGCTTTCTCCACTGAGCTGTGCATTTCCAGATCCTCCTGGCACGTATGTACAAAGTGAAGTTTAGAAAAAAGAAAACAAATGAACAAACAAAAGATTTTTAACCCCTCTTGCTTCTCCCGATGTTAACATACTCAGTAGATCTCAGGGAGATCAGCTGTTTCACAAGGTTGAGACTTGTTGGAAGTGCCTCGTGATAACAGAAAGTAAATAAAAACTAAAAACACATTCTCCATCTCCAATTTGTGAAACCACAGTCAAACCTCTGTTCTGAGTAAAGCTGAAGATAGCTACAGAAATCGATGTTAGAGAAACCAACAACTGTGGAATAGAAGGGAGGTAAAATCCCTCAAGACTCCAGAACCACTGGGTTGTAAATATTCCTAAACCCAGGCTTAAAAAACAAAGATGCCAGCCCCTATTATACTAAAATGGTTGTGTCATTTTTAGACGAAGCAATTCACATTCGACCACTCCATCTTGATCTATGTTTCCCCCTAGGCAGACTTGAGCAGACATCTCTGTGTTCCTTCTTATAGACTTTTAGTGTCCAAAGAATAGACTTACTTTACATTTCTATCAGCTAGTTCTTTTACCGGCTATATCAAACATGGGAACAAACAGTCTGAATTATTTTCCTGGCTGGAAATAGTTATAAAAGTTTATTTCACTACACATACATATGTTTTTCAAGGAATGGTGGAGGGAAACATTATGCATGTAACAAATTGGTCCATGAAATAAGATACAACACTGCATCTCTGAGAAAAGCATAGGATATATTAAAGTAAAAATTATTCATGACACTTGTTAAAGACTGTTAAGGCAAACTTTATTCAGGACCATTGCAATAGGTGCAGGGATCGCTGGAATGGATTTTGCAGTAGGAAAGAGCGATTGGGGTCAAGTCAGAATACAGCAAGGAAAAGTAGAAATACTATAGCCAAGGAGCTAGGCAAGTGGGGAGTCAGTGAACAAAAAACGACTAAGACGGTGGGGTAATTCTTGCTAAACTGACCTCACGGGATACGTGCTAAAGGTAGGCCAGGGTGCTCAGATAGTATGTGGAGGATAGTGAGGGTGAGGAACCCAAGTAGATATTAAGGGTGATCTGATATCCAGGATGGGAGATTCTGACTAAGCCAGTTTAGCAGGATTCCTGTTGAAAGACAGAGAGAATGACACTGAAGACCCCCACTCAGGGGCTGAACAAACCCCTCTGAATAACTTGCTTGACCTCTTTTTGGCCCATCCCCATATTTGGAAATCATGAAGGATGTCTTTTCACGGTTTATTCAGCACATTGGTGTACATTATTTCATTTAAAGAAGAGTATGATTGCCATTTTACAGATGAGAAAGTTGAGACTCAGAGGCCATGGCGACCACATAGCAAGGGCGTCCACTTTCTGGGGTCCCGGATGAGAATCTGTTTCTGCTGAGCATCCTTACAAACACAGCCGTGCGTTGTCTGTTCAATATTTTCCCCCATTTGTGTGTGCCAGCACTTAGATCACTCCTTTTTTCCTCTCAAAATCCATAAAATGGGTGTTTGCCCAAAGAGCCCCTCTCAGTCACATTAAAATATCACCTCAAACTGAATGCAAAGTATCCTTCGCTTCCTAGATGATTATCTTGATATTATAATGGCCTTGGTTGGAGACAGAAGTGATTTTACAACCTTACTTCTAACCATGGGACCAACCAACTAAGAGCTCACATGCTGACACAAGTGCATACATTACATTCTAGCTTTGAGAAAAATGGCGAAGCATCAGGGCTACCTAGTCAGTTTTGAGTCAGAGGTAACAAACTCCATAATGTCCAAAACCTCAGGGAGCCCCCGGTATCAGGCAATCGTAGTAGCAGGCGTCTGTGTGCAAAGAGTACTCGGTAAAGCAGTGCTGCTTCTCTCCTGAAGCGGTTCCAGGCCTGCCGGAGGTTTTTATAGGTGCAGATCACAGATCCTTTCCCCCAAATCCCCAACCACACACCCAGACCCACAGAATCGGATTTGCACGAGCTCCTGAGAATCTTTAATATTATAAAGATCCCTGAGGGGGAGGTGGTTCTGATGACTGTGTTGAGGGAGGAGATTCCCCCCACCATAGAAGACAGCCCAGGGGAGAAATGCTCTGCCCCACACTGCCCACCTCCCACTCGGAATGCATGGTGGGCCCCTGCCACCACGAGACACAGAGATGCTAAAGGGACCCACAAAACCCACCAAAAGGGCAGTAAGACTACTTCAGAATGAAAACACCTGAACAAACAGCAGCTGAGAAAGAAATCTTGTCCAAACTTCCCTCATTTCAAAAGAGTTTTCTGAAATTCAGCCTCCACTGAGGGCAAAGCCTAATCCTTAGCACCTAGAAAATGTGAGGATTCTGCCGCCATAAATCCCCCTCCAGGGAGCTCCCAGCCGGGAAGGAGAATGACCATCAGCACAGCACCTGAATGAGAAAATGTGTAAATGTATAACAAGCTTTATCAGAACCTCCCATACTTTCCCACTGAAGCTCTGACCACCAACACCCCGCCAATTGTGCTGATATATAAACTTTTTTTACCCCTGGCTGCCTGGAGAGCTAGTCTTTCTGGAATGCCCCTGCATGTGTGTGTAATAGAATTTTCTCCTGTCCATTATAATGAAACCGAATTAAAATTTCAGATTGTCCATTAATTCGCAGGCCCTGGCCACTACCACTGGGGCCTTGGTCGGCAGAGGACCTGTTTTCCTGACACTTCTCCAACATCACCAAGCCACAGAACTGACCCTGTTACCCCTCACCTACAAGACTCCTACTATAAGAGAAATATAAACCCCAGCTTGTTTAAGTCACCATTACTTGGATTTTCAGGAACTTAAAGCAGAAAACAGAGCTATAAATTCATCTTGCTCATTCTTTTGAACCAAGACACAAGATTACTGGGCCTCTCTCCAGCCAAGGCAACAGGAAAAGTCATAGTTCTGACCCGGACTCCAGAAGAATTGCACGAGAAAGCACAGCAGCATGTGCTCTGATGTGTTTCCACTCCTGCATAGTTCACTCCACGAACTAATGCAGGTTAGCTTCTCACACTTGGTCCTTGAATAACCCCTAGCAACCCTGGATTGATGTGAGGATCAGTGGACAATGGATTTTTAAAACACTGCCGTGGTTTTTAAAAACTCCTTTATTTATCTGTTCCTATTAGGAAAGAAAATGTTCAGATGGGGGGGCGGTGGGAGGGAAACTATGTGTTTCCGTGATTAAATGGCACTCTCTCCCCCTGAGTCCTCGGTGTGTTGGGGGAGGTTCAGAGCTGGGTCGTGGTAAAGAGTGGATGGAAAAACTAAAAGGAGTCCTTGGGCTGAATGCAGGTTTCTTCCAGAGTCTGCAGGAGAGGAGGAGGCAAAGGTGGGAGTGAACTGAGTTCCCTGGAAGTGAGTTGAAAGAAGCAGGATGAAAGGAGGGAAACAATGAACACCACACCCAGACCTGTGTCCAAGTGAGAAGGGTTCATGAACTTTGAGAAATTAAATGGGAACTTGAACTATAAAGCCCAAACCTCTAAATTAACCTGGCAGTTGGCAAGACTAAAAGAATATTTTCACATTATACAGCTGTGTGGAAACTATTTGAATCTTGGTATCTTCACCCACAGAATAAAAGAATGGAAATAAGCGGGTTTTAAGATTCTCCCAGCTCGGAGATCTCATAATTCTGTAATTTGTCTTCACAAGGGGATTCTGGCCTTAGCTGTTCAAGTTAAATCCACATTTCTTCCTCCTGCCTGAAAGAGAAAGTCCATGAATTGGAAAAAATAATTCTCAAATTATCCCCCAATAGAATAGCTAGTACATTTGCTTCTAGCCCAATAATTGAGCCTCATAAATCAACAGGTTCAGTAATTCACTCTAACTTCTTTTAAAGCACTGGCCAGGTTATCAGACACTGTGGGCACATTCACAACATGAAGAGAGCTAAGATACAGCATCTGCTCTCAAGCTACTCAGTTTAGTTCAAACCAACAATTTTTCCAAAATTCCATTCCAAATATTGTTAAATAAATGAGCGAATAATTATTGTAACTCCGTACTAATCATTCTGACGGGAAGATCCTTTCCCCTTGTCAGCACCCTCTAAGATTGGTAACATAAAGGAAAACATTCTTGTTATTTCTCTGGCTGGCTGTTTGTATCTTGACACCCAATTGCCAAGAGTGAGAGTGTGGACCAATGTTTGATGAATATCAGAGCAGGACACGCCTACCCGTTCTAAATGCTTTCCTACCCCACCCCCCCAAACAACTAAACAGTAATAAAGGTTTAGGTAGTTCTCTGTTGAAAGGTTCAGGAAATGTTTTCCAAACCTGACAGAGTAGGGGAGTGATGGTGATGGATGGGATCAATTACTATGTCACTGGACACCTCACTCTCTTGACCCTTTATTTATCTGTTGACCTCCCCTCCCCCCCAAAATGGCTCCTCTGCCTAGTCCATTCAAAGATGCCCTGCATGGATGGTTCATTTTCTTCTCCCACTCTTTCTTCCTGTTGTCATCACTTTTAAAGTTGCATCCCTAACTAGTGACCTAGAATTATAGTCTCGCTCACTAGACCAGGATATCCTATACATTCTGACAAGTAAGTAAGTTCCAAGACTCTGGTCAGTTTCTGTTTCTGGCAGATTTCCCAACCTTAGGCACCCACAAAATAGTAAGTATTTTCTCCTAGACATAATTTCTGCTGGTATACAAGTGAAGAAAGGGTTTGTTAGCTCCACTCTAGGAAATGATGAGCTCATGACCTTTGGATTTAGGTAGGTGGTGAAGGGAGAAAAACATTAAAGTTTCCTTATCTTAAGGTATCCATATATAAGAGTAACAACAACCTTCAGAAAAAGAAATATAGTGGGTTAAATTCTTCCCATTGGCAGTGTGTATATCTCCTACTAACATTACTTTAAGACTTAGTACTTATGTTCATCCACTGCACTGTGAGAATAGAGATGTACAAGCAGATATTGATAAACAGCCTGAAAAGACTGACTCGATTTGATGAGATCAAGAAGACTTCATAGACAATGTGATATTTACCTTGACATTTGAAGGAAGTTCACCAGGAACAGAGGTGGCATAAGGGTAGAAAAGCTTGGGGTCATATTTCAGGCGAGGGGAAAATATGAGCACAGAGAAATAAATCTGCCTGGTGTGTTGAAGACACTATTAAAAGTTAACCATTCTAAAAGTGTTTTGGGAATCTTAGCCCTGTTGTTCCCCCCTCCCACCAGCCCTCAGTCACCGGTCTATGAAAAAACTTTTGAAGGCCTACACAACTTTTGAGAAATAGCACTAGGAGATGCTGAGATGATCCCCAGCTAACTTTATAAACAGCCTCCTAGTGTTCAAGCTGTCTAGAGGATTACAGACGCAGAGTCAGGAGGAAAAGAACAAAGCCATGTCAACACTGTACATTCTATGTCCCAAATGAAAAACACGAAATCCAATTCCATATGTCATTCCATGGCTTCTTAAAGAGAGTAATTCAATCTGATCTTTTTTTTTTTCCTCCAAGCCACATTTAAATAGAAAGACAGAGAGAGAGAGAGAGAGAGAGAGAGAGAGAGAGAAAGAAAGAAAGAAAGAAAGAAAGAAAGAAAGAAAGAAAAGGAAGGAAGGAAGGAAGGAAGGAAGGGGAAAAGAGAAAAAAGTTCTTACAGGGCTACTCTGTAGAAAGTACAAGATCAAAGTTTCTACAATACAGCAGGAAGGAGGAGATCATGGAACGAGAAGAGAGACTGTGGTAAGTACCATAAGAAAGGTATAATCTAGGAAATTAGGGATCATATCTAAATAGAGGAACCAGTGAAGGCTTCCTGAGGGAAGTAGCCAGCAAGGTTATGAAGTCGGGTAGGACTTTAGCAGGTGTAAACGGGAGGGGAGGCAATTCAAGCAGGAGTACCGTGCAGTGGGAAAACCCAAGGCATATATAGAGTTGTCCAGTAAAAGTTTCTGAGGTGATGGAAATGGTCCATATCTACACTGTCCAGTATGGTAGCCACTAGCTACATCAGGCCACTGAGCACTTGAAATCTGGCTAATGAAACTGAAGGACTGAACTTTTAAGTTTCTGTAAGTTTAATTAATTCAAGCTTAAATAGCCATTTTGGAAATAAGTGAAGACCAACCAAATGAAAATAGTCTAAGTTTATTTATTTACTCAGAGTTTGCTCTAGCAAGGGAGTCAACCACTATTGATTGTTTTGGCAGAGATTCAAAGGCAGGCAGAGCACAAGGGAAGTTTTGCAACTGAAAAAAGGGAAGTAGGTATGCCCTGATTGCAAGCTGTTGGCACAGAGAAGCTGTAGGAAAGCTAATTAGAAGTGTGGCAGCTTGTGTGATTGGTTAGGATGCATATTTGGCTTTCTCTGATTTGTCCAAAGCTGGAAGTGGGGACAAACCTCAGAGAAACTGTCAGGTGTGAGTCAAGTCCTGGCCATTTAGGGATGACTGTTACAGAGATTATTGTCTGGCTACCCATGGACTTGCTAGAGACAGTGAGTGGTCTGAGTTTCACTTACAGATAACAGGCTGGCTTCTTGGGTTGGTTGCTGTAGATCATGGGTTGGTTTTCTAGGCTATTTACTGCACATTATAGGTTAGAGTTCTACTTTTATATATGGTCTATCCATTGTCTGTATATTTGCTCCTCATTGCTAATGACCGGGGCTGCAGCATTGGACAGTGTCATTCTATAGTCACAAGAAATCCAGTTTGGTGGAACATAGGGTGTGTTTCAGGAGAAATAAAGCTAATAGAGATAAGATCAGAATGTGGAAACCAGTGTGCTAATCTAAGAATTTGTATTTGCTTCAGTAAGGATGAAGTATCATGGAAAATTTGAGGGCAGGAAGCTGCATGATCACAGCTCCGCTTTATAAGGATGAATCCACTTTTAATATGCAAATTGAAACTAAGAGGGAAGCTACTGGAAACAGAGAGACCAGGTCAGCATCTTGTAATAGTTCAGGGAAGAGGAAATGAGGTTACAGGACGCCAGGAATATAGATGGAAAAGAACAGGGGCAAAAATAATTTGAATGTATAATATGAAGTTCTTGAAATCTGATTGGATATAAGGAATTTTTTTAAAAGGCCTCCAAAGGACTTTTGAGCCCAAAGAAGGTGGAAGATTATAGATCTTTTAGGGACTCGGGAAGTAAGGAAGTAGCAATGTTGGAGGATAGAGCAGAGGGAGGGTAAATAATGAGTGTGGGTTTCAGACTAGTAAACCTCAGCAGACTGAAGACAAAGAAAAAGTAGGAAAAACAAGTCAGAAGAAACCAAAAGGAAATAAGCCTTTAAACAAGAAAAGGGGCCCAAAAAAGATTAATAAAGGGATATACCAATCCTAAACTACATTATTTCATTTAGTAAGCAATGATGCATTCTACTTCAAATCCACAAGTTATGCTTGAGAGGCAGTTTTCAGATGGTCACAGTTATATTAGAAGAGTTCTGTTCAACATAAGCAGTAATGCAGATGTCATTTTTTTTAAGAAAAAAGACCTGATTTTGCTCTCTGCTCTGCTTGAGCTTTATTAGTTAATTAAAATTAATTTAACAGAGGTCTTTAGTAACATGCCCCATTATTGATTAATAAAGTCTTTATAAAAGGAGGATGCTCACTTTTTAAGAGATTGTAATCAAAGAAATACACTCTGGCTTCACAAAAGGAGAGATTGACTGCTCACCAAGGCTTTGGAGTCAACTAGCATCTCCCTTTCCTGGTTAATTAATGCAATTTAGTTCACAAAAATTTTCTTTTCTCGTTTCATTGTATTCCTCATGTGGGTACTTTTGTTTCAAAAGGTATTCACATTCAAATGCATCACCTCTCTGATTGGGTGATATCCAAGCAATCAGGACCCTTCCCACTGCCCTCCTCCCCCAGCTGCGGTTGTCATCCTTCCAACATCTCAAGTGGAAACTGACCAATGACAGACCTGATTGTTCAAAGACAATTGATAAGATTGTCAAAGACGTTCCCTCCCAATGGTCATTGTGGTGTGAAATCTCAGAAGGCAGGGACTCTTGCTTGATTCAAAGCCACCTGTGAGGTTCCTGATACAAAGCGTTCCCTGAAACCACTTTAGCTGAATGAAATGACTTAAAAAAAACAGAAGGAAAAGAAAGTCTACAAAAAAGGGTGAAATACCTGATGTATGCTACAAATCCTCAAAGATCATTATCCTATTCATTTATTCAATTATTTCTTAGGTGCCAACATAGGTCAGAGAGTATGCTAGCCAGGTGCCTGATATACAGAGATAAATATTATATAGCCCATCCTCCAAAAATACATTACTCTAAAATCTTTGTCATCCATGGTTCATGTAAAATTGACAATATAAGATGCTTAATTCCTGCGCTGTTTAATGCATTACACTGCACTGATAAAGTATTCAAAACTCTTTACCGGAAATAAATAGTGCTAAAGGATACCACTGTGATTTCCCGAGAATGCCTGGCCCTTCCAATTGTCCAGATCTCTCACTTCCATGGCTTCTACAAGAAGATTTGATTGAAAAGGTAAAATCACAATTCAGGTATCTTATGATCAGAAAGTAAAGGTACCAGTTTAGTGAGCATGTCTTCCAATAGGCTCCTAACAAAATCCAAACAAGCTAAAAATCAAATGTAAACCCCTCATCTGACTAAGCCTCCAAATGCATCTTTGGAAACCAGACATGTAATTTCACTCATACTAACTTTTCCAGCATGATTTCCTGCAACATCATCCCTCCTTACATCAGGATCCTCTACAAAAGGCAAACGAAAAGAAAAATTGAATATTTAATCGTTATCAAAAACACCTACTTCAAGAGAAGTAATTAAGATATACTGATAATAAATGCAGAAAAATACAACTGGGGTCATTTATCTCCGGTTGCCTTTTCTTCCTCCATTCTGAATAACTCACCAATTGCAAAGCACTCATAAACAGGATCCGGTTTGAAGCTGTCACCACACATTTTCAGAGCAATTTCAGTTATCACTGAGTATAATATATGCTAATCTGGAATTGAATACGGCCTCAGGTGTTATAACATTCTTGTTCTCGGCCTGAAGGAAAGGCATTAATTAACCACAGTTCTGATGCCCGAAGCCAGATTAGAGTATCTCACTGCTGTGGTGATCCAGAAATTACTAGTTTTATCTGAACATTTTCAAGATTCCGAAGGAGCTTCTAAAAACGGATATCATAATGAAGGCAATGACCCCCAGCCTTCCTCAGTGGTAAATTCTCTCCCTGGGACTTTTGCCAGCCTGGCAAAAAGATCAATACAACATTCAGATAGATTTATTTCCAATAGACAAATAACTCGCATATGGGAAAGTCACTTAATGCAGTTCTGAGCTTTCAGACTCCTCCACATTATTCTGCTCCCATGACTGCATTTCTTGGAAGCAGGACAGGCCTTAAGGGAAGTCTCTGAAGTCCTTGGATGCCCCTTCTGTGCTTCTGTTCTACACTGCACAGTGCTCTGCTTCAACCCTCCTTGAAATCCCATGCTCATCTATCCCCCCTGGGAGTGAGGTCAGCACTTTCAGGAAGCAGCGTTCCTGGTAAAACCATGTTGGGTTCCTTCTCATTTCAAAGAGACTATCTGTCAGGAGGTTTTTGGCAAGCGAAACAACCCAACTCAGGCTAATGTAAAGGGAAAGGAGATTTAATCAAAACACACCACAGGATTAGGGAGACCAGAAAACCAGGCCTGGAAGATACATACAAATAGAAAATATAGACCCTTTCTTGCACAGAAATGAATCATCATGAAAACAGCAATGAGGGGATTGCAGAAACAGCTTACCACACCCACCCCCTTTATGGCATGCTAATGTGGGCCCTGATTCCTCTTGGCTGCATTTACTGTTGTGACCCCAAGCCTGGGTGGCTCTCATACCAATACCAGTCCCAGAAGAGCAGGACAGTGACAGCATATAAGCCAAAGGTGAGGCATAGGAGGGCCATTCCACAGGCCTAAAATGAAAACAGACATAATGACAAGAGCAGAAGTGATGTTGTCAAAAGCACAATGGAGTCCGAGACAGAATTAACAAAGGCCGTTTACTCATAAGCTGGCAGCATGGGGACATCCTGCCCTTGTGTTTTGTCGCAGCAAGGGTTCAAGGGTGTCAGAAGGAGAGTAAGCATTATCAAGTAAAAATAGCAAATACCAAGCGCATGTCTGATTGGGAAGCATTCTATTAAGGTGTGATTTTCAGAAGCGGGAGATTTTCTAATTGGTCTTCAGGTACGTGTGATGGTCTTTGGTTGACTGCAAGGGGACAAGAGACTTTTCAGAAAAGAAAGGATTGTCCGATGGCAGAGCGTTTTCTGTGCTAACTTTTTTGCGGAACAAGAGTGGGTCCAGGGAGTTGAGGGGGTGCTTTCATAGTAATGGTCCTCATGACAAACTGAGCGCCTAAGACAAGAGTTTCTCAAAGTTTAGGAGAGAAACTCGGTCAGGAACCAAGGGTGTCATGCAGCACAGACACAAACTAGAGGAAGCAGGTGCAGGGGGGCACTGAGGATTGTTTTGCAGCAACTGTCTGCCACCTCAGCCAGATTTTATTCATCCAGCCATAGAGGCAGCAGCTCTCCTGAGGGGACTATCTTCATCCTCCGTGTCTTGCCTGGGTTTCAGATATTCCTGATGCAATAGTCCCATTGTGTGGGACTATGGGCTCTTGGTCATCAGGGCTACAGATCACCTTGTCATTATGGTGTCCTCTCTGCAGTCAGATGCTAAGAACTCAGATATGGAAGTAAGGATGTTTCTGTTATTGACTGCATGTTTGCGTCCCGCCCCCACCCCACCACAAAAAATTCGTATGTTGAAACTCTAATCCCCAGTGGGATAGTATTAGGAGGTGGAGCTTTGGGAAGTAATTAGGATTAGATGAGGTCATCTTAAAAGAGTCATGAGAGCTTGCTTCCTCTCCGTTCTCTGCCATGGGAGGACATAGGAAGAGGTCAACAGTCTGCAAGTCTGGAAGAGGAGTATCATCAGCACTCAACCATGCTGCACCCTGACCTTAGACTTCCAGCCTCTAGAACGGTGAGAAATAAACTTCTGTTGTTTATGAGCCACCCAGTCTATGCTACGTCTGTTACAGCAGTCCCAGTGGACAAAGCCAACGTGTGTGGACTAATGCATCACTAAAGCTATGATTAAAAGGATAAAAGACATCATGCAGTCCTCGACACTGATCTAATGATATAAAATTACAGAATCATTCTTCAAATAGGCCCAAGGGCACTAAAATCTTTCAGGTTACTAGTTTACCCTCTATCACCTCTTCCTTACTATTGTATACATATGTGTGTTGTGTGTACGTGCACATGCATATTGAAATTGAGGATCAAGGATAGAAGAAAAAGAGAAAAAAAAGAGCTTTTTGGAAAATAACTTGAAAAAAAAAGTCTGTGCTTTTGTGCTTTCTACATAGCCCAATGTAAATTTTATGTAAATACACGTATTTGGTTCCTGTTTAGCTTTCAGTAAAAACCAGGTGATGACCATTACCTTTAACATCCCATTAGCTTTTTACCATATTCCTTATGAAATTTCCCAATGTTCTCATGCATAATTTATCTTAAACACTGAACACCAACCTCTTTGATGAAGTGCCTCCTACAAATACAAAAAAGAAAAAAAAATAAGGAAAAGTTGTTCAACCTGTCTGCTTGTGTAAATTAAAATTCAAACTTCTGGAGAAAAGAAGTATCCTAATAACATACTCATCACACTGAGAGTTTTAAGTAAATGTTAAATACCACTGTATTTGAAACACCCACATCTTTGAGAGAAAGGACCAACAAAACCCCCTAAGAATTCAGCAGGACTTAATATATAGTTTGAATGGCATGTGTACATTTTCTCTGTATTTTCTGAAAATGTAGGAGAGAATGTTAATTTTTCTAAATACAGTTTCTTTTGTTTACCAGCAAAAGTTAGCTTGAACAAAGCAGCTTTCCGTTTTTCTCCTTTATTAAATTCACATCTGTTTACAAAATGTCCTTCTCATTTGGAGTTCTGGTGTTCCGATTATTGTTGCTTTTTCGTCGTTGTTTTGCAATTGCATAATGTGATGGTTGCCGTGGTAATAGAAGAGTGGGCTCGAACCTTTTCAAATCATAACCATCTCTATTCCACATTATTTATTGGATTTCATTCAGGTATAGCCTCCTTTCTATTTTTTTCTCTTTGTGAATTTAAAGTTACTCCTTCCTTTGTCATCCTGATTTCCATTTCCTAAATACCTCTCAAACTGCCAGTATTTCTTACCTATTCTATTCAAATGGAAAATCAAGTCCATGATTTTGTATGCAATTGAAACATAGACATCTGCATTTGCATTTCTATCAGTATTGTGACTGAGCACCAGTTTCCACCTGTGCACACAACCATTCCCAGCTACCATGTCTGTGAGCTACTCTGGTGTGGGGATTCTAGGACTCTGGTGTGGGGTGCAGGGTAATCTGGAATGGTGGAGTCGGGAAGCACCGGTCAGGAGACTCCATGGAGCCCTTAGCCAGCTTCATTCTGTAAGTAGGCAGAGCTGCTGGGAGCGGCTGACCTCTGCTTAGAGCTGCTGTGTGACTGGAAGTAAGGCTCCTGTGGTGGCTGGTCAAATCTGTCGTTTTCATGGGCGGCTATGGAAGGAGGCTGCACCTTAAACGTAAAGGAATAAAGCCCCTTAAGTGTAAAGAAACAGCAGGTTCTGTTTTGCAGCCCACGGTGGAACACTCAGAGTGGGAATTTCCCAGAACTGAGCTAATACGATTATCAGCATATCAGACCCATGGATTTATAAAATTTTACTGAAGAAGGAACTTGGGGTAATTTTGTCCAGAACATCTTTTTTTTTTTTTCCTAATGTTTATTTATTTGAGAGAGAGAGAAAGAGAGAGAGAATGAGCAGGGGTGAGGGAAGGGCTGAGAGAGAGAGGTGCAGAGGATCCAAAGCAGGCTCTGTGCTGACAGCACAGAGTCCGATGTGGGACTTGAACTCATGACCTGATCCGAACGAAGTAAGACACTTAACCCACTGAGCCACCCAGGTGCCCCTGGGACTTTTTTCTTAATCTAGGAGAGTAGATCTCCAAATTTCCATAGAGTAGCTGAACTGGGTTCACAGACCACTCAAATGGCATGTGAAATGTATGGTGCATGTGTGTGTTTCTCTAAAGAGAAAACCTTGGGCTTTTTTCACATTCTTGCACAGGCCTATGATAAGCATAGCATATGTCACAGTTTACATGGGAGAGTCAATAGTTATACCCATGTCTTGGCATAATTATCAATAATGCCCCCATTTCACTTTCAAAAGTTTAGTTCAGGTGGCAAATTGTATTTCCACACAAAAGCTGTTGTACTATTGTATGTTTCAAAGTTGCTGTGAGAATAGATCTTTACGTTTTTCACCACACACACGCACGGATGATAACTGTGTGAGGTGATGGGTGTTAACTAACCTTATAATGGTCATCATTTTGCAATATATGGGCATATCAAATCATCACATTGTTCACCTTAAACTTACACAATATTGTCTGTCAGTTATATCACAGGAAAGCTAGGGGGAAAGTGATGAGCTGCGAGAAATAATTATTTCCACTCAGAGAGTATACTCTGAATCAAATTTCCCTGCTGATGCCAGGAATTGGCTTTGGTTATAGTTATTAATATAAAAAAAGGAAATCTCATGTGTGTACCATCTTGGAGGTTTCCTAGCACTTTCTCAAGAAGATTACTGGAAAAATAATTGGCTATCCAATGATGTCACTCCCCTGCTTTAAATCTTTCACTTGTTCTCCAAAGTCTGAGGAGTCAAGTTTAAATTCCCTTCTTAAATACACAGACCTTTTACTACCTCTCCAGTTTCATTTTTTGCCATTCCTGACCCATGCTCTTCAAGGTACTCCTTCCCAACTACATATTCCCCAACCACATTCTTCCCAACCTCTCTTGCTTACAAACGATGTCCCTGGTATTCTGAGTGCCCTTCCTCCCCTTTCCCTCTCATGACTCATCTCAAGCATCCCCTCCTCTAGCAAACTTGACTCTCCAGTGAATGAAACACTTCATTTTGATATTTATATGGCACCTCTCATATAAAATCATCATGTTTAATGTTATAACTATCAGTTACTTGTCTGTCTTAATAAATAGACTATAGATTTCCGAGGAAATTGTTCATTGTGATATTCCCAGCATCTAAGATAGTGCCCAATATGGAGTTGCTCTTAAAAGTGTGCTAACTAAATGAATGTATATGTTTTGACCGAACAGATTAAGAGGAATGAGAGGAAGGGCACCTGGGTGGCTCAGTGGGTTGAGTGCCTGACTTCAGCTCAGGTCATGACCTTGCAGTCCGTGAATTTGAGCCCTGTGTCGGGCTCTATGCTGACAGCTCAGAGCCTGGAGCCTGCTTCTGATTCTGTGTCTCCCTCTCTCTCTGCCCCTCCCCTGTTTGTACTCTGTTTCTCTCTCTCAAAACTAAACATTAAAATTTTTAAAAAAAAAAAAAAAAAAAAAGAGGAATGAGGGGAAATTGTGGGGAGGAAATGAGGAAGCATAGGTATGAGAAAAGATGGGTTTGTGAAGACAAGAGAGGATATGTTAAGAATATATACCCTAGGAAAGACAGGATATGAGATAGCCCATTTTCACACATGTAGCACATTATCACAATTATAAGGAAGCATATTTAAAGAGATGCTCTAGAATTGTGTAAAAAAATTATCCTTAAACAATAAGAAATATTTTTATCATAATGGTAACTATACAAAGACTTCTTTAATATGTTTTTTTTCAAATGTTATCCCTAGAAATGTTAAAAAATAAGACAAAAAATCATCTTGCTCAATAGTTTGGGTAGATGTGTGAGATGGTCTCACATGGTCTCACATAATTGTAGAATTGCAAATATCAACAAGTCCACCTATCTGAGTGAGGACAGCACAGTGGTAAAGAGTCCAGACTTGAGGTCGAAGAGAGCTGTTTAATCCTACTTTCATACTTACTTCTTACTTACTATTTAGTAAAGTAAGTACTTGCTAGCTCTGTGGCTTTTGTTATTATCAATATTACTGTTTCACATACAAGAAAGCTATGGTCCTGGGAGACACAGTGACGTACCCAGGGTCATATAACCAATAACTGGTCAAGCTAGAACTGGAACCAGATATTCAATTCAAATGTGCATCCACTGCTCTTTCCATGACAGCAGGGATAGAGACTAAAATGAACCAAATGCTCCTTGGTTCTTATAGAGTACAGCGCATAGAATGAAAAACTGCATTGGGAATTCAAAACTAGAATCGTGTAACCTACAACCTTTATTAATGGTTTATTAATAACCTTTATTAATTAACCTTTATTAAAGCTCCATTTTTGTTAGCTCTAACTTTTTAAATCACAAAAACAAAATAACCTACCACTTTTCTTATGGTAGGCTATTCAAAGCCCTCCTTTCGAGGACCCACAGTTTTCACATTGCTTTCTCATTTAAAGTTGGGACTTTTTAAGGCACGTGGGTGACTCAGTCAGTTGAGCCTCCAACCCTTGATTCAGCTCAGGTCATAATCCCAGGGTCATGGGATCGAGTCCCAAGTCAGCCTCCATGCTGTGCATGGAATCTGCTTAGGATTCTATCTCTCTCTACGTCTGGCCTTCTCCCCCACTTTTTATCTCTTTCTCTCTCAAAAAAGAAAGAAAGAAAGAAAGAAAGAAAGAAAGAAAGAAAGAAAGAAAAAGAAAGAGTAAGAAAGAGGAAGGGAAGAAAGAAAAGGAAAGAAGAAAGGAAAAGAAGAGAAAAAGAAAGGAAAAGAAGAAAAGAAAAGAAAAGAAAAGAAAAGAAAAGAAAAAAGAAAAGAAAAGAAGAAAGAAGGAAAGTTGGGACTTTTTAAGGCAATTGAAAGTTAAATTGCATTATGACCTCCAAAAGAGAACTGAAAATTTTTTGGCCTTCTAAAATTTATAACCTGAAAGAAACTTCAAATCTATTATTTAGAAAAATTTGACTGATGGAGTGTTTCTGCTTCCACCTGGATGCTTGATGTCAAGTAAATTGAGGGAAAGCCATGTGACCATAGTTTCTTACAGTCTTCTTAGGAGATGTACGTACTTTGTTAGACAGAGGCCCAGAGCTAGAAGGTTTAATGTTTAATATTTTTCTTTTGCTGAATACATTTGAAAATTGATTCTCAGCCATCTTTCTGTCATTTTTACTTAATTTTTTTTTCTTCCAGAATAAAATTGTAGTTAGAATTTAGCTACAAGGTGAAGGCTCAAAAAATTATAAAAATCATAAAGATTCATGAAATCAATCGATTTGTATTTATAGAATTTGTGTGTCTCTAGCATTTTTAAAATGATTATTTCACAGCAAGGGCAGTGGTTTTCTCTCAGTAACCTCTGCCCTCTAAAATTCAATTCACAGTAATCTTTCTCTTGCTGCATTGCATGGATTAAGTCTTCTCCTCCAGTGTAAGGGACTTTTTAAAAACCTAATGACTAGGTGATTGCAAATCTTTTCTCTGCTATTGAAAATAATGCCTCAGGGCACCAGGATGGCTCAGGCAGTTGGGTGTCAGACTTAGGCTCAGGTCATGTCTCATGGTTTGTGGGTTCAAGCCTGGTGCCAGGCTCTGTGCTGACAGCTCAGAGCCTGGAGCCTACTTCAGATTCTGTCTCCCTCTCTCCTGCCCCTCCCTCGCTTACACTCTGTCTCTCTCTGTCTCTCAAAAATGAATAAATGTTAAAAAAATTTTTTTAAGTGCCTCATTTTGGACTCAATATTAAGAATTTGCACTGTGCTTGCTGTTTAAAGTATCTTTTAAATGTCCACAATTGAATTAAAGCCTTGTGTTCAATCATGAACCATGAAATTACTTGATATAACCAATGTTCTGCAACTCAGGCCCTGAAAAAATAAAATAAAATAAAATAAAAAGAATGTAATTCAAAATTACTGAAAAGTATCTCAACTGAAATTGGGCTCTTGTACTTTCTAAAGGCCTTGGCTGAATAAGTAACCCTGTCAAAGAGTAAAACAAAAAACAAAATAATTCCACCTGCATACATGATTATTTTATAAAAACAAGCAAACTTGAAGTCAGGTGAAATAGATTTTAGTGATGGAGAATGTCGTAAACGTAAGTCTCTTTGTGTCAGCTTTTTACTGTTGAGTTGAGATTGTGTTTACACATCAATACCTGTTTATATTTTGAGTGGATTCCTGGTTTATTCAGTCAAGTACTCATTTCACACAAACCACAGGATATTACATAATGATCAGGTAGACTACTCCACGATCTGAACTGACGAAAACCAGCGTATTTCTGCAGCCTGGGTTCCTACCCAACGACCCTCCCACTGTGTGACAAAAGCAGTTACCAAGATACGAAACTTGGCTACTCAGTGGAGGTCTGCAGAATGCAGTGTGGACATTGCCTGGGGGTATACTAGAAATGCAGAATCTCAGACCTTACTCTGAAGCATGATCCACATTTTATCAAGATCCAGGTTAATCAAATACTTATTAAGCTTTGAGAAGGACTGATACACTTTACTGACCTAAAAGTGTAAATTTCTTCCCTAATTGCCCAAAATAATACCTAGGAAAAAAACTGAGCAAGTTTTAGGAGAAAAAAGTTTATGCCACCTACCATGTGCAACTTTAGACTTTACCTCATTTAATCTTCACTTAAAAACCCTGCAAGGTAGTTTACTACCATTTTTATAGGGGAAGAACTAAGTACCTTGTTAAAGATTACATAGCTAATAAATGTTGGAACAAAGATCCAAAACAAGGTCAGCCAGTCTCCAACACTTCCTATCTCTTTTCCATTATAGCACAGTACCCCTTTTCGTGCTCGTTTTTTATACTACTTAGAACCATTAAATGCCTTCAGTATGGGCCGTAGATTGAACACTATCATCAAAATCCATTTATTAAACTCACTTGGTTTGTCACTTACATTTTCACATTTTGTGTCCAAGGCTGTCCTGTGTTGGTTATATCCTCAACATAGCAAACTGAGCTGTTTGTCACACTTCCAAGGTCCACTGATGGCACATCCTTTCCCCTTGATCTCAGAATTTATCTTTTCAGTAATTTATAGATGCAAATATTTTCAAGGTTTATTGCAGATAAAATGGTCTCAAAATCTTATTGTCAAACATCATGGTTAAAAATTACATACAAATCCTGCAAATGGTGTCCCACTAGCTACAGGAGTGAGAATTCAATGTTTTTGTTGGAGGGGAAGTGTATGATATAAATAAAAGTTCCACCCTGGTCACCGGGCACACCATTGGCCCTCATCACCTAAAGATATATTGTAATTCAGTCATCTACCACATGAGATGCTGGATCTGGTTTTCAGAAATCTGTGGCACATAAAATAAGGATTTCTTTTAAGGAAATCATAGATTTCTGGTGACTTGTCTGCATCTTGAATTTAAATGTCTGAGCTCATCATTTTTTTGTTTTTGTTTTTGTTTTGTTTTTTTTCAGGAAAAAGAGTTAAGTTCACCAATGAGTGAACTTAGAAGCAACCGGCCAAATCTATTGTACTCTTTATTCATACTAAAATGTTCTATGGCAACAAATACATGGTCATTCAAAGATTTACTGTCTTTCTACAGGCACTTGATTACAAGAGGGAACAGGTGAAAAATTAAGTAAGTATTTTGCCATGCATGCCATGGGCTTTTAATGCCTCCTTTTTCCAGTGGAAACAAGGTCATTATTGCCTTTAAATCTAATCAATTTCAGATAACCCAGAACCATTTCAAAGACCCCCCCCCCTTCCTAAGGTCAATTCTTCTAGAACCACTTCTAGTACTAATTTCTGTATCACTTCCAAAAAATGTACAGATTATTCTTCTAAATTGGGTTCTTAAGCTACTTCCTCCCTTTGCTCACTGAGCTAACTTATATGAGTAGACAGATATTATTCCTGGACAACCTTTCATACCTTCTCTAGAGATACCATATTTTGGTTAAACCTACTTAAAAGCCTTTAGTTATTTTCACTAATATAATAAATATATGAATATCAAGTATCGATTTGGGAGTGACTTATTTGGGATCATGTTTTGACCAAATCTTTCACTCCTAGTAACTTGAAGTCAAATTGTTTCATTTAGGAAATGAAGCAGGTATATTTACCTTCAACTGTAATCACTGCCTGCAGACTAATTCTAGGTAGTAATATCAATAACAATTAAAATTTGTATGGGACATCGCTATTTACAAAGCCACTTCACATATTTTAGATGTTACTTCACATATTTCAAAAAATTAAAAAGATAAGTAAGTACATCAAGAAATGTTTTACACTGAAGTTTCCACGTTTTAGAAATCTGAATAAGTCTAAAAAGATAAAAATATGGAGCCACTGTAGCTGAATGCTCACTTGTGCACATGACAGTCTCCTTAATAAACAGTTTTTGCTGCAGAACAGTGAAGTGCTACAATTGCCTTGTTTATTCAAAGCAACACAGAATTCTATTTCTGGTCTCATTCAAAGTGAACTCAGAAATGCAAATAGAGATTTGAGCAATCAGAAGTACTTCCTGTTGCCACTGGAAAAGTTGAGTTCATGATGAAAGTTGCTAGGTCAAGTCTCTACACCAAGTAGAAGCTAATGATTTCATAAATATCTAGCTTAGCTTCAAGTAAAAGAGATCCTATAAATTTTGAAGTTCTAGAGTTAACTTTGGATGTCTAGAGCCATTGAGAATCATCATGATTTTAAAATCACTTATTTTTCCACTCATGGACAAGAGGGAATCTTATGTGGATAAAAAGGATCCCTCATACACCGTTGGTGGGAATGCAAACTGGTGCAGCCACTGTTTGAAGGAAAACACTATGGAGGCTTCTAGAAAAGTTAAAAATAAAATAACCCATATATCCAGTAGTTATACTACGAGATATTCACCCAAAGAAAACAAAAATACTAATTCGAAAAGATACATGAACCACTATGTTTACTGCAGTGTTACCTATAGTAGCCAAGATATGGAAGCAATTCAAGTGCCCATCCATAGATGAATGGATAATAAAGATGTAATAAATATATGCATATTATATACATTATATATTTACATACTGTGTGTATATATGGTATATACACACACACACACCACAGAGACAATAGAATATTACTCAACCATAGAAAAGAGTGAAATCTTGCCATTTGGAACAATATGGATGGATCTAGTGAAATAAGTCAGTCAGAGAAAGACATATATCATATGATTTCATTCGTGTGGAATTAAAAAAAAACAAAGAGAAATAAAAAAAGATGAACAAAAATTAGACTCTTAAATGTAGAGAATGAACTGGTAGTTGTCAGAGAGGAGATGAGTGGGGGATGGGTGAAATAGGTAAAGGGGATTAAAAAGTACATTCATCATGATGAGTACTAAGTAATGTATACAATTGTTGAATCATTATATTGTACACCTGGAATTAATATAACACTGTATGTTGATTATACTTGAATTAAAAATAATAAAATAAATATACAAAAAAATGCATCTTAATATACGCATTTATGATAAGAGAGATCACCATTTATTTGTCTATGTATTACACTAAAAAAGGCAAATATTAACCTGTAAATGCTGAACTATTTCAATTCTCCCTATAATCATAAAAAAGGCTTGACATAACATAAAGTGCTGGTTTGAAGAATTAAGTGGGGAGAAGTGACAGCCCAGTCTCCAGGGTTACAAATGTTGATTTGCAAGGAATATGGCTGAAATTTTGTGGAAAGCCCAGGGTCTATCTCTGCTAAAGCTATCCTCAAAATTACGTCTTTTACAGATGCTATTGGTGCCTGCTCAGATATGCTTCTTTGGTGAGGTCCACTCATTTCCCAGCTGTGTGGATGTTGGCTACCCATGGCTCACACTTCCTTCTGCTCCAGAGACTGCGCTTCACTGGGGGAAACCATCTGACCTGGAGATTTCTGGGTGGTGACTTCCTCCCTGCAGAGGTGGCCCTTGCCCAACCACAACTGACTTGAGCTATAACGGTCCAGCCCACTTGCTTCTGAAGCAAAACCATGTCTGTGGTATAATTCATGCTCCAGAGCCCCTTGTGGAAGTAGGCTGAAGCTAGATTCTTCCTGCAGCCATATTTTTGCCTAGCTGCTTTTTCTGCTTTGCTGTCCTGTTTCCTTCAGTTTCTTACAGTTTACTCCTGAGACCACACCTTCAATAATTCATTTACACAAAAATCCCCATCTCAAAACCGCTCTTCTAAAGGAAGCCTACTAAGAAACTACCTCATACTCTTAACCTTTCATTGTTGATGACAATAAAAACTGGCACTAAAACGTAACATGATGCAAATAGATCAATGGAACAGAATAAGGGGACTAGAAATAGATCTACATTCCTATGACCAATTGAATTTTAACAGCTGCATCACAGCAATTCAGTAGGAAAAGAAAAATCTTATCAAAAAATGTGCTGGAACTAATGAATAGCCATATGGGAAAAAAATGGACCTTAACCCTATCTCACACCATATACGAAACTTAATTTGAGATGGATATTAGGCCCAAAAATTAAAAATTAAAACTATAAAACACTTAGAAAAAATTATCTTTAAAACCTATTAAGATAATAATCAGTGGGGAGAAAGGAAGGAAGCATAGATGAAACAAGACCGGCAAAATGTTGATAGTTATTGAGCTAGGTGATGGGTAGTTGGAGGTCCATTCTTCTTACACATGTACGTGCATATGTACATATCCATATATGGTAAATTGGCTTTCAACAAACATGCCAAAGGGTGTGAATAAACTTTTCAACAAGTAGTAATGGAACAAGTGGATATCCATACAAAAAAATAAATAACAGCCCTTACTCAAATCATGCAAAAATTATCTCTAAATGTTTCACAGACCTAGACATAAATCTTAACACTATAAAACTTCTAGAAGAAAATATAGGAGAAAACTTATGCAACTTTAGCCTCACAGAATTTCTTAGATAGGACACAAAACCATGGACCATATAAAAAAAATGATAAATTGAATCTTATGAAAATAAAAAACTTCTGCTCTTCAAAAGACACTGTTAACAAAATGGCAAGGAAGCCCAAGGACCGGAAAAAATTTCTAACAGAGGACATGTATCCAAAATATAAAACAAACTTCATGATATGAATTCCAAAAACCCAATAAAATCATAGGCAAATGATTTGAACAATTACTTCACACACACAAAAAAAGATATTTGAGTGCCCAATAGAACATAAGAAGATATTCAACATCATTGTCATCAGAGAAATGCAAGTTAAACCAAGAAATATCAATATAAACACTAGTAATGGCTAATGTTAAAAATGTGTAACATTTCTAACTGCTGATGAGGATATGAGCAACTTGAACTCTCATATATTGCTGGTGAAAATATGGTCCAGGGTCACCTGGGTGGTTCAGTCAGTTAAGCGTCCAACTTAGGCTCAGGTCATGATCTCATGGTTCGTGGGTTCGAGCCCCATGTTGGGCTCTGTGCTGACAGCCCAGAGCCTGGAGCCTGCTTTGGATTCTGTGTCTCCCTCTCTCTCTGCCCCTCCCCAACTTGTGGTCCATCTCTCTCTCTCTCTCTCTCAAAAATAAATAAATACTAAAAAAATTTTTTTAAATAGTCCAACCATTTTGGGACAAGATTTTACAGTAAACATACACTTAGCATATAACTCAAAAACTCTGCAGTTGGGTATTTACTCCAGAAAAATGAAAACCTATTTTTAATTAAAAAAAAACACTTTTATATGACAATGTACAGCAGTTTTACTCATAACAGCCAAACTAGAAGCAGTTCAAATGTCTAGCAATAGGTAACTGGATAAACACATTGGTGTGCACTCACACAATGGGGGAATAGGATGAAACAGAGATCAAACACCACTGGCAAAGAGTTGATTGTTGTTGAAGCCAGGTCATACAGATATGGGGGTTCATTATACTATTCTGTTTATTTTGTATATGTTTGAATATTTCCATAATAAGTATTTTCAAAATCATTTTCAAAAATTATAAAAAATCATCTATTCATTGATCTTGTAATTTCTCTTCTGAAAAATTACTTCTAGAAAGTAATCAAAAAGAAGAAATAAGCTATCTGCATGAAAATATTCATCCAATCAGATTTACAATGTTGTAAAAATTGGAAAGAACCCAAATATACAAAAACAAAGACATGTTAAAGAAATCATACTTTATCAGATAAAGTGTTAGTATCCAAACTCTATAAAGAACTTATCAAACTCAACACGCAAAAAACAAATAATCCAGTGAAGAAATGGGGAAAAAACATGAATAGACACTTTTCCAAAGAAGACATCCAGATGGCCAACCAGCACATGAAAGAATGCTCAACATCACTCATCATCAGGGAAATACAAATCAAAACCACAATGAGATACTACCTCACACCTGTCAGAATGGCTCATATTAACAACTCAGACAACAACAGATGTTGGCAAGGATGCGGAGAAAGAGGATCTCTTTGGCACTGCTGGTGGGAATGCAAACTGGTGCAGCCACTCTGGAAAACAGTATGGAGGTTCCTAAAAAATTAAAAATAGAACTACCCTGTGACCCAGCAATTGCACTGCTAGGTATTTATCCAAGGGATATAGGTTTGCTGTTTCAAAGGGGCACATGAACCCCAGTGTTCATAGCAGCACTGTCAACAATAGCCAAAGTATGGAAACAGCCCCAATGTCCATCGATGGGTAAGTGGATAAAGAAGATGTGGTATATATATACAATGGAGTATTACTTGGCAATAAAAAAGAGTGAAACCTTGCCATTTGCATGAACTAGAGGGTATTAGGCTAAGTGAAATTAGTCAGTCAGAGAAATACAAATATCACATGACTTCATTCATATGAGGACTTTAAGACACAGAACAGATGAACACAAGGGAAAGGAAGCAAAAATAATATAAAAACAGGGGGGACAAAACATAAGAGATTCTTAAATATGTAGAACAAACAGAGGGTTCCTGGAGGGGTTGTGGAAGGGGGGATGGGTTAAATAGGTAATTAAGGAATCTACTCCTGAAATCATTGTTGCACTATATACTAACTAACTTGGATGTAAATTAATAAGTAAAATAAAATAAAATAAATAATAATAAAAATAATATTAAATTTAAAAAATCATACTTTATAGAAAATTATACAGATGTTGTAATTCATCAACAGAAATAATAGCTGACACTTATTGTGTAATTTTGATGTGGTAGACCCTTTTCTAAGCACTTAAGTTGACTCAACTTATTTAATATGAATAATATGTAGGAACAGTAGTTAATTTAACAAATATCTGTTACACTCCAGTACTGTGCTAGGCACTGGGAATACAAGAGTGCAAGAAAGTGTTATCTTTAGTCTCATGGAGCTTTGAAGAGCCTATCAGAATAGATAACTAAAGAAACAATTACAAAACCAAGAAAATAAAGAAACAATTACAATATGATGCAGTCAATGCACTGATAGGAAAAATAAAATGCCTATCTTTTGATTTAAGCAGCAAAGTGAATGCATAAATGAAGTTACTCTGTGACAGCTATGTTAGGGGATCAGCAGTAAAGGACAAGTTTTGACTTCTTCGAGTAATATAATTACAAAACTATTTAATTTTAATTTTGAACTCTTCATTTTCCTACAATATTTTTGGTGTAATAAAGTTAAATCACATTTATATCAATCACTTTAGTAGTGAGTTGGGTTTGTTATCTAGTAATTTTATTGTCATTTAAATAATCTAATTGGTGGGGCGCCTGGGTGGCTCTGTCGGTTGAGTGTCGGAATTTGGCTCAGGTCATGATCTCGCTCGTGGCTTTGATCCCTGCGTGGGGCTCTGTGCTGACGGCTCAGAGACTGGAGCCTGCTTCGGATCCTGTGTCTCCCTCTCCCTCTGCCTCTCCCCTGCTCACGCTCTGTCTCTCTCTCTCAAAATAAACAAACATTGAAAATCTAATTGGTTTGTCAAATCTTCCTCAGGCTTCTCCCACTAACAAGTGTAGTAGAAAAGGTATTCATTGGTCCTAATTCTCTATATACTGAAAGTCTGATCTAGTTACTCTAGTAGTGGAGTAACCTGGGTGCACATCAGAGTCACCCCAGGAGCCCCAAAACCTCATGATGTCTGGACCCCACCCCAAACCAGTTAAACCCAAACCTCTGAGGGAAGGACCCAAGAAGAGCCATGGGTGACTTTTTTCCATTTTTACCTAGGTCTTTGTTGAGTACTCTCTTTTCAGGAAGTTGGGTCTCCATATTTACTCTAAATTAAATTTACTGATGTAGACATTTTAAAAAGTGACTAAGCAAAATATAGGCTCTCTATTCATTTCTCCATATTCTAAACTTGTCTCCTCTGAGGCGTGTGCATTTTAGATGGCTTAACCACCAGCAGGACAACAACAGGGTGCCATGCACCGTTAAGAGAGCAAAGTTAGTGATTTTCTCCAACCAGGATTTTCATCATTTCTCAACACACAGAAAAGAGCGTATGTAAAGAAAATGGAGAAGGCATGCAACCTAAAGTAAACATCAGAGCTCAGAGAGGTGGATAAGAGAGGCTAAAGTGTGGATAGTCCCCTTGCAAGTGAAATGACAGGAAGGAACAACAATCATGCTGTTCCCTCTCCCCAACCCCCCGCCCCCCATCTGCCCTTGCCAATATTCCATGTGCCAACTGACGCTTCCAAAGAATCGAGATGACTCAAAAACGAGCTTATTCAGAGGGATGAATAATGTCAATATCTCCTTATTCTTTGTGAGCTAACTTTCTCTTCCCGTCTTCACTTTTCCTCCCTGCCCTGCACGGAAGGGGGTGGGGTAGCCACCAAGGGATGTTTATGCGGTTGTTGCAGTACGTTTTTGGGAGTGACCGTGTGGAAGGCAGGGATAATAGCTATTTAACTTGCTTGATACAGTACTTAGCACAGTAACACATGCATGTAGATGCCTAATAAACCATGGAGCAAAATTAGCCTAATTCTGTTCAAAATCCTTGTTTCAGCAGCCTTTGGGGAGACCATGATAATTAGTTGAAATAGCTGGAGAATAATAATCGTAGAAAACCAATGCAGAAAAATTACCAAAAACAAATTGTCTTTGCCTAAGGTACATTTCTGTCTGAGAAAAAGAGCAAAATGAAACAACCTGGAAGTCCTCTAAACCTCTAAACCTTCCATACCAAAATGTTGGAATTTTTCCCCCCCTTCTTTTTAGTATGATCACTCTGGGCAGACATTTGACTCAAATTCTCAGATGGGTCAAGCCTTCCCCTGACCTTGTCAAATAATTAATGTGAGATTTTTATAGAAGCCTTCACAGTTTATTTTACTCATTAATATGAAATATAATTAAATGCACAGCGATGACTCTCAATTAATTGCTCAATTCTTTCAAGTTTAGAGGTAATCACTTTTTCTTAAATACATACAGACTGATATCGGTTTTGACACCCTGGCTTGCATAATGTTCAACAAGGTAATTAAAAACAAAAAGGAAATAAAGCAGGCTTTGTCTAAAATAATGAAACTGTTTCAACTGCTGGATTTCAAATTAAGCACCTTTCTGAAATTGAAAAGTATGATTAAATACGAGTGTGGTTAAGACGTGTGGGCGGTTGCATCATCACAATTGCAGAAGAGTAACAAGCTGTGCCTTTCCCAAACCTGGACAGCATTTTAGGGCTTGTCGAATATAATTAAGGTGCCAATGATGGAAAATTAGCTTTGTGGCAAAACTTACACTCAAGGTAGGGAAACTTCATACACTTCAACAATGTAGTAATACTAAAACATAAACACAAAGAATATTAGCTGCAACGCATTTAATTTTTTTTTTAATTTCCATGCTGGCATCTTACAACAATGATAACTTCTAGGGACTGCAACTCACATTCCCACAAGGTGTAGGTGTGAAACCTCAGGGTGTTTCTGCCTACAGCTCCTTGTGTCCTAGGGCTGCAGCTCACCTTCTGAAGAGAGTCTGCCGGATGGCTTGCACTGTTCTCTTATTTCCTTTTATGTTTGGAAAATATAAGCAAGAATAATGACTGCTTGAGTTTAATGGTTATGCAAAATTACGACTTTGGTTCTGCCTCCCTGTTGCCTTTTTATATGATCTTTAATAAAGTCGTATATTGCAAACTCCAACCCAAGGAAGGCAAACAGACTGTGTTTGTGGAGCACCTGTTACTGCACACCTCTAGGGTGAGAAAAACAGGAGTAGGAGGCACACCCACAGGATTGCTAATGCTAGTGAGCCAGAGATGTAGAAAATGAAATATATTCCAGAGAGCCATCTGCCTTTGACAGAGAACTTGCAACCGTGTCAGCAGTGAAAATCATCTCAGAGGCACAGGCTGAAAATCAGCTCTGACCTCTCAAGAGCAAAGATCACCACCACTTCTTCTGTTACAGCTGGTTTAACGTAACCCCCAAGGTAATGTTTTCAGAGTTCTAGCCTCTTTTTATTTGACTTCACACATCCTTTTTGCCTTTGAGATATAAAATACACTGGACTTCCTGAATCCGGGCTTTTAAAGGAATGGATGTGAAGTTCTCTCTCTCTCTCCACTGTGTCTTGAAGTTGAAAGGCATACACACTTGACTGTTGGGGGATGGCTATAGGGTGTTATATTTGGTATTGAAGGCACTGATTGTATGCATGGGCAATGCCTTGACCTGACGGATGTCAGCCAAGGTGGAGCTAAAACCTGGAGCCTAAAATAGTGCGATTGGTTCTGTAGAGCTTGCACAGTGTCTGACACAGAGTAACTTTCCAAAAAAGTTTATTAAGAACGAATGAACAAATGAATCAACTTGGGCCAACAACATAAATGGGGCAATCACCCACCACTTTCCATTTCTACATGCCTGAGGATTAGATTCTATACACCTGTTTCAGGCCAGCTTTTCTTTCCCTCTATATATCTTCATAGTAGAACCCCAACACCTCTGGTTCTTCAAGCCTGCAGTCTCTCCCCAACTTTTCCTGAAATTCTTCCACACACTTCTCCCCCTACTTCTCCAAGGCCTGTGGCTCCTTGAACCTGTACCAGTCCATCTCACGTCATGTCTCCAAAGATACTGTCTGAAGAGTTGATAAACCCTTAGCTTATCTAATTCAAATAAACCTAAAATAAGTCAAATCATAAATCACGGTCCTAATCAGTGTCAATCTTATTCCTAACAGTCCTCACATATTACCCCATTTTAAACTATTTTGGGTTGGTTTTATGAAGAATGTATTTTTGGGTATTTTAAAAATAATGACAGGGGCGCCTGGGTGGCTCAGTCAGTTAAGCGGCCGACTTCGGCTCAGGTCATGATCTCGCGGTCCGTGAGTTCGAGCCCCGCGTGGGGCTCTGTGCTGACAGCTCAGAGCCTGGGGCCTGTTTTAGATTCTGTGTCTCCCTCTCTCTGACCCTCCCCCGTTCATGCTCTGTCTCTCTCTGTCTCAAAAATAAAATAAAAACGTTAAAAAAAATAAAATAAAAATAAAAATAATGATAGTATTTATCTTTATAAAATCCAGAGTCTATGTGGTTGCTATTTTATCTCTATTCTAAGAATGCTGTTGTCTATCTCTCCTATAGTGTGACCTCAGTTCAGGGAACCCTATAGCACCTGTGTGTGGGGCTCCACAGAGTTGTCAGGAGGTAGAATCACCATGGGGTGCCTGGGTGGCTCAGTTGGTTAAGCCTCTGACTCTTGGTTTTGGTTTAGGTCACAGTCTCACGGTTTGTGAGTTTGAGCCCCACGTCAGGCTCCATGCTGACAGTGCAGAGCCTGCTTGGGATTCTCTCTCTCCTTCTCTCTCTGCCCCTCCCCTGCTCACTCTCTCTGTCTCTCTCTCAAAAATAAATAAATAAACTTAAAAAAAAAAAACTTAAAACAAAGAAAGTCCAGAGTATTCAGCAGCAGAGACAGACATATGACAAGACAATTTCAATTTCTGCACCTGAACTCTCTTGTAAGTAATGCATTGAGCAGTAATCTTTACCTTGATTAAACAAGGGTGCTTTGAGAAGAAGCACACTTTTTTAAAAATGTCAAGCATCACATTTTTCAAACAATTCCATGCGTCCTTGATTCTCATTCTAATTTTGATCCAGAAATCAAACAGAAGAGTCTACTTCAAGACAATATCTGTTGTCTCAAAGAGATGTGATCAAAAAATGATACCCAACAACTGTTTCATTTCTGTTTTGGAGTTGATGATGATTCTGCAGAGGTGAACCATTGATGAGAAAAGAAGTAACCAGCCTCCTAGGTTGAGAACATATGGTGCTCGTTCAGTCAATCAGAAGCTTTCTATCTGAACCTAGGCTTTCAATTTGACCCTTATGTTTGCAGTTGCCTCTCTTTTTGGTAGCAGGGAAGGTCCCAGCTCAAGCATAAATATGACTCAGGCTTGTACAAGCAAGCCTGGGGTTAGAGAGGTGCCACCAGGGATTAGTTGCATGAAGGCTTGAGGAGACTCAGACTGGAGATGAGGGGCAACAACAATGAATATTTAGAGGAAAGGGAGAGCAGGTGGGCAGGGCAGAAACTTGATTCAAAGAGAAGTCAGTCATTGGACTGGAGGGAAGCACAATATCCATCATTCTGATAGCCCACAAGCCCAACTTCCCAAGGGCTCAGACAAAGGACTATGACAGAGGACCAATGAAAACCAATGGTCTAGATTTTCGGTTTTACTACAGTTTAAATCGGCACGAAGAGGGCAAGATTGTCCCCCGTATTTGCAGCAGAAGCTGCCACTTGCATTTCTGGGCCAGATATTGATCAAAAATCTGTAAAATAAGAATGACAAGAAAAAATATTACTGTTGCTATGCTTATCCAGCTTTAGACAGTACACTAAGTGCTGTATGTACATTGTGTTTATCTAAGAGGTATCAGCAATCTCCACTTCAAGAATTCTCAGTGTTAGCCCAGGCACCAAGCACGGCATGTACACGTAGCTTTGGTCACATATGAGAAGCCCCAGTAGCAAGACATCTTCAGTAAACATCTATGGCATAGATGCTGAGTTTGGCATCTGTGATAGCCAGCCGGCAATATAGCCCCCAGTGATCTCTGCTTCCTGATATGTTTTTTAACGCTTCTTATTTATTTTGAGAGAGAGAGAACAGTGGGGAGGAGCAGAGAGAGGGAGAAAGAGAATCCCAAGCAGGCTCCGTCCTGTCAGCACAGAGCCCGACATGGCGCTTCATCTCACAAACTGTGACATCGTGACCTGAGCTGAAATCAAGAGTTG
Organism: Panthera uncia; assembly: GCF_023721935.1. Classification (NCBI taxonomy): domain Eukaryota; kingdom Metazoa; phylum Chordata; class Mammalia; order Carnivora; family Felidae; genus Panthera; species Panthera uncia. The sequence continues at coordinate 12,976,567 of NW_026057576.1, forward strand.
GACGCTTGACCAACGGAGCCACCTAGGTGCCCCTCTGCTTCCTGATACTTATGTCCTTGTGTAATCCCCTCCCATGTTGAATAAGATTGATCTGTGGAACCAGAATAATATTACAGAAATGTCAGTGTTTGACTTCTCAGGATAGGTCATAGAAGACATTGCAGCTATCAATTTTTCTTCTCTCTTGAATCACTTGCTCTGTGAAAAGTCAGCTGTCATGAACACTCAGACAGCCCTATAGATAGGATATGTAGTGAGGAACTGTGAGCTCTTGCCAAAAAGCCAGTGACAAATTGAGGCTTCCTGCCAACAACCTTTTAAGTGAGAGCCATCTGGGAAGCAGATCTTCCAGCCCCAGTCGAGGCTTCAGTTGACTTCATCCCAAGCCAAAAATTTAACTTCAACCTCATTAGTGATCTCAAGCCAGAACCACCCAGCCTGGCTACTCTGGATCCCTGACCAACAAAGACAGGAAATAATAAATGTTTATTAATTTAAGCTACTAAGTTTTGGAATAACTTGTTACACAGCAGTAGATAACCGATATTGATGTTGGTACTTTCATACTCGAAAATGAGGTACCAGAGTAAAAAAGCAACTAAAAATATGGAGGTGGCTTTGGAAAAGGCAGTGGACAGAAGATGCAAAGACTCTAGGGAGAGTATTAGTGACAGCCTGGAGTGTGGTGAACACTTTTTCCACAGTCTGGTGGAAGCCAGTTTGCCTTTGAGGAGGGGGCGGGTGTGGGGGATTAAAGGAGATACACAAAAAACTGATTGGAAACTAGGAGAAAAAGGATGCTTGTTCTATAATGTTAGGAAGTTTGGTGACACTACTTTAGCCAGTTACATGGAAAGTAGGGAATGTACCACACGAAGAGGATGACCCGACTAAGGAGATTTCAAGGCAGGGTGTTGAAGGTGCTGCTGGGGTGCTTCTTGCTGCTTATGGCAAAATGCAAGTAGAGAGAGTAACGACTTTTAAACAAAAAAGGACCGAGGACTTTCTAGTTTTGAAAATTCTCAGCCTCTGAAGATGACTAACAATGCTAAAATTCAGGATAGCTTCTAGGCAAAGATGAAGTCCAGGACATTACCAGGAATATATGGTCTTATGATAAGTCAAGGGTGTGGCTAGAAAACCTTGTTGTTAAAACCGCATAGAGATTAATGTGGTGCCTCAGAGAACTGTTCTGGCAAAAAGTAGGGCTTCTAAGAAGCATCGCGATGAATTTCTATAACAATTTAAGCAGAAGCCCATGTTAGAGGGCTTAGCTCAAAAAAGATTTGCAGACATGGCTTTTGTCTAAGCAGGGACCCATTAAGTTTTTATAAGACAATTAAATTGGTAGAAACACCACTAGCTTGGACTGAAAGGAGCAGAAGTGGCACAAAACGAAAAGAAAAGACTTTGGACTCCCAAGACCCAACTTTTAGCAAGCACGCTGGAAACCTACACAGCTGCAAACCTGGCTCACCTTTCTTGGAAAAGGATGAGTGATTCAGAGAGCAGAGCTAAGAGCCCAGAGGGCAGATCCAAGAACGTTGGAGAAGTAGGACTGCATCCTAATCAAGCCCCTTCCAAAGTGTATGCAGTTAGATTTGAGACTGACACTTGTTCACTTCCTGTTTTCCACATTTTCAAACAGAAATGGCTACAGCTGTTACCTTACCCCTATCCCACCACTGTCTGCTGGGGGTGTTGTGATGGGGAAATATCTTGTGTCTTTAGGTTCACAGCTGTTCAGATCAAGAGCAACTGTACTCAAGGAACTACACTTAAGAAACTAAGCCTGAGAAGCTGCTTCTGTGTCTGGGCCTGATTTAGGTGACGGGAATCTGGACTTCAAGCTGAAGTTGTAATAGAATGAGATTTGGGGGATTTAGGGTACAGTGTGAGTATTTTTTGCAGAAGAGAGAGACATGAATCACTGGGGACCAGGAGGTAGACTGTAGTACTCTCCCTCCAAAATGGTCCCCAATGTTCCTTGACTCCTGGAATTTACATCCTGTGTAATCTCCTCCCATACTGAATAGGGCTTACCTATGTAACCACTAAAACATTGCAGAAATGACTGTGACTTCCAAGGCTGGATCATAAAGACCTTGAAGCTTCTACTCTGTTTTTTTTTTCTAAGTTTATTTATTTTGAGAGAGACAGAGACAGTGCAAGTTGGGGGGGGGGTGTTGCACAGAGAGAGAGAGAGGAGAGAGAGAGAATCCCAAGCAGTCTCCTATTGCCAGTGCAGAGCCTGATGTGGGACTCGAACCCACAAAGCCGGGAGATCATGATCCGAGCTGAAACCAAGAGTCAGACACTTAACCGACTGAACTACCCAGGTACCCTGAAGCTTCTACTCTCATCCTCTCCCTTGGATCACTGTTTTAGAGGAAGTGAACTTCCATATTATGAGGACATTCAAGTAGCCTTACAAGGAGGACATATGGGAGAGGAATTGAGGCAGTGCTGATGTGCTGATTAACACTTAACATCTGGCTTTACAAAAAAATCATGTGTGTGTGTGTATGCAATTTTACCATTATAAGAGATGTGTAGAACACAATTTATACTTTCTAAAATCTAATAAAGCAATAAATCAAGTTCTGATTTGTAGTGCTTACTGAAATACAAGTATAAATATTCCCACCATGACTGACTTCAAGTAACCAAGACATATCACTGAATGCAGAGATAGGATGAAATTAAGATGTGCAGTAGGATACAACCACACAGTATTTCTAGAATACAGATACAGTAGACATAAACAGCCACAAGAGCATTAAATAAATGAAAAATGTAGTAAAACTATTAGAAAGTGATGAGTTTTGAGTATCTACTACCTTAGATTTAATGTAGTTTATTTAAGTTTACATAATTTAATTCCTAATAATGGTTGTGTTTATTTACCATGGGCTTGCAAAATTCCTAAATTTAACAATTATCTCTTAAAAGCAGGTACGAAGGGGCGCCTGGGTGGCTCAGGCATTTGAGCATGCAGCTCTTGGTTTCAGCTCTCGGTTTTGGCTCAGGTCATGATCTCAAAGTTTGTGAGTTTAAGCCCTGCATTGGGCTCTGTGCTGACAGCATAGATCCTGCTTAGGATTCTCTCTCTCTCTCTCTCTCTCTCTCTCTCTCTCTTTCTGTCTGCTCCTCTCATGCTTGGACTCTCTCTCTCTCTAAAAACAAATAAATAAACCATTTAAACAAATTTTTTGAAAAGCAGGTATGAAGCAGCTTCAGTACACCGTTGAATTGAAACCTCATGTCAACAGCTCTGTAAGTGAGCCATCTTGGAAGCAGACCCTCCAGCCCCAGTCAAGTCTTCAGATTACTAAAACCCCAGCTAACATCTTGACATCAGCTTCATAAAAGACCCTGAACCAGAAGCACCCAGTTACACCACCTCTGTCAGATAACAAATGTTTATTGTTTAATCCAGAAAATATTGAGGTAAGTTGTGGCTCAGCAATCAGAAAATAATACATCAGCAGATGCTCCAGTCATAGGAGGGAGACATTGCCACATTGAGGCAGGGGAATGCAGGAGGAAAGCAGGAAGCCCAAGGTAAGTAAGAACAAAACTAAATGGGCTACCCTCTGCAAACACCTCTACAACTATTTAGAAGAAATTCAAGAAGGAATCAAAGTTGTTCCAGGGGTGTTTTTTATTTTCATTTTACCAATGAGGTAACTGAGGATCAGCGAGGTTAAATAGCATAAGTAAAATCACACAGACAATAAGCCAGTAAGAGGTAAAACTCAAACCCTAGGGTTTGAACGCAAATCAAAGCCTATACTCTCCCTGGGAGATTGTAACAAGATCTTTAATTTTTAGAACACTCACTATTTACGAATAATTTGTTTCCCACAAATCTGATGAGGGAAAAGGAATTGTTATTTCTACTTTGTAATTACAAAATTGATTTTTGTACCACTATTAACCAGAACTGAAACTAAAAATTCTTTGAAACTTAGTCCACTATTCAAAAAAAGACTAAAAGCAAAAGTTAATATGAGTATACGATCATGTATAATTGTTAAATTTTGTAGTGTAGAAAAATAAAAACTCAGAATTCAATAGGCTTTGTATATTTCACTAGTTTTTCTAATATACAATGAGAGGCAAAGAAATGTGTAACAAACTAAGCTTCTATGGTTGATAAATACAGACAATGTTTTTTAAATTTATTAAAATTCTCACTTGTTCAAAATCAAATTTCTTTTGGGCCTTATCCAGTTTGACCCAGGTCCAATGGGCTCCTGTTAATTTGCATGATTGCCTCATATAGTACTAATATATTTCCAAACTCCTCAAAATTATTCACTTTAACAGCTTTTCATAAGCACTTCAAATGAATAATAACATGGCTTTGTTTTCCAGATGTCATTTCATGTGTCTGAATAATTCTACCAGACTTTTATGATTATATCAGTTCAGAATAGCGAACGACAAACACAAAATTTCACTTGAAACAGTTTTAACAAATTCCATATTTGCTTTTCCTCTTAAGATTTCACTATTTATGTATTTGGTACAATAAATGCAGTGATGGAAATTCCATTAAAAAGGCCTAGAATTTGAAAAACTGGGATGCTCTCTGGGACTAAATTTGGGAACTACAAACTAAATGGCCCACCCTGCGAGGTGGAGAATAAATGTGATGATTCGTGAAGTAGGATGTATCCAAAATCCAATCAGAAGTACCAGACTGTGGCTGCAATCCAATCAAACTGATTAGAGTAGGTGGATTAAGGCCTGAAGATGATTGTGGTCAAAGGCAACTGCATCTAATCAATTGTACTGTGATTTGTAGGAGGAAAATGTGTCAACAAGCTGGGAGCTCTTCATAAGAGTCTGGGAAAAGGGAAGCAAATATTCAGGGAATCAGGTGAGTATTCTAGGCAGTTTCTAGCACGAAAGACCTTCAGACAGAAGCTTCAGAATGATCTCACTCCAGAAATAAAATGGACTCTTTCTCCTGGATTACATACATTTCTCCTCATACATTTCGGTTGCAAGACCCCTTTACACCTTGAAAAATTACTGAGGACCTCAGAGAGATTTTCTTTATATGAGCTATACCTGCAGGAATTTATCATAGTAGGAATTTAAAATGCAGCAGTAAATAATTAAGAGTAAATACTTAAATATCTATATAAGGAAAAAACCTAATAGAACAACCATTGATTCCTTTTACAAAAGTATTAAGGAATAAAAAGTAATTATAAAATGAGGGGGTATCTGGATGGTTCAGTCGGTTAAGTCTGACTTCAGCTCAGGTCATAATCTCATGGCTCATGAGTTCAAGCCCTGTGTCGGGCTCTGTGCTGACAGCTCAGAGCTTGGAGCCTGCTTCAGATTCAATGTCTCCATCTCTCTCTCCCTCTCTACCCCTCCCTTGCTTGCACTCTCTCTCTCTCTCTTTCTCAAAAATAAATAAACATTAAAAAAAATTTTTAAGTAATTATAGAATGAGAGAATCCCAGAATCTTAGAATTATAAAGGGACGTAATTACAATTTAAGTGAAGAGGACAGGTAGACTATGAATAGGGAGAATGTTTGAACCTATGTTGGGCTTCAGGCTACCTCAACATTACTAAGCAAGGATTTGGGCTCAATAGGAATGCTTTCAGGGCACCTGCACTACCTGTGCCCCAAGTATAGGTGAGGCTTTTGGCCAACTTTTCAACATCCCTTCTGTTTCGTAATTCTGTACCTAATTTTGTACTCTAATTCCGACCAGTTATGAAGCTCCTTAACTTTTCAGTTAAAAAAAAAAAAAAAGGACATCACTATTAAGACAGAATTAAGAACTGTTTCCTCAGCAATGAATTTTACAAATACAGAATTTTTTAAGAGTATGACTAAAATTATTCTTCAAGATATAATTAATATATTACACTTTGTTTTCATAGATATGGCTATTTATTTATTCATTTGCCAACCTTGATAATTTAGTGCTCTGAACTCTTGCTGAATAAAACTTCATTTCCATTGGAAATGTTTTCACTTAAGTTCTTTTACAGACATTTGGATAGAAAGACGAACTTAGAAGTAATTCCTTTGATATTCTTTGATAATTTCATAAAGGAAGAAATTTGGAATCTAAGTGCTTTTCGACTAAAAAAAAAAGTGCCAGTTAGAAATGGTTAGACACTGCCTGAACTTCTATGACATTTAAATACTCTTCTTCCAACCTAACTCACTTAGTCCTAACCAGACAGAGACTTCACTTCAGAGTTGAGAAGGAGAGTTCATGTTCCACTGTATTGATTGTAGTACTCTTCACATGCAGTTGTGAAAACAAAAGCTGTCTCTCTCTCTCCCTCCCTCCCTCCCTCCCTCCCTCCCTCCATCCATCCTTTTTTTTGGTCCCTTCCTCCTTCTCTCCCCTCCCTTGATCTCCTGGGAAGTTCAGATATTCTATTCTAATAATCAATTTACTTACTGGTTATAAATATATCCTATTTTTATTTAGAGAGAGAAGCTAGAAGGAGAATGCTATCATGGATACAAATGAGCCAAATAATTTAACAGCTTTCTTATTAGAAGCCATATTATCAAAAATTATTTAATAATGATTTTAAGCAACAAACACATTTAAATGCAGTGTATGATAATCTGGGCCACGTTTTTACTGGTTCTGTTTCAGGATGATACAGATGTGACTAGGGGATGGGAGAAGGTTAAAAAAAAAAAGAGCTAAAAAGAAAGAAAAGCTGACATTAAGTTTTAAAAACTAATCAACACCTTATGTGTGTGTGTGTGTGTGTGTGTGAGAGAGAGAGAGAGAGAGAGAGAGAGAGAGAGAGAAAGGCAATAAGTGAAATATAAAACGTTGGGCAGCATGAACAACAGAATTCAGTATGCAGATCATAAAGGCAATATACATTTCAAAATTTTAAACTGAGTTTGGTTGTGTAATTAATTATCTAAATGGCAGCAGCTGATAGAACCTAAATAGAAAGAGTTCAAAAGAACTAGGATAAACATGTAAGAGTTTATAAATAACATCCATCTGTTATTATATTTCATAGATGCAGCAAATCAACACGTGTTCCTCATATCAGTTACTGTTTGTCCCAGAATATCTCTTGCCAAAGCACCTTGGTGCACAGTGACTGAAGATAAATAGGCAGAGAGTACTCTTCAATTTTTAGTTTGTAACATTTCTATATGATGGTACGTTTTCTTTCCTTCCTCCTTTTATAACAGGTTGGATGTTATCTTTATTTGAAACCATAGTGCCAACACCAAAAAATGAAATGATGGATGTAATGGGTGAGAGTTCAGTATTTTTCAATCTGTTGTGTGACACTGTGGGGGTTGACCCAGTTGCAGAGCCTGGAGCACTAGAATTCTACCGGACAGGTTAGGGACAGCAGCGTCTGCAAAAGAGCCAGAGGACTCAGCAGAGAAGAGGCCATCATGGGACTTCCAGGGAACTCATGGAAGGAAAAGATTTTGGAAACAGTGACTTAGTAAATTCTATTCTAAATCAAGGTCTTGCCTCAGCTTCTGCTAAAGATTAGGTCCATCGTCGAATTATTTTCTTATTGGTTTTATTCACACTGAAATAAAATTTAGTCATGTCAGTTTTCTCAGAGAACATTGTTTAGAATAGTTGTGCCTGTGAAAAAGTTTAAGCTTTTAATGAGTGATTAAGTGAACAAATGAGTGAGGGAACGAGTGATTCAGAAATACATGCTGTGCAAGAACATCGAAGGAGGACTGGGCTAATCAGGAAGGGATCTTAATGCTGATAAGCCTCCAACGAGCCTTGAGGTGTGGTTAGAATTTAAACAGGAAAACGGAAGCTGGGAAAACATCACCCTCAAGGGCAATAGCAGGACGAAGGAGGGGAGACAATTATCTACAAGACCTGCTGGAGAAGCTACAGAGGCCAGCTAAGTTTTGCTCTGACAGCCTTGCCCTTTTGGGGCCAAATAAATTTTTCAAGAGAGGATAACACTGAGTTTTCCTTCCTAGACGTCTGATTTGTAACTCTTTGACACCAGAAGCTGTGATCCACTGAATCTCAGGAAAATCATATGAAAAATCATATGACAGACAGAAGTGTAGAAGATACCTGTAACACCAAACAGGGAAGATTGTACTTACTATATTCAATGCCACCTGTGCTTTTTGTGCAGGATGATGATATGTTACCAGATGCTAAAAGAGACCATTATTTTTCAAATAAAAAAAAAAATCTTGCCAAAAATGGGATTAATCAAACATTAACGAATTTCAATGAACTGCTTCATTAGTATCTATTAGCTACTGATTAATACTTTATCAATGAAATATTTGTCATCTCATTTATTTATTTGTTTATTTATTTGTTTTGAAAGAGAATGAGAGAGAGAGAGCATGGGAGAGAGAGGGAGAGAGAGAGAGAATCCCCAGCAGGATCCGCACTGTGAGCACAGAGCCCGATGCAGGGCTCAAACTCATGAACTGCAAGATCATGACCTGAGCCGAAACTAAGAGTCGGATGCTTAACCCAGGTTAACCCAGGCACCCAGGTGCCCCATTTCTCATCTCATTTAGTCCCTTGATTTATTTAAATTCAAAATAAAGGAAAACAATATATCTAGGCCGAAATGTTTTCCTCTTTGAAATTGATGTTTGAGGTGAGGGCTCAGAAGCCTCTCCACTGATCCCTCCCTTTGAGGGTACGTGGGACCCTTCTAGAATGAGCACCTGGATGCAACAGAGGATGTGAAATGACACCCACCTGCAGTCTCCTAGCATAGGCCTTGGTGACCTAGGGGAAGTGACATGTTCCATCTCCCAGAGGATTCACCATATTTCAAATTTGGTTTGTTTTGCTCTTCACGGTCATTTGTGTGGGGGTGAAATATACATAATATAAAATTTACCATTTTAACCATTTTTAAATATAAAGTTTACTGGCATTAAATACATTTACATTGTTGTCCAACCATCGCCACAGTCCAATTCCAGAACTTTTTCATCATCTCAAAGTGAAACTCTATACCTATTAAGCAATAACTCCCCCTTCTCCCTCTCCAAAACCCTTATAATCACTATTCTACTTTCTGTCTGTATGAATTTGACTATTCTAGGTGCTTTGCATAAATGGAGTCATATAATAGTTGTCTTTTTGTATCTGGCTTATTCACACTGCTTAAAGTTTTCAAGTTTCACCCATTGCCCTTCATTACCTCAAATATACTTTGTCCATGGAGAAAGCCATGTTCTTTCTGAAGCTTGTGGAATTTGTTTATATCTTTATGTGAGAATATATGTAGTTTCATTTCCTGTCAATATGTAGCATGTAAGAATATTATAGGAATAAGGTCTGTATAATTTTGTCCTTGAAATAGAAACAGAGAAAGAGAGCTGGTCAGTTGACATTGCCTCCAAGGATGTGGGCAAGAACCTACTAATGGATTCCAGAAGTAGCAAGCAGAAGCTGGAGGTATGAGGCATTATGAGTATTTTCCCTGGTCCATCTGACTCACACCTTCTTTATATTTCTCAATGAGGAAGAAAATCTGAACTTGATTTTCTGCTGGTATCTCTCTATTATTACAACCAAGGAGAAGAGTGATGGAGAGGCACGCATTTCTTAAATGTCTTGTCAGGAAGTGATTTTTATCATTTCTGCTCACAGTCCACTGAGCCAAACTAAGTGCAAAGGAGGCTAGGAAATGCAAGGAAACACATGGATATTCATTGATCACCAAATATCTGCCATAACCAAGATATAATCCTTGGGGTTATATAAGGGGAGAAAGATTGTACTTTCTTTTCAGTACTTATGGTCTATACATATCTTGTGTTTGAATACACACAGGATAACAGGAAACCCATGAAAAATATAAAATACGTGTCTCCTACAGTTTTTACCTGCAATTCCAACTTCCCAAATACTCTGGAAACCAAAGCTTTTAACAATAACTAGTTCAATGGGGAAAAAAAAAGTGATCTAAACTAAAGTGAGGCTATGTATAAGACTATCTTGCCCTAAGGTTTTATTTAAGGAGTTGTGAGCTTGAATAAAACATACATAAATTAGGAGTAAGAATAGGAACTAAATTGGAGTAGCAGTTTAGATATATTCAATTTGTCCCTAAGCTTTTAGTCATCTGTCACGTAAATCTATTAGCCAACATTTATTATTTCCTTTGTAAGAAGCATTGTTGTAAGTGCTTTGCATTTATTAGCTCATTTAAGTTTCTCAGAAACCCTTTGGTATTGTCATCTTTATTTAGCAGACATGGAAACAAAGTCTCAGTAAGTTTAGATAAGGTCACCCAGCTAAAAAAGGGCAGTTAGGGATAAAATCCAGGCAAACTTCTTCCAGAAACCCTTGACTACTATACCACATAGCTCCCACATCATATTTGAAATCAGGTGAAGAAAATCTCTTCCCAGAGTAACATCATGAAAATGGCAGTATAGTAGTTTTCCACCATGTCCCTGATTTTGACAATCACCCACGATAAGAATGCCTTTGTGGAAGTCTGGGAGTCCACTGGAGAAGTTCCAGCACATTACTGGAGCTAAACAAAGTCCAAGATTGGGCACATTGAAGAGTGTAAGAGTAACGCTTTCTCTTTACCTGTGTCATCCCTTCTGCAAGGCAACAAAGCTCAGTGCAAGAGAGACCTCCTCTGTCCATGCTTTCTGCCACAGGGGAAGATGAGGGTGAGTGCATGGGGAAGCATCTGGCTTCCCCAACTGTGCAAGACACTGCCAAAGAGGCCCACTTCTTTCCCACCCCAGCCAGAATACTGAGTGGTGAACTGTATGAGAGGGACAGTTAGCATCTGGGAGAATAGCAGCCAGGGCTCAGGATGGAACATAGCAAACAGACACATATCCTATTTACTGCTTTACGGACTCCATCAGGAAGCCCACCTAGGAGCCACTCGCAATGCCTCACCTGCTGATTTCCCCAGCTGGCTCATGGACACCCTAATGCCCTGAGCACCTTGCTCTCATGCCCTTCCCCATGCTATGGCCAGCTCTCTGTGCATGTTCCTGAGGGCAAGAGTGGTGGGAGAGAGTCTTCACAGACAATTAGTGAGCATGTGCAGAAAGTTGGCCCAAATCCACAATGCTGGGAGAAAGCACAAACTTGAGCATCAACATCACCCTAGGGAAATCAAATAAGAGGTGGTCAGTTCCCAGCCTGGCTTTGCAGGATTGAGAGGAGGCAAATAATCTTAAGAATACCCTTGACGTGTGGAGCAGGTATCCATTGAAATGATCTGAGAGAGCTTCAGAATCCCTAACAGGAAGAATTCCTGAAGCCAGTCAGTCAAGACTGAGGGAGGGTACTACTTCTATGAATGTCAAGAGAGCAATGCAAGGCTTCAAGGAACATGACAAATCAGGAAAACATGATACCACCAAAGAAACATGGTAATTTTCCAGTAACCAACCCCAAAGAAATGGATAATTCAAAATAGTTATTCTAAGGAAACTCAATGAACCACAAGAAAACACAGAAAGATAATTTGACAAAATCAGGAAAACAATACATGAACAAAATGAGAAGTTTGAAGACAGAGAGAAGTCATAGAAAAGAATCAAACATAAATTCTGGAGCTGAGGAATACAATGAATAAAATGAAAAAATGCACCAAACAGCTGCAGCAGCAGATCAGATCAAGCAAAGGAAATAATCTGTGAAGCAGAAGACTGGTCAATTAAAATTTTTCAGTCAGAGGAGAACAAAGAAAAAAGACAGAAAATGAGCAAGGAAAGACTACAAGAACTACAGGATACCAGTAAAAAAAAAAAAAAGCTATCCATCACTGGAGTCCCAGAGAAAAAGAGGGTGGTGAAAGGAATAGAAAGCTTAGTTAAAGAAATAATGGCTGTGAATTTCCCAAATATGAAGAGAGATTTAGACAGTCAAGTTCATGGAGCTCATTGGTCCCTCCAAAATTTCAATCTCAAACCATCTTCTCCAAGACAACTATAATAAAACTGTCTAATATCAAAGAAAAAGTGGGAATTTTCAAAGCAGCAAGAGGGAAAAGAATCCTCACATAAAAAGGAACCCTACTAAAGCTATTAATGGGTTTCTCGGCAGAAACGGGAGAGATTGGCCAAGGTCAGGAGAGAGTGGGATGAAATATTTAATGTTTTGAAAGAAAAAAACTGCCATCACGAGTACTTCATCAAAAAATATATATATATGTATATATATATAAATATACATATATATACACATATATATACATATATATACACATATATATGAATATATATACATATATATACATATATATACACATATATATGAATATATATACATATATATACACATATATATGAATATATATACATATATATATGAATATATATACATATATATACATATATATATACATATATATATATACTTCATCCAGAAAAACTGTCCTTCAGAAAAGAAGGAAAGATTAAAGACTTTCTCAAACGAATGCAAGCTGAGGGAGTTAATCACCACTAGATCTTGCCTACAAGAAATGCTGAAAGGGGTTCTTCAAGCTGAAAAGAAAGGATGCTAATTAGTAACATGAAAACTTAAAAAATAAAATATCACGTTGTATACTTTAAATATACCACAATTTTATTTGTCAATTTTATCTCAGTAAAGCTGGGCGGGGGGAAGACTTTCCCAACTTCTCACGGCACCTTTTACTTTCTGCCCCCCCCCCCCGCATAACACTTACTTCACAGTCTTCCTTTAACAAACATCTCCTGAACACGAGACATCAGTCTCTGTTAAAAGCATGGGAATAAAGCCCTAAGCAATGCATACCAAATTGCTAAATTTTTAGCGATTTTCCATAGGACTTGAAGTTCCGGAATGGCCGAAATCCAGTCTCTCCTATTTGCACCTCAATCTCCAACACCTAGCACTGGGTTTGACATATCACAAGCTCTTCAAAAGTTTTGTTCAATGAATATTGTTGAGTGACAAAAGCATCCCACTTTAGCATATAACAGCATATAACAAAATCTCTCATCCCCAATTCAAAGTGCTTTTCTTTAAATTTTACTATTGTGAAATAAGCCAGTGATCACCGAAAACACCTAAGTGTTCCTTTATAACAAAAATTCAAACACCTTTAATGTCATATGGACTTGGGCTCTACGTCAAAGCAAAAAAAACAAACAAAAACAAAAAAAACAAAACTATGAGGAATATAGTTAGAGAAAAGGCACTTTATATCTCCCATTCTTGCCCCCTTCTGAGAAACAATCCTAGCAGCAGCCAGCACACTGATAGAAAGGATATAAATGTTTTTAAATGTCTTTGGTGGCACCTGGATGGCTCAGTAGGTTAAGGGCCTGACTTCGGCTCAGGTCATGATCTCAAAGTTTTGTGGTTTGTGCCCTGCATCAGGCTCTGTGCTGGCAGCCTGGAGCCTGCTTCAGATTCCGTGTCCCCCTCTCTCTCTGTCCCTCCTCTGCTCATGCTCTCTCATTCTCTCTCTCTCTCTCTCTCTCCCCCATCAAAATTAAATAAACATTAAAAATAATAAAAATAAAAATGTCTTTGAACATCAATTACGTGACACCACGTGGCAACACTTTTCTATACGCACGTGTACATGACACCAAAAGTGAGTGTTAACATGTTTTGGGATTTGGGCGATTCATCTATCAGGTGGATTTGAGGCCCCAATCTTTCTATGGTTTCTCCTCTGAGGATGAAGGTGGAAACTAGCCCAAAGTCCCCCAGCCAGAGCTCTGCAACAGAGAGAGCCAAACAGCGCACTTTTCTGGCAACCAGTATTCTATCTAATGCTGGTTAAGTTCCTAACCTCTGAGAGCCTCTTACCAAACCCCACTTGATAAAGTCAGCTCAGAGCCCACACTGCATACCTGTCAGCTGGGTGCACACCAAGGCTCACTCACACTTTGCTCATTTTTCACTTTAACTCTGGCTTTCTCTTTTTATTTTTCCCTATTTCTCTTCTACCATGTTTGCTTAATGGACCCCCTGTGAGCTATTCATGGAAATTCTTAAAATTAGGAGGAAAACTGATCACTAAGATTTATGAGGTTGTGATGATTTATTCACCTCTCAAGGAAAGAGGCAATCTATCACATTTTGAAAGGCTGGACAATCAAGTTCTACCTGTATTTATATGATATCATAAAACTGTTTCTTGAAGAACCACTGAGCTACCAGCTTAAAGATGAGGCTGCCTTGTTCCAGGCAAAGATTTCGAATAAGAATTTTTAGAAGTTAGTGAGTGTATTTGTTTGCCACTGAGGACGTTTTCAGGAGAAAAGAAACTCAATATTATAATTATTTTGACTCAATGTCTCTTAACTTTCTTTTTTAAGTTTATATTTTATTTATTTTTGAGAGACAGAGAGAGTGAATGCGAGTAGGAGAGGGGCAGAGACAGAGAGGGAGAAAGAGAATTCCAAGCAGGCTCCATGCCATCAGCATAGAGCTAGCTCAATGAGAGGCTCGAACCCACAAACTGTGAGATCACGACCTGAGCTGAAATCAAGAGTCAGACACTTAACCAACTGAGCCACCCAGGCGCCCCAGTGTTTTAATTGGAGGGTGGACAGGCTGGTTTAAATTTGACTCAAGAATGGGGAAGGTGGACAGGCCAACTGCCACCAGCTCATCATCTTTTCTCAGGGTCCTTCTTCCAAAAGACATGGTTCCAAACACCCCTTGAATCAAAGCAAAAGGCCGGAAGTCATCTCACCATTTTTTCTGCTAGCAAAGTCTGAGGTCCTCTTCCTCAGAGCCTCCCTGCCTCATGGCTGGGTTTCCTAAGCTGGATCTCCAGAATAGAAGGTGGCAGATGGTATGGCTATTCCCAGGAGAACAGGAAGAAGGAATGGTCCCTCTAACTCTTGTACTTAAGTTTAAGGTCCGGGTGAGGCCCCCCCCGCCCCCCGTACAAAGCACTGGGGCCTAATCAAGAAGAGTCCCTGCTGGCCTTGAGTTGTTCCCCCATTACCTCCTTTCTTTGCAATGCCAGCCCCCATCTTGCCCTGGGTACAGAGCTCATGGTAAGAGGAGCAGATGCCAGGCTCTGCTACCTGTTCAGCTCCTGGTCAGAAAGGTCCAGCCATACCAAGATGTTTATGAGAGAAATAAAGGTCCTGTTTGCTCACACATACACACACACGTTTCTTGTTTTTTCTGTCTTTTGCATCTAATAGGTTACAAACTTAATATTTATATTTCATGCATCTTATCAAGTTTGCCTGTTTCCCAACCTATGTTCTTATTTACTACCTATATTTAAAATATCCTATGATTTTTGCCTCTATCTTGTAAGCTACCGGTTTATCTATCTACAAATTCTATCATGTTTGCTCTTCTTTTCAGAAGAATTGACTATTTTCAAATACATATTAAATAAAACAGAGAGACGGAATACACATCACAAGGTACATAGCAATGAAAAATCTATAGAATTAAGTGGACCAAGAATATTTGAATGATGACCGAATTGTTGTCATAGATCCTATTTCCTATTTTAGATCTACAGTTTGCAGCATCCAGCATTCATTCCCTTTGAATATCTCTACTGGACTGATATTCACTGCCCAATATTTGCTTTTTCAATAATCTGAGCCATTTAAATAGAATTCTGGGTAGAGCCACCAGTATGATATTCGACTGAATTTTTGATTATCAAAACAGTTACTAGTGGTTTCATTCAGTCAAGATTTGATTATCTGGTTTAAGTGAAAACTTGTCAGGGTGCCTGGGTGGCTCAGTCGGTTAAGCGTCCATCCGACTTTGGCTCGGGTCATGGTCTCAACGGCTCGTGAGCTCAAGCCCCACATTGAGCTCTGTGCTGACGGCTCAGAACCTGGGGCCTGCTTCAGATTCTGTGTCTCCCTCTCACTCTGCCCCTCCCCCACTCACACTCTGTCTCTCTCTCTCTCTCTCTCAAAAACAAATAAATGTTAAAAAAAAACCTTTAAGCGAAAACTTGTCAAGGAAATCCTTACTACAGCAGTGATGTCAAGAAGAGGATTTGCTAGTCCAAAATGATTATTTTCACTAATGGACATCATAGCTTCAACTTCCTGCCCCACACAACAGCACCTGTATCTGATGCTCTGTATTCACACAAGCAGAAACAGGTACCACAGCAAATGTTCCTCTGCTCAGGCATCCGGTGACGGAGGATGTGTCCTCATATACCCTTTTTTGCTAAACATCTACTGTGGGCTTTGGACTATGTTAGATGTAACCGGTTCTCTACCAACCAAGGGCTCACAGCAGCTCACGGTATACTTGGGAAACAGAAAAGTAAATAAATCATTATAACAGAGTGTTAAATTGCTAAAAACAAAGTTGAACCCTGACCAAACTGAGAAGTTCAAAATCTAGCTACATGAAACCAAAAGCATGAGTCATGTCTATTTCTAACTGTTAACATTAAAGGGGGCGTCAATCTTTAACAGAAGAAAAAGGATGTGTAGAAAACTCTAAGTATGAATGAAAGATCTATTTTTCAGTATGTAAACAAAGGTAAGGACAAGTATAAAATGTGAAGCTACTGGTCAACTTCTTCTCTTATGCTCTTTTGAAAACTTCCCCGTTGCATGTACTGTTCCATCTCAGCAAATGCTTAATATTGGAAAACAATCTGATGAGTGAAACCTTACGAAGATGCTAATGGCTGGTAGTGTAAGACATCATCATCCTAAAGGATTTCCACACTAATACGTCTCCCAGAAGTAAAAGCCTTAACTCACTATTATGAATTATTAATTTTAGGTTATCAAGCATTATATTAGTTTTATTTCTGAAGTTGAATATTCTGCCCTGGTCTGTTCACATCAAAATACTCAGGCATTCATCAACTCGATCCAGATGACACAGTGGTCCAAGACAGATGCGTTCAGAAGAAAATCATTTACCAGACTCCAGTTTTTAATCTAAACATTCGTGACATAGAATTCACAATAACAAAATCAAAATGATCACTTCATGTGGAGCTATTACCATCAGAAATTATGGTAATCACGGGGACATTAATTATATTCCTTAATGTACTGAACCATATTTATGATTTCTGGTTTTCATTTTCACAAGAAAACTCAGGGCTCTGATAAGGCAACTTTTAAAGATATACCTTAATATATTCACATCCTTAACTAAGTATATATTTATATTCCTCAACTAAGTATAACCTTTGCATGTGGTAAGATTCCAACCTTTAAAAAGCAAAACCCCAGACAAGCAGTAAGCAGATAGTCTGTAATTCAAGCAGCTGCTGCTAAGAAATACACTCGAGACGAAACTAATGAAGTAAAAAACATCTTTTGGTTTATAAAGCAGAGTCCTCCAAGTACCTCTCAGATCAGAAATTATACTAGCAGAGGTTTTGTAGCTCACCCAAGGCCAAGGGTTATTCAGAAATCCCCTCTGGAATAAAGTGAGAGAAGCTGTCTAATTTTATCCCTGGAATATCCAAAGCTGAGTCATACCTGTGCTGGGATTCTGGGAGCTGAGGCTAAAGGTGAGGTGGGTGAGCCAGAGTCCTCAAAACAGGAACATAAAGGAGATCAAAAACAACTTCCTAGGAAAGTCAGAATTTTAAGTCTAAATCAAGCATCTGACCAAAGTCTTGACCATAGAGGAAAAAACTCTGTACGAAACGTTAGGATGGCCTTCCAAGTACAAAGACAGGAGCAGGGAAGACGTGTTGAAGGAAAAACAGAAACTCCCTGACTTGACTCTTCATAGTGCTCATAACTTCACTGCGTGGGGGAAAGGAAGTAAGGACAGAGCAGATTTAAACAGAGGAAGCCCTTCAAGGCAGAAGCTTCCCAGAATGCACTTCCGGAGAAAATGTCCTCAAATTAAGATATGGGGTAGGCACGAGTGGGTGAAGTCCAGGAAGCCCAAAGACATAAAGTGAATATTAAATTTCCTTCAACTTTGTTCAACGGATTTCATTTCCCAAAGTTCCATATTATTTTGGTTTCACTAAACTTAATCCCAAATGTAAAGTTTCAGTTCATTAAAATAGCAACACCTAATGCACTCTGAGGCTAATTCAGATGGTTTCAAACCTTCAGCAAACCCCTTTTAATAGTTTCAAGCAAATTACACATCAAAACTGCTATTGGGGCTGCCTAGCAACAAAGCTAATTGCATAACATAGATTCACTTCAAATCCTTGGGAAAGCAGATCTTTATTCAAATATGAAAATCCCCCCCCCACACACACAAAATTTTAATGTATGGTGTGGCATCACAACTAATGCTTAATAAATCTCGTTTACACGTTTCTACACCCTCCATGTCATAGCAGGTTTTCTGATTTGTAAACTGGAGTTGGTATCTTTCGAAACCATAAAGATCTCTTTAGGGCATCATGCACGGAAGTATCTGTCCTGCTGGGTAGTACAACCATCATTTTCATGGCACTGACTTTGATGGAAAGCCTTCAAATTGGCCATGTCAGAATTCATTCTTTCTGAAATTTTCTTATAAGGATGGAAACCATAGTCGTCTTATCTGTTCTGGAAAAATATTTGCTTACATGCTAAGAAATCTACAGTAAAAATCAAGAATATTCATAGCCAATGTCACTGGACTATTTTTTATAAGAATAAGATAAATCCTAAAATCTCATTTACTATCATTAATATTAAAGATCATCCTATGGTAGTGATTGTACCTTCATTAATATCAAAATCATTTTACTGGCATGTTCTCAACCATGAAAACAGCACAAAAGTAAAAATCAAATTTTATTATAGCCTTATATTGAACAATTTCTGATGTGACTAGTTTTTATTTGGAACTTTGAAGATTAGGCATTTTCCCTTCCAACCTATAAGTTTTGAGTGATGATAAATAATTAATGTCTATTAAGTTACTATGCTAATAATTCTTTATCATTCAATAAATACTCATTGATAATAGTTTATTTCCTTCTCAGTATATATTAGCACCTAATGGCTTTCATATATCCTTTATTATTAACTTGAAAAAGAGATTTTAAATGAGTTTATTTTACTCCTCACATCTTCAAATACATAAAAACACTTTAATGCAAAACCTAGGGCTTTCTTTTTTTTCTTTTTTTTAAGTAAGCTTTAGACTGTAATATACTGGTTTTTCCTAAGCCTGCGTTGACCTGTGAAATGGCTCATTCTACCTACAATCATTTAATTATTTTTTAAACCAGTATGGAAGCTTCTAATTCTGATGTTTTAATTTATTACCTCAATCTGTACTAAAGATTTATAAGATAACCTCACCCTTCCCATTCTGTCATGACTGATAAAAGCTTAAAATATTCTATTAGGGAAAGACAGCACTAGAAACCTGAGTAATGTTCCACATTTTAAACACATTTTTGACATACAGAATTCAGGAAACAAGATGTTAATCATCCCTATGACATTTCAGAAATCCCCAATAACTTACAACATTTTCTACTTGGTAAACCGAACAAGGTGCTTATGAAACAAAAACCACCAGAAACCCTGGCTGGACTATGAAGAGCTAATCTGACCATGAATAGACCAACCACTGGTTTCTGGTGAAACTTTTGGGAACTGTTTTTACCCACAACAGTGGGGACAATAATTGAGCATGGTGAGCAAATTGGAATTGGCACAATGTTTCAGAGCCATCCCATTCAGTAGTACTTTGAGGAACATAGCCAGAGCATTAAAAAGCTATATAGAATTTAAAATTGAAAAGCGAACATAATTATCTCTACCATTCTCTGAGGTTGTACCCAAACAAAGTCTGAAACACTCGTAAGTTCAAAATAAATATAAGCCTATTTCCACCTTCAGAATAGTGGGACCATTTGTTGGGGATCATTCCAACCAGGCCCTCTCTGTCACATACTAATACTGGACCTCCTCAGGGCTTCCTGTAGCTTCTGTTGACCTATCTTATAAACTTCCAGTTCATCTGTGCATTCCAATATATTCACATCTTTTCTATGTAGGACATGTTTTTTGTGAACAATCACCATTTTCAACCCATCACCAAAGACAAGAGTGTGCCATACGGGCAGAAAATTGTGCAAGGGTGTGAAGATCAGCAGCACAAACTGAATAAGAAGCTGACTTTGTGACTCCCTGGAAAATTAGTGAGAAACAGTATTTTTCAATTCAAGGAAGAATTATTTTGCTTTTCCTCTTGGTCACCGTTGTGCTTCTTCCTGTCACGTTTCTTTCCGCACTGTGCATTTCTTCCTGAATGTGTATGATAAGGTCTGTGCCAATGGAGGCAGGGCATTACAGTATTTAACAGAGTGGTCTCTAGGTTAAGATGGTTTAGGTTCAAATACCTAGTTCTACCATTTCTTTCCATAAAGTTTTGGAAAAGTGTGCATTCAAGATCCTCTTCTGTAGAATGGGGATAAGTAACACCATCTCGTGAGTTTGTTGTGGAAGTTGAAAAAGAGCACATAAAGTTCTTGGCACAGGAGCTGGCGCATAACCAGTGCTCAAAAAAATGGTAGTTACTACCGCTAATAGCACTTTACACACGTAAGTACTCAATAGTTGCTGATTGGATGGGCAGGTGAATGCATTATCAAAATAAAAGAACGGTCGGTGCCTATAGGCAAATAACTCAGTTGACATAGATACAAGCCTTCTATTCAACCTGTTCATCATCATTTATCTATCTCAAAGAGTCCGAATACCAGAAATGTTGAACCAGAAGATACACAGAATAACACCAGCCCAGCCGACCACTGCCAGAGAACTGGAATAATCCAGCAGTTCAGCTTTCCAGTTCTGGGTCTAATTTGCTAAAATTTTGAATTCACACAATGTTTTGGAAAGTCATTCCATAAAAATCCTTCCATTCATAGGAGTTTTCTCTTACCCTTTCAGGATTGGAGCTTTAAAACCATCTAAAAATCTATCAGGCTAATAATGATACGTCTCATTTTTATCACAAAGCACTGGCAGGTAAGTATTATTACCTGCAACTTATAAATTAAACTTACAAATTAAACTGAGAAAAAGTTCTGGTAACTTGTCCCAATCACATATCTAGCAAGGAGCAGAGCCAAGACTCAAATCCTGCTCTCAAATCATACTTTTGGTATGATGTGACCGTTACTTTAACAAAAAGATATGTTCGATACCTACTGTGTGTTAGGCGCTGTTTAAGTACTATGGATACGAATGTAACTATTATAACATGACTCCATCAAAATGTTTATGATTTAGTATAAGAGACAGAGAACGACACTCAAAACCCCTCTACTGTGTTATAAGTAGCTTATGAAAAACGTGGGTTCCTGGGTCCCACCCCAGAGCTCAGATTCAGTAAGTCTGGGTTATAGGCCCCAAATCAGCACTTTTAGTAAGTCTTTCTGGGGTAATTCAGACCACACCTGGAGAAAGGTTATAATGGAAGTAAGTCCAAGAACAGAAAGGAGGAGTTCCTTGGAAGGTGATTCTTACACCGGGGATTAAAGGACCCACTAGAGTTACCTAAGGAGAAAGAATGGGAATGGAGAAAGAATCATTCTGACAGAAAAACAAAATTGACCAAGCTTTTGGGGGATGAAATTCATTCGTGAATATGTGGCAGTTCAGTGTAACTGAACTAAGAGGGAGTAGAAGGGAAAGGGTTGAGAGGAAGTAACTCTGGAGGTAGACAGGCCCAGACCCCTAGAGGCCTTGTGGCCTACGGTCCAGAGCTGGAGAACACAGAGGCCAGGGCACCCTCAGGGGACCGGAAGCAGAGGAGCAGGTGGCCATGCACATGGGCTGCTGCCCCTGCTCCTCAGATCCTCGGTTTGTGCTATCTACAGAATCGTGCAAGTTTATTCCTGAATAATTAGATTTCCGTTGGAATGGCCTGTTTCAGTTAAAATGTGTCTCTAAGGAGGATTTGAACCAAGCCAGGAGCAGGCTTCGACATACAAAACACATATCTTAAGATGAAATGGTGAATTTTCAAATTACTTTTAAGTCAATACAACCTACAAAGCTAATGAAAGCACAGCCAAGGCGAGACCCAATTAGGAGCTCTTAATCGTCTAAACTTTACCTCACGGATCTGAAGTTCTTTCCCGCAGGTATGCTGAGCACATGTGAAATCCTTATACCAAAGACCTTGTCCTGCTTAGAAGCCTCCTTAATCTAAACTGCTGTTGATATTCCCCCAGGCTCCATGTAGAAAAAGCCAGCCTCATGCACCAACCACACACACATCTCCTCCATTTCAGTCGTGGGGAATGACAATTTGGCTCATTAGTCTTTGGTTTGAGGAAAGTGAATTTAATGTAATAAACTTATCTAGATAGAGGAAAAATGACACAAAAACGTGCAAACTTGTGCAAACAGCATCGTTTTTGATCATTAGACAAAGACAGCTGACCGACCTTGAATTCAGAGAGATGGAGTGGCTCCATTCAAGTCTTCTGTGAGACAAGGAAGCAGCAAGGTTAGACTCTCAATCAACTGGCTAGGGGGGTCCTGTCATGCCCCCTTTTGCCCCAGGAAAGGCCAGGCTAGGAGACTTCAGGAAAGCAGGAGACATCACCTCACAAGCCCTCTGTCTCATGGTGTTTCTCAGTAGGACACTACTGGCTTTTTCTTTTCTGCCCGATTCTTTCTTTTGTAAGACTTTACCATTTACTCTAAAATATTGGTCATTGCTAGCACCTGCATACTAAATGCCAAAAGTGCCATCCAGTCATTATGACAACCCAAAAACACCTCCCACATTTTCAAAGTCTCCCTAAGGACAGTGGTATCCCCCAGTGGAGATCCACTGAGTAAAATTTTAGATCCCTGGGAACTTTCAGGGCCATCGTGGTTTCCCATCCCCCTCTGGTAGACAAAGAAAGTGAAATCCACTGCAGACTTTATTAAAGTAGAACTAGACTCAGAACTCGATTTGCATGGCTCTCAAGAAAACATCCCCCAAATCTTGGTGCTGTGAAACTCTAAAAAGAGTCCCCAGCTTCCCTCTGGTATCTCTCATGCATACAACCAAAAAACTCTCTCTTGAACACAAGGTAAATGCAAATCTCTAGTAACTTCTGCCTTTGGCAGAATATATGTCAGTCCACTTTTTCTCAGACTTAAAGTACTGGCTCATCCTGAAGCCAATAAGCAAAATCAATGCTGGGAGCTAGAGGAAAACACAGGAATCTTCAGAAGGAAAGCGAGGGCAAGATTAAAGAGAAAAAAATATATTTGGATGTATATGTAAATGGAGAGAGAGAGAGAGAGAGAAAGAAAGAGAACTTTCCTCAGGAAGTTTAAGAATACCAAGGATAAAACAATAATTGAAAAGCTTCTAGAAAGGTGGAAAAAAATTTCTTCAAAGGAATAATAACCAGATTGACATCATCATTCTCATGAGAAATCTGAATTCGAGTACCAAAAGTACCAGGAAATACCACTCCAATTCCTCCTCTAAAGCAGATTATACGTAATCAGTTTGACTCATGAGGTAAAACTGACATTTTTGCTTTGATCTTTCTTCACAGAAAACTTAAATAACAGTGGCTTGAATAATATAGGGATTATTTTTTTCTCCTGAAATAAAAAAATCCTGAGGCTGGCAACTCCAAAGGCCATTGCAGCAGCTCAAGGGACTTTAGGATGAGGACTCTAGAAACGCCTAGCCTTCCCTCATGAGAGTGCTAAGGTCTTCATGCAACATATTAGACAAGAAGAAGAAGGGAAACGTTAAAATAAAATAAATAACTCAGAATGAAGAAGAAGAAGAAGAAGAAGAAGAAGAAGAAGAAGAAGAAGAAGAGGAGGAGGAAGAAGAAGAAGGAAGAAGAAGAAGAAGAAGAAGAAGGAGGAGGAGGAGGAGGAGGAGGAGGAGGGAAACGAGAGAAGGGCCAAAGGGCAGATGCCAGCTGGATTTGCCCTCTCTTTTTTTTTTTTTAACATTTATTTATTTTTGAGACAAAGAGAGACAGAGCATGAACGGGGGAGGGTCAGAGAGAGAGGGAGACACAGAATCTGAAACAGGCTCCAGGCTCTGAGCAGTCAGCACAGAGCCCGACGCGGGGCTCGAACTCACGGACCACGAGATCATGACCTGAGCCGAAGTCGGCCGCTTAACCAACTGAGCCACCCAGGTGCCCCTGCCCTCTCTTTAAGAACTGTGCCCAAGGAGTGCCTGGGTGGCTCAGTCACTTGAACATCTGACTTCAGCTCAGGTCATGATCTCAAGGTTTGTGAGTTCGAGCCCCACATCAGGCTTGCTATTGTCAGTGCAGAGCCAGCTTCAGATCTTCTGTCTTCCTCTCTCTCCACCCCTCCGCCCCCCCCCCAAAAAAATAAACATAAAAAAAAAAAAGAACTGTGCCCAAATTTCTTCCAGATGATTTCCATGTAAATCTCACTGAGTAGGCCTCTATCACAAGTACACTTCATCTGCAGCAAAAGCTTGGTGTTTCTCCCAGTTATTGTATAGCATTGACTTAAAAAGTATAACTGAAGGGGCACCTTGGTGGCTTAGTTGGTTGAGTGTCTGCTCTTGGTTTCGGCTCATGTTATGATCTCACAGTTTTGTGAGTTCGAGCCCCGAGTCGGGCCCTGCACTGACAATGCAGAGCCTGCTTGGAACTCTCCCTCTCTCTCTCTGCCCCTCCCCCGCTCGCTCGTGCTCGGTCTCTCTCTTTCAAAATAAATAAATTAACTTTAAAAAATGCTTTAAAAAAAGTTTAACTGAAGCCTGAAACTTCAGAATTTTAACAAAATATCAAAACAATGAGGTGAAGTGCTAAATAGCCAAATGTGGCTGGTGGCTACCTTCTTGGGCAATGCAGATGGAGAACATTGCCATTGTTGCAGGAAGTTCGATTGGGCAGCATTGCTCTAGACGTCTGATACATATGACTTGGACTGGGTTTTGAAAAGGATAGGTCATTATATATGGTGACAAAAGCAGTTACATAATGAAAGACATTTGGTTCCTGAGTAAGTCTTCATGGAACAAAATGCTCCATAAACTTTCTAACACATTCACCTTGGAAAGTAAATCTTTTTTCTTGAGCCACTGTATTTTGGGGTCTCTTTGTTACAGTAAGTTCCTTTTCTCTGAGTTAGACTTGGGCAAGGTGGAGGGGCCCACCTTATCTCAGTTGTCATTGACCCTGTTTTCATATGCCCTTCTGTTCCTTTTACAATAATTAAAGCAACCTGTGCCCTTATATCTGCCCATCCCTCCGTTGTAGAGGATAGTCATCCATGAATACAGTTCACATTATGGTGTTAATGCCTGAATTCCAGTGGCTAGCATGTCCTATGTTAACCTCTCTCAGAATCTTTTTTTAATAATAGGTACTCCAGCAAAAGGGGTGGGAAGGAATCTCTGATGGAGAAATTTTAAACATTATCAAAAATATCAGTAGAGAGATATGTGGGAGTGTAAAGCTTTCTAGTCATTTCTCCATACGTTCATGGATGACTCCTCTACATATAAGGACAGCATTCAAACTCAGGGTTTAATTGCAAAACTACTTATGAAGGGGAAAATAAAGGAAGAGAAAAATCCATTTCTGTGTTGTCTCTTTGTATATTCCCAGAGATTTAATACTGAACAGGGTAATCCAACTCTTCTCAAGCATCACCATTCCATGGTTACAAAGGAAGCCATATTACATTCATACACTTGTTAGATCCATGAAGGAATTTTGCTCTTGCAGGAATTTCAGTACTTTAAAAAGCACACTACCTTGCATACAAGAATCACCCAATAAATATTTATTTTAAGAGTCTCCATAAGGAGCCTTACAGCCTTGAATTAGCCTAGTCAGCCAGTAACCTCTTTTGCTCTGAGTCAAGATGCTCTCACTTTTCTCTGCCAGCATCTACTCGCCCATGGCCATAGCTGTGGACCATCTTTATTACCACAAGAGCCAATACAAAATGAGGAGAAGCCTCCTCTTCTCTGAGCTAGACTTGGGCAAGGTGGAGGGGCCCACACAGCAGGCTTGTTGGGTTCTCTCCACTCACCCATATGCCTTGTTACTGAGCCTGAGTCTGGTTACACTGGCCAGATCTTATGGCAGAGCTCTCCCACAGGGATTTCCTCATCCTTGATTACAACATGACTTCTACTGGTCAACTCCCATCCTCATCCCCTAGCTCCCTTCCTTGGGCCCACCCGATCTGTCCAAAGTGGATGTGGTTCAAGTTTTTTATTTTCTCCAGGAGGCTTCTTAGCCCCTACATAAGTTTTATATTGATTGTGTCTTATAGCAGCTGTTGGTCATTCATGATATAGCTGTGCCTTACTATCTTGGTCAGAGTTTTTCATATTTTGTCACTTCAGTTAAGGGATGTACACTGCTATATAAGCATGTTGAGTTGAATTGCCTTTTAAAATGTCTTAGGAAGATTGTACTATGATTCAGCTTTGATATGAAATGCTGTTGTGCACAAAGAAAAGAATGTAAAAAGCAACAGGATATAAATTTGATCTTAGTAAAGCAAAACTTTGACATTTGTGAAATGTGTATGAAATTTCATACTTTCTTGCAAAAACAACAACCACGTGCTTTGTAGGAACTAAGAAAGGAAGATAGCCACAAATAAATGAATCTATGTTACATTTTATTACTGAGATATGTGGGAAACAATTGACAATACACCCAAGCAACGCATGTGAAGACAAGAGAAATAGCCAAAACCATCAGAATGGATGAAGAACATTTTAGAGGAAGATGTGGGTGATTCATGCATCCAGTGGGACTAGTATTAAGGCATCAAATAAAATTTGGTCAGACACTTCTTTCTGACTTTGAACAGGAAATACTTATAGCTTCCAATGCAAGTGATTTAATTGAGAAAAACATGAAATGGAATTTAATCAAATCAGAAACCCTAATGAAACTCAGCATGCTTTGAAAATTACATTTTCAGTGCCATGAAATCAAGGAGTCAAAATTGTGCATTTGGGTTACAAAAAAGTGGCCTATCACTTTACCAATGGTCAAAAGTTTGGCTTTGTATTTAATTATAAACCACAAAAATCTAAGAATAAGAAATTTACCCTCCAGCATTAATTCCCCTCAAAAAGGATGCATGACGGCTGAGCAGATACAGGATAGGAGGCTCTATCAGGAAGGACCAGAAGCACTAAGTAACCTATCAAGTGTGTTAGTTCTTGATGTTTTTGCGACATGTGTGTAAACTGTTATAGCAAGGACAAAATGATAGCATCAAACTTGATGGTGGTTTGGAAGAAAAATCCCATAGAAAATAGTCAAGGATTCTTTAAGAAACAATGCATCATCAAGGCTCTTGAGGGCAAGGAGAATGATATTGCAGAGAAAAGCACAGGCACTGATAGTCCTGAGTCAAATCTTTTGAAAGAGACCCTGAATACTTTAACCAATCCATTTCATTTTATTTCCTTCTAAAAGGAAAGAGTGACGCATGATTTAAAAAAAAAAAAAAAAAACCAACAACTATGTTAGGTAAGTCTAAAAGTCTCTTCAATATCTTTAAGTATAAAATAAATTTTCAAAAATCAGACAGGAGCATTGTGCCATGGTTTAACTTAAGATGTTTTATCTTTCTTAGTAGTAATAAGATAAAGGTGCATCCTGGAATTAGTGGCACCTTCAATTTGATGAAATTTCGTACACTTTTTGGCTCGTTGCTTTTCTGGTTATTTGTAACAGTTTAGACAACCTCAAATATGTATAACAAGTAGGCCCATTTCCAGTGGTGAAAAGTAAACTCCAAACTCTCAGTCCTAGCTTTGCTGAGACCATCTGGCTTCTCCAGGAATTGGACACACACACTCTGAAGGGTGGCTGTCCAAACCATGGGGTTCTCCTTATGGGGTTCTCCTTAATGAATGGGAATATTTGGTGACAAAATAATGAAATAGCCCATTACATTTACCACAAATACATCCAAATAATTGACATTTTTCCTACGTTCAATAAGAATTTTATACTATGTTCTAGATATGACAATAACTGGAGCTTGCTTTTGGTATGGTCTTACTATTTTCACCCCAAACTCACTATCGGTCAAAATATTAAACCTAAACGTGTTTAATTAGACAGGCATAGTTTCATAGTTTCATAATCTGTAAGAAATATAATAATCAGGTGAAGGCATAACAAAATGTACTCATTCTTTCATCGAATGTCAGAGTGCTCACAGAAGCAGCCTGCTGACAAGCATGATAAGACTATTTTTAGCATATCACCTTTTTAGAACATTTGTGATTGTTAATTATGACCATTTGGAGCTCACAGATGGTATATAAAATTGTAGTGTTCTGCTTTAGATAATGAGGATGGCAGTATAATAAATAAATCAATGTGAAATCAAAGGACATAGTTGGCACACAGCAAGGCATATTTGGTTATTTATTACCACAGTACCTCGGTTGTTAATAGTGCGTTATACTTGATTCCTAGCCACCATTGCATCTGCCACTCTGGTCTCGCTTTTACACAACTTCCATCACATTCCCTCTCTACTAATAATCTGTGGTGTCTCCTTTTTTGCTCCCCCATCAATGATGAGTTCCTCAGTTTGAATTCCAAGGCTCCATGACCAGACGCAACTTTTGCCAATTGAAGTATTTTCCATAGCCTCCAACAGGCAACTTTTCCCCAGTTGGTGCGTTCTTCACCCTGGTTCCCTATGTCTTCTGTTCATCGCCAACCACATTCCCACTGATGTTCTCCCCCCAGGCAATGACCATTTTCTTTCCGTCTGCCTATCAAAACTCTACCAGTTCTTAACTTAGATCGATGGATCTCCACGACGCATGTGTTTACTCCACCAAGTATTGTTTTCTCCCCTGAATTCCAAGAGCACAGTAAGTACCACAAAGTTTTACATTAATTTTTCCCTGATTATGTCACTGTGTAGGTTGTAGCTCAACAAGATGGTAAGATAGCGAGCAATGGAAAGCCTGGCATGCTCTTACGTGGCTTTCCCACCACACCAAATGAAGATACGGGTGAGAAGAAGAAGAGGAGATGGTTAATAAATACCTGTGAGTGTCTGATTAATAGAGAAATAATCTCCAGCAAAACATCAAAAGATAACACTTTCAGATTCTCTTAAAACAGAGGAAGCTGAATGTAGCAGCTGGTATATATAGAATGTTGACTGTAACCGTATAATAAATCATTGCCTAGAAATTTACCTTTCTTTAAACTGCCAAGGACCTCTCCAAGCTTCATGTCATAGCAACCTAAAGTTCCAGGGCTCAAATAATCAATCTGATAGCAAAAGCTTTCCAAGGCTAAGGAAGACTGTGGAATTGAAGGAAGGGATCTATTTTTTAGAGACCACTAGGTCTTTGTTAAAATATTCAGTTCTCCATTTCATGCTAATGCAGGTATTTGGCACAGTGTTTCAGTTATTATTATTCCCTTAACATTTTGGTATTTCTATGAGATGAATAAAAAGTCACATTCATATAATGAGATGTAAAATGTTACTTGAAAGAAAATTATTAGATTTGACTGGCTACAAAATAATTTACATTTGGAAAACAAATTTTCAAAGCAAAGATTTGATATGAACTAATATGAACAAAATAAAGAGAGAGAAGATAAAGAATCCAAGCTAAAAGTGGTTCAGGAAATTCTATCTGTGAGATGGAAGGTAACTTACAAATTAACTATAGCAATATTTGTCACAATGTGTCTTGATAGGCTATGTCTCAGTGGCCCTGATTTTGTTGATGTAGAAAAGATGTGGAGCCCCATAGTCTTCCTAGGGTATGTGTGCATTCTTGCTGAGAAAATTGGTAGTGTAAAATGCATACTCTGTGGTCGATTGTTTGCTTGAGAGAAATTAATAAATTGTGTGTATAAGAAAAGGCAGAGACTAATCTGTTGAAAATCTAATTACTTATTAACATTCTCTACTAAAAATTTACCCTAAGAGATCAATTTATTTGATAACTTTGATATTTTCCACCTCAGAGACTTCAGATAATGAAGGAGATACATTGGATTTCAAGATAGGTAGAATTTATTTTATTTCATTAATCCCCTGCCTCTCCTTTTCCTTCATATTAATTTTTTTCTGTAACTATTCACACAAATTTTGGTTGATTCTTTTCAACACTCATACTTTTATTCTGACTTTGAGAGACACTAGATGAGGACCTAAGTTCTGGGCACTGAGGGTTCTAGTAAGACACAGAGTTTCTTTTTCTTTCGATGTTTATTTATTTTTGAGAGCGAGCAAGTGAGAGAGAGAGAGAGAGAAAGAGAGAGAGAGAGAGAGAGAGAGAGAGAGAGAGAGAGAACAAGTGGGGGAGGGGCAGAGAGAGAGGGAGACACAGAATCTGAAGCAAGCCCCAGGCTCTGAGCTGTCAGCACAGAGCCTGACGCAGGGCTTGAACCCACGAACCGCGAGACCGTGACCTGAGCTGAAGTTGGATACTCAACCAACTGAGCCACAGAGGCACCCCAGTGTTTCTTTATATATGAAGTAGCATGTGAGAGAGCTTTTGTGCAGTTGAATGAAGTTAGACCTGCTGTTATAAGAAATTGACTTGCACAGATGAATTTGATGGGAATTCATGACAAGCCAAAGTGTTACTATTTCCCATTGTCTCCTGTGTGAACATACATGTATTTTTTTTCTGTATGTCTCCAGTCATTCTTTAGAAGACAAAGGATTCTATAAATGGAATAACAGGTATGTAAGTGTGGTCTATAATTATGTCCTAATAGCGGTTTCCTTTTCTATAAGATTTCTGATAACTGAGTGCTTGATATGTGGTTTGTTTGCTAATTACAATCAATCATTTTCTCCTTGAAGTCATTCTTGTAATATATCTCTACCACTATTTTTAGATATATGACAAATCATATATTCTGTACCAATTCAGAAATGTCTTTCATTGAATGGCTGTCATCATACACTATTTTTTTTTAAGATTCTATTTTTTTTAATATATGAAATTTATTGTCAAATTGGTTTCCACACTATTTTAAAGAAGACACAAATAGTTGTGCGATCCCAAGGGTTGGCTTTACTTCAAATAGAAGTGAAATTAATCCCATATACCAATAACACATCAATGATTGCTGTGGGAAGGGCTAATCTTAAGCCTACATAAAGAAGTCAATTGCTGTGGTTGGAAATGGATCTACATCCCCATAATGTCTCCTTCATACAGTTATTTATGCTCGAATTATCTTCAATAAAATATGACATTTATTTCTAAACTTCTGTTAAAATGCAAATAGTTCTGGAAGAGGTAATACACAGATCTAAAATCACACAAAAGGAAAAAATATCTAATATCACCTGATATCAACTCTTCACTAAGAAAATTTGCTCATTATACAGCTGACTCTAAGAACTTGGAGGAATCCATCATGAAAGGAGGAAATGACACAAGCAATCTGGGATGTGCTGAGGACAAATTTCTCCTTATTTGCAATCTTGCTTAGCATGCCCGCTGACTGGGAGGTTGGCAGAATTACTCCCCAAAGTTTTCATTTTTTAAAAAAAATTTTAATGTTTATTTATTTTTGAGAGAGAGAGAGAGAGAGAGAGAGAGAGAGAGAGGGAGAGAGAACAAGCAGGGGAGGGACAGAGAGCAGGAGACACAGAATCTGAAGCAGGCTCCAGGCTCTGAGTTGTTAGCACAGAGCCTGACAAGAGGCTCCAACTCACGGACCGTGAGATCGTGATCTGAGCTGAAGTCGGTCACTGAACCAACTGAGCCACCCAGATGCTCCATTCCCCAAAATTTTCAAACTTAAATCCTATGCTCTGTCAGTTGTTTGAGTCCCAGTGAAAGAAGATTGCAACTGATATCCAAACTGCATGTATAATCAACTCTTCATAAAAACTGTAGTTTTCTGCATATATACGTGTGTTTAAATGAAGTGTTCAGTGAAATTTATAAAGTTCAATCCATGGTGTAAACTCAACCCAATTACCTTTTTGATAAGCTGGGAAAAAAAGAAACTGAGCCTCCTCAGGTGGTCTTGAATTCCACTAACACTGTCTGGGTTCTCCAACCTATGGAGGGACTGGAATATGTATTGAATGAACACATGAATAAGCAAAAGAACAAAGAAACAAAAGAACATAAAGAGTGGAAGCAAAACCTGGTAAGCAAACAATCTGATTATAGGAAAATCCTCTTCCGTAAGTGACAGTTCAATAGCCACAGGCTTTAAATATAACTAAAGGTCCTTTGTGTCAGACCCTTCCCCTGGT
Source organism: Panthera uncia (assembly GCF_023721935.1). NCBI lineage: Eukaryota > Metazoa > Chordata > Mammalia > Carnivora > Felidae > Panthera > Panthera uncia. The sequence goes on from NW_026057576.1 coordinate 13,008,740, forward strand.
AAGATACACCATGAAGTCTGGAATGCCTAGGAGGAGTGATGAAAGTTGCATTAAAAAGCAGCACTTTTCAACCCATCTCTTCTAATGGAGCGAGCACACGCATAGCACAGCTCCTTGGGGTTTCTGTCTTCTTGCTCATCGCACTGAGTAGGTCTGAGACTGATGGAGAATGATTAGGTGGTGGCATAAGACAGTATTTGAAAAGCCCTTGTGCTTCATTGTGTTGGCTCGTGGAAAGTAAAAAGATCGCTCTTACGTGGTGCTCTGTGGTAAAACCTCTCATTTCACAAGATATACATGTGTGGGTTTCAATCAGAGGAGTTTCCAGCTGCACAAGGGGGAACTACTCCATATGACTTAACCTCTGATTTATCGCATAAGAAATAAAGGTCACAGTCCATAAAACACAGCACCGTTTTTCCCGGCTAGAGTTTATTCTACACAGGAAGAATAAGAGGAAACTTGATAGAATCATAGCCAGAATATTCAAGCAAAATAATTACTTGTCTGAATTATTCAGGATAAGAAGTTTCTCCCCTTAAATAATGGCTTTACCAGGCCTGTTTAAATAGCCCTATCAGTTCTTCTAAGTGAGAGCTTATTTTAAAAAATATAAAAGATTTAAAGGAAAAGAGGGTTAATTTTTAAATTGCTGAAGAAATATCGTGAACTAAAAACAACGAAATAAGGTGTTGAAATACACTTATATAGCAGGGAAAAAAATGCTAACTGAAGATATGGATCTTTCAGCACCAAGAAACAGAATTCTTTTGGGCCCTAATTTACCTGAAGAATCTTTTGCCATCACTTAAAAGACTTTCATGTAGTCAAAATCAATTTCTCACACTCCCTTGGACCATTTTGTTGATTTTTGACATCCCACATATGCAAAATCATTTACTCAAAGTGACTAGAGAAGTGGAAAAATTAGAGTTTCATGGTTTACGAATTGGAATTTATACAGATTTTACAGCTTTGCTTTTAAAGAAAGGAAAATGTTTTCTGCAGTTAAGAAATCACTCCAACAGATGGGCCTATCTCCTCTATTTTTATTTCTAGTTGGCTTATGGGTGAATTACCCTGGACATACTTATAAATTTGAAATTATAGGAACTGCTGAGGGGTGATTTTTTTTCTGGCTATAAAATACAATGAGGACACAGCTGCAACATCTAGAAAGTGAGGCAAGCTAAAGCCATAAAAATAATACTATTTCCTCTTCCTTGTTTTGGATGCAAGCTCTGAAGCAAGAGGGAGCTTATCTGGTTTCCCATTATTTATAATGATTAATCTAAGGCCACACTCCCAGAAGAGTAATTAGCCAGTCAATTACTTCAGAGTGAATCCAGCATTTCTGATTAAGTATAACTTTACAATTAGAAGTTACCAAACATCCAATAAAGCATAGTAGAGGGTATCTTTTTATACTGAGGTGGGAAAAAAAACAAAATATGACAGGAATAACCAATTGATCTAACTCCACTGAAAAGAGATCTCGGGACGATTGTGAATCACCTATTGAATAGGAGTAAACACCGGGGTGCCTGATTGGCTCATTGGGTTAAGCATCCGACTTCGGCTCAGGTCATCATCTCACGGTTTGTGAGTTTGAGCCCCATGTCAGGCTCTGGGCTGACAGCTCAGAGCCTGGAGCCTGCTTCAGATTCTATATCTCCCTCTCTCTCTGGCCCTCCCCTGGTCGCACTCTGTCTCTCGCATTGTCCCAAAAATAAATAAACATTAAAAAATATTTTTGAATATGAGTAAAACTGAAATTCTATTTATCTTCTTATTTTTTTTAATGTTTATTTATTTTGGAAGGAGAGAGAGATAGAGTGTGAGTTGGGGGTTGGGGGGTGCAGAGAGAGAGGGAGACACAGAATCTGAAGCAGGCTCCAGGCTCTGAGCTGTCAGCATAGAGCCCAACTCGGGGCTGGAACCCACAAACCGTGAGATCATGACCCGACCCAAAGTCGGATGCTCAACCGACTGAGCCACCCAGGCACCCTTCTATTTATCTTTTTATACACAGTATATGTTTTGTTGGGTTTTTGTATGTGTTTTGTCTCCTGCGTGCTCAGTCTGTATCTATCTACTATGCACATTATACTTACCAGATTTTATATTAACATCTGATTCCTTTGACATTTGGTTTATTTCAGGGCTACCCACTTTCCCCCCACTATCTCCCAATTATCTGCTATATATCGGTGTCAAGAGTAGGGCTCTGAATAGCCATTTTTTTTTCTTCAAGTATGATTAACTTACAGTATTGTAGTAGTTCCAAATTTCAGGTTTATAATATAATGATTCAACAATTGTATACATTACTCAGTGCTCATCACAGTAAGTGTACTCTTTTTTAAAAAATTTTTAAGGTTTATTTATTTTTGAGAGAGAGAGAGAGACAAAAGAGAGCGAGCTAGTGGGGAAGGGGCAGAGAGAGAGAGTGGGAACAGAGGATCCAAAGTAGGTTCCATGGTGACAGCAGAGAGCCCAATGTCGGGCACCAACTCACAAACCATGAGATCATGACCTGAGCTGAAGTCAGACGCTTAACTGACTGAGCCACCCAGACACCCTCAGTAAGTGTACTCTTAAGCCCTTTCACCTATCTCTCCCATCCTCCCACCCACCTCCTCTCTGTTAACTACCAGTCTGTTCTCTATATTTAAGAGTTGTTTTATTTTTTTTCTCTTTTTTTCTTTGTTCATGTGTTTTGTTTCTTTAATTCCACACATGAGTGAAATCATATGGTATTTGTCTTTCTCTGACTGACTTACTTCACTTAGCATTATACCATCTAGACCCATCCGTGCTGCAACTGACGAGATTTCATTCCTTTTTCTGGCTGAGTCATGTTCCAGTGTGTGTGTGTGTGTGTGTGTGTGTGTGTGTGTGTGTGAGTGTGTGTGTGTGTGTGTGAGTGTGTGTGTGTGTGTGTGTGTGAGTGTGTGTGTGTGTGTGTGTGTGTGTGTGTATACCACATTCTCTTTATTCATTAATTTACAGATGGACACTTGGGCTGCTTCTATATCTTGCCTATTGTAAGTAATGCTGCAATAAACATAGGGGTCCATATATCTTTTCAAACTAGTGTTTTCATTCTCTTTGGTTAAATATCTATTAGTGGAATTGCTGGATCATATGGTAATTCTATTTTTAATTTTTTGAGGAACTTCTATGCTGTTTTCCACAATGGCTGTACCAATTTACACTTTCAACAACGGTTCCATCTCTACATCTCATCAACACTTGTTACTTCTTGTGTTTTTTATGTTAGTCATTCTGACAGGTGTTATCTCAGAGGTGATATCTCATTGTGGTTTTGATTTGTATTACCCTGATGATTAGTGATGTTGAGCATCTTTTCATGTGTCTGTTGGCCATCTGAATGTTTTCTTTGGAAAAATGACTATTCAAGTCCTCTGCCCATTTTTAATTGGAAACTTTAGGGGTATTTTGTTGTTGACTCTGTAAGTTCTTTACATATTTTGAATACTAACCCTTTATTGGATATATCTTTTGCAAATATCATCTCCTATTCAGTAGGTTGTCTTTTTGCTTTGTCAATGATTTTCTTCACTATGTAAAAGCTTTTTTAATTTTTGTGTAGTCCCAATAATTTTATTTTCCTTTTGCTTCCCTTGCCAAAGGAGACATATCTAGAAATATTTCTAGGTCTAATTTCAAAGAAATCACTGACTATGTTTTCTACAGTTTCAAGTCTCGCATTTAGATCTTTAATCCACTTCGAGTTTATTGTTTTGTATAGTGTAAGAAAGTGGTCCAGTTTCATTCTTTTGTATGTGGCTGTCCAGTTTTCCCAGCACCAACACCATTTGTTTAAGAGACTATCTTTTTCCCATTGTATATTCTTGCCTCTTTGGTCATAGATTAATTGACCATATAAGCATGTATTTATTTCTGGGCTGTCTATACTGTTCCATTGATCTATGTGTCTATTTCTGTGCCAGTACCATACTGTTTTGATTACTGATTCAATTTTATTGCTAGTAATTGGTCAGTTCAAATTTTGTGTTTCTTCCAGATTAATTCTTGGAGGTTATATGTTTCTAGGAATGGATCCATTTCTATTAGATTGTCTAATTTCTTGGCATATAATTCTTCATAATATTCTCTTATAATCCTATGCATTTCTGTGGAGTTGGTTGCTATTTCTCCTCTTCCATTTCTGATTTTATTTGAGTCCTTTTTTTCTTAATGAGTCTGGCTAAAGGTTTATCAATCTAGTTAATCTTTTCAAAGAACCAGCTCCTGGGTTATCGATCTATACCAGTGTTTTTTTAGTCTCCATTTCATTTATTCTGTTCTAATCTTTTTTACTTCCGTCTATTATCTTTGGGCTTTGTTTGTTGTTCTTTTTCTAGCTCCTTTAGGTGTAAGGTTAAGGTTGTTCATTTGAGGCTTTTCCTGCTTCTTGAAATAGGCCTGTGTTACTACAATTTTCCCTCTTAGAACAGCTTTTGCTGCATCCCAGAGATTTTGGACTGTCATGTTTTAATTTTCATTTGTCTCCATGTATTTTTTTTTACTTCCTCTTTGGTCTCTTGGCTGAAGCATTCATTGTTTAATAGCGTGATATTTAACCTCCATGTATTTGTGTTCTTTGCAGCTTGTGTGTGTGTGTGTGTGTGTGTGTGTGTGTGTGTGTGATTTCTAGTTTCATACCAATGTGGACAGAAAAAATGCATATAATTTTGAATTTGTTCAGACTTGTTTTGTGACATAAGTTGGTTTATTCTGGAGAATTTTCCATGTGCACTTGAAAAGAATGTGTATTCTGCTGCTTTAGGATGGAATATTCTGAATATATCTGTTAGATCCGTTTGCTGCAGTGTGTCATTCAAACCCACTGTTCCCTTGTTGATTTTCTGTCTGGATGATCTATCCATTGCAACAGGGATATTAAAGTTTCCTACTATTATTGTATTACTATCAATTTCTTCCTTTATGTCTGTTAATAGTTGCTTTATGTATTTGGGTGTTCCATGTTGGATGCATAAATATTTTAAATTGCTGTATCTTTTTGTTTGACGGTTCCCTTTATGAACAACTATGTAGTGTTATTCTTTTTCTCTTGTTACAGTCTTTGTATGAAGAACTATTTTTGTCTGATATAAGTATTGCTACCCCAATTTTTTTTTGCTTCCATTTGCATGAAAAATGTTTTCCTATCCTTTCACTTTCAATCTGCATGTGTCCTTAGGTCTGAAATGAGTCTCATATAGGCAGCATACCATTCAGGTAACTTATGTCTTTTGATTTGTGTATTTAGCCCATTTACATGAAAAGTAATTATTGAAAGCTATGTACTTATTGCCATTTTGTTACTTGCTTTACAGTTGATTTTGTAGTTATTCTCTATTTTCTTCTTCTCTTGCTCTCTTCCTTCATGGTTTGATGGCTTGGTTTAGTGATATGCTTGGATTTCTTTCACTTTATTTTTTGCACACCTACTACAGGTATTTTTTTTAAGCTACCATTAGGTTTATATATAACATCCTATGCATATAGCAGTCTATAATTCAGATGATGGTTGCTTAAGTTTGAGCCCATTCTAAAAATACTAAATTTTTACTACTGCCTTCCACATTTTATGTATATGACGTTATAGCTTACATCCTTTTATGTTTTTAAATTTTTGACTGATTTCTATAGATATAACTGATTTTATAACTTTTGTGCTTTAACCTCCATATTCATTTTATGAGTGATTAATCTACTATTTTATTATGTTTGTTTATACTTATGAAAATTTTTCTTTTATGGCCTTTTCTTTCCACACAAATAATTCCTTTTATCGTTTCTCATAAACTTGGTTTAGTAGTGACAAGTTCCTTTAGCTTTTACTTGTCTGGGAAGTTTCTTCATCTCCCCTTCTATTCTGAATGATAGCCTGGTAGATAAAGTAATAATAGAAGTGCAAGGAGAAATGGACAAATTCACAATTATAGTCAAAGACTTCAATACCCTTGTCAATAACTGAGAACAAGGAGATGGAAAATTATATCACTAACCAAATGAACTAATTGACATATTAAAAAAATTTTTAATGTTTATTTATTTTTGAGAGAGAAACAGAGCACAAGCAGGGGAGTAGCGGAGAGAGAGAGGGAGACACAGAGTCCAAAGCAGGGTCCAGATTCTGAGCTGTCAGCACAGAGCCCTACACGGGGCCTGAACCCACAAACCAGAGATCATTAGCTGAGCCAAAGTCCTACGTTTAACTGACTGAGCCACCCAGTTGCCCTGACCTAATTGACTTATTTAGAATACACCACGCAGTGGGGGGCCTGGGTGGTTCAGTGGGCGTCCTACTTCTGCTCAGGTCATGATCTCACGGTCGGTGGGTTCGAGCCCCACGTGGGGCTCTGTGCTGACAGCTCAGAGCCTGGAGCCTGCTTCAGATTCTGCATCTCCTTCTCTCTCTGCCCCTCCTCCACTCACACTCTGTGTGTCTCTCTCTCCCTCTCAAAAGTAAATAGATATTTTAAAAAATTTTTTTAGAATACAACACTCAAAAACAATAGGATACACATTCAAGTGCACATGGAAATTTTTCCAAAATAGGCTATATTCTGGGTACTAAAACAAATAATTCTCAGGAGATTCATAAGTACACAAGTCACACAAAGTATGTTCTTTGGCTAAAATGGAGTAAAATTAGAAATCAATACCAGAAATATCTCTAGAATATTCTCAATATTTGAAACCAAAATAATATATTTCTAAATAATCTATTGGTCAAAGAAGAAATCAAGAGAAAAAATTGAAAGTGTTTTTGAACTGAATGGAAAGAAAAACACAGCATATCAGAATTTCTGTGTTGCCACTAAAAGAAAAAATGAAAACTCTTCCTAAACATAAGCAGGGAATATGTTTCCATTTATGTCGTCTTTAATTTCTTTCAGAAAACCTCTTTTAGTTTTCATTGTATTTCTTCTCCTTAGTTAAATTAATTCCTAAGTGTTCTATTCTTTTTGATGCTATTGTAAATTAAATCATTTTTGTAATTTCCTTTCAAATTGTTTGTTGTCAGTACATAGAAATGCAACTGATTTTTGTGTTTTGACTTTCTATCATGCTATTTTGCTGAATTCATTTATTGTCCTAGCAGTCTTTTGTAGTATTTCTAAGGTTTTCTATGTATAAGATTATATTATCTGTGACTAGAGATCATTTTACTTCTTTTCGAATTTGGATGCCTTTTATTTCTTTTTTGTGCCTAATTGTCCTGGCTAGAACTTCTAGTGCTATGTTAGACAGAATTGGTGAAAATGAGTATCCTTACTTTATTCCTGATATTAGGGGTAAACTTTTCAGTCTTTAACCATTGCATATGATGTTTGCTGTGGATTAGTCCTATATATATGGTCTTTATTATGTTGAGGTAGTTTTCTTCTTTTTTTAAAAAGATGTTTATTTATTTTTGAGAGAGAGAGAGAGAGTGCAAGCAAGGGAGGGGCAGAGAGGGGGACAGAGTATCTGAAGCAGGCTCTGCACTGACAGCAGAGAGCCCGATGCAGGGCTTGAACTCATGAACCATAAGATTATGACCTGAGCCGAAGCTGGACACTTAACCAACTGAGCCACCCAGGCACCCCAAGGTAGTTTTCTTCTATTCCTAGTTTCTTAAGGGCTTTTATTATTAAATAGAGTTGAATTTTGTCAAATGCTTTTTCTACATCAATTGAGATGATCATGTGTTGTTTTACATTGATTGATCTTTCTGTTTTAAACCATTGCATATTCAGAATAAATCCCATTTGGTTATGGTGTATGAGCCTTTTAATGTGCTATTGAATTCAATTTGCTAGCATTTCATTGAAAGGTTTTGCATCATTGTTTATAAGGTATATTTACCTGTAGTTTTCTTCTAGTGTCTTTGTATGACTTTGGTATCAGGGTAATGCTGGCTTCATGGAATGAGTTAAGTGTTCTTTTCTTTTCTTTTTTTGAAAAGTTTAAGAAAGGTTGCTATTAATTCCCTAAATATTTGGTAGAATTCATTACTGAGCCATTAGTTCAAAGCCTCTTCTTTGTCGGGAGTTTTTTATTATTGATCCAATCTTTTTACTACTTATTGGTCTATTCAGAGTTTCTATTTCTACATGATTTACTATTGGTAGGTTTTGTGTTTCTAGGAATTTGTCTATTTCATCTAGGTTATCCAATTTATTTCATAATACTTTCTTACTTTTTGTTTCTGTAGAATCAGTAGTAATGCCTCCACTTTCATTTCTGATTTTAACAATTTGAGGCTTCTCTCTTATTTTCTTAGTCCATCTAGCTAAGGTTTGTAAATTTTGTTGATCTTTTCAAAAAACCAACTTAAGTTTTCAGTGAGTTTCTCTTTTGTTTTTCTAGTCTCTATTTTGTTATTCACTGTTTACTCCTTATTATTTCCTTTATTCCGCTAAATTTGGTTTTCATTGTTTTTCTTTTTTCAGTCCCTTAAGTTGTAAAAGTTGCCTATGTCTTTTAAACAATTTGAATTTGTAGGTAAAACCTCACAAAGAAGACTCCAGGCCAAGATGGCTTAAGTGGTGAATTCTACTAAACATTAAAAGAAGAAATAATACAAAGTATACATGATCTCTTCCAGAAAACTAGAGAGGAGACAATAATTCCCAATTCAATCTAGGAGACTAATATTATTCTAACACCAAAATTGGACAAAACTGTTCAAAGAAAAATAAACTATAGACCAATATTTCTCATGAACTTTTAAGAATTGAAAAAAAACTTAGAAACTGAATCCAACAATATATTAACAATCACAGCCAAGTAATTAACTTTTGAATATCAGTCATGTAATTCACCATATTAACAAAGTTTTTAAAAAATAAAATCATATAATTTATAGATTTTTGTGTCCAACCCAACATCTATCATAACAAAAAGACCCTCAGCAAACTAGTAATAGAATTCCTTCAATTTGATAAAATATGAATATACCAAACTTAGTTAACATTACATTTAATTGTAAATAACTGAATGCTTTCCCCCTAACATCAGGAATAAGACAAGAATATCCATTGTCACCACTTCAACAATGTATAGCAGTTCAAACCAGTGCAATAAGACAAGAGAAAAATATAAGTTATCTAGACTGGAAACGTAGAAGTAAAATTATCTTTATTTATAAAAATCATCATCATCTGTGTAGAAAATAATATGGAATTTCCAAAAATCCTATTAAAACCAGTGAACTTAGCAACATTGCAGGATACAAAATCAATATACAAAAGCAATGGTATTTCTTAATTCTACCAACAATCAGAAATTAAAAGTTAAAAATAGCAATGTCACTTATATTATCAAAAGTTACAATATACTTAGGGATAAATTTGATAAAACACATGCAATACCTGTACACTGAAAACTATAAAATGTTGCTAAGGGAATTTAAAGAAGATTTAAATACATGGGGAGATAACACCTTGTATATAAGTCAGCAGTCCCAATATTGTTAAAAGGTTAATTCTCCCCACAATGATCTGAATATTTACTATAATCCTAATCAAAGCAGAATTTTATATTGAAATTGAGGAGTTCATCTAAAATTCATATAGAAATGCATAGAACCTAACACAACCAAAACAACTTTGGAAAAGAAGAAACAAGTTGAAAGACTACCTAATTTTAAAATGTATTACAAAGCTACAATAATTAAAACAATGTGGTTCAGGCTAAAGATATACAATTAGGTTGTATAAAGGTGCCTGGGTGTCTCAGTCAGTTAAGTGTCCAGCTCTTGATTTTGGCTCTGGTCGTGATTTTATAGTCCATGAGATTGAGTCCCACATTGGGCTCTGTGCTGACAGTGTGGAATCTGCTTGTAATTCTCTTTCCCTCTCTCTCTGTCCCTCCCCCATGCATTTTCTCTCTCTCTCTCATTCTCTCTCTCTCTCAAAATAAATAAGCTTTTTAAAAAAGAGAGTAGAATAGGCCAATGAAAATAGAGAGTTCACAAACAGACATATACACAGAAATGGACAACTGATTTTTGACAAAGGAGCAAAGACAATTCAGTGGAGAAAGATAGCTTCAAGAAATGGTGCTGGCACAATTGAAAATCCACGTGCGAAAAAACAAACTTTAATCCAAACTCATACCATATACAAAAATTACTCAAAATAGATCATAGGTCTAAAAGTAAAACATAAAACTATTAAACTTTTAGAAAACAACAGTAGAAAATCTTTTTTTACCTTATATTTAGCAAGGATTTCTTAGATTTGACACCATAACCATGATTTATGAAAGAAACAAATGATACATTGAATTTTATCAAAATTTACAATGCATACTCTTCAAAAGATACTGCTAAGAGAATAAAGACAAACCATTGTCTTGGAAAAAGTATTTGAAAAATCAAATAACTGAAAAAGGACATGTATCTAGAATGTATATTTAAAACTTTCAAAACTCAATAAGTAGACAAAACCCAATTTAAAATGGGCTAAAAATGTATACACTCCTCCAAAAGAGATGTATGAATGGGAAACAAGTACATGAAATATGTTTTTTTTTTTAAATCTTTAATAATAAAATCCAAAAACCTTTTAAAACAAGATATTCAACGCCATTAGACTTTTGGGATATGCAAATTAAAACCACAATAATGAAACTACCCTAAAACTGAAAAATAGATGATACAAGTATCAGCTAAGAAGTTGAGGAACTAGACCTTTCACACCCTGCTTTTGGGATGTAAAATGCTAAAATCAGTTTGGTAGTTTCTTAAGTAGTTAAACATATACCTGACCTATCATACATAGGAATTTACAAAAGAAAAATGGAAGCATAAATCCACATAAACAGTTGTGTACAAATATTCACAGAAGCTTTGTTTGTAACAGTTCAAACCTGGAAACAACCCAACTGTCTATCAACAGGTGAATGAGTAAACAAATTTTGATACACTGATATACTTAATACCCAGGAACAAAAAGGAATGAACTGCCTATACTGAGGCAGCATAAATGAATCTCAAAATAAATATGCTGTGTAAAGTCACAGTTTTAAAATATGTGCAGTTTATTGTTAACCATACTTCACAAAAGCTGTAAAAATTAGAGCTAATGTCAAGAAATCAACAAGTTTTTAAGGATGGTATTTTAATGGTTATTTTTAAATCTTCACTATTTGTAATATACATAAAGGCAATATTTCACTTTGTTTTTCAAACAGGTGACACACTAAGTTACTTTGAATTTGTTATGTGAGATGAACATGATTTATTAACAAATTTAAAACAATATGTCATGTTTGGGAGACAAATGAAATCTTAAAATGTAGATTGAAAGATGCTTACAGCTCAAAATATATCAGAAAATGTTTTCTAGGAGATTTGGGATCTTAATATTTGGAAAAAAACAATCAACTGGCTTATTTTTATACATACTATGTTCTATTTCTAAACATAAATGTAAGAGTGACTGAGTGACTAAGTCATGAGTTCCATCATCAAAATATATTCAGAATCTCACTGTTTCTCACCACCTCCATTGTTCCCACTCTAGTTAAACACCATCATCTGTCCTCTGGATTCTTACAATAGTTTTCCACCTATTCTCCCTCCTTTCTTTGTCCTTCTAACGGCCTATTCTTAATGCAGCCCTGAGCACCTTATGGCATTCCTTTGCTCAAGACTAGCCAATGGCTTCCTCATATCAGTGAAAGTTCTTATGATGGTCTTCAAGGCCTCATTAGTCATATTCCAATCACACTGGCCTTCATTCTCCTATTCAAACACGCCAGCCACATTCCTACTCCAGGTCCCTTGACTTGCTCTGCCTGAACACCTTACCCATTGCCTTCTTTTCTTCTTCAGAGATTTCCTAAACATCACCCACCTTCACTCCCAACCTCATTCTCTGCCTTGTTTTTCTACATAACATTCAATGTCATCTGATATATCATGTGTTTTACTTATTTAGGATATTGCATTCATTGTACTGATGACCCTAATTATTGGCCTTTCAGTATTTTACACATTTAGTGGGTCCTCCCATCAGAGAAAGAAGAATCTATCTCCACACCCCTCAAATCTGGGCTGGACTTGTCATTTGTTTTGGCCCATAAAATGCAAAGGAAATGACAGTAAGTTTCAATTCTTCAAGAGGCATGATGCCTTCTCTTTTTCTTGCTTCTCTCTTCTGCCTTCACCAAGAAAAAAATGTTGGCCCAGATCAGATCTGGACGCATGAGCAAGCCCAGGTGAAAGCAGCCAGGCTCAACCCTGACCACTCTTAGACACATGGGAAATAATAATAAATAGTGGTGGTTTTAAGCTATGAGGCTTTGGGGTGATTTGTTATACAGCATTATTGTAGCAACAGCAGAATGTGTTTTTCTGTTGTCTTTATCTGTCAGCTAGAAAATAAACCCCATGGGGGCAGGAATTCTTCTCTCTTTCATTCCCTTTTATGTCCTCAGGGTTTAGAAGAGTGCCTGGGTCAGAACACTGCTTAATAAGTATTCATTGAATGAATTCATGACTTCAATATAACTCAATAGTCAAAGCCACTACAGGTGCTCAGATGAAACCAAAAAAAGAGAAGGATGGATTCATGAGTTTTGCTTATCTGTTCTCTTTCAACCACTGGGCTTAATAACCCTATATGAATTATCTATTGCTGCATAATGTGTTACTTCAAAATTTAGCAGCTAAAAGCAACAAACACTTATTATCTCATGGTTTCTGTGAGTCTGGATCTGAGAATGGCTTAAATGGGTAGTTATCTTTCATGAGACTGCAGTCAAAGTGTTAACCAAAGATGCTCAAGGTTCAACAGGTGAAGACCCATGCCCAAACTCAATCACATGGGACTTTTCACAGGGCTGCCTCATGGGTAGCCAGGTGGCTTCCTCCAGAGTGAGTGATAGATACAAGAGATGGCTGGAGACAACATCCAAGACATAAACCACAGTTGTTTTTATAAACTAATCTCAGAAGTGTTATCCTATCATACTGTATTCTCTTCCTTAGGAATGAATCAATCAATCAAGCCCATATTCAAGGGGAAATGACCACCCAAAGTCATTGGATACTGGGAAGTAAGAATCATTAGAGCCTTTCTTAAAGGCTGTCTTCCACATGAGCATACAGGTCCTCAAGTTCCATTTTTAAAAGGATAAGATTTAAATCATAACGTCTCTGCTTGATATTTTTAAAAATCAAATTTGCATCAGATGCCATTATTGCATTTGATAATGCGACTTCTCAAGGGACTGGGAAATCTGAACATTAGATTTCCTTGCATGCCCAAGATTTTAGAGCAAGTGTTTAATTCAAGGATGATCAGAGAGGACGATTTGATTTAAAAGTATAAAGTAGAATCTCTTGACAATTTTTTTTCTCTTATGATCACTAAACTTTCACTATTAGGGATTCATCTCATTTAGTCCAGAAGCTCTGTTTTCAAGAGTCATCAATTTCATCAGCTAATAATCCTTAAGTATCAAATCGTAGTGAAGCTAAAAGCATCACAAGAATTAAAAATATCTTATCATCCCTGTCCTCAAATGCTTAGAATTTAGTTGTAATAAAATGTAAGTACCCAGATGGAGGGGGAGCCCCTAAATGATCTTCAGCAGAGCAATTCTTTTGTGCCTAAGAAAATAAATGGCTAAAATAGTTACTAGATATATAACTTAAATGATTTTAAAATAACTCTTCCATATCTCTGCTCTTACTTGGATCATGAAAAGAGGGGTGCCTGGTTGGCTCAGTAGGTTAAGCGTCTGGCTTTAGCTCATGTCATGATCTCATGGTTCATGGGTTCGAGTCCTGCATCAGGCTCTATGCTGACAGCTCACAGCCTGGAGCCTGCTTTGGATTCTGTTTCTCCCTCTCTTTCTGCCCCTCCCCCACTCATTCTCTCTCTCTCTCTCTCTCTCTCACTAGCTCTCTCTCAAAAATGAATAAACATTAAAAAAATTTTTTTAAAGAAAAGAGAAAAGATATTCCCCTAAAATAACATTCCCATTTCATTGACTCTTCTGGAAGGAGCAGCAGGCTCTCAATCACCACCAGATTCATGAGCTCACATCAGCTAACTTATGATTGTTCTATTATTTACAATCTTTAATTACAAAGAATGCCAAGAGAGTCAGCAACATCACTAGGATAAACAAGTGAAAATAGAAAAAATGTCTAAATCAATGCTGTCTGTGAAAAAAACAAAGATGCACATTTCATTTCTTACTGGATAAATATGAATCTACTCATGCATTGGCACGTAGACTTACTGTTCTACTCAAATAAGCTAGTCACGATGGAAACATCATGCAGATATGTGTCAATGCCCTCTAAACAATACACCTGGTATATACTTGCTACAAGGAAAGATCCTGCAGAAATCAAAATTTATGATCCCCAACTATGAGTTCCATGTCAGTAGGATATAGAGTCTTGGGCTGAAAGGGCAGGAATGTGACCAGATGAGAAGGAAATGAGGCAAGAGAGATGTTAGTTACCATTAGGAAAAGCACCTTGTCTTACACACACACACACACACACACACACACACACACACACACACTGCTTTCTGAAAATCAGGAAAAGGAGAGAAAAATAATCACATACTCTGTGGACATGAATGACTTTTTCTCTTAAGGTGATAAATTCCCTCCGAAGGACTACTGCATTTATTTAAGTTGTGTAGAATCATTAAAATCCTGATTGATAGAGCAGATATTGAGAGCTATACACACTTCCAGATGACTTTCTGAGACTGACGTGACCCCAACGAAGCACTTACTCCGTGAAAAACTAATACAAGTACCTTCTCTTTAATTGAACCCTACAGTTCTTACCTCAATAGAGCAGTATCTGTGAGATTTTCTCCTTACATTTTTAAAGAATTTATCTTACACTTCCAGACAGAAAGAATCCATTTCTTGAGTGAGAGTAAAATAAAGAAGTAAGCGCATTATCTGTGTAATTGAAGCAAAATTAAAACAACTTTACATCAATTATCTGACCAGGGTAATAATCTTCATTCTCTGCTTCACTTTACACGTGTAGTATGTCTGTTTTCCAAGATGTAAAATTTGAAAAAATAATAAAGTATTAAAAATGCCTACCTCTTAGGAGTTTATGAAAATCAATGGAATTTAAGTTAGAAGGAATGTAATTAGCTTGCCTGGAATTTGGCTAGTCCAGCTAAATTAACACCATAGCTTTTTCAAAAATGTGCCACGAGACCCATAAGATTAAGAAGTACAATACCTACTTGTGACCTCAAGTACAAATCGCCTCAAGAAAAGGTCCTCTCAAGTCAGGTGCAGCCCCTTGTCTAATGCACATGACCAGTCACCAGCTACAGGCCAGTGGACAGAATAGTCTCCACCTCATTTACCAAATATTTCTCCTGCAATAAATCAGCAAAAATGTGCTAAGTGCCTTGTGTGAAGGATGCCTGATCTACTGCTGGAGGCTCTGCTCGCATGGGGTTGTTAAACTCAGCATTGCATCTGGCTTGAAAACCCTGACTTGAAGCTGTGTGTGCAGAAACTCTGTAACCCTTAATATTTGGATCAATCGGAATTCCTAAAAGCCTCTGCTCTCTCCAACAACTTTGTCCTACAAATTACTGCTTCTTATTAACCTACATATTGCAGCATAAAAACTAGTAACGTTACAAAATTACCCTTGGTTGCATTAATGAAAGCATTCATATTGACTCTCTGAATGCTGTCTTTGGACCACAAGCCTGGAAAATTTTCCACATACTTATATGTTTAAGAGTGAATTGAATACTGGCCTCAATTCTGCATTTGAAAAGCTTATCTGTGACTCTAACCAGGGGCATTTGCCCTAAGGTTTTCTAGGTATCTATTAACCCTCAACATTTGAAACAAAATTTGGAGTATTTTCTGTAAAGAAGGTTATTTCATAATAAAGGATTTGTCTCTTGTTTGTCTTGGGTTCCTAACATGGAGCTTTCAAAACTCAGAATGTCCTGAGTGATAAGTGTCTTTATTATTCATGAGCGCTTTAGATCACACCTGAGCTTAATACTGAGATGACTCAGGATGGTGGCTGTTACCAGAAAAAAACAGCCATGTGATTGGAGGCACAGGGTTTTGACACAGACCAACCTCTGGGGCTAGGAGGTGGGCTAGAGACTAAGGTCAACCCTATGGCCAATGATTCAGTCATTCATGCCCGTGTAATGAAACACCAATTAAAAAAAACAAACAAACAAATCTCAGGGCACCAAGACTTAGGTGAGTTTCCTGGTTGTTGAACACAGTGATACATCTGATCTGTGGGGAGATGACAATGGGAACTCTGTGTCTGAAATCCTCTCAGACCTTGCCCTGAGGCTCTTCATTGGGCTGGTCCTCATTTGCATCCTTTATAATAAAACTGTGGTTGTAATTACAACAACTTTCCTGAGTTCTAGGAGTTGTTCTAGTCTACTGAATCATTAAAATCCCTAAATTTGTAGCCAATTTGTCAGAAAGACAGGTGGCTGGGAAATCCTGAGCTTCCATTGGGCATCTGAGTAAGGAAGCTTTCTGGGATGATGCCCTTAAGCCTGTGGAGTCTGACACTAACTCTGTGTGGTTAATATCAGAATTGTATAATAACGTCTAAGGATACACATCTGTTCTCTGATTTTCAAAGGGCTCTTTGACCCAAATACTAACGTTACACACCAGTGCTCTACAGAGACCTGAACAAAGAGTTTTTCCAAATGAAAGAAACGTTCTTTTTTTTCATTTTTTTTAATGTTTATTTATTGTTGAGAGAAAGAGAGACAGAGTGTGATCATGGGAGGGGCAGAGAGAGAGAGGGACACACAGAATCGGAAGCAGGCTCCAGGCTCTGAGCTGTCATTACAGAGACCGACGCAGGGCTCGACTCACGAACCGCGAGATCATGACCTGAGCCAAAGTCAGAGGCTTAACCCACTGAGCCATCCAAGTGCCCAAGAAAGAAAGGTTCTTAAAGACAGAGCTAAGAAGCCTCATTACCTATGAAGAACAGTCAGGTGGCTTCCAAAATTTACAAAAGATGGCTATCAAATTATCAGGAATACTTCAGCTGCTTACAGTCCTCCTAAAATCCAGACATCTTCAAATCCTTCAAGATGCAGTCAACAGCAAACAAGATCTCACCTTCTACTACAGTGTTTCTCAAATCGTGGTCCATGAATTCCTGGGAGTCCTCAGGATGCTTACAGGGTGTCTACAACGTGTCCACTAAAGGGACAGTCCAACAAAGTGAGCCTGTAACTTCAGGGGAAAAATAGCCAAATATTCTCTGGCTTTTTCACTGCACTGACGCTTGCAGAGAGATTGTGCCAAAACAATGGTGGACAAAACTGTTGGTGTCTCGGCACAAATCAAACCACTGGCACCAAATGGTACTTGTGCTTTTGTATTCCTCACTACCACACACTCACAGGGAGAAGGAAAGAAAGGAAGAGGGGGCCAGATCCATTTAAGAATGCCCTTAATGAAACAGTACCATTTTTGTATTTTAAGTATCAACCTTTGAATACATGCTAGATGAAAACATGGACAATATATATCAAGCACTTTTTTACATAGCGAAGTACACTTGTGCAATTATCTGTTGCAAACTCAACTAACTGCTTTTTTCCATGGAGCACCACTTTGACTTAAGAGATCAACTGATAGATAAATTGTTATCACTCACATTGGATGTTTGCAGATATTTTCTTGAAAAATGGACAAAGTGGGTCTGTCGTTTCAAGGAAAAGAAACCCCAGAAATTGGTGCCAGTGGTAAAATTGAAGATTTCATAGGGGAATTAGAATTTTTAACCACTGTGGGCTTAAAATCTTCCCAATACTTAAAAACATTTTTCGATGAGACTGGTGATGATATTAGTGAATGTGATTTTTAGATTATATAGTAAAATGCATCAACATTTGGAAAATCTGCATAACTCAATATTCAATATTTTCCAAATGATGTTATCCAATTAGGTATGAGTAAAGATTTATTCACAGTGTGAAACAGACCAATGGGTTTTAAGGAAACAGGGTATAAAAACCTCATTGATACAGTTTCAATGAAACGAAATTGCATATTGAAGCTAACCTTGAAGAACTATTACTTAGAAATTTTGATGGGTGGCTCAGTCAGTTAAGGGTCTGACTCTTGATTTCGGCTCAGGTCATGATCTCATGGTTCATGAGTTGAAGCCCCACATCAGGCTCCATGCTGACAGTGTGGAGCCTGCTTGGGATTCTCTCTCTCTCTCTCTCTCTCTCTCTCTCTCTCTCTTCCTCCTCCTCCTCCTCCTCCTCCTCCTCCTCCTCCTCCTCTTCCCCTGACTCTCTCTCTCTCAAGATAGATAGATAGATAGATAGATCAATCGATCTTGGTGCAATATCACAGAAGAATATCCACTATTAACTGAAAACTCTTCTATTTTCCAAGTAGATATCTCTGTAAAAATAGATTTTCTTCATAGACTGCAACCAGAACAACATATCATAATACATTGAATGCAGTGGCAAATATAAGACTCCAGCAGTCTTCCATGAAACCAAACATTAAAGGGATTTGCAAAACTCTAAAGCAATTTCAATAATCTAGCTAAATTTTTTCTTTTGGAGAATGAATTTATTTTTCATAATAATGTTAATATGTTATGGATTTATTACCGCCAGTTTCGCATGAATCAATAAATGTATTTTTAAAGGCCTCAGTTTTAGTTTCCAATGTGGTAAATATTGATAGATATAATCCAGATCCACAAAAACTTTGTGAGGTCTTCAATAATCCTTAGCAGTGAGTATAAACAGGCTCTGAGACCAAAATGTTAAAACACTGCCTCATTGTTGCCACTCTGTTCCAAACCATTATCATCACTCTCTGAATTTCTGCACTAACGTCTCACAGATCTCCCTGCTCCCAACTTGTTTCTTTGCATAATATTCCCAAACCACACCCAGACTCTTTTTAAATGTAAAGCAGGTCATGTCCCTCCTCCGATCAAAATCCTCCAAAGGCTTCCTTCCAAAATCATTTAAGGAAAAAGGTGAAGTACTCATTGGCCTACTAATGGTAGACGTGATCATTTCTGATTCTCTGCCATCACCCCCTCCTCACACTTGCTGCGGCTTCCCACCTGTTTGCTGGTCCCCGAACAAGCTAAGTATGATCCCACCCAGCTCTCTCCTCAGGTTAGAGCTCATTTCCTTCATGTATCTACATAGACTGTCTCTTGCCTGCTGTTGATCTTTGCACACGTTTCACTTCATTGTCTTTCAGGACCAGTGTGCCTTCTATGACTGCTTACGATTGCAACTCTCCAGGGACCCCTGCCCTGCTTTATTTTTCTCCACAGCAGGTATTACCATTTGATACACTGTGTAGTCTTTTTTTTTTTCCCCATTTTATTGTCTGTTTCCCTCCACTAAGAAATAACCTCTTTGAAGGCAGGTATTTTGCCTGGTTTCTGCATCCGTTTTCCCTAGCACATAAGAGGCACTCCATGTGTATTAGCTAAATAAGTGAATGAGTAAGCAAATGAATGAGAGCACATGGGGAGAGCAAAATGTCTCCAAAAGTTCTGAAGAATTGTAGTCAGATCAAAAAGATTCTTTGATGGTCTCAAGGAGTAATCTAACCTTTTTTAGTCTTACCCTGACCCCAAACAAGATAAAATTAGGGAGTGAGCAAAGTCAGGAGCCTCTCTGAGTCACATTCGAGGCTGATGACTAGCCCATCCTCTAGAAACTGGCAACTATCTGCCACATGTCCACTCCAGCCTTGGCCTCTGGGTGCACAGTCCTACCCCAGGCTAGATACCAAATGTAGCTTCAGAATCACAAGTTTGGAGATGACAGTGGGGGCACCAGGTATTCTGATAGCTGGACCTAGTATGCCTCAGAACCCTGGTGAACAGGTTGCAGCACTTGGAGATTGTTTGTTGGGATAGCTATCTGCCCACTTGGACCACTGGAAGACTTCTTACTGTGCTTCCACTTGTATAAATATCCAAAATTTTGGCCTTTGTTAGATTAGCTGATAATACTTGTATCTCACCTGTCTTTTCCTCGTAAAGAGTCTCTTGATTCACACTAGTCAGCTCTATGACTCCTTATGTCCGTCCCTAGAGCGGTGCTGTCCAACAGAACTTTCTGAAGTGATAGACATGGTCACCTCTGCCTGGTCCAACATAATATCTGCTAGGCAAACATGTCTATTGAGCACTGAAAATGTGGCCAGTGCAACTGAATTTTAAATTTAATTTAATTTTAATTAATTTAAATTTGAAGAGTCACATCTAGCCAGTGGTTCATGTATTGGATACTGTAGCCCTAGAATTATAGACCAACTTCACTCTTCAGATTCTTTAGAATTTCTAGTCTGGGACCACAGAGCTCTTTCTCTACCTGCCTTAAGTCACCTAAGGCATTAATTTAGGCTTTACAATGCAAAGGCTATCTGCCTTTTAACAATGGCCTCTTAAGCACCTTAATCGATTCAGGGATAAAGGAAATAAACCAAGAAGTGAAGTAGTTCCAAATACATGTTTTTATTAGGAAATAAAAAATTGAACTTCCTCCATGACTTCCTTTCTCTCTGAAATTGTATCTGCATCAGCTTGCTGATCTCTATCCACACTAGAAAAAGTATTTGGTTTATTACTGTTCTAAATCACTCTTGCCTTTTTTTTCTAAACAACTGACCCTCTTTTTCTAGTATTGATGTTTTAATGGATGAATTATTACCACTTTTCCAAAGTTAAAGAAAATTGATCCAAACATTTTAAATGTAAAAATCTATATGTACAACCATTGGACTGGAGAGATTAAATGTCTGTACAAATGAAACAATTAAAAATGAATGTACTAGAGGTCATCGGAAGCCTTATTTGGATAGTCAGAGCAAATCCAAGGACAATTTTTTTTTTTTAATGTTTATTTATTTTTGACAGAGAGAGAGAGAGACAGAGCATGAGCAGGGAGGGGCAGAGAGAGAGAGGGAGACACAGAATCCAAAGCAGGCTCCAGGCTCTGAGCTGTCAGCAGAGCCCAACACTGGGCTTGAACTCATTAACTTTGAGATCATGACCTGAGCCGAAGTTCGGACGCTCAACCGACTGAGCCACCTAGGCGCCCCATCCAAGGACAAATTTTTACAAAGAATTTAAGTCGCAGTCCAAAAGGTTATACTCTGTCCCCTTAAGATTTGTATGTACGTATATAAGTAAATGGATAAATCGAAACAAAGAATTCTGAAAGTCCTTTATGCTGAGTGATATAAAAATAAAAAGCAAGACGTGAGGAGGCCTGGATATCTTACACACACACATACACACACAGACTGAAGCCGGCTGTGTTCATGGAAATAGTGATAATGTAGTAAAATAGCACACCATGGTTACCCATTGATTGTTGAATTTGTCAGTAGTTCAAACAACCCAAAATGGTGTTATCTAGTCACTTCTTTATCTCGCTGCTTCCCTGCAAATTAACTTCTGCTGTAGCTACACCACCACTTTGGGAGCTCTCTTTTGACCCCAAATCTCTGTTACTCTAATGTCCCCTGAAACTACAACTTTGGAGTCAATTTATTAATCTGCACACTCCCTGGAAGCAATAGTTGGAAATAAGGAAGCATATTAGGAAGGGAAGGCCAAGGAGCATTTTCAGTTGCTGGGCTGCTGGCTATCAGAGGACTCTCCCTAAAGGAGGAAACTTTGGGATATATCTGCAGGAAGGAAGTGCCAGATGTGTGTTAATATTTCTTTATCATTTATCCATCACCATCGCTACTTTTTTTTTAAAAAAAATTAATGTTTATTTACTTTTTGAGACAAAAAAAGAGAGAGGCTGTGAGCAGGGAAGAGGCAGAGAGGGAGGGAGACACAGAATCTGAAGCAGGCTCCAGGCTCTGAGCCGTCAGCACAGAGCCTGACTCGAGGCTCAAGCTAACAGACTGCGAGATCATGACCGAGCCTGTATCAGACGCTCAACGGACTGATCCACCCAAGAGCCCCAGCTTCACTACTTTTTAATTGATCATTTCTATGAAAAAAGAGCTCTACCGACCTAATGTCTTTTTATCCTCACAACAACCCAACAAAGTAGTATTGGTTATCCCCATTTTACAGAAAGATTTGGAGTCTAAGAAACATGCCTAGGGCCCCTAGCCTAGTAAATGGTGGAGTGAGTTCACAGAGCATGTGGAGTGACCTGAAAAATTTCTTTCTTCCCCTATGCAGATTATCTCATCACACAGATAATGTGCATGAAGGTCATTAGGGGTCATCTAAATATCTTGCTTCATTTCCTCCTGTCTCATGGTCTGACTCAGTGAAGAGAAGGAACAGCTGGGTTAATTCCTAGGCAGCAACACCCAAGAGAGCTTTCGGCAGAAGTCTAATTTTATATGAAAATGCTACAAGATCACTTACAGCAGAGACATCCCCCAAATGAATCTATCTTGAAGTGAACACATCAGCAAATTATATTCATGTTTAAGGAAAGAGGTCTTGTAAAAGACACACCCTAAAATATGCCATTGCATTTCTTTGGAATGTGTTCAGGAGGTGAAAATAGCTAAAGAAATTGGCCAGCGTTCCTTATCACACAGTATTCCTAACCATCTGCTGCATGTGCTTGTGAAGACGGTACCCGGTGCTTAAAATTCTCATCAAAGAAAATGTGAATAACCAGTTTACAACCTGTGAGAAAAAGGGAAAAGGATGCCTCCTTCCCGTTGCCACGAGTTCAGATTTACAGTTAACACGTGTAGTTGTGGGTGGCTGTGCTTGTTTCTTAAAAGAAGATAATTGCACACACCACCAAATAACAAAACAAAAGGGGAAAATGCGTGTGGGAGGTGGGAGTGAGATGTTAGAATAATTTAATTACTGTCAGGTGGTTCTCAAGCTGCACTAGGGGGAAAGAAAGCTTTGAACAAGATCTATTACCCAGAAAACAATTTAAGGTTCCATCTTTGCTCATTTTTACCAAATGTTCCCAAAGTTTTCAAGAATTTGACAAACTTTAGGTTTGATGTATGAGGCGGTTGCCTCTTGCTCTGAGCACAAAGCTAATGCAGTTAAAGTCTCAAGTTCAATTAAGGCCCTCAAGGCTAATAACTCTTACTCCTTTTGACGACTGCTAACTGCACATTACACACTGGTGAACACTGGGACCACCATTTATTAAAGCCACTCTCTAGCCTCCTGTGAACAGTATGTGTGGTCCAGGGTTCAAATAGAGACTGGGAATTAACTACCTATTTGCGTGAGGCCCAAAGAAGAGGCGACTCCCCTTACAGGGATAATAAGAGAAGCCTAAGTAGCCACTGCAACAGAAAAGAGGGACTTTTAAAAGAGAGAAAAACATGTGTCCTTGCAGTCTCGCTAGGACCTATGGCCCGTGCTATATTTCAATGGCCTTGGACTTAGGGGTGGCACTAAAATGTGCCGTGGGTATAGTGTATGGCAGGCTTGGTCTGTGCCCTGCACTGAAGGACTACGACAGGGAACGTGATACCGGGGTATGTCGTGGGGCCCCCAACCTGTAGGAGCTCAGAGGCCAGAAGAGGAGGAAGACTTGGCAGAGAGATCCCTGTATGCTGGAGGCACACACAGCCATGAGCCCTGTAAAGACAGCATTCCGTGTCCTGGGAGGGGCCTGCAGCCGGTCTCAGTACGGACACGGCAGTTCCGTGACAGTGACAAAAGTAGCAGCAGCAGCAATGCTCTGGCGAGCACAGGGATTGACAGCCTTGGAATGGCAAGACGCTGTCATGGAGAGAGGTGACTGGGTCATCTGGGACAGGCTTCAGCTAAGGAGCATGTGACACCGATTCAAATCATCTCTGGAATGTCAGCCAGCTAAAAGACTGCTGAATCTGCAAGTACCCGCCTGATGGACTCCCCATCTCTGCTCCCCATGTCCCCCCATTGTCGTCTCCAAATCCCACACTCCAGCTTTGCCTCAGAATTTGAAGCCAGTTGAAGAGAAATACATACATAGAAACATACATACAGACGTCGTGCGATGCAATCAACACGCCGATCCCTGCTTGCTGTCAACATGATCGCAGATGTTGGCCTTGACCGTCGAAGTGTTAAAAGGATATCACGTAACTGGTTAGAATAGTGAGGCCTGTGAGCATCTCTGAATAGAAAATTTCAACTTTCATCTTGACACACTACAGAGTTAATTACACACTAATAAAAGTCAACAACTGTTCTACCATTACAGCTACTGAAATCCAAATGGCATGGTTTGTTTGTGAATTATTGGGTTAAAGATATTCCTTTTCTTACACGTAGCACAGCAAAGAGCTTGTTTACTTGGCAGGCTCCTTGTTCGTCAGGGAGAAGCGCTTGGGCTGAGCGGAGTCTCTTGGTTACAAGTACGTCATTCACCACACTTAAACCAGGAAATACAGGGCTCTCAGGAAGCGTATTCGGTAATAAAGCACTGAGAGCCAACATTAGCCAATAATCGGTATTACTCTTCATCCTGAAATGATGCAATCGTTTTTACAAGGTAGTCAAGTGGTGGAGATCGGCCGGGTGGACATATTAGGTCTGTTTCCTAGCTCGGTGGCTGGCTCGGTTATTTCAAACAGCCAGGTTTGAATGATTTGCAGTGTTTCAGCTTTTCTCTTTCAAAATCTCAGATACAGCCATCAGTGGTAGGGTTTATAAGTTCATACGGAGGCAATTGTACTGTACTATAAACTCTTTCATACTAGGGACAATGCTTTATTTGGCTTCATATCTAGTGAGCACAACGCTTAGTATTCAATTAATGTTTGCTAAAATATTAACGGTGAGAAAACTAAACAAGCCTTATTAGCCACTAGCTGATTGGACAGACTTTCTTGTTGCCCACTAGCACTGTGTAGTGGAGAGAGGTGAAAGAGTAACCCAGAGTCACTTACAGACTCACATGGGAAAGCCGGGCGCGGCATTCTAGCCCATGGAGACCATTAGCCTGCCCGTACAGGACGATCTCACTAACACACACTCTCCTCCTACCAACACAAAGGGAAAAACAGCTTTCTTAGATTCTCACCATTCTAAGGCCTACTTATTTCTGATTACTTGTTTTTTTCTTTTAATTTTTTTTTTATGTTTATTTCTGAGACAGAGAGAGACAGAGAGAGACAGAGCATGAGCGGGGGAGGGGCAGAGAGAGAGGGAGACACAGAATCCGAAGCAGGCTCCAGGCTCTGAGCTGTCAGCACAGAGCCCCACGCAGGGCTCGAACTCACAGACCGCGAGATCATGACCTGAGCCGAAGTCGGTCGCTCAACCAACGGAGCCACCCAGGCACCCCTGATTACTTGTTTTTTGGCAGGCATTGCATAAATACCAAAGAAACAGTGCTGAAACTGAAGTGGTTTTTCATTTCCATTCCTAGAAAATGCATAGGAACTATTATGTCTTGTGGATGAGTACAGCTGGAATTCTCTCTATCCTGGAGAGCACACAGCAAAGATACTGAATGAAACACTCTTCCCAGAGAACCATAGAATCCTACTTCTGTCCTTTGGTGATTTACAACCAAACACTTGGGTGACTCTTAAAGAAAAAACACCCATGCTTCACATTAAGAAACTGTTAATAGCAGGTAGGGTTGCACAGGCTGTGAAGTGAAAAGAACTGAGTTTGAGATCTGTCACTTACTAGCTGTGTGACATTAGGCAAATCACTTCACCACTCTGGGCCTCAGTTGTTATAACTATTCCCATCTCTCAGCCTACATATAGGACCCAGATGAAACTAGGTACATTCTAAGAGCTCTGTAAACTATAACACAAATTATAATGCTATTCATTACTGTTTTCTAGATGCTTCTTTCTGTTAATCTAGAAGGTAGAGATCTAAACGGCAGGAAAATGCCCAGTTTAAAGGCAGTAAATCTGAAAGATAATACTGCAAACTGGAGTGAATGCCACTGCAATAGAGTGAGTGAAAATCAAATCCTCGATTTAGCCAGGTGTCCAGAGATAACAGCGCGCACCAGGAAGGTAAAAATGTCTTTTTGCACAAGTCTGTTTAGAAAACTAAAGGATTCAGCTCTCAGTTCTGGTGTCTCTGATGTCCAAGTGATTTCTCACACCCAGAAATGATAACAATGGACACTTGTGCACTGGCTATCACACATACTTTTTTCCCTTAAGTTTCAACACTATTATGTCTTACATAGGCAAGTTCAGCTTTTTACACAGGTCTACAAGTCTAATGTAAAACTTTGCAGATGTGCTTGCATGAAAAATACTACTGTTGGTGGAAACAAAAAAAAAAGGCTGGCATGTCCAAGGTGTGAGACCCTCCACAACAACAAGCTTTCAGTGAATTTACGCTTTCCTATAAACCTAGGCACCTCCTTGTAAAATAAGCATTTTTTGTGGCATTTTTAATGGCCCAGTTCCTCTAGTCATTAAGAAACAAATTTTTTATGGATTTTAGTACTATTCTATTCAGAAAAATTGTATATTTTATGGGGGAACATATACACAGCTGCCATATATTTCTCAGGTTTCTAGTTAACAACCTTTGCCTTGCACAGTTGGACTGCTGGTGTAAGTTTGTTGGGGAACCCTTCATTTTCTTATCTTGCTTAACTTCTATCCCTCTCTTTCCCTCCTGACAATGGTCGCAGCTCTCCTGACACTGAAGCACGGAAAACAGATGGCGTCCCATGTCTCTTCTCAGGGCTTTGTCGAATTGCATCCGCAGAACTACACTGGAGGAGAAATGTGGGTGCCAAACACATTTTGCTCCTCTAAGATGGGATAACTTCCCTTTCTGCACTGTGATCAAAAGGAAGCTGCACCCACGGAGGGTCCAGTGAGGTGCGCCTCTGGATACTGTGCACGGTTCCTTCCTCTGAGCAGTCTGTCTCCATGGAGACAGACATGCAACAGAAGAATCAAGACGGGGCCAGGTGGGGACCAGGAGCAGCAGGGGAGATGCCAAGAGTCAACAGATGGGGAAAAAAACCCCAAGAAACACTAAATGAGAAACCCAATTGTTTGAGTGGGAGAATTTACCTTCTAGCTGATTTTTACAATATTTCCTCATCTCAAAACAAGAAAACAAACAAGACTGTCCTTAGGTGAGTAAAACTAAAGCTTTAGCTGTTCACTTCATTACATATAATTTCTTCAGAGTATTCTGCATATTCTGTAATCATTTCAATGTTTAACACGGTAGATCTGCTTGATTTTCACGAAGCCACATTAGTGAGGAAGTAGATGATCAGGAAAACTATTGCATTTACTTGGCACATGATTGTATTTCCACTTAAAGCCCTCATCAAGTTGCACACATGATAGGATCTATTAAATTCTTGGTCTTCTCTTGCATCTCATTAATTTCAGAGAGTGATATCTGATGATCACATTTCAGAAATTGTCAGAAGCGTCTTTCTCCTTTTGTTGCTTGTTGCCAAGCGAGAACAATCGTGTAATGACACCACACGTTTCAACATGCCTTTTCCTAATGAGTCTTAGGGGGAAATTCAACTTACGAGAATAAAGAAACAGTCTGCTACTTCCCACAACATCAAAACCATAGGAATATGGCTTTGTGTGCATAATACCACATGACTATAATGTCTGCAATGGGGCGGTTATATTCTACATAGAATATGAGATACCACTGCTAATAAATACTCATATTATTTGCACATGGCAATATAAAGTCTTCAATAACACATAATTTGTTACCATTTCTAAGAACCAAGGGATAAAAGGGAACTGTAAAAGATCAAAACATCAGGTCTCAGCTTTGCCTCTGAACAATTCATTACATGCCACATGACACAACAGCAAATGTGTTTAATGGTACAACTTTTAAAAAACAGGAATATGTTCATTTTGTTCCATCACCGCTCAGGATTGTTTTCAAAATAAAACAGTGAATAATAATCAATGCAGGAAAAATAAGGTAGTAAATGAGGTGTATTTATCTAAAACCCTCTGTCCTCAGAGACCAAGAGTGACTTACCACTTGGGGCTTGAAGTGCACGTGTGACAGCCAATGTCACAGTAGCCAAAAACGAAATGAGAACAATGGTCTCAACCACATTCTCAAGGTGATGCTTTTTAAAGAGATGCCTTTGAGTTTATGTCAGTGACACAACTTTTTATGACATTGCGATGTTGTTCTGTGACACTGTGAAGATATCCTTGGATATAGCACAAACCTGTGATATTTCTAAAGGCTTAATAATTCATGTACTTAGGAAGTACTCTAACAACCAAGACATGAAAATAATCTAATTTTTTGTGGTCAGTGTTATAGTTTAGTTTAATTCATGATAATCACATTCCGTCCTCCTGTATGATTTGAGTCAAGTGAAAAGATCTGCATGCCCCAAATATAACTCCTTTGTCCACATGAAGTCCTATTAGAGTCAATTGTAGATTCTGACATTATTTCCAAAAGAACCCTATTCAACTTAAAATTCTATCACCAATAATTAATTAAATTATAGTAGTAAAAAACAAAAACAAATGGTTAGCTGGTTGAAGATCCTTCAGGAAATATGACCAGAACAAATAATATAGTTAAAGAGATATGGAGATTGAGATTAAGGGAGAGAGAAACAGTTTGACATTTACTGAATACATGCCACGTCCAATGCATTATCATTTTTAGTCCTGAAAATGAATTGCTATAACTCCCATATTACATAGTAGATCATGCAGTCAGTGAGGAGCACAGCCTGAAATCTGGCTCCACTGATGAGAGAATAAGGGTGGTAGGTGGGTGTGGAGAAAGGTCTCGAGAAGGTCCAGGGCAAGAGGAGGTCCTGGGACAGCCAGGACAGTAGTAGGCTAGATGTCAGAGGAAAAAGCTCCAAAGGCAAGTTACACTGAAGGGATGCAGATGGACCTAACAGAATCCCAGAATTGGCTCTCTTTTATTTCACGATCACGTTTCAAACTTTTGAAGAACAGGGGCACCTGGGTGGCTCAGTCGGTTATGCATTCGGCTCTTGATATTGTCTCAGATCATGATCTCTCGATTCATGAGATGGAGCCCCACGTCAGCCTCTGTGCTGACAGTGGGGAGCCTGCTTGGAATTCTCTCTCTCCCTCTCTCTCTCTTTGCCCCTTTCCTGTTCATGCATACACACTCTCTCCCTCTCAAAATACATTTAAAAAAAAACCATATAAAAAACTTTCGAAGAACAGAGGGGAGAGTGATTCACATAGATGAAACCACAAGTGTGCTTCAATCTTCAGGTGCTTCAAATGCAGTAGCAAAATGTTGGGGAGGGAGGATTTATAAAAACCAAGTGGGGTAGTGCTTGTGAGTGCGATGAGTGTGTATATAAGTGTGAGGTGTGAGGCTGTGCATGCATGCACGTGGGAGTGTAGTATGCATGTGAAGGAGTATGGTATGTCTGTATGTGTGTGGTAAAGCCCACTTCACACATCATTTTTTGCATTCCTCAAATTGTTGCAAAGGAATAGTATTTACCAATTAAAAAGAATGGTGTACTGATCCGTGCTATACAGAAGAGATGGATCTTGAAAACATACTAAGTGAAAGAAAAGTCACAAAAGACCACATAAGGTATGGTCCCATTTATACGAAATGCCTAGAAGAGGCAAATCTTTAGAGACATAACGCATATTATTGTCTGCCAAGGGCTGGGAAAGGGGTAATGGGTACTGACTGCTAATGTGTATAGGATTTTCGTGGGGAGTGATAAAACGTTCTCAAATTATATTTTGGTGATGGTTACACGACTCTGTGAATATACTAAACACCATCGAATTGTATATTTTAAATGAGCAGATTTTACGCATGTGAATTATATCTTAATAAAGATGAAAAAAATTAATTTGGGATCCAAATGCCTGGATACAAGTTTCCAAGAGAAGATGCAAAGAGATAAACATACGTCACTTAAAAATATGTCATCTTTTGGCAGCAAGGACTATAAGAGTACATTGATCTTAATTTGAAAGAAACTGGTAATCCTTACATAGAAAATAATTCATAAATTATGTGAGAGAGCCAGGTGTTCATGGACCCCCTTTGTAAAAGCTGTGTAGGTAGAATGAAAATGAACTCAGGTTATGACACCACTCAAACCTCTCCCCTAGGGCTTTGCATTGCATATTTAGTACATGTAAAGATTACATCATAATAAAGATGATTATAAAGTAGAGGGAAAGTGTGGTTGAGGATTCCATCTAAGTTTCCTTAAAGCAGCAATTCCGGGTTACTGTCAAAATATTTATAAAGATATAGTACTTTAGGCAAAATATAGATTTCCTAGTAAGATATTTTTTTATGTACAGGGAATTTCATTTGTTTGTTTTGTTTTGTTTTAAATAGACTTTCTTTGGGACACCTGGATGGTTCAGTAGGTCAAGCGTCTGACTCTGGATTTTGGCTCAGGTCATGATCTCACAGTTCATGAGTTCAAGACCACATCAGGCTCTCTCCCTCTCTCTCTGCCCCTCCCCCACTCTCTCTCTCTCTCTAAATAACTTTAAACCTAAACTTTAAAAATTAAACAAATACAATAAAATTCGACTTTATTTTTTAGGCACTTTCAGGTTCACAGCAAAATTAAGCAGAAGGTGTAGAGATTTCCATACACCCCTTACCCCCCCATATGCACAGCCTCCCCCACTATTAACATCCCACACCACAATGGTATACTTGCTGCATTCGATGAACACATCACTTCTACCCAAAGACCATAGTTAAAATTTGAGTTCGCACTCTGCTGAATATTCTATGGGTTTGAAGAAATGTAAATGGCATGTATCCACTACTGTAGTATCATACAGGATAGTTTCATTGCCCTAAAAATCCTCTGTGCTCTGCATACTCCTCCCTCCCTCACCACAAACCCAAGCAACCACTGCTCCCTTTACTATCTTCACAGTTTTGCCTTTCTCAGAATGTCATATAATTGGAATCGTAACACATAGCCTTTTCACATTGGCTTCTTTCACTTATTAATATCCCTTTAAGCTTCCTCCATGTCTTTTCGGAGCTTGATAGTACATTTCTCTTTAGCACTGAATAATATTCCATTATCTAGGTGTACCACACTTTGGTTATCCATTCACCTTGCTTCCAAGTTCTGGCAGCTATGAATAAAGTTGGTATAAACATTTCTGTGCAAGTTTTTGTGTGGACATTAAGTTTTCAGTTCATCTGAGTAATTACCAAAAAGAGTGATTGTCAGATTGTACACTAAGAGTGTGCTTAATTTTCGAAGAAACTGCAACAATTGTTTTAATTACAAAGACTATAAGATTCAGACAGAAAAATAAGGTTACCTAAAGAGGGAACATCAATTTTAAATCAGATTGTCAGATGACAAGGTCTCAAACTGTAGAAAGTTTTAAGAGAAGGAAGTTGTAACTTTAGACTTTTCTATAGGACTGTTGTTGGTCATTTATGAAACTAGAAGACAAATATTCTCAGAGATGCAAGGGCTCTGAAAATCTGTTACCCAGATAACCTTCTTGCAAAACCTACTTGAAATGGGGGCACCTGGGTGGCTCAGTCATTTAAGTGCCCACCTCTTGATTTTGGCTCAGGTCATGATTTCAGTTTGTGAGATCGAGCCTCAAGTTGGTCTCTGAGCTGATAGCATGGAGCCTGCTTGGGAGTCTCTCTCTCCCTCTCTCTCTCTGTCCCTTCCCCCTCTCTCAAAAGTAAATAAACTTAAAAATGTTTTTTCTTAAATCTACTTGAACTCTAAGTTGGATAAAGCAAATTAAGAATTCAAGCATGGAGAAATTATTGTGTAAGAAGATGGTGATAAACACAGTTTTCCCTGCTCTCCTTAATTAGAACATAATCCTGCACTATAGGTTCTCTAGGACTCTGTACCTTCTGGATGACACTTGTCACAGATGCTGGTGTATACATGTTGCTGTAACTGCTTGATCTATGTCTGTCACCCCCACTACACTGTGAGGTCCTTGCAAACAGGCGGTGTGTGATATTGCTCACCTTTGCAGGTATCCCTGCCAACAGCATGATGCCCAGCATCGGAACAGGCTCTTACTTCTTTGTGAAGAAAATGAACCTGGTGTCTCTTCTGTTACACTTACCATATCCACACTCAAATGTAATATTTGTGACCTGGGTCTCCTTTGTTAATGCCTCAAGTACCAGGACTAAGATGCATTATCTCTGCACCTCAGGAGTTCCTGCACAGTTTCCAGACTAAATAGTCACTCAATTAATATTTGCTAAATTATTGGACGCAATTCCCTGCCACACCCTCTTCCCCACCTCACACCCCCGCCACACTATCCAACCAAAAGCTATGTGCTTTTTCACACTTCCATGCCTTTATCTGTGTTGTTTTAGCCTCTGATTCTTTGGCCCACCTTCTCTATTTCATGAACCACCAGACCTCCCAGGTAGCTCCAGCCCTGTCCCCTCTGTCAACACTCAGGCAGAACTTGCTCCTTCCACAGCAAACGGACTATGTTGTACTAAAATTGTTTGTTCATGTGTTTTCTTGCACATGAAATGGTGGGCTTCTGAGGACTAAGATTTTTACTTTCCCAACTTTAGCTACCATGTTACCTAACTCATAATAAGTGCTCATTAATATTTGTGTTTTTTTTTAAATAACCTGCTGAAGGAGCCACATGGGTATGTAAGTTGTTGTTTATCTATTCAGAAGGGTTTTGTTGGGCCAAATTGAAAGTAGCAAAATAAAAATGGAAACTATGCATCGAGGGAGGGTATGCAAATGATGAACAAGCATTTCCAAATATACCTGAGCTTGGTTTCATTATGGAGGAAGATTTTGTACTCCCTGTGTGTCAGAGAACAGAACTTTCCAGGTCTAGTAAATGCAGCTAAGCTCAAGCTTTAGGTCCATTGCACTGAAATTATTTTCTGTCTTTTGGTTATCATCACAAAGTTTTACTGCTCATCACTAAAGATGAAGAGAGGAAAATTATTCATTGTCTCAAATGTTCTAATTAATAGCTAAATCAAGAAATGTCCCTTATCAAAATTTCCTTCGGTCTATTGTGCTAGACTAATTTTCTCTGTCATATGAAAGTGTCATAATTTTTGGTACTTAATGGACTCAAAGTTTTAATGGGAAGATTTAGTTAATCTTTTAAAATCTGGCTTTTGTTAATATATACTTCCTTAGCTATAGACACTATGGTTAGATTTGCTTGGTCTATAATTGGTCTCTCTCTTTTGAACTTATTTTTGCTGAGGTTTTTTTTTTTTTTCTGATCTTGAAAGAATAAGGTAATCTAACTCCACCTACCTATTGATGAGGGTTTTCATGTACAGTCGTCTTTTAAGTAACACTCCTACTGAGAAACTGTTTGCACACAAGGAGAACCAAAATGTAAGACTTGCCTGAGACAGCACAAGCAATTTTGGATAGACAGAGACCCAAATAAAATGAACATAACCTGAGAGATCCATGGGTCAAAATATGCTAAAAAGAATTCAAACTGCTATTATAAATTCATCTGGAAAATATTCTATAAAAGTCAGTACTTTGAATCTCACATAAAGGCATCCTACTGAAACAGGAAATGCTAGGGTATTACAACAATGGCTACTCTATTCTTTATAACATAAATATGAAGGTCCTAGAAAGCAGTCTTCAAATTCTATCTTTTACAATATCAAATCCATTTTATAAAATTTGGAAAGTTCTAGAAGCAGCCTGACATTGGAGCAAGGATTGCTCAGGATACCGTTTCTTTTACATAGGAAGAAGCGAAATATGTTGGTTCTTGTCTACAAACGCAAGAAACAGAAACTTGAAAATTAAAGTTGTGATATTAATGAATCTCACCCAATTATTATCACAATTATTACTGATCTTTAATTACTCTTATCACTTCTGATTTGACCTTTGCAAAGTGAGGGTACTAGAATAGGAGTCATGGGTTTCAATGCTTCTATGTGCCCATGGGTAAATCCTTCTATCTTTTTGGATTTCAGTTTCTCTATAAAATTAAGAGGTTGAATAAAATTATTCCAACCTTGGTTTTGTGACTAAACTTAGCTATAGAAAAAAAGAGATTTAATCATGATCTGGAAATAAGATAAAAATTCAACAAAAGTTAAGAGAGGATATTTGACTTAAAAGACAAAGAAAACACATTCAATTGATAGTTTGCTGTGTCACCATCTATAGATAAGATTGGTGTCAAAGACATGAAAAGAAAAAATGGAAAAACTTTAAGCCAAGAAAGGCAAATAAATTGCTGATGGTAGAGGCTGTCTAGAGCAGGATGTAGAAGGTTTTAAGGCCAAGTCTGAGTTCAGTGGGAAAGAATGTTGTGATTTATTAGCACTATCTACCTTGGGTTCAGAAGAGAAGAGTAGTAGTGTATGCAAGATATTTGCCACATAAAACAATATTCTAACCATGTGTAGTAGATTCCTATTATTTGTGTCAAAGACTTAGAACAGCGTCTATTCTCAACACAACAGTATATCATTTGTCACAGGATATACAATAAAATACAACTTTTTAAAATGGTCGTTTATTTTTGAGAGAGAGAGAGCACGAGTGGGGTAGGAACAGAGAGACAGGGGGCAGAGGATCCAAAGCAGGCTCCACACTGACAGCAGCGAGCCCAATACGGGGCTCAATTCATGAACCATGAGATCATGACCTGACATAAGTCAGACACTCAACCAAAGGAGCCACACAGGAGCCCCAGTAAAATGTAACTTTAAAATGGAAGTAAATTCTTTCAGGTTCTTAATTATTGTATAAGTACAAGATTAAAGCAGAAAAGCTGGTTGCAGCTACGTTCATCTTTTATGCAGTAGTGGTAGAAGCTCTAGAAATTTATTGAGCACACAACTGCCCAGAATAAGTAGTCCGTTTTCAGCCTCTCTTACAGATAGATGGGGCTACTTGACTAAGTGCTGACCAATGAGATATCAGAAGAAATGATGTGAGCAACTTGCAGGCTGTGCTCTTTCCCCTTCCTGTGGGTTCCAAAGCCCACTGGGTGAGGGCAAGCCACCAGGGAATGATGATGAGGTTAACACCTGGAGTCACTATATCCGCCATATACTGCTTACACATGGAAAGTTGCTGTCTTGTTTAATCCACTATAATTTCAGGTCTCTGTTACAGCAACCAAACCCGTACCTCACCTAATAAAATACTTACTTTGGGGTATGGGAATGTGCACAAGAAACACATGCCTTTTTGTGGAAAATGTGACTTAGAAGAAAGGCATTTCCATCGTGTGGATATTCCCAAGAAGTCACAGGAGGTGAAACTAGTGATGCAGCTTTAGGAGGCAAAGGAAGCGGTGCAGCTGCCGGGCAGACCTTTCGTAAAACTTTATTTCTTACGTCGGGGTTACACAGGTCAAAGCCAGGAAACCATCTGTTTATAAATAAAGTTTTATTGGAACATAGCCATGTTTATTTGCATGTTGTCTAGGCTGCCTTCTGAGCTACAATGCAAAGTTGAGTAGGACTGATGGAGATTGTTTGGGCCACAAAGTCTAAAATATTTACTATCTGGACCTTTACAGAGAAAGCATATTGGTGCCTGACTTAAAAGATAGAAGCCTTGGGGCACCTGGGTGGCTCAGTCAGTTAAGCGTCCAACTTCGGTTCGGGTCATGATCTCCTGGTTCGTGGGCTCCATGACAGGCTTTGTGCTGACAGCACAGAGCCTGCTTTAGATTCTCTGTCTCCATCTCCCTCTGCCACCCCAACCTTCATGCACGCGCTCTTGCTCTCTCTCAAAAATAAATAAAAACATTAAAAAAAGAGAGAAGCTTTTCACCCACAGGAACGCTATCTAAACTGATTTCAGATATCACTTTTCTTATTTCCACATGGCAGTGTGTCACATCTGAGTATTAATATCCCCCATTCTACTTTCAATTCAGCTAAATTCTCTTTTTTCTATCAAAGAACTATTTAAAACTTTTTAATTTCTCCTCACTTCTCTCCCTAGTAGTAACTTTACTTGACTGCCGTTTAACCATTTTTCACAAAAAGGTACTATCTCTTCCCAAGAATTAGTGCATTACAGAGATGAGCTGGGACAACCAGGGCAGTGAGGCACAACTCCTGGCTGTTGGTGCTGCTCAGTGACTGATTTCCACACATGGTCTCACATCTAATGAAGTCCAAATTCACTCCTGATTTCAAAGGTCACTTAGAAACAAGTGCATTTCTACCACTGTCAAAGAAAGTATACCTAAAATGTTTAAAGAAAACAAGACTTCACGTTAACTCCAAGAATGTTGTGGGTCTATTCTAGCAGAAGTTTTAGGAGATAAGCCAGTCTGAGTCTTCAAAAGTGAATTTGACTTGAAAGGAATTTTAAATGGAAGGCAAAAGTGAGACTAATTAAGAATAGCTTACATTTATTGCAATAGCAGTCAAATAATCAAAGGGAAAAGCAAATGGTTGTGTTTCTAAATGCAAATGAAAAAACACACCTATCAGAAGTGGGCATCCAACTAATAGTGAAAAGTTCATAATTTTGACTCTAAATTACTGGACTCTTGAATTCATTCTTTCAATATCCGTTTGAAAAGAACAATTAAGAATCTTAAGGTGATGAAGTGTCTGCAAAAATAGCTAATGATCAACATTAAGAAAACGCAGGGAAACTCAGTTGATATATGTGAATACATCTACACACTAAAAAAAGTTGTGCCTATATCTTTTAATGTATTTAAAAATTAAATTTATTTTATATAACCATCGTCTATAGCATGCTTTACCTATGAGACTTCAGAATCTAATTAAAAACAAAATATTCATGTTCAGAAAATCCAACATTGTTGGAAACAGGAAATGTTTTGAAATTCCATATAGTTATGCATATATTTAGAACATGTACTAATTTTATTACACTTATTATTCTCTAGAGCTGTGCTATCTAATATGGTAGCTACTAATCACATGTGGTTTCAAGTGCTACTGAGCACATGACATGGGGATGGCCCAAATTTAGATAGCATGAAATACACACTGAATATTGAAGACTTAGTACAATGAAAAAGAATGTAAAATATCTCCATTTTTTACATTCCAATTACACATTGAAATGATAATAGTTTAGAAACATTGGATTAAATAAAACACACAATTAAAATTAACGTATCCTTTTTTTAGCTTTTTAAATGTAACTACTAGAAGATTTTAACTGATGTGTGCAGCTTGCATTGTATCTCTGTTAGACAGCTCAAATCTTGGGTATCTCAGAGTACTTTCTTGTTCAAAGACAGTTATCAGCTTTAGGGTTCTGAGAAACCTATCACCACAACCCTGAGAATCAATAAATGCAAATTGTGTGCTGGATATTTCAATGAGATTAAAAAGTCATTCTGTCTACATCCAATGCATCTAGAAACTTTTAGAGAATCTAATAAGAAATACAGAAATCAAATGTCCAAATCCTTGTCTTTTCCATCTGAATTTCATTGATTCCAATGAGATTTTGTAAGTGTGCAGAGCAAGATATAGTGTTATAAATTGGGAGGGAAAGAGATGGCCCCAAATAGCACAATTAACAAAAGGATGGTGCCCATATGGGATCCAATAACCATCCTTGGGATAAAATTTGACCGAAAATAATCCCTTAGCCAAAAACTTAGCCCCATTACATTATTTCCTTGGATGAAAACTTTTTCTAGGGTTTTACCTTCACAATCAGCCTAAGGTATTAGCTTGGTATAGAAACAGATGAAAAAAAGACTTCAGGAGAAAAACACCCACAGTTTTCTAGGGTCCTTCATTGATATGCTTTCCACAAATAAGACAATATTGCTTAGAATATGAATTCTAAAACATCGTATTACAAAATGCTTATTTTACCGTAACAGTTCTAAAATGCTGACTTGATTTCCTGGCCATCTAATTTTACCTTAATGAGCTATTTTATTCAATGAATCACTGTTCTTGTAAATTCTTCTGCTCAACAGAACAGAGGGTGACAGCTGACGGCATGTGCCGCTGACAGCCCCGGGCTGCCTCTAGCCCTGTTGCTTTGAATGATTCACTCAGGATAGAGATATTTGACCCTGCAGAAAGGCAGTCCTTTGGATTTCCTCCTAAGGCCCACTTGAAAGTTATCTCCCACTGCTCTTTCGATGTCAAGCCTTGCCAAGAATAAAAGTGCTGTGTCACTCACTCCACTGGTTCTTTGTCCCTAAACAGATGAAAAGTCCTTGTTTTCACTTCTAAGATGTCAGAGAATGAAAAGAGAGAAAAGTAATTTCAGTGCCCAGAAGTAGAAATGCCTGTGTGATCGTTTCCAAACAATACCAGTTGCTTTTGAGGTCAACAGGAGAATGTGAAGGCTGATTCTGCTGTTTCTAACTCACAGGTAAAGAAATACTTCATTTGTCAAAAAAATCCACATTTTATTATTATTTTTTAATTTAAGAAGAGACCAA
Organism: Panthera uncia; assembly: GCF_023721935.1. NCBI lineage: Eukaryota > Metazoa > Chordata > Mammalia > Carnivora > Felidae > Panthera > Panthera uncia. The sequence continues at coordinate 13,047,179 of NW_026057576.1, forward strand.
AGGGTGTGTCAAATGTGCAGAGCATGGTTTTATTCATTAATAGAGGTCATGATCATGGGAATAACAACGCTACCTCCTACCTCCAACTTAACCAACCTGTAGCAGGGTCTCTCAGCTATGCCTACCATACAATTGCTTGGGGCTTTTGATATTGGGACGGACAGAGGTGAGCAGTGAGTGATGTGCATGCTAGCTTTTAGTACCTGAGCTGAAGAAAGTGAGAGGAGTTTGTGCAGGGGCCTTGGAAAAGACAAAAAGAGAAGAGAGAGAGAAGACAAGACGGTATCTAACCCCAGCCAGCCTCTGAGACTAGGTCTAACCTTCCTAAGAAAGGGGAGGGGATGAAACATTAAAAAAGAAAAAAATTAAAAAAAAAAGACATCTATATTGGGTTGCCTAGGGCGGCTCAGTTGGTTAAGCATCCAACTTCAGCTCAGGTCATGATCTCATGGTTTGTGAGTTTGAGCCCCATGTTGGGTTCCATGCTCACAGCTCAGAGCCTGGATCCTGCTTCAGATTCTGTGTCTCCCTCTCTCTCTGCCTCTCGCCTGCTCGTGCTGTCTCTCTCTGTCTCAAAAATAAATAAACATTAAAAAAAATGTAAAAAAAAGGAAGAGGATGTCATTTGGATGAGGAAACTTCCAAGGCTCTGGATATAAGATTGAGAGTGTGAATGATAGAAAGTGGCTCCACCAGTGTCCAGAGGCATTACCAGGCTAAGATACAAGCCAGGGGTAACCTGGTGTGGCAGTCAGTGGTGGGTCCTTCACCAATGGTGGCTAAGGGAGTGAGCATAGGTATGAGAAGCACCACATTTACCAATTTTCTCTGTTTGTGTCATTCTTGTGCCATCAATTTCTTCTTCATTTTCCTGCCACCACAGTCTTCGCCACCATAAGATCAACACAATACCTTTTTTTTTTTAAAGCTGTTCATCAAAATAGTTTTGGAGAATGTGACAGATGGGAATCACTGTTTCTGTCACAACTTCTGTGCTGCAGTGGTGAGCTGTAGGATGACAATGGGCACACCAGCAAAAAGAGTGTTGTGCTCCCCACTCCAGCACAGCAAAGTTCTCACAGGTGCCCCTACAGCTATTACAGCCAGGCGCCTCCAGGGGGCAGATGTCTGGGGTGGGCAGAGAGGCAAAAGTTCAGAAGTCTTGATCAAGGGCACAAGTGAGACAAAGTTTAGGAAACTCTGAAGAGGGGCTGAGCTCAGCCAACATACTCACGAGGCCTTCTCGTTCATGCACAAAGCCTGGAGAGGCCTACATGCATTCAGATCTCATGCAGCTTTGCTACAGGAGAATGAAGCAGGAGCCAGAGTATGAAGTCAGAATCCCCAATCCAGAAGTGATGCTGTTACTACATATTGGGAACGAGGAGAGAGAATAAAGCTGCTCCCATATTTTAGATTGGAATTTTTCATTTGAATATATATTTAAATATTAGTCTAATATTACTCAGTAGATGTATTTATTCATGAAGGTAATAGTAATTTTTTTTGAAAATTGAATTATATTTTAAATTCTCTAGGAAAGATCATATTGAAAGGAATCTGTAATAACACCCCTCATTAAAACATCACCCACTAAATGCATCTGTTTTGTATAATTGGATTTTTACCTCCAATTTTCTTGAAATGAAATATAATTTACACTAAATTCATCATATTTTATCAGACATTTAATATGTGCCATGCTTTGAGCTAGGTCCTAGGGGCTCAGAGATGAATAAAACATAGTCCTTGTCCTTAAAGAGGTCATGGATTGTCAGAGAAGATAGTTATGATAACACATGAGAAAAAGGCATTAAAAAAGAAGCAATTAATTCGGGACGGTGGGAAGAAAGTTGGGAAAGCTTTATGACTTTGAAGCTGAATATTAAAGGATGATTAAGAATATGCCAGATAATTAAGAAAAAAATGGATATTCCAAACATAAAAAGAATATGTACCTGGTTACAGCATTAGTTACAATAGCTAAAATGTGGAAGCCACCAAAGTGCCCATCAATAGATGAATGGATAAAGAAGATGTGCTGTATACATACAATGGAATATTATTCCGCCATAAAAAAAAAGAATGAAATCTTGCCATTTGCAACAACATGGATAGAGCTAGAGCGTATTATGCTAAGTGAAATAATTCAGTCAAAGAAAGACAAATACCATATGATCTCACTCATATGTGGAATTTAAGGGAAAACAATGAACAAAGGGGAAAAAAGAGATAGACAAACAAAGAAACAGACTCTTAACTATAGAGAACAAACTGATGATTACCAGAAGGGAGGGGTTGGGGGGATGGGCTAAATAGGTGATGGGGATTAAAGAGCACACTTACAACGATGAGCTCTGAGTAATGTATAGAATTGTTGAATCACACTATTGTGCACCTGAAACTAAAACAACACTGTATGTTAACTGTGCTGGAATTAAAATTAAAAAATTAGATTATAAGAAAAAAAAGTGAAAAGGCAAAAAAAAAAAATGTACCTGATAGAAACTGGATAAAGGATACATACGATCTATGTCATTTAGGCAAATACCTGTGAATCTATATTTCAAAATTTAAAATATGTTAATATGATAATTGTCATATGTATTAATATACATGCTATTTAGGAAAAATGGAAAGTTATCTTGGGTGAGGGATTAGGGTGGGAGGATGCTGGACAGGAAGTCAGGAATCAGCTTGTACTACAAAAAATAAAGCTGGCAACAAGCGGAAGAGTATTGAAACAGTGGAAATAGAAGACAAAAAAATTGAAGAGGTATTTTTGAGGTATAGCAAAAGTCTTCCATGATTCTGATAAAGAGAGAAGTGATAAAGAGCATTTTAAGATTGGAGTAGAAATTCATTCCATTAATGATTATAGAATAATCAAAGAAGGTTTTATAGTGAAAGACAATGAGTTCAATTTGGAACTATTGAAATTGAGTCTCAGTACCCAAGTCTGACATGGCACTGGAATTCAAGAACAAGGTCTTATAATGTGCACTTTCTATGTTGTTTGAGAATATTCAATTCTGCTATAGGAGACAAAAAAAAAAAAAAACAAATATGATGGACTGAACTCATAATAAATGTTGAGCATAGTATAAATTTTAACAGGCAAAATTCATAAGATACGTTGTTTGTTATGTGCACATAATATTTGAGTAAGTAGTTTGCAAGATATAGGTGGAATTCATGGGATATATTAAATTTAGACAGTAAGTTAGTAACCTGTAAGACATGTCAACAATCAAACAACGGAATACATAAAAAGCAAGAGTAAGGCCAAATCAAACCACCTCTGAGATGACCACTATGTCACCCTCAAATTCAATCATCCATTGGTGACATCTAAGATGGCCTCATGCGGGTCCCATGTGTACTCTACCCAAAATACGCACATAAGACCTATGGCTGTTTACAGGCTAACTGGCGAGTGATAACTATTTACAGATGTTCTTGGCCCTGAGTGGCTCCTGTAGAACAAGTACATATCATTGGCTCAGGATGCCTTCTTTCTGTGAACTGCTACCTCAAATCTCACCTCTGGTCCTCATAAGCACTATTTTAGCAAGAAGGTCTAAGACGGCAGAGAGAGACAGAGAAGATCTGTAGCCTTCTGAACCCCAGGTCACTGGTATCATAGTCCTTCCATATGTTCATTCCCTTATCCAGGAATGTTAATTTACCCCATCTCTTTACCCTTGCTTGTTGTTCTATATTTTAAATTGATTTAATAAGCCATGTGATTCAAGCACTGTAATGTGGTCTATGAGCCTTTCTGGTCTGTGACTTCCAACATAGCATACCTCATAGCATACTTGGAATATGCAAGGTAATTTCCCATATGATAGGTCTCAACTATAGGACTATAATCATTGCGGTATTTGAGATAATCCAACTGGATCCCAATTACCATGGTTTAACATGGTTATTTTTCTGGTGTATACAAGCTTTCAACAATTGTTGAAACCCCGTAAGACATAATCAAGCATCCTTCTTTGAAAAAGTACAAGTTACCACAGTTTTGTATCTATTTCTGAAACCTTAATGAAAACCTTTTGCAGGCAAAAGCAATGCCCTATTTATCTTTGTATCTCCACACCTAGCCTATTACCAGTAACAGTGCAGATATTGAATGTGTTTTTGCTAAATTGAAGAGTAAGTTGCAGTACATTTTCATAATTCAGGCATTCATATGCTGATATTTATATGTTGACTCTGACAAAGCTCATCAGTGGAATCAATAAGCAATTTTATTAAAAACTGTGTGGACTAGATCATTTATCCAGACAGAGACTGTCATGGGAAAATACTGAATCCCTCCCAGGCAGGACTGACAGAATGGAAATGACTTCTATGACACGGTGGTTCAAGACTCCTAGATCAGTGAACCTCAACTTAGTTTTCAAAAGATTATGCCTAAGATCCCAAATTCTCTATTCATTGTCAAAGGAAGTTAGCAAACAATTTGAGAATGTAGGGATGTGGAAAAGTAAACACGTGTCATGTAGATTGTTTGCTGAGGCACAGTACAGCAAAGAAGCGATACACCTATCACAACAAGCCAGACCCCAATACATAAAAAAAGAGAGAAAGAAATTGGAAGTCTTTTTGTTTATTTAATCGGGGATGATTATTAAGTTGAAGCCATGTTAGATAAATTATAGTTCATTCATACCACAGAATATTTTGCAGCTTTTTATTTTTTTTTTTAATTTTTTTTTTTTTAACGTTTACTTATTTTTGAGCCAGAGAGAGACACAGCATGAACGGGGGAGGGGCAGAGAGAGAGGGAGACACAGAATCGGAAGCAGGCTCCAGGCTCTGAGCCATCAGCTCAGAGCCCGACGCGGGGCTCGAACTCAGGACCTCGAGATCGTGACCTAAGCTGAAGTCGGACGCTCAACCGACTGAGCCACCCAGGCGCCCCGATTTTTGCAGCTTTTTGAAAAGAGAGGAAAAACAATTTCTAAACTGCTATGGAACAATCTACCAGATATACTGTTAAGCAAAAAAAAAAATAATAATAATAATAATGTGAGGAGTAGTTTGGATAGCATGTTAATATCTTGTGTTTAAAAGAATGTGGACAGATACTTGTCTATACATAAAATTTGTGGAAGGATACATGGCACATTGATTATAGCAATTGACTCTGGGAAGGGGAACAGGCAATTGCAACATGTAGTAGAAAGTGGACTTGTTCTTTGTTTTTATGTATTTTTAAACTTTTGCAACTTTGTATTCTTTATATTTTCTGAAAATAAAGGTAAAGTAAATTAGAGATAATTTTTTTACTTTAATGTCAGATTTTTTTAAAAATGCTCTTTCATCAAAAAAATGTAAAACTCTGGGCGCTGGGGTGGCCAAATGGGTTGAGCGTCTGACTTTTGATTTCGGCTCAGGTCATGATCTCACAGTTTGTGAGTTCGAGCCCATATCGAGCTCTGCACTGACCACACAGAGTCTGCTTGAGATTCTTTCTCCCTCTCTCTCTCTCTGCCCCTGCTCTGCTTGTGTTCTCTCTCTCTGGAAATAAATGCAGATTTTTAAAAAAATTTAAATACGTAAAATTCAATAGAGTAAACAAATATATTTCTATTCATATTCATATCTACAGTGTGCAGTCCTCCACTGTAAAGTGCACGATTTTTCATTTCAGATTTACTATAACTCCCAAAACAGAATAAAAGACTATAGTTTCTAATTATGTTGTACATTCAGTTATATATTTAGAGCATTTTTCTTTCAAGTTAATATATCGCATGAAGCCATTAGCCGCTGAGGCCTGTTCAATTCTAGAATGTAGTTAAACTGCAGGTTACTTGATTACACAAATTTCACAGATTAAAAAAAAACCTTTCTTCACAATAGGAGGTAATACTCAGGAGATGGCCCCCATGAAGTCCGAAATTGTGAATTTGACTCTTCCTAAACAAGACTGAGAAGAAAATGAAAGCTATGCACCTTGGTTTTCTCCTCTATAAAATGGGACTAATAGGCATAACTAGCCTGATAATACATATAAAACCTGCAATAAATGATAGTTGTAACTAACACAGCTTAAAGGTCAAAAGAAGATATGTTGGTTCTGCGTAAATATTTATGTCTATGGGGCACCTGGGTGGCTCAGTCGATTAAACGTCGACTGTTAGTTTTGACTCAGGTCATGATTTCAGTTTGTGAGTTCAAGCCCCACGTCGGGCTCCGTGCTGACAGTGCAGAGCCTGCTTGGGATTTGACCTCTCCCACTCACTGCCCCTCCCCTGCTCTCTCTCTCTCTCTCTCTCTCAAATAAATTTTTAAAAATTAAAAAAATACATTTATATCTAGAAAATATAAGTTTGTTGTCTTATTTAAGTAAAACTGCAAATGCCTAATGATGCTTGGTGATGGTTATTATCTTCCTATCACAGCTTGGCACACATCTCTCCCAAATATCTCTGATTACTCGTTTAAATGAGAAGTGGTGTATCTCCCAGTGTATTCACAATTAACTGTTTCCAATGGCTTGGGTAAACAAAATAACCATATTGTTGTTCATATTTCTTACAAAGTTGTAAAATCCAATTCATCTAAAACAGCTTTTTAAATGGTGGTTAAAAAAAAAAAGGAAAAAGAGGCATGCGCTGAATGATTTACCTTGAGTGATGAAGAACTTGAATTAAGATCATAAAGATAACAAGAATGCACATTTGGAAGGGGGTAGTATTAAATCCATCTTTCTCAGGACGGATCTAAAGACTAATTTGAAAATAATTCATCCTGGTTTGGTTAAATTGACCAGGTAATCACCTGCAATCTATTTTTTACTGCCTTTGTAAACACAGACAGGACATCATTTATTTGGAGCTTTCGTGAAGAATCATGTTGGTGTCTTCAACATTCCAAAGAAGTTGATACTTAAATGACTAGTCCTTGAGAATAAAGATAAACCAGACTAAATCACCCTCAGGTTTACATGCTGTCAACCGGCAATTATCTAATCGATTTTTTAGTTATGCCTGTAACACAAACTAATTCCTTTGAAAATTAATGGCCATGGTTGTTTTATGAACATTCAGTTCTATTATCCTACCAAGCAGGGAAAAACAAATGGACCTAAGAAAAGTTTGAAGATGCACAATTGGACAAGAAGGTAGAGGATAGCCTTAAACACAGTAGAATCTGCCATTGGAGAACAGCTACCTGCAAACCCAAACCTCTTCCAGCCTTCCTCTGGTGTTTCTTTTTCTTTTCTTTTCTTTTCTTTTCTTTCTTTCTTTTTTTTTTAATGTTTATTTGTTTTTGAGAGAGAGAGAGAGAGAAAATGTGAAGGGAGGAAGGGCAGAGAGAGAGGGAGACACAGAATCTGAACCCACGAACAACCCCCACGAACCAGGAAGATCATGACCCAAGCAGAAGTCAGACGCTTAACCACTGAGCCACGCAGGCACCCCTGATGCTTGTTCTTAAGTCAGCTAGCCACCAAGAAGAGAGGGAACTAGCTGCTGCCTCTAGAGGCTGCTCCCTGCCTGGAAGGAAAGTGTGTGGTGTGGCTGTGAGTGTGGGTGGGTGTGAGCGTGGGTGGGTGTGACAGGGCAGACGCAAAATGCCTGTGTGGGTCTCTCATCTGTTCCATAAAAGGGAAAGGGAAAGGAGAGGGGGTGGGGAGGATCAAAAGCACACCTGGAGAAGCCTTGATGAAGGACCACATTTGGCAGATCTTTATTCCTTGATTCAGATAGGGAAAGAATCAGGATGATTTCCAAATTCAATTATTTCTGAGACCTAGCTTGATTTTTCAGTCCACTGAATACCACAGCTGGAGCAAACAAACAGTGAAATCAGTTCAGGTTAACAATGAAATTGTATCAAAACATATACTTGAAAGAAAAGAAAAGAAAAGAAAAGAAAAGAAGAGAAAAGAAAGGAGAGGAGAGGAGAGGAGAGGAGAGGAGAGGAGAGAAGAGGGAAGGGAAGGGAAGGGAAGGGAAGGGAAGGGAAGGGAAGGGAAGGGAAGGGAAGGGAAGGGAAGGGAAGAATGATCACAACAAATCTAGAAATCTCACTGAGTCCTCGGGAGCCTGAAAAGGAATCAGAGAACACATATGTTTAGAATGAGGAAAGTTATTCACAACCATTCTTATGTCATATAACACTTCCTATAAATGGTTGTTTTATTCTATATATTCACTTAATCACTCATGTAATGTTTTCCATAGAAGGTGTACATTTAATGTGATAAAAGCCTTGTTCTACGCTGGGATAGAGGAAGAAACAAGCCCGTAGGGAACTCTGGGCCTTCCTTTCGGCATGAAGATGCTCACCACAGGCTGCAAAAACTGGGGGGGGGGGGGGGGGGGGGAGGCGAGAGAGCAAGAATCAAGACCCCGGCCTACCAAGAGCAGAGAACTTCACTCCATCTCACAAACCAGCCTACTCACTCCTCCTTCCTGTAAGGAGAGAGTGAGAGTTCAAGTTTAGAGGCTACTGGCATCTATCTGGTGGGTAGAGGCCAGAGGTGCTGCTTCCCCAGTACAATCCTGAGAAGGTAGAAATGTTGTTAGAAGTCCCTATTTTACAAAAGGAACATGAAGAGTGGGAGAAAAGTGCTTCCTCTGGTGAGCCTGAATTCTAATCAATATGAGTTCCTCACCGCCCACATCAATCTCCCATCAACCTATAGCGTGTTCCCTAAAACACTTTCGGGAACACTTTCACACTTTGGGGTCTTCATTCATGCTGTTCTCTTTCCCAGAATTCATTTGCCCCATTCCCACCCATCTTGTCTTCCCCAGTTGTTGTAATCCTATTCATCTTGGAGGTGATGCAGCATATCCTCTCCCTTTAGAATCTTTCCCCAACTCCCTATCCCCATGGGAAAATTAATTCCAGGCACTACCAGCTGCTTCGTAAACTTGGGCAATTGAGTCTCTCTTTTTCATCTCTAAAGCAGGAAGAATAGTACTTAAGCCTTCAGGGCTAGTCTAAGGATTAAAGCATGCAATCATACCTGGTTGATAACCGATGTGTCATAAATGTTCCTTTCCCTTCTGCACTCTGAGACAGAAACTAAATTAATTTCCTGTCTCTTTGTTAAATAATCCTGGGACCAGGCGTATTTTCCTGTGACTATGTTAAAAAATACTGAGACAAGCAAAAATAACTTAGCTATTTGCTCTAGGAAATATTTGTTCCTGGAAGATATGACTGTGAGCCAACCAAACTAGTTTACATATCAAGACAGAGTTTACTCATCAAGACTCATTTCAATCCCCTTGCCTCACTATGCCCACCAATCCAAAACTATTATGTCATAAACCCTGCACCCTGCTAGTTAGACTCTGCTTATAAACAATGTGTTTGCTTAATCAACACATTGTTTCAGAGATTTGACAGTTGACACGTCTTTGCCTTAATTGAGATTGAATGGCACTTTGCTTAAACTTCTGGTACAGCACTATGCTATAACTTTGTTACTGGTGATTACCCAATTATCTTCCTTCCTCTGCAAAATGGTAAGCTTCACGAAAGCAAGATCATGTCTTTTGGTCTTTATAATTCCAGTTGGCCAATAGCTGAGCCACAAAATAAAAAACATATTCTTCCTTGAATGAATGAATGAATGGTCATCCTTGATGTCACAAATCCACTTTTAATCCACCCACCTAGTGGTTTCAGTGAGGGACAGTTTTGCTTCCCACAGGACACGTGGCAATGTCTGGAAACATGTTTTATTGTCATGACTAGGGGAGGGGGGCACTGCTGACCTCTGGTGGGTAGAGGCCAGAGAAGCGTCCAGACCTCCTACAGTGCACAGGGCAACCCTCATAACAAGGAATTAGCCGGCCAAACTGTCAACAGGGTTGAGAAATCCTGCCCTTCCCTGACATCCTCTCCATTCTGCTCTAGGTGTCAGGAGGCTTACCTGGAATGTGACACACAGCTCCCTGCCTCCCATCTCTGATCAGATTCAGCCAGTGGGAAGTACCAGCAAGGGATCAGAGTGTAGCAGGAGAACAGAGACCAGCTACTTAGTTCCCCTGCTCCCTGCCTGCCAGGCCACAGGTCACACAGGCTTGTCTGTCTTGGGTTCCTCTCCTAAAGCCCCCACTCCTCCCCAGAGCTTCTCTGACAGCTATAGTTCTCCCCAGGTTCTAGTCATTGTTCTCATCCCCTTGCCCCTATAGGTCTCGACATGGTAAGTGTTCCTCCTGTTGATAACCTTCACCATCCTTTGTTGGTTTCCCTAATGCTGCTTATACCCTGGTAATTAGCTCCTTCATTAAATGCTCCTCAATTATTCTACGTGGGTGTGCCATCTGTTTCACAAGGCACCTACTAGGGGTAGATGCCACATAGAAAGATGGATTAACACATGTGCTTCAGACTGATCTGCTCTCATGACGCATGGGTAGCAACTCTGGTTCTACCCTTGAACCAGAGGCACATGCGTGCCTCTGAAAAGGCTATTTTCATTTATATCTGTTGGGAACTAATCTGGTTCCTAACTACTGAAACTCAAGGGTGCAGTTTAAAGTTCCTTCTGGAAAAAAATAAATAAAATAAAAACTTCACTTCTGAGCCTTTAGTAAAGTGGTTTTAGGGCAGTAAAAAGCCATTATACTTTGGCAAACACAACCACATCAAACTATAACATTTGTACTGACTGGTGAAAACATTCCAGTAGTTTCAACAGCATATCAGAATTGTGAAGAGAAAAACTGAGAAAAAAAAATGTTTGATCTGCTTACCTGAATTCAGAAATTGCTGAAATTCAGAAATTTGTAACCATATTAGGAGAAAACCAACAGAATAAACAAAGTTTTCTCATAGACCAAAAGAATCTATGATGGGGTGCCTGGTGGCTCAGTCCCCATCGGGCTTGCCAGGACAGTGCAGGGCCTGCTTGGAATTCTCTCTCTCCCTCTCTCTTTGCCCTTCCCCCACTGGCTGTGTCTCTGTCTCTCCCTCAAAATAAATAAACTTAAAAAAAAAACTCTTTTAGGGGCACCTGGGTGGCCCAGTTGTTAAGCGTCTACTCTTGGTTTCAGCTCAGGTCATGATCTCAACAGTTCCTTGGTGTTTGAGTTCATGAGTTTGAGCCCCACATCAGGCTCTGTGCTGACAGTGCAGAGCCTGCTTGGGATTCTCTCTCTCCCTTTCTCTCTGCCCCTCTCCTGCTTGCTCGCTCTCTCTCTCTCTCTCTCTCTCTCTCTCTCAAAATAAGCAAACTTAAAATAATATTTAAAAAATTTTTAACAAAAAGTCTTTTAAAAGAATCTATGATTAACTCTGATGTTTAATTTAATATGCATTGTGATACTTACTGAGGCCCTTCTGTATAACTAACATTCAGAAAAAGAGATGGTATTTGAAATGGGGAAAAAAAAACAGCCTAATGTTTTTACTGGTGTATGAAACTACAAACCCAGGTATAAATCTTTTTTATGCTGTCGAGCCCAGAAAGAGAGAATTATATAATGGAATATGCAAGAGCAAGGCTAGAGGTCCTTATGCAGATGTAAGCTGATTAAAATTAGCACTTCATGAAATTGCTTTTTTTTTTATAGACGAAAAGTGACACTAAGTGGGACACAGCTATAAAAGTAAAAAGTCCTCATTTTTCAATCTATGCTGAAGGTCCTTTCGAAGCACGACCTTATTTGGGGCTTCAACCTAAGATTATAATATGCAAAGGACTTAAAAAAATTTTTTTTTCCTTCTGCTTGTTTGGTTTTTACGAAAAACTGCCAAGATGATCCGAGGGCAGAGTAACTAGTGTGACAGAAAGAGAATTGAAACTGTAAGTTTAAGACTTTCAAAAGTGGCACAGCTTTGGAAAACGACTTAAGTTTTGGAGCCATGGACTTATCTTTAAGTTTGAGTCCTAAAATTGCTGAGAGGATTAGGGGAGAGCACACGTACAGACCACCTTTCGAAGTGTCTGGCATCCAGCAGCAGTTACTTATGATTAGTGTCCATGAGTCGCCTTTCATTCAGGGGCAGCCCTGTTAATCCATGCAGCCAACTTTGGTTGCACACCTATGAGGCCCTAGGTGCTACCCAGGTGCCTGCAAGGAGTTTCTAATGTGTAAGTATGAAAATAACTTGAGTCCATTTGATTTGAAAAGAGAGAGAAGAGGTTAAGGTCCAGCAGGAATTTTAATTGAAATTGAAATTCCCCTCGGATTGCTGATTCAGATCCATTACTACCGTAACACTGCAGAGGCTGTGACCCGGTGCTTCAGAAAAATCACGGTGAAAGATGTAAAGGGTCTGTCTTAACACTACTTTGTTCCATTAGTATTTCTAAGATAACATACTCTTCTGAGATACCTTCTTCACATTATCAAGCTAATTGGTGCACTACCCTACCAACTTTGCCAATTACTCCCAAGGATCCTCTGTCATGTGCTTGGGTTGCTTCTGTTGAAGCCCTCTCTGTTCTGCTGACTCACCATCATCAGAAGTACATGCTGCCTATCACTGACATTTCTCAGAGACACACAAATTGGACTGAAGCACCAGCAATTAATATTTCCACTTTTCTCTGCATGGCATATACAATATCATAAGTGGTACTTTAAGTATAGAAATGAAATTAAATTCTGGGAAAAGATGGGGTTTTGTGGAGACCAAAATCATGACAGGTGCACCTTACTTCCAGACAGGCTTATAAAGGAGAGGAAAACACTAAGGCATAATGTGGCTTAAGGTATATTTTTTTAAATCACCGCCTTTTTTCCTCCCCAAAGAGCTTAAGGCAGGAGGTAGAATAATATCCATGCCATTATATCATTTTTAAAAAAAACTAAAAGAATAGGATGATGATTTTATCACTCAAATGTTTTTATTATATAAAATTAACCCAACATAATTTATGATTCAAAAATCACATTTTTAACGTGAGTTCCAAACCTACCAGCCATGATCAAGCTCCAATCTTACAAAACCTCTGTAGAACCACGCAGTGGCTTTTATTTATGGTTATGGCATTATATGCAACCACACAGTGGTTATAAAAATGGTAGTAAATCCAAAGCTCTCAAATGGCATCCAAGTCCATACTGGGCTGGTAGGAGTTTCCCTCTCCACATTCACCTCTCCCAATTTCCAGAACTTGGCAGCGGTCTGGAATACAACGACTCCTTCCCCACCTCACCCCCACACCACGGCACCCTCCCTCCTCACCTCCTCCAGCTCTTCATTGGTATATGAAGCTACAAGCCCAGGTATAAATCTTTTAGTGCTGTTGAACCCAGAAAGGGAGAATTATATAATGGAATTATATAATGGATTATATAATGGAATGTGCAAGAACAGGGCTGTCACTTCCATGAACGTTTTCTTGGTTGCCTTTCCTAAAAGTCCTAACACTCCCCACTTTCCCTTCCTATGTGATTTTTCCCCTTAGCACTTGCCATCATTTAACGTATTATAACATATCACCAACAGCCCTTTTATCCACCAAATATGTAAACATACCTTGCTTATGAATCTCCCTCCCTCTACTAGAATGTAAGGACCACATGTGAATTTGTATGCTTTGTTCATTACTATAGTCCCAGGGTCTAGTGCAGTGCCTGGTCCCTAATAAATACTACATATCTTTTTGTTGAATGAATGAAAGGGACCTTCTGCCCTCCTGAATTTGGAAGTCCACATTTCCTTGCCAGTTCCCTGGGGCCACCTACAAAAGAATTTTGTATTAAGAAAATTAACAAAAACTCAAAAATAAGGGAAAAGGATGGCTCCTTGTCCTGATTCAATCTCATATTGAATCCTTGTCTGATCGATCCATGAAGAGATCGTTTTAATTCTCCAGGGGAATGTATCTTTATTTATCATATCATTTACTATTGATTAGAGTCCAGACTCTAGGAAGTTACATGGTAACTATCAGATTTTTGTCTGATAGAGATTAAATAATTTCTCTGCAGAAGCAAAAATAACCCCAAATGATATAATTTTACTGCACTATCAGACGTAAACCAGTTTTGTATCTAACCTAGCAATCTTCTTTTCTTTCTTGCCTTTAAATGCTCTGTCCTTCAAATGTTCTCTGAACCAGCTCTGCCACTCTGCTGACTCTCTCATCAATGAGTTAAATAACTCTTTATCATGTGCTTATTCTGTATTTGTAGAATAGTCACATTTTAACATTTTAAAGATATTAGTTTAGCAGCTATGGGAGCCATACCACCAAGATGCCCCAATAAATGATGGAGACCAAGTAAGAAAGAGAAAATCTGGCTTGTTAGTATTTTTGTTTGTGTGTCAGATTATTTGTGAGCTCAAATCAATTTTTAAAATATGCCCACTGTAAAGGGGAGCAACTCTGAGATCTGGACCACTCACTTTTTGTGATTCTGAATTTACTTGGCTGATGTCAACTGGAACTAAAATGTCAAACTATTTGTCAAGTGTTTGTAGTTGAGAAGACCCTATTCCTCTTGTTGTGAGTTTGAAATATTTTACTATACCCGCATGTATTAATAAAATAAATTATAAAGCCTTGTAAAGGAGCTCTGTTCTGGTTGTTATAGATAATAATAAGCCCTTACTATCTCCAGAATCCCTAGAAAATGAACTAAACTTCCAATAGTTCAACTGTGCTATCACGCATTCCCCAAGTTCATGAACCAACCACTAGCAAACTCAGAAACTGCTAGCTCAGAACATTTTTATATAAAAACCCAAGTTCCTGTAACCAAAATGAATCCTGGGTTTAAAAGCAGCTTATGTCAGGGTGCCTGGGGGGCTTAGTCAGTTAAGACTCCAACCCTTGATTTCAGCTCAGGTCATGATGTCACAGTCATGAGATCGAGCCCCGCTTTGGGATCTGTGCTGGGTGTGGAGCCTGCTTAAGATTCCCTGTCTCCCTCTCTCTTTGCCCTCCCCTTCTTGGATGTTCTCTGTCAAATAAAATCAAGTAAAACAGCTATATATCTTCTCTTTAATTTTCTCTATGTAGAATATACTACAAGAAAACATGTCACAATAGATTTGTATTCGTTCTCATGAGTAGACTATTTAATATGAATTCCCCAAAAATCTTATACTGGTTTACTGATCAGACAGCCAACATATTTTCACATAAAGTTTGGGGTTGTGAAAACTATAACATAATACATTCAATTAAACGGCTATAATTCTGATAAATTCTGATACATTTACATCAACAGTGATTGTGTTTTATAGGGCATCAGCTTACACATAACTTTCAAGACCTTTAGTTAACATTAAGAACTTTAACTTCAGATAGTTCATGAATAATCTTTGGATATCTGGATAATTTCTAACAGGATGGAATACTGTAAGATTGGCCAGTGAACATAGTTATATGCATGTGCATATGTAGCTACATATATATATATATTACAAATATATATATAATACAAATATAATACCTACACACATACACAGCTTTGCTTCTTATAATACATTGCAGTGTGGCTATACCTTGAGCTCATATTAAGCAGGGTTTCTCAACAGAGGTCCTATTGGCACTTTGGACCCCATAATTTTTTGCTGTAGAAAGCTGTCTATGCATTGAAGAGTATCTACATCCCTAACCTCTACCCACTAGATGCCATTAGCACTGCCCACTGTCCTCCAAATCATAATAATCAAAAATGTCTCCAAACATTGACAAATGTTTCTAGAGGAAAAACTGAGAACTACTTCATTAATGAAGGTATTCCTTTTTGCCATTTTAACAATGTGGTAAAATGATCCCTGTGACTACTGAGAGTCAGGTTAAATTTACTCTACTTACTTTCTAAAATGCTCAGATTTGACAGATCTGCTCCCCCATCCTCCCACCCTGTTCTCTCTGTACAGAAGTTAGTCATTCAGTTAGGAGTTAAAATTAATATGGGTTATTAAGAATGATAGGAACAAGAGTGGCAGAGAAATAACACTGTGTTTAAAAGGTAACGGAGAGTATGAGGGAAAAAGGATTTTGTCTTAAAATTAAGTCTGCTGTTCCAGAATATGAATGACGATAGTGAAGGTTCAAACTTGAATGGATATATAACATGGTAGAAGGAATGCAGAAAATGATTTTCTTGCCTTGGTTTATAGTGAATACAAATAGTGAACCTAAAAGCAATGACATGTTCAAAATTTGGCAAAGTTGGCACAGTTTTGATAAAATAATTCATATTTAGAAAAAAGAAAGAATTCTGTTAATCCTTCGTGCCAAAAATATTCAAGGACATGACACAAAATTAGAATTTGGTCTTCTTGCCGTTAAAATTGGTCTTTCCATTAAAATTGGAGCATTTGGTCTGTTCTTAACATGGAGCAGGAAAGGCTCTTGTTTATCGTCTATTTAATCTGTTCAGATACCAGAGATTCCATATCTCATTAGAATGATTTTTGTGCTTTGGCTGATTTAGTCATGTCCTTGATTATTTTTTTTAATCCCCACTGAAAGAGCTAAAGTCGTGATAACTTCCTTTGCACTTAACTCAATATACTCCATTGTCACTTTGATTAATAAGTACTCTAGCTAAAACTATCCATGTACTCAGGCATCTGATTCTCTCTTAATAAATGACCAGGCTTCCCCTCTTTTCATTTTTGTTTTTTCAATATTAGATTCTAAAACTAAATAAAAAAAAATTCAAGGTGTCTTTTTAAATTTTTTTAATAAATTTTTTGAAGTTTATTTATTATTGAGAGAGAGAGCACAAGCTGGGGAGAGGCAGAGAGAGAGTGAGACACAGAATCTGAAGGAGACTCCAGGCTCTGAGCTCTCAGCACAGAGCTGGACGCAGGGCTCGAAACCACAGACCGTGAGATCATGACCTGAGCTGAAGTCAGAGAGCCAACCGACTGAGCCACCCAAGCACCTCAAGGTGTCTTTTTTAAAATTGAAGTATAATTGGCACACAATATTGTATTAGGTTCAGGTGTAAAACATGATGATTTGATATTTGTATACATTGCAAAATGGTCACAATAAGTCTAAGTTACCATCTGTCACCTTATAAATTTAATACAATGTTATTGACTATATTCTCCATACTGTACATTACACCCTCATGACTTATTTATTTTATAACTGGGAGTTGTGGTAGACTCCATATAATTGGAAGTTCGTTCTACTTAATCCCCTTCACCCCTGCACTCCTCCCTAACTAATCACCTTCTTTGGCAACCAGCAGTCCATCTGTATTTATGAGTCTTGGTTTTGTTTTGTTTGTTGTTTTGTTTTTTAGATTTGACATGTAAGTGAGATCATATATTTCATTTAGCATAATACCTTCAAGTTCCATATATATATCATATCATATATATCATATATATATCATATATATATATCATGTGTAATATATATCATGTGTAATATGTTATATATATATGTATATATATATATATATACATATATATATATATATATACACATGTATACACACACACGCACATCTTTATTCATTCTTCCATCAATGAACTCTTAGGTTATTTCCAAATCTTGGCTATTATATATAAAGCTGCAAGGAACATAACAATGCATATATCTGTTCAAATTGGTTTTTTTGTTTTTTGTTTTTTTTCATTTTCTTCAAGTAGATACCAAGTAATGGAATTGCTGGATCATATGGTAGCTCCATTTTTAGTTTTTTGAGCAACCTCCGTCCTGTTTTCTGTCGTGGCTACAACAGTTTACAGTCCACCAGTGCATGAGGATTTCTTTTCTCCACATCCTCACCAACACTTGTTATTTCTTGTCTTTTTGATAATAGCCATTCTGACAGATACAAGGTGACATCTCACTGTGGTTTCGATTTGCATTTCCCTCGTGATGAGTGATGTTGAGCATTGTTTCATGTGTCTGTTGGCCATCTGTTTGTCTTCTTTGGAAAAAAATGTCTCTTCAAATCCTTTGCTCAGTTTTTAATCAGATTGTTTAGGGTTTTATTTTTCATTACTGAGCTGTATTAGTTATTTATATATTTTGAATATTAATCACTTGTAAGATATATGATTTGCAAATATCTTCTGTTCAGTAGGTTTCTTTTTGTTCATGGTTTTCTTCACTGTGTAAAAGCTTTTTAATTTGATTTAGTTCCATTTGCTTCCCTGGGCAGCAGAGGAGCACTGTAACCGCCCACGCTTTCCAGTCTCAGTAAATGCTGCGGCCCCTGGCCCCTGCCCACCCCAGTAAGGTGGTGGGAAGATGCTGCCTCTGAGCACATCCCCTCCAAGCTAGCAGGCTATGTAGAGAGTGCAGCGATAGCATCAGTCAGTGCCTCTGTCTCTGGGGAACGTCTCAACTGTCCTCTGCCCCTCCAGCCAATGCTCCAAATCAGCAAATGAGTCACTTTCACATATAATTTAGGTGCTTTTCGAATTGCTGGATTCTTTGCTGGGTTTCAGGGTGAGTGGGACTGCACATGATCCCTCCAAAAGGGGAACCTCAGTTTCCTATAGCACTTTGGGATTTCACCCTTGAACATTGGCTCTGTTGGTTTTCCAAGCCAGACATTGTGGGGATTTATCTGGGCACCAACCCTTTGGTCCTTCAGGAAGAGAACCTGTCTGGTGAGATTCCTACCTATTGTGTTGATGTGTTAGGGATATTTTGTTTTGGTTTGTTTTTTGTTTTTTTCTTTTGTTTTGTGAGACCATGTGTCACCTCTCTACCCTTCTCAATGTGGTCCTTTTATCCTGTGTTGTAGAGAACAGTGCATCTAGTTTTCAATCTTTTTCAGAGGGAAATTACCCTCTGGAATTACCATAGATAGCTATAGATTTGGTGTGTACATGGGAGGAGGTGGGTACAGGATCTTCTTAAACCACCATCTTGAACACCACCTCTCAATGTGTCTTTTGTACGTAAACTACTTTTAGGATTTTCCAAAAGACTCCTGAGAAATCACAAAGATTTGGGTTGTTGTTTTTTTTTTAACTTATGTTTTAATGTCCTGTTGCCACTGTACCAAATTACAACTTACTGGCTTAAAACAACACAAATGCATTCCCATATAGTTCTTGAGATCAGAAGTCCAAAATGAGTTTCAGTGGGTTAAAATCAAGATGTTGCTTGGGATGTTTCCTTCTGGAGGCTTTGAAAGGAGAATCCATTTTCTTGTCTTTTTCAGCTTCTAAATTCCTATATTTCTATATTCCTATATTCCTTGACATGTGGCCCCTTCTTCCATCTGCAAAGTGTATCACTCCAATCTCTGCTTCCATCATCCCATTACGTTCTCTTTTATCTTACAACCCTAATGATCATATTGGGCAGACTTAGAAAATGTGGAATGATCTCCATTCTCAAGATCCTTAATTTAATTATATCTATGAAGTTCTAGGGATTAGGACATGAAGATCTTAGGTGGACCTGTTATTCAGCCTTGCACACCTTATTTAAAAAGGAGTATGAGAAGGGGTGCCTTGCTGACTCAGTTGGTGGAGCATGTGACTCTTGATCTCAGGGTTGTGAATTCGAGCCCTGTTTTGGGTATAGAGATTACTTAGGAGGGGCAGAGAAAGAGGGAGAGAGAGAATCCCAACCAGGCTTCGTGCTGTCAGTGCGGAGCTTGACGTGGGTTCGATCCCAGGAACCATGATATCATAACTTGAGCCAAAATCAAGAGTCTGACACTTCACTGAATGAGCCACCCGGCATCCCTGGAATTATGCTTAATGCTCTATTTTCTGATACATACATAAGGAAGCCCCTTTCCTTTAAAAAAAAGCAATAATTCTCAAATTATGATTTTGTAAACTGAAATTTAACTGAAACCAAAATTTAAGATTCTTTAAGTAGTATCAGGTTCTCACAATTCTAGATTTTATAATTCTGGTCTTCAGAATTCAGGAACAGATAATTTAACTGAGTCTCCTTTTCAGAAACAATGTAGTTACTTGCATAAAGTCAATACAAATTTATCCTTCTTTGCACAAAGAAATCATTTAACAAATTTTCATAATCAGGCCATACCTACAGTGTCATATTTGAGAATAAAACACTTTAATAAGCTTCGACAAGGCCATTATTAAGGAACAAGGGTTGTATTTCATGTGAGGAACCAGTGCCCACAGTCTTTCTTAGGAAATGGTCTGGTACCTGCCCTGTGGTTTTCAGGTTCCTAGACTTAACAGCAGTGGAGAAGGTCAGGAACCTTAGCAGATTGTGGGGACTTTAAGAAGACAAGAATTTAGCCTAATTTATAGATACTGCAGGTAAAAACTGTAGAATTTAATTTCTTAGGTATGGTTTTTTAGAATCAGAGCACAAGAACCAGTGAGACTTTTTACTAAATCTTTGGAATAATTGAAACTATTGAAAATACCACCTGAGACTCCTTATGAAACTTCTGGATTGAAATTAAGTCTCTGGTCTTCTCATTGTTCAACATCTGCAAGTCTAGATTTGCTAATGATATTCAGAGGCTCCTATCTTTAAGATTTCTTACTAAACCTATGTAAATTAATCAGGCCAAAACACAAAGTGATAGCCTCCTTTTTGTGATCAAAAACAATCCTTAAGAGACTATGTATGATAACTTGAAAACTTATCTGCCCTGTATTAAAGGATAGTTTGTTCTGTTTTTTTAAGGTAAAATCATAAGTCTCATACAAATATGAAATGGACACATATCAAAGATTTAATTTAATATATTTATTAATGAGAGACCAGCAACAAATTCCAATAGTGTCAAAGAAAAATTCAAAGAACAACATGTATGTAGACAAGAAGGATGCCAAAGTAAAGTTAAAAATAAATGCAAATGGGCTTCTTTTGGTGAAGGGGTTGGTGAGGGGAAATCAATTGTCTCTTTACTAGACAGAATTCATTTGCATGTTTTTAGATAGAGTCATTTGCATTGCTAGTTATCACAACAAACCAAGTTGTACATAGTTCAAAGTCAATGAAAGAGATAATCCTGAAAGGTACACTACAAAGGATACTTAATCATCATTTATTTATATATTTAGCCCATTTCTATGTCTTCCAGATTTTTTTTCCTAACACTATGACATCCCATTTTCCCTCTTTTTGTAGAAAGCTCCTAAGCTCGCTTATGAAGTGTGGATTCCTCCTCCCTTTCCCCTGAAAAGACTTCCTTAACCACATTAGTAGTAAGAAATCCCAATAGAGTACTTCCTTCCCACTAATTTCTTCACGGCTGAGCTTGGTTTCCCCAGGGATGGCCTCTGCGGTCTCACATACTCTTCCTAGGAGGCTCCAGTTTCCTGGCTCCTCAGGGACCCTGAGCCTCAAAAGAAAATATTGACATGAAGTAATAAACCCCTTAAAGGCAGCTCATGTCTCCACTGGTGAAGAAGAATGAAACTCAGTGTTACTTTAAAAATTCAGCCCCATCTGAGAGGCTGTCCAATTAGACAAGCACCCTAAGGGTTGGGCCCCTCAAAAGTGTCTGGTGTGCAGGTTGGGGAGAGAGGGAGACCCTGATGCTCAGGGGCCTTGCCTTTTCTCTAATTTTTCCCTATAAGGAGCACCCTAACACCCCCACCTCCATCATGTCTCTGCCCTATGGCACTTCCTTTTGTAAACCATTTTAAACCTCTGTAAACCATTTTAAAAGCTACCTCCTATTTAAGTGTTGTTAGGCTCCAAAGGCAGGGTTTGAAGTCCGCTGAAGTCATCTTAGATTCCTTAAAGACGTCACAGAGACATATGCAAATATATGCAAATGAGGTACACAATGGATTAATTAAAGTAAAATCTAGTAGCCTTAAATAGACACCAAATAATAGTCCTAGGAGAGGCAATTAAATCTATTGTTTACAACCACTCCCTTTGTTAGCTGCTTTTTTTTTTCCCCCAAATGAAGAGGCAAATCATTTTCTTTTCTACTCTGATAGAAAGGCAAAAAACACTGCATTTATTATCTGCATCATTGTTGTCTGGAGAAATACAGCCAAACAACGTCTGTTAACAAGAGGAAAAAATAATTCAGAAATGGGACCAAGCTAGGAAGTCTTTCAAGCCTGACTACTGCTCACCCCTTCAGCCTCATTTCCTCCCCCAACTCCCTACCCCACCACCACCGCTTAGCCCCTTCCAAACTGAGCTTCCAGCAGTCCCAGCCTCCTTCCCAAAGCTCCCAGTCACCCCCAGGGCTTACAGGCCATTCCTTCTAAACAAAATGCCTGCCTTCAGGAGCACTCCACCCAGTCAGGGAAAGAGGCAAACAGCAGGTAATTATATAGTCCCACATGCTGAGTGCAGTGATGGAAATGTGAACCGAGTAAGATGGGAACACAGAATGGGAGCACCTATAGGAGGCAGGCGGGGTTGTCAGAGAAGAGTCTAAAAGATTTCACTTGAGCTAAGGACTAAAGGAAGTATAGGAAGCAAGTGCTGCTAGAAAGGACACCTAAAATATAAGATTTTATAATCTGTATTTGGAAGACCTACAGGGAGTTACAGGGAAGTGAAGGACTGGGTTGGCCATTGTTACAAGATAAACTGAGGCATGTTAAAATTTTAAGAGTTTATCTGAGCACAAATCAATTCCAATTGGGCAGCAACAAACCAGAAGTGGTAAGGAGTGTTTTCACCCGTGGGGTTCAGGAGAGACTTTTATAGAGAAAAGACAGAAGAAAAGTAAGGAAATTACTGATCAGTTATTGCATAAAGCCTAGCTGGCTGTTTGTGACTGGTTGTCTTAGGTTTTGACTGCATAACCTTGAGGCATTTACAGGCTTAAACTTTTGTGTGCTTACATAGGCCACATTGGCTTTAGAGCCGCGTAAGTATAAGGGCCCCCTTGTTCAACTTAACACCATGCTAAAGAGTTTGCACTTAACTCTACCCAAAGGGGAAAAGGGAGCCATTGAAGAGCTTTCATTGGGTGACAGGATAAACTTCTCTTCTAGGGTTGAGACCACCTGTCTGCATCTTCACAGGAGAAAGAGCAAAGACTCAAGGCAGAAATAAAGGCTGTTACAGAAATACCTGTGAGAGACTATGGTGGCTTTAATTAAGGCAGTTGTGGTCAAGAGAGGGGGGCACATTTTAAAGATGGAGAGAATGAACTGGACTAAGAATTAATTAGAATATAAACAGTGATATGATGAGAAAGAAAAAACAGTTAATTCCCAGTTTTTGTGCTTGGCAACTCTGTAGATACTGGTGTTCTGTACTGAGGTATGGGTAGAGGATGGGAAGATATTGACAGTATAGTAAATGTATTGAGAAATAAGGACTTGATGCCCAGAAAGCAGATGGACATTTAGGTCTGGCACATGGATGGTCATGTGGAGTATGCGTTTAGTGATAGGCACAAACACACCACAAGAGTTTAGTCACCAGCACAGGAAAAAAAATAATGATGGCCAAAGTAGGGCTGAAGGATTTAGAAGTAACATATTCTAGATGTATTCAGGAAGTAAATTGCTTTTTCCCCTTCATTCTCCAACCATTCAAACATTATTCACTAACCCAAGACTATGTTAGTTGCTTTTATGAAATGGGTAATCGCAAGTCTGAAAATTTTGGATGGTGAAGACTTTGGCCTCTGCTAATATCTTTTTGCATTCTGATATTTAGAACCTTTTTAGAGTTCATGCAAGAAACAGAGCAAAACCTTCTCATTTTATAGGCACAATTGAGTATTTGACCCAAATTGCGTAGCTAATTGGCCTCCAAACTAGAATTAGAAGTCCTTTTAATACTGCACCTTTTCACTACCTTCTGCTACCACTGACCTCTCAACTTCATGTTTACTTGTATTTAAAACAGCCTTCTAGAAATCTACAGAACATCAAGAAACCACACTTTGAGCAATCCATCCTTATCCCCAAGGGTACATTAGAGCTCAAATCATGAAATTAATAGTTATTTGCTTACCCAGGATCAATATATTCCCTGGCTAAGATGAGTGATTGATTTTGGAGATGACATAAAAGAGATCTGGAGTGAGTGCTGCTGAGTGATGCTGACAGATTAGAAAGTGAGGCTGGGGAGGGTGAGACCCACAGTAGAACAGTGAAAGAGGACTGCTTCAACCAGGCCAGTCCTTAAACTTGCAACACGGTTTGCTCCAGGGAAGAGTGGAGACATGGAATGAATAACTGAGCCCTTGTAATTAAGAACCTTGAGTTTGGAAATTTTCAGGAAACCTGATTTCCTAATCTGAGTCCCCACATTCTAGGTGTCCTCTGATTTTGGATCAACATCTTCATCAAACAATTAAACAAAAATTTTTTTAATGTTTATTTTTGAGAGAGAGAGAACACGAGCAGGGGAAGGGCAGAGAGAGAGACACAAACATACACACAGAATCCAAAGCAGGCTTCAGGCTCTTAGCTGTCAGCACAGAGCCTGATGCAGGGCTCGAACACATGAACAGTGAGATCATGGCATGAGCTTCAGCTGGACACAACCAACTGAGCCACCCAGGTGCCCCTCATCAAACAATTTTTAATTGATTAACCTTATGTGTATGTCCCAAGTTGGAAGTAGACATCCACTGAAGAATCCGATGTTCCAAAGGAAAATCCATAATCAAAAGGGCAAAATGGCCCTAGTTTAGGGTTAAAACAACACAATGTATATAGGTTATCAAAATCCCTAAAACAGTTCAGATTTATTCAAATTATTATTTTATCATGAAATGAGAAAATGAAAGAGCCATGCTAATACAATCAATCTAAATTGAGATGCTGTATTCTTTATGAGCCACTTCTCCTTTCAAACTATGTCAAGAACAAGTGTTCACTAAGTGCATTTCTTTTAGAAGTTGCCTTAATGTGGAAGTAAAATACTGTATACACTCACTATTTCCATGGTAACTATTTTCTTACTAAATGGAAATAGCATAATCAACATTTAAAACCTTCTATTTTCTGAAATGTTCCTGTTGTGTGAATGTGTTTTATGTGTAAGTTACATCCAGTGTCTTCATTTTTTATTTTCTTCTGTTAATTCTGTTTATTTTCTTCTGTTAGGGCACCTGGGTGGCTCACGTTACCAGGTGGCTCTGTTAAGCATCTGACTTGATTTTGGCTCAGGTCATGATCTCAAGGTTCATGAGATCGAGCCCCATGTTGGCCTCCATACTGATGGCATGGAGCCTCTCAGCCTCTCTCCATCTCTCTGTGACCTTTCCCCACTCATGCTCTCTCTTTCTCTTGCAAAATAAATTAACTTTAAAAAAAAAAAAGTAATTTTGTTAAATTTCGTGACTATGTATAGGAAAAATAATGTACTGTATCTGTTTATAAGATATAATCCTTTAATATTTGAATATTTTGATATAAAAAGTGGCCAACTTCTTTTCTCAAAGTGTTGAGAATCCAGAACTTTGAAAAAGGTAATTCAGTGAGTATATGTCCTAGATGTGTTTGGTAAACACTATAAGAAATGCTTTGTCTGTGTTGAAGAATAATTTTTAGAAACAGATGAAATAGTATCTCTCATATAGATATGAATATTAATACATTAAAAAATTTTTATTTTACTCATTATAAAACAAACAGGTCAGGGGCACCTGGGTGGCTCAGTCGGTTAAGCGACTGACTTCAGCTGAGGTCATGATCTCGCTGTCTGTGAGTTCAGGCCCCGAGTTGGGCTCTGTGCTGACAGCTCAGAGCCTGGAGCGTGTTTCAGAGTCTGTGTCTCCCTGTCTTTGACTCTCCCCCATTCATGCTCTGTCTCTGTCTCAAAAAAAAATAAACGTTAAAAAAAATTAAAAATAAAAGAAACAGGTCATAAAGGGTCTCTCTGTAACCAAACTTTGATCAAGTTCCCCTGAGCCCTATTCTCAGCCAGGCCTCAGACTCCGCCCTCATCCTTCCTGCCCCAGTATCTTCTAGTTCCCAGTGTTGCCCTGGGGCTAATTGTTCCTTCTAGGTTTTTTTTGTCTTTTGCAGTCAGTTAGGCATCACCTTTCTCTGCTCTGCAAAGTTGGTTATCACCTGTCCATCTCTTTCTGACTTTCAAAATTTGATTCACACCTCCAACCAGCAGTCCACTTTCATGTTCTTTTTGTCCCTATGGTTCATTCCCGTGGTTCATTCCTTTATTGTCATTCAGTGGGGCTTTGAGAAGAAACAGATATAAATAAATGTTTGCATTCAATTCACCATGTTTAAATAGCTTGTTGATTGGTCAGTACTCTCTCTATTTTTTTAATGTTTTTAACTTTATTTTGAGAGAGAGAGAGAAAGTGCATGTGTGATTCGCCAGTGGTGGGGAGAGGCAGAGGGAGGAAAGAATCCAAGCAACTTCCACTGCTGTCAGGGCAAAGCCCCATGGAGGCTTGAACTCATGAAGCCTTGAGATCATGACCTGAGCAGAAATCAGTAGTCAGACGCTTAATCCACTCAGCCACCAGGTGCCCCAGTACTCTACATTTTACTGCCTCAATCTTTTTTCTGTCCCACATTTTGCAAATTTACTCTCGATCTGATATTTACTAATATTGAATATAATGTTTTCTGAGGTACAGAGAGCTTGTTTTAATGTAGCAAGACCCACGAATCTTCTTCACAGTAATACTTTAAAAAGCCCTTTCCACATCAAAGTCAGGTAAGTATTTACCTAGAGTGATTTCTAGTTCACTTAAAAGTTGATTGGTTTGTTTTTAACTTAACTAGTGCTTGGTTTCCGGTGAGTTATTTCAGAATGGTTATTTGTGTTTTGTTTTGTTTTGAACTTGCAATGTACTACAGTCTTAAGTTGCTAGACACTACACTTTTATACTTAAAAATCACTTGCAATACAAATAACACCACCCCCCAAACATGGAACACTTTCCAGAACCTGTAGACTGAGGAAATTGTGAGGTTCACACCTCGTTCTAACCTGTACTCTCATTCCAAAGAAAATGCCAACCTATTGCTAAGTATAAAACTTACAATAAGCTTCTAATTTTTCTTGTGATGAATGCATTAATGTTTTTCTTTAACATCTAAAGTTGCCAACTGAAGAGACTTTACAGCCTCAAAGTCACTTTCAATTCAAAGAGAATTAAATGCCAGCCCTAAAATACTTGAAAGCTGTTATGAGTAGAATGGGCAGTTCCCAGTTGCCAGAAATAATTCTGTCCCCCGATTTTTTTCAGAAAGGGGCACTAAATGAATACATAGAGTATATGATTAAATTTTTGTTAGATAATAACACCCCCCCCCAAATAGCTGAAAGAATGTAAACAAAAACTTTCTTTCTAGAATGTAAACAAAAACTTTCTCTACTCACAATATTTCTGACATCAAATGTGTGTTTTTCTCTCACATCAAGCAATTTCCCAGCTGGTCACACAGTGGGTATCCTACAACCCAATTCTGACGCTAACTTCCTGGAGTTAAAACAGACCCCACAAGTTAAGGGCTTGGTCCCAAAATATTACCTTCTACTTTATTATTTTATTTTATTTTATTTTATTTTATTTTTAATGTTTTTAAACGTTAATTTTACTTTTGAGACAGAGACAGAGCATGAACGGGGGAGGGTCAGAGAGAGAGGGAGACAGAATCGGAAGCAGGCTCCAGGCTCTGAGCCATCAGCCCAGAGCCCGACGCGGGGCTCAAACTCACAGACCGTGAGATCGTGACCTGGGCTGAAGTCGGACGCTTAACCGACTGAGCCACCCAGGCACCCCTTACCTTCTACTTTAGATGCCAGTCACAAGTCCAGATTGCCACCTGCACTGCTGATCAATGGGCTATAAATGGAAGATTTCTACAGCCCCCTCTTGGGTTCAATATGATATAACTGCTCACAGACCTCAGGGAAACATTTACTTATGTTACCTCTTTATTATAAAGCATACAGGGGTGCCAGGGTGGCTCAGTCGGTTAAGTGACTGACTCTTGGTTTCAGTTCAGGTCATGATCTCATGGTTCATGAGTTCGAGCCCCACACCGCGCTCTGCACTGATAGCTGCAGAGCCTACCGGGGATTCTCTGTCTCCCTGTCTCTATATCTTTCCCCCACTGTCTATTTCTGTCAAAAATAAATAACCATTAAAAAAAAAATAAAGCATACAGATGAACAGCTAGATAGAGACACCTAGGGAGAGGACCAGAAAGATTCTGAGTGTAAGAGTTTCTGTCCCATGCACTTTTGGGTGCATCACCTTCCTGGCACATATGGATACTTTCACCAACTTGGAAGCTCTACAAACCCTACTGTTTAAGGTTTTTATGGCGTCTTCATTACATATGCATGATTGATAAAGTAATTGGCCAGTGGTGATTATGTCGGTCTCTGTCCCCTCTCCCCCTCCTGGAGGTTGGTGAGTGGGGTTCAAAATTCCAACCCTCTAATTACATGGTTGGTTCCTGAAACCAGTCCTCATCCTCCAAAAATCACCCCATTAACCTAAACTCAGGTATAATTGCAAGGCTTGTACTATGAATAACAAAAAATTCTCCTCTTATCCTTATCTCTTAGAAAATTAGAAGGGTTGGGGGAGCTCTGTGCCAAGAATCAAGGACAAGACCAAATATGTATCTCATTATATCACAGTATCATGGGATGTGAAACAAACATTTAGTTGAAACAACTGTAAAAGGCACAATGAAAACATGTCAGAGACTACTTCAACTAAGGACACTTGACTACTTAATTACTCATGCATGAATGAAACAAACCCTTCAAATCTTTTCTAGAAGAAAAATCTTTTAATGATCTTATTGGGGACTAGTAAATCATTGGAGATAGGAGGAGAAGCATGCTTCACATCCATTTGAAACATCCCAGAGCTATGCATGCACTCTGAAAAGTTGATGGGCACTAAGATAAAGGGAGGAAAACACTAGAACAGTTTTCCCAAGACAACTAAGGTTTGGATGCTTATCAGGTAGTACCCCTACAATAGATTAAAAGAGTAACAGCACAAGTTACCAAAAGTAAAGAGAAGACAACAATGCTATGATATTGCTTCCTCAAATCACCGGTTTATTCTTGAACTAAAACCTAACTATCAAGTGAAGTAACAGTGAGCAGGAAGACCAGAGGGATTGACATGCAAATAAGCACTCCAGGCAACCCACACTGAATTCTGCACCGGGGAGGAATGTTTGGGGTGTTCATTTACATGTTGGTTACCAGAAAGTATTTTCAGTTCACAGTCATTTTAAAGCTCTCCTTGTCAGAGCCTGGGAACAAACTCAAGTGTCTGAACAAAAGTGACCAGGCAATGAGTTCCCTTCTGTAACTCAGAGGAAGACAATGTCTTCCATTGGGAACATAAATATTCTCCTTAGATGTTTATCATGCAAACGGAGCAGAGGCTACCCATTAGTGTGAATATCTCCTGTTGAAGGAAAGATCTCTGACCACAGAGATCTGAGAGAGACCACAAAGATTGACCTCTTTTCTGCCTTGATCTCTGAATTCTGATGTCCTGGAGGGCCCAGCTGAGCGTCTCTTCTCAGAAAGAGTAATATCTCACTCTTCCATTAATTACTGCATCTGCTTCCTATTTATAAAGGGTGCACTTTGAGAAAAGAAATGTTTCTTTCTTTAATCCACAGCAGTATTTATTGCTTCGGAGGAATTCCAGTCTTACCCTTTGGCAAGCTTGAAGCTCTCGATTTAAAGGGGCAAAACAAATGCATTTGCTCTCCTTCATATGAAAAGGCTGTTGTTAACAGGACTCTGTCTCTCAAGTGTAGCCATTTCAATTATTTTAAAACAAACAAAAAATAAGCAAGAAAGGATCATCTTAAAGTCTGGAATCCACCTGAGAAATTTCTTTCCCGCAGCGTCTTTGTAATCAGCCCAATTCAATCAATGTCCGTGATCATTGTTCTTTAAGTGCCCACTAGGGGTGAGCTGCTCTAGTTGGGGTTCAGAGTACTCACTTCTAGACTCTGGCCTCCAACACTTAGCAGAAAAAAAATACAAGGCGGGTCCATACAATAATGTGCATTAAACACTTCCTAAACCTCATAAGTTGGATACAGCATTCTCCTTAAGGACAGAGCACCAGAAGAACAATAGGTGAATAAAGATGTAATCCAGGATGATGTGCTTATAAATAAAATAAAACAGGGGCAGTGATAACATCTCTTTTCTTTGTACCAAGGGAATGCTTTATAATAATAGCCAGATTTTGGCAATGAATACAAATGAGCTAGAAGGGCCTTCAACTGTTGGTGTCTCTTCAGCATGTACCAGGCTAGTTCTTCAGAAATGTGTTCTTAAGAGTGAGATAATTATTTTAGATACACTGGTATAACGGACTTCATCAGTCTTATTGACAAAGTTCATTTCAATGTGCATCTATTACAAGCAATACTCAGAGGATCCTCTGGAGGTAAATTCTAGCCACTTTCACCAGTGACACTCAAAACATTTCTCGACTTCACAACCAAGGACTATGGAAAGAAAATACATAGATCACACAATGATAGTTTATGTATGACAAACTGCAAATAGCCACCTCCTTAAGGAATGTCTAGATATGTATCCGTTGCCTTTAATCCCACCTAACTCATTTCGGTATATTAGTTCCGCTCCATACAAGAGCAATGCAAACATTTTTTTAAGCCTGCACATCTTCTCCCACTCCTAGAAGCCAGTGTGCAAATATTTAACATTTATCTCATATTTCTTATCATCAAAGCACCTTCTATCATATGAGAGAAATACATTTTAGATTTACTCACTATATAAATGAAAACATAGAGACAAAGAAAAAAATAACTTAGACTATGCATAAGGTCTATGACATAGCTGATATCTGAATTCAGAATTTCTAAGATACCTTCTCATAAACATAGGTGTAGCACATAGAAGTCTTGGCGAATTAGAGTCATAGAATGAGTACCGCCTACTCAGTGGAAGTGTGTGTCTTATAAACGTCTTTTCAGTATCTTTTCCGAGAAGTCATTTGTTTCTATATTCTTCACCAAATGGCCTGAATAGAATAATTAATGGCATAATTACTTAAGATCTTTGAAACAGTTGAAGAGAATCTGATGAATGGATTAAAAATTCTATCCTTTTTATGAGTATCATTACTATAAATCTGGTTATATGTGGAGTTTTTTGAGCATTATTAATCATTCTTAAATGCTAAGACAGAAGATTTAGACTTTTCTTTTAAAGTTATCTCTTTGTGTTTAGCAGGCCACAAAAAACTACTGAAATATTCATTATATTTGTAATTACTTAGTAACCGTCAACATACTGAGTTATTTCAAATCATAATTCTTGGAGACCAGTTGTTTTCCAAAAGAAAATCTTATCCTGAGATAATGATCATTTAATTTTAGTACGAAATCAGCTTCTTTCTTAAGGCGAAATCCAGTCTAAAGCCACTGTGATTTTGAACTCTAGAGAGAAATCAATCCCAATTGAAAACTGCCCTCTTCTGTACAATCTTATTTTGTAGGGAATACATCTTAAGTTTATAGGTTGATTGGAAAACAAGGTGTTTACACAAGACCTAGGACAGATACTAGAACCAAAATGAGGCAAAAAGATGGGGTTTACACTCATATATTAAATAATGATGGACTTTGGCTGTCTTTTTTCCTAATTCAAAAATTTAAATACATTTCACTTCAACATTGACCAAAATAACATAATCATTTTTCTCTCATTTTATTTTGGCTCCCTATCATTGCCAATATTTCTAGGTCTGACAAGAAACAAGACTTCAGAGACAAATTACAGAACAGCAGAAGAAATAAGATGGTTGTGAATCCCAGAGAAAGGATCAGAGTTGAATGGCATGAAGAGATGCAGTTGGGAGAGAAACAAAAGTGAACAAAACAAAGGGAAATGTCTTAATCAGAACATACCTAGAAATGTAATTATTAAATACAGAAAGGTGTCACAGGGTCTAGGGAACAATCTTAATGAATATTCACAGAGTGCAAACCAAGCTATTGTCAGATATAAAAACACAAGTCTGATTCTCTAATCTCTTCCAGGTTATAATAGTTAATATACTTATGAAAATGAATCAATCCTTCTTATATATTTGATATAAAACTCCTTAAATGTAAGACGAAATACAGTAGTCCTCCACTTACCCATGGTTTTGATTTCTACGGTTTCAGTTACCTTCAGCCTGGAAGTAAGTGAACCTCCTTCTGACTATCCTCAGAAGGTCAGTAGTAGCCTAACACATTGTCACAATGCCTACATCACTCACCTCACTTCCTCTCATTGAGTAGGTATTTTATCGCCTCACATCATCACAGGAAGAGGAAGGGTGAGGGCAGGACAATAAAAAGTCTTGAAAAGGAGAGAAAGACCACATTCATATAGCTTTTGTTACAGTATATTTTATAATTGTTGCATTTTATTATTAGTTATTGTTAATCTCTTACTATGTCTAATTTACAAATTAAACTTTATCATAGGTATATATGTATAATAAAATACATAGTATATATAGGGTTTGATACTATCTATGGTTTCAGGTATCTGAAGTCTGGGAATGTGTCCCCCACAGCTAAGGGGTGACAGCCATAGAACTCTGTATAAACAACAAAATTAGCAAACCCCGAGACTTTGGTCGCCTTTATTTAGCATGTTAAATATATATTTACCAAATCAAAAGTATCTTTACCTTCTTGTTTTACCCAGTATTCATTCAGAGGAAAAATTTGTTAAATATTCTCCAACCCAATAATTTCAATAGTTTCCAATGTGCCTTAAGCAATAATAATTAACTTGGGATTTGTATTTTAATGGAAAACCAGATTTGAAGGGAACTTTTTCTGGAACTTTTTTTCCAGATCTATGGCTTTGAGATTTCCTTGACATTTTACATATTTACCTGGTATGTACATAAATAAATTTACACATATTTTATGTATATATTCACATTATACGCATATATACAATACTACATATATTATGTGTGCATACATATAAAACAAAAGTTTTAAGAAACAGTATTCTTTGTATACATAATATTCTCTAGTATTTTTACTACATTTCCTATTCTATTTCCTCTTTTAAAATATGCTGATCACAACCTGCTAAATTGATTTCACAAGCCATTAATGAATTGCAATCTATAGTTCGAGAAACACTGCTCTCAGCCAATTAAACATTGTACTTTACTTCAGGTTTCTTCAATTAATCTGATACACTTACAGACAGACTGTTTCATTTATGAAGTGATTGCCAGACCAATATATGACTTATATTGGTCTACCAACCCATAAATGTTCTTACTAGTAACCCATGCAGGCTTTCTCTATAAATTAGTATGGTTGGTGTCATTGTAAATCTTACAGGCATTTCCTTTATCTGCAGAAAGTATCTATTTTTGAATGGAGAAAAGAATCCCCACTGAAAACCAAACTAAATCACACAGTAAATCTAATAGAAAGTGATTAATGGGATTGGTTGTCAGCATAGTCCAGCTTCCTTCCCTCAAGAAGTGTGAACAGGACCTCAAATCCATCTTCATTAATACGTTACCACTTAGTGTGGTGTTCTAGAGATACATTTGATAGTTAATAATTAATCAGAAGAGTCTTTACTAATAGTGGCAGAAGGGAGAATGAATGGGTAGACTTGCCCTGCGTAGAGAGAGATTTCCAACAATGACACCAGAGCATAATACCTTAAAGATATAAGACAATGGCTTTTATGAAATCTGAATAGCATGATAGATTTGTAAAAGCACACTCTTCTTTGGAAAAACAAGTTTTACTCTCACTATATCAATAATGCTCACTATTCCACAGCACTTCCCCTCTGGCTCATATAATCCTAAACCTTCCCTGTCATAACGCCCTGTGTTTATTCTTGAGAATGCTCCTTGTGACTGTAACTAGTTATTTGATCATTATTCATTTTATGTCTGCTATCCCATTTAGCCCGGCTAATTCACTATGGAATCCACAGTGGCTAGCCCAGTGCTACTACATCAATAGTACTCAATAAATACTTACTGAGTGAAGGAGGGACTGGAAGGATGAAAGCAAATGTTAGCAGGTTAATTTCCAGGTTTTTTTCTGCCTTCAAATAGAGGTAGAGACTCACACCGCCACTCGCATACTTACTGTATGTGTACTGGAAAGCATGTTCTTTTTCCTCCTATTCACCCAAGCCAAGAACTTTTCCATCATGTTCAATTTTCCCCCATTGTATTTCATTCAGTTAATGTTTATTGAGCTCCTGCTGCAGACCAGCAACGACAGTCTCTCTCTAATCCATCCATTCCACTCAGTTCCTTGTGCCACTGCCTCACCATTTCTTCCTTAGATCATGACAATAGCCTCTTACATTTTCCCTGCATCCTACTTCCGGAAGTGCCCTCCATCTACTCTACATATGGCTGCCCAAGTAATCTTCCTGAAACAGGAGATATAATCCTGCCCCAAATCCTCAGAGCCCAACTCCTAAATGTGACATACAAGGCTCTCTTTTTCTCGTAGGTTGACCTCCCTGACATAAATTCTATATTCCATATAACAAATAACAAAACTCTTACACTTGCTGAATGTCCTGTGCTGTCTCATCACTCCATGACTTTAAACATTCTCTTCCTTCTTCTGGGAATATCCTTCCCACTTTCTTTACCTGAGATATTTCCATTCATTCTTAAGGATACACTGCAAATGATGCCCTTTCCATGAAACTTTCCTGGTCCAATTACCCTTCTTGAATGATTACCCTACTAGATCGTTGTTCATTTTCTGTGCTCTGGTTTCACTTTGTATTACATATCTATAACTGTATATATTAAATTGTACTGTTATTATTTATTTGCATGCCTATTTCTGGCTCCCCCTATGAGACTTCAAAGCCCTTCAAAATGAACATTCATGAGCAAGAATGAATATAAAGTTGAATATAAACTTATCTCTATCTATAGTACCTATCACAGACATTGACCATAATAAATTGTATCTGTCAGAATCCATAGTTTCTGGAAACATAATCTCATTTAGCTAGTCTATGCCCAAAGGAAATTACTACAAGGTATTAGGCAGCTAATGAAATTTCTAGGAGAGGCAGGTTGTGTAGCATGGATAACTCAACCAACAATACTCAGTTGAACTGAATAGAATACTCAGCTCCTCTAACATCCTTTTCTAGCTGAAACCTCACTGCCCCAGGCCAATGACAGGATCAGTAGTTTCTTTAGCAAAGTTTCCCCAGAAGAACCAAAGATTTCACCACCATACTTGCCAGCAGATGCTATCTCTTTGAGTATTTACACCAACCACTCATTACTCACTTCTTCCTTCCAAGTCTCACCTACAAAAGAGACCCTGCATAGTCTTAGAAGGTGCCATCACATCATGCAAAGTCTGTAAACCATATGCTGAGGCACAGTTAACATAGGTTATATATGCTGAGGACGCGTAGCTCACACGTCGAATCTGAACTGCAAAGGGATCTGCGAAATGCAGTTTAAACTTCTTGCCTCAATAGTTCAGGAAGCCATGGCAAAAGGGGCAGGAGTGGGAAAGGGGTGAGCCACTTTGCAGTTCTTCTCACATATGTGCCTAAGAAATGGTAAGGAGGAAATGGAAGGTTGAAATGTGAAGGTCATCTTATCTTCTCCATATTCTGCTGCTTAAGTAATTCAAATTTAGCTTTTAATTAACAAAATACACCATTATTCCTTCAAAAATATTATTTATATTCTTATTTTCAGACAGTTATTTCCTTAGCTCTGCCTTTAGCACATCACCTCTCTCTAAATTTTTCTAAGGCTCATACTACTTATACACCTTTTCCAGTTTAGCTTGTGATTTGAAATATATTGCATTCCCATTCCTTTTCATTTG
Organism: Panthera uncia; assembly: GCF_023721935.1. NCBI lineage: Eukaryota > Metazoa > Chordata > Mammalia > Carnivora > Felidae > Panthera > Panthera uncia. Next base: position 13,082,876 of record NW_026057576.1, read on the forward strand.
TATAAGAACATGAACCCTCTGATTTTAACACATAATGACGCTGACTAACAACAACAACAAAAGATTCTCTCAAATGTGAAATCATAATTTTAAGTTATTTCTATCAGAACAGATAAATTGAACATAATTTCAAATTCTCCTCCTGTACTTGGTACCTTTATAGCACACTGGAGACAACAATTAAGTTATCTGTTTTCAGTGTAATAAGTATAGAATTCTTTTGTAAAAATTCATAAAATAAAATAAATTCATTTTTTACCTGTGTTTTAGTTTCTGTCTCTTAAAATCAAGCTCCAAATTAGCAATCATGGCTTTTTGGTACTTAGGGCTTTTATGTACCCAGAATGAATTTCTAAAGGTCAAAGTATACTTAGTGATAGGACTTACTCTATCCCAATTCAGCCACTGACTTATTGAGTGATACAGGTGAGCTATGTAAGAGATAGTGCTTTAAGTATAGCAAATAAACTATAGGAAGCATTAGAGACTCACCCACAGGAGAGCCTCCCACAATCTAGAATTATTCAGTCCAAATGCCAATGGTGCTGCTGTTGAGAAACCTGGATAAGCTGAGAGCCGGTACATGACCAGGAGTTGGCGAGGTGAAGGTTAAGGGGAGAATAGAGCAGGGATGGAGGGATGACAGAGGACAGTGTTCCAGGGAGTGAGAAACACTTGTATGAAGGAACTCCACACTCACTGATCCACCAATTTCTGTTTTACTGTTGTGAAACACAGATAAAATTTACCATTTTAACCGCTTTTAAGTACACTGTTCAGTGGAGTTAAGTACTTTCACATTGTTGTGCGGCCATTATACCATCCACTTCTGGAACTTTTTCATCTTCCCAAACTATAACTCTGTACCCATCAAATAACAACTCCCTATTCCTCCTCCCTTGAGCCCCTGGCAATCACGACTCTACTTTCTGCCTCTATGAATGTGACTCCTCCAGGTATCTCATGTAAGTGGAATCACACCATTTTTGTTCCTTTACGTCTGGCTTATTTCACATAGCATAATGTCCTCAGGGTTCATCCATGTTGTATCCTGTGTCAGAAGGGCTGAATAATGTTCCATTGTATGCATATAACATATTTTTGTTTATCCATTTATTCATCGATTGACAATTAAATTGCTTTCAGCTTTTGGCTATGGCGAATAAGGCTGCCGTGGACATGAGTGTCTAATACCTGTTACAGTCCCTGCATTCACTTCTTTTGGGTATATACCTAGAAGTCATTCACCAATTATTTTTATGTACCAACTAATTTCTTGGCATTGTTGTAGTGTTTAGTCTACCGGAAGAACAGCACCCAAGATCCTTCCAGTCCTGGCATTTCCATTCTGGTGAAGGAAAACAACCACATGAATAAGATCATTTCAGAGTGTCCTATAAAGAAAATAAAAAGAGGAGAAGGGGAGTTGAATATGACTGGAACTTAGAGTGCTAACAAGGGAGCAGTAAGTAGGGTAGATAGGAGAAGCCTTATAAATTAGGTAACCCGGGTACGGACCCTACATATTAGTTTACGGGAAAAGTTCAGAGAAGTTAAATGAATTTCCCAAGGTCACACAGCTAATAAATTCTATTGACCAGACTAGAACCCAGTAGCACTGCTTCTCCTTACTACACAGATTTTCTTCAGAGCTGCGAGGTTGGATAAGGGCACATGTTTATCAAACACAGCAACCTACACCCCACCTCTCAGACATCTGATCTTTCCATCTGCTCTCATGATTCCTCCACAATCAACTCTGTGACTGGGAAGAGGACATTTTAACTTTTGACTCATCCACATATATTCTATACCCAGCGTTGCTGCTGGTATGCCTCTTGGCTTATTTACAGAAATTTTCTACAAGTGCAACATAAAATAATATTGATTCTAAAAAGAAATGTCATACTTCCCCATAGCCCAACTTTAAAATGAACAACTTCTATTCTGTTAAAAAAAAAAAAAAATCACATATGGCCCGAGTAAGTAATATCTGACAAAATAGAGACGCATTCTGTCAAACAATAAGAACACTGTTTCTTCTAACCCTTGCTTTCATTCAAGGTCATGTGCAACTTACATAAATATTACATGAAACCTGTTTTGCAAGAAATCAGTGTCTATGATGATTTATAGAGACAGAAGTACAATGGCAAAGTCTACCTTTTCAAATATTATGAGCTTTTAATTTCTACCAAGAGGAAGAAAGTGATCCTTTCTCATTAGGTAAACGGATATATATATCTATATATAGATATATATGTATATCTATCTATCTATCTATATCTATATATCTATATAGATATAGATAGATATATATGTATTTTATGTAGGATTAAGACCTTAACACAGTTAGTGTGTGCAGTTAAGATTTATCAACGGTTCTTTATGAAAGAATGTGTCAGGTGACAAGATGCATTGTAACCATTTCAAAATCCAAATCCTCATTGATTGGATGAACAAGAATAAGTTATAACACAAGTTTATATCAGAAAAATATACAAGATATGTTTCTCTTTTATTCTCTTTTAATCTTTTGCTGTAATGTGAGCTATTATAGAATTATATAGTAAGTAGTTATTCTTAGCCTTAAAAGTGCTTTGCAAAAAGAGGCCAATTTTGCTGAATATATTTGTTCCATCAACAATTAGTTGCTGAACAACTACTATGGGTAAAGCACTTTAATAGGTGCTATTAAAATTGTTATATGTCATTGTGAAGCAAAAGCATTTTCCTACATATATTTAGGTGATTGGTCTAGTATAATAAAGAAAACTACCTTGTGAAAAGATTTAACATGCTTCAGAGAAGTTTTACATTATTATCAAAAATCCCATAATTACTGCCAAGGGACTTATTTTTGTCATTTAGAATCGACCTCGGATATAGTACTTTGTAAATACATTACTTAATATAACACTACAACACATAAAAAGGGCTTTCCATTGCTTTGCTTATCACAAAATCTCCTTCTACCTCTCTTACAGCTCTGCAGCCTTTTTGCTTATTCAATACTTGACACATTTTCATTAAGTGTCAGGCACTGTGCTTGACATTGAGGATACAAAGGTGAACATGAAAGACAAGTTTGCTCTCTTGTGAAGCTGGCATTCTTGTTGAGGTGACAAACAAGTAACATAAAGTTTATAAACACTGTGATACGGAAAGTGGATGTTACCACTGGGACAGAGAGCCGAGCATCAAAAGCAGCATAGGGTGGAGAGAAGGAAAAGAGGAAGTGACAGGGAACACATTCCAGAGGAAGACATATTTATGTCATCCCTTGAGAACGTCTCCATAGTTTCACCATTACCACAGGAAGAACCCACATGTTGAACTTAGGTTTTGAACTCAGCTCTGTGTGACTCCTCTATAGCACACTATTAGGCACCCCTTTATCTTCAGTTGGCTCATTTTTGAGTTTGTCTTCCTTTCTTAAATCCCTTACTTGGTGAGCCTGAAGAGGCCCCAGGGATTGTGCTTCCCAATGCGTAATGTTATCTCCATTACTCTCATGTTTCTGTTGTCTTGTTTTTAGGAGTGCATTTCAATTTCCAGGGAGACTGGAGCACTCTCCTGAATCCCAACTGGTTTGTCCAGGTCCCTGAACTTCTTCATAGTGTTTGCCACATTCTCCCACTCTCATTCCTACCTTTCCCAGGGATCAAAGTTTCCAGTGGCCTATAACTTCCATTGTGGGATGGGCCCAGAAAACCCATCCAACTGAACCTCAAGGAAACAAATACCATTTCATGAGAAAAGTAGCCACAGCCCCATGAACACTGTAATAGAGTAGATGCTGCTAGTTGTCCCTCACTAGGGGTGGGGATGTGTATCAGTAAGGAAAGCAATACAACTGTTTGGAACTTCTTTAATGGAAGACAAATAATTAGAAAGAAGTTGTGTAGCCCACAAACTAAATGAAAACCTAAAAAAACTGAAGTTCAGAAAGACCACAAACCAGAGTTGTTCTGGGCAGGTAGTAGGAATGAATGGACAATCTCTTCAGGAGGCCACTACTGGGACAAATCTACTTTGAACACATTCCCCAATACTTCAGTTCTAGGGAGACATCATCAGGTTAGCTAAGCTTAGGCCACATGTCCAACCTTGGCCAAGGGAAAACAGGTACCATTATTGACTATATCCTGTAGAAGAATGATTCTCCAAAGAACAATTGGGATGCTCTTATCACAAAAAGGGAGAATAGACACTAAGCTGTGAAAATAAAATTGTCCAGTATAAGAGTCAGTCTTAATGCTGGGGTTCTCAGAGTCCCAGCCTTGTGGGTTCCTAGTCTATACCCTTCTCTGCACTTGACTGAATAAAGTTGCAACATGCTTTCTAACTGGTTCCACATGGGTTTCAAAGATCTCAGCATGTGAATACCGGGTATCTTTGAAATATAATTCTCCAATAAGAATTAAGCATACATCATGAAAGAGAAACTATTTTTCTCCAGAAGGATAAACTTAAAAATTTTTAAATATTATCCATGTAAATAACAATGAGAACACACCAAAAAATCCCTACCTTATATATATATTTTAAAAAAGCCAACCTGTATATTCATATCATTTAGCAACTCTTTAAAGAGAAAAGTCCTGCCTGATGCCTTTCCCAGCACTCAATAGTTAGTCAAAATATTAACTAATAATCCCTCTGCCTATTGAGTTAAGAATTTTTTTATTTTATTTTTTACAGTGCTTAACAGTTATTTACACGTATAAATACAGAACACCAGACAATTTTACAAAGATTAGAATTCTGATATCTGATTTCCATTATTTTGCTTTGTATATTTAAATTTTATAAATATTTATTGGCTTTACAAGATATTACATTTTTTAAAACTAATAACCAATACATTATCTCTTAATATTTAAATTAAATATTGATTTCTTTTCTGTTAAACTATTAAAACTCTTAAATTTATACAGAAAATTAACAACCCTCACAGTTATCATCCATTGTTCTTGCATTTTACTTTTGCAGCAATATAGTATATACTTCAATTGATTGAATATTTTGTCAAAACTGCAACTTTTTTTAAGTTTATAATTTTACTCCAGTGTAGTTAACATACAGTGTTATATTAGTTTGAGGTATACAATATAGTGCTTCAACAATTCTATACATGACTCAGTGCTCATCATGATACTCTCTTTTTTTTTTTTAATGTTTATTTATTTTGAGAGAGAGAGGAGGAGAGGGGCAGAGAGGGAGGAGGAGAGAGGAATTCCAAGCAGGCTCCATGCTGTCAGTGCAGAACTCAACGTGGGGTTTGAACTCATGAACCATGATCTCATGACCTGAGCTGATATCAAGAGTTAAGAGCTTAACCGACTGAGCCACCCAGGTGCCCCATGATAAGTGTACTCCTAATCCCTATCATTTATGTCATCCACCCCTTCACCCACTCCCAACTCTAGTAACTATCAAGTTTGTTCCCTCAGTAAAGCATGCGACTCTTGATCTCAGGGTTGTGAGTGCAAGCCCCACACTGGATATAGAGATTACTTAAAAATAAAATAAATTTTTAAAAAACAGTCTTTTTCTTGGTTTGTCTCTCTCTCTCTTTTGTTCTTTTGCTCATTTATTTCTTAAATTCCACATATGAGTGAGATCATATGGTATTTTTCTTTCTCTGTTTTACTTAGTATTATACTCTGTAGCTCTATCCATGTTTTTGAAAATCACAAGATTTTATTCTTTTTTACGAATGAGCAATATTCCATTGTAAACATATACCACCTCTTCTTTATACATTCATCTATTGATGGACACTTGGGCTGCTTCCATAGTTCGGCTACTGTAAATAATGTTGCATTAAACATAGGGACGCATGTATCACTCTGAATGTGTTTTGTTGTTGTTGTTGTTGTTGTTTGGGTTTTTTTTAGAGATGGAGAGAATGACAGCAGGGGAGAGGGGCAGAAGGAGAGAAAGAGAACATCTTAAGTAGGCTCCATACTAAGCATGGAGCCTGACGTGGGGCTCGATCCCATAACTCTGGGATCATGACCTGAGCCCAAAGCAGAAGTCGTATGCTCAACTGACTGAGCCACTCAGGTGCCTCAGTGTTTTATTATTTTTTTTTAATGTTTATTTATTTTTGAGAAAGAGCAAGAGAGAGAATGAGTGAAGGTGGGGCAGAGAGAGAGGGGAACAGAGGATCAGAAGCAGACTCCGACCTAACAGCAGAGAGACTGATACAGAGCTTGATCTCATGAACCATGAGATCATAACCTGAGCCAAAATTGGATGCTCAACCAACTGAGCCACCCAGGTACTCCTGAATTAGTGTTTTTGTGCTTTTTGGGTAAACACCCAGTAGTGCAATTACGAGATGATAGGATAGTTCTATTTTTAACTTTTTGAGGCCTCCATACTGTTTTCTAGAGTGATTGCAATAGTTTGCATTCCCAACAACAGCACACAAGGGTTCCTTCTTCTCCACACGTTCTTCAACACTTGTTTTTTGTGTTCAATTTTAGCCATTCCAATAGATGTAAGGTTATATCCCATTGGAATTTTGAATTGCATTTCCCTGATGATGAGTGATGTTGAGCATCTTTTCATGTCTGTTGGCCATCTGTATGTCTTCTTTGAAGAAATATCTTTTCATGCCTTCTGCCCATTTTTAATTGGATTTATTTTTATGTGTGTGGAGTTACATAAGTTCTTCATATATTTTAGATATAAACACTTTATGAGGTATGTTGTTTGCAAATATCTTCTCCCATTCAGTAGGTTGTTTTTTAGTTTTGTTGATTGTTCCTTTGTTATGCAGAAGCTTTTTATTTTGATGTAGTCCCAAGAGTTTATTTTTGCTTTTGTTTGCCTTGCTTCAGGCATCATATCTAGAAAGATGTTGCTATGGCCAGCTACGAATTATTTTCATTGTGGTATAATTGACACACAACATATTAGTTTTAGGTGCACAACTTAAGTATTTGGTATTTGTGTATATTGCAAAACAATCACCACAATAACTCTAATTAACATCTATCACCATATATAGTTACAGAATGCTTTTTCTTGTGATGAAACTTTCAAGATCTTAGCAACCCTTAAATATGCAATAGTGTTATTAACTATAATTTCCATGCTGTATATTAAGCTGAATTTTTTTAGTTATTTTACTTCTGTGTTTTTAGGATTCCTCCAAATAAATTGTCATGAGGGCAACACTTAAAATTACATCTTTTCTGTTGGGCTCTCCCCATTAACCACCATGCAAGCGCAGATATCTTGAAGTGTCAGCTCATTCTGTCTTCCTATGTATTTCTTTAAAGAATATTCACATAGGAGCACCTGGGTGGCTCAATCGGTTAAATGTCCGACTTCTGCTCAGGTCATGATCTCAGGGTTTGTGAGTTTGGGCCCCGAGTCAGGCTCCACACTGACAGCTCAGAACCTGGAGCCTGCTTCGGATTCTGTGTCTCCCCCTCTCTCTCTCTGTCCCTCCCCTGTTTGTGCACGCACTCTCTCTCTCTCTCTCTCTCTCTCTCTCTCAAAAATAAATAAAGAACATTTAAAAAATAAAGAATATTCACATAAAGGCAGAAAATACTAAGTCTATTTTTTTTTTGTTCTCCTTAACCTCGAGTGCCTAAATGTTTGTCCTAGTAACACTCTCTGGAGTGAAATTTTTAAGGCTTGAATAGGGAAGACCTGATACCTATCATTATGACAAAGCTCAGTATGGATGATCCTGAAGAAGAGAGTGATAATGATGATAATATTAATACTAATACCCATTTTCATTGAGCCCTCACTGAGCATATGTTGTGCCCTAAGCGCTTTGTATGCTATTGGGAATGATCTAGGACAGAGACATAATTACAGGAGAGAAAAGAAATAATTACTAGGGACAAGTCCCTGAGTAGATAGAAGGAGATGGGAGGATCCAGAGTTCAAGTGGAGAAGTTGGCCTTAAGCAGGAACAGGGTGTGTCCATCCATAATAACATTGCTAAGAGTCTGGTGGTTTGGTTTTAGAAGGATGGAGGAGTTCTCTAATGATGGCTTCTAGATTCTCAGAGAGATCAGAAGAAAAGAGAGAATTGTAGGTAGTTGTTGGAGACATGAGGAAAATGACAGGCAAGAGTCACCACTATTAATTCTAGCAGATAGAGAAGCTTTTGTCAGTGGAAGCTAGAGAAGAGGAGAAAACTATAAATTCCGTATAGAATAGACGAAAGATACCCTTGAGGTTGTCCAGAACTCTTAGAGGATGACTATGAGTTCTCACAAAGCAGACTGGGGCAGGACAAAGAGAAACAGTGTTTTGTGAATATTATGACCCTACTTCTAAACTATGCCCCGGTAGATAGACCTTGAGAGAAAGGGGCTCCATACTTTTTTTTCAATCCTGAGCCTCCTTCAGTAGCTGAGGAAGCAACACTACACACTTCTTAAGATAAAGTCCATCTATGTTGTTCACTGCTGTATCTTCAGTAGGTACGATGTCTGGAACTGAGGAGACACTTGATTAGTATTTTAGGAATGAATTGATGAATAGATGGAATATAAATTTAAAAATATGAAATTTTATATATAATGTGCATTTCTGATTTTCCTTGTAAAATTCTGTGTCATTCATGTGTGATAGTGTCATACTTGGCTTTTGACCAAGCTCCCACTCAAAAACCAAAGGAAATCTCCCAAACTCTTCAAAAGGATGTTTACACTATGACTAAAAATGAAACAAATATTATGTATTCTCTGTGGACACTTGTAACCATCTAATATATGCCATAACAAGCATTCTTATCATTTACTGGCTTGGTATGAGAAATACTTTAATATTAAGTTCCTCCATGAGCCTGAAGTCTGCTGGAGTGATCACTCCAGAACATGCTCTACTCTCTTTGCTCCAAAAAGTTACTTCAGATGAGATGTGAATTCGGGTCACATGACTAATGTTGTTCTCTGTTTACCTGATTCAGCATCGTCAACCAGGAGGTGTTCTCTTTTGGGCCATAAGGGTGCCTACTATAATACCTGGATTGGCCAAACGGGTCTAGATTTGCCTTTCAATTTATCAAAAATCTTATACAATCAGAGGCCATAACTGTTGCTACTTCAGATAAGTGATGTCTTCTTGCAATGCCTTAATCCCCTTTTCCAGATAATGTTTGGCACACACAGAAACTTATCCTCAGAGAAAGAGCTTATGTCTTATTTGATTTCCTCAGCACTTAGCATGGTATCTGTTGAAGGAATGAACACATGATTGACTAATAAATAAATATTGAATTATTCTAACAGAATGACCCACTCTAGTCATTGAAATTCAATCTCTGCTCCATGCTGTAGGAAAGTCAGCAATACTGAATCTGTCTCTTTATCTCAATGTCTGACCCAACTTTCAAACATAGAGTTAAGCAGTCTTTCCCCCCAAGAATTAACCACACACCACAATTGCCCTTGTAGCCCAATTTACTCCCACTCAGCAGAAAAAAAAAAAAAAAAATCAAATCACTTAGGGAATCTCAGTGTCTAGCATTTATTGTTCTCTGCTAAGAGAGGGTAAAATATATTCACTGCTTCTCCCAAACTACAATCTCTAGGAGGCAGCTACTTTCAATTTTCCTGGAGCTGTTCCTTAGTAATAACTTAATGGCATCTCCTGTACATGACTCCTCTAACACTTTCTTCTGTAGCTTACATTAAGTTAGAAATGCTTTTAATGGAGTGCCTGGGGAAGTGGGTGAGTACAAGTCCTGGAAATTATGTCAAGTACCACTTCCTTGTGATAGTTACAGATTTCCTTCACTTTTGTTAAATATCAAAATCAAAATAAGTATTACCCAGCCCAAAACTGTAAAATAATTATAATGATCTACTTTCCTATGTAGTTCAAACATAGGCCAAATTCAATGTTTTTCCTGTAGAAACAAAGTACAAGAGATTGTGGAAGCAAAGAACACCAGATTATAAATCAATGAAGACACATTCTGTTCTAATATTCAATTGTCTTGATTTGGAGAAAGGCATGTAACTTCATTCTCAGCCTTTTCTATATTGAAAAGAAGGCGTTTTCTTCCTAGCTGATAAAGAATTGTGGCGATTTGATGAGATGATGGTCATAAACCTGTGGATCTTAATAACACTGTGTATCACTTTACTTAACCAGTAATAGCTTCCTGGCAACTTCTGCACACGATTGCTCTTTCAAACATTTTCTTCTGTAGGAGTCTACATTAAGGATGAAAAGCTTTTAACTAAGTGCACAGAGAAGAGAGGCAGCCTTTTTAATCATTTATAGAAAGGAATTAATAACAAACATTTTTAAAACATCTATAATTAAACTAAGTCATGCTTTGGGAGGGGGCTGGGTGGGGGGGGGGGGGCGGGGGGAGACATTCCATTACTCTCCTAGGGAAAGGGAAGCAGGGAGCCAGTTCTGAGCCAATGTCTATGAGCCAGGTCTTCTCCTAGGCTCTGTCCACTGTTCTTTTTATTTGCATTCTCACCACAGCCCTTTGATGCAATCTTATTAGCCCCACTTCATATAGAGTGGACTCTAAATCCTCAAGACACTTAGCATGGTATTTTAATAAAATATAATGAAATATTTGTAATACTATTGCTTTCAAATGTAACATAATAAGATTTTTGGATCTCCTATAATCAGAAATCTGACTTTTCTTTCGGATTTCTATCTAACACTGTGGCCCAAAGGCAAATGGAGGGCAATCCCACCTGAAGGAAGCAGAGGCTATGATATAAGAAAGTCAGAGAGGAAGAGGAAAAGAAGGCCAAGTGGAGTGTGGAAAGGGGAAGAAAGAGATGGAGAAGGAGAAAAACAGTCATATACATGTCAGAAGTTCCTCAACTTTCCTCCAGCCTGAGTCAGCAACCCAGAACGATCCCGAAAGGGAAAATCAAAAGCATGGAGATTATTTTTCCCATCTACATTTGTCACTTTAGAAAAGAAACTGCATCTTCAGATGCCCTCCCCACCCTTCAGGAGGCAGCCCCAATAGACTGCAGTGGTTGTACAGCATAGTTAACCTTGAAGTGTGAGTTAATGCCCTTGAGCTGTGCTTGGCTTCCACATAGTGTGGAAAAGACTCAGATGTCCCTGCATACGTCTAGGTTACTGAGCAAAGCATTTGAGAATGAGACCAGGAAATTTCCTAGAGTTGTTATACCAAGAACAAATGACATCGCCACCAGAGAGGTTGATGGGACTGTTCAACAGGGAGGGGCCGCTGAGTGAGGGAAGAGACCAACAGCAGATGCTCCAGGTGGACACAGTGGCCAGATAAACAAGGGACACCATTACAGCACAGGTGAGCAGGGACCCGGGGAGCAACACAAAAATTTAACAGGCAAAACCACGGTAGAGACATCCACTCAGAGGGAAGAAATCTGAACATTTATCTACAAGCAATAGCCTTTTCAATCATTTATAGAAATGAATTAATAGCAAATATTTTTTTAAATCCATAATTAAAATAATTCATGCTCCAGACACAGGGCCACTACTCTACACACAACATCCAATGAAACACTGAGAAATCATTTATGGCAAGTTGAAGACTTTCTCTGCAACACTGTAGGGCTCATGATGATGATTCGATCTGTTTTAGGAAGTAAAGCGTTTAGGAACCAAATTACATTTTCTTTGCACATTTCAGTCATAGTGAGAGTAAATCTGCAGGCCAACTACAAAATGATTACAAAGACAGCCAATGCTGAGGGCATGAATTCTATAAATCAAAGGGACCACCTGGAGATTTCCCTTCTATCAACCAAGATCATTGGCCTCAGACAACTAAATTAAAGCCAAAACTGAATATGCTCTCACTGCTTACCTGCAGTGTGGTTTTGGCTTATAAAGCATTCATTTTTCAGTTGTATGGTCTTAACACTCTCAGAAATGGGACTTCACCACTGAGAATATTTTCCTTTAGCTCACATTCTAGATAGCCAACTCATGTGTACCACCAAATTTGACCATTGAGTAACTTTTATTTTTTTCTAGCCCAAGTGCTTTAATATAAAATAAAATGTTCAATTAAAGGGATTGTGATGCAATGCCACAGATTGAACTTCAAGATAAAACTCGCTGCGAATAGAGAGATAATAGTTATCATCTAATCATGACTAAAGGAAAAATGTGTGTTTATTAAAACAGGTGGGAATTTTGCTATGAATATATACAGGAAACGAAATTACTCTACTCAAATTGTAACAGAGAGCCAAAAAGCAAACAAATCCGAAGAAATAAATTGTAGATATTTTTGTAAGTCCTAAGAGACATCATTCACTCATTCATTCATTCATTCATTCAGCAAACATTTGCTGAGCCCCTACTATGTTCCAGGTACTTCCCTCGGTACTAGCAATGCATCAGTATAGATATAGAAAGCACCTTCCCAAAATATTAACTCCTCCCTCAAGGAGTTAATATTTTGATTGAGAAAACAATAAATAACTAGACAAGATATAGGTCAGAGAGTTGGAAGTACTATGAAGAAAAATCAAAATGAAACAAGGTAAGAGGAAGTAGGGAGGGGATAGGAATTTATATAGAGTGGTCAGGGAAGTCCTCTCTGATAAATTAATATCTGAGTAAGGATCTAAATTAACTGAAGAAGAGATTCATGCAAATATCCAGAGGAAAAAGACCATTCCATGCAGACGAAATAGTACTACAAAAGCTCTGAGGTAGACATGACTTTAGTATGTATGAAGAATAGCTAATAGACCAGTAAGGTTTGACTAGAATAAAGGGTGACAGAAGAAGAGGTCAGAAAGTCGGCAAGGGTCAGTCCATGTGAGACCTTATAGGACAAAGTAAGACACTGGGGTGTATTCAAAGTGCGATAGGAAGTCGTCAGAAAGTTCTGAGCAGGAGAATCACTATTTGTAGCTCTGTTTAAAAAAGCAAATCACTCCAAATGCTGTGTAGAAAAGAGACTAAATGAATTGGATTATTACCTAACTATACACAAAAATCAATTACAGATGCACTGAAATCCTAAATGTGAAAGAGGAACTTTAACTCTTTTAGAATAAATTATGAGAATATAATTATGATCTTAAGATACAGTAAAATTTCTGAAACTAAGCACATCAAAAGAAAGAAACAGGACAGAGGAAGACAGACAGAAGGAAAGAGGTGTGTGTGGAGGGGGTGGGAATGTCTGGGAGGGGGGAGTGAGAGAGAGAGAGAGAACCATAAAGGAAAAGATTAAAATGCTTGTCTACTTTAAAGTTTTAAACTTCTATTATCCAAGAGATTCCATAAACAAAGTGAAAAGACATGTCACAGCCTGGAACAATTCATTTGCAATGAATATAACTAATAATATACTGAATATATTAAGAATACCAATGTAATAAGAAAACCAACATAGTAAAAAAAAAAAAATGGAGAAAAGCTTTAAATAGGTATTTCAAAGAAGACACCTAAAAAGCCAGTAAACATATAATGAAATACTCTCCCTCATTAGTAATCAGGGAAATGCATATTAAAACCATACTAAGATAATTTTTCACCCATCATATTAGCAAAAACCAAAAATCTGACATTATCAAGAGATGAGAAGAATGTAGTGAAAATTTGGAACCACCACTTTAGAGAGAATTTGACAATATGTTGTCAAGTTAAAGATGTGCATACACTATGACTCAGCATTTAACTCCTGTATATCCCAAAGAAACTCTTACAGGAATGTACAATGGAGACACAGAAGATAGTGTTCACTGCAACTTACAACAAGAAAAAGTTGGAAAAACATAGTTGTGGAGAATGGATGAATGAATTATAGTATACTTATATAGGGTATTAATATAGCAGTAAAAATTAATTGTGAGTGACATGTCAACATAGATAAATTCTAAACAAATATCACTGTGCAAAAAGGGCAAGTTACAAAAAACAATGCACAAAGTTTAAAAACATAAAGGAGCACCGGGGTGGCTCAGTTGGTTAAGCGTCTGACTTCGGTCAGATCTCCAGTTCATGAGTTTGAGCACCGCGTCGGACTTTGTGCTGACAACTCAGAGCCTGGAGCCTGCTTCGGATTCCGGGTCTCCCTCTCCCTCTGCCTCTCCCCCACTCACACTTTCTCTCTCTCTTTCTCCCTCTCTCTCTCAAAAACAAATAAACATTAAAAATTTTGAAAAAATATAAAAAGTATACGAATATATAATATAAAATATAAAAGACAGACAGACATAAACAATAATGAATACTAAAATCAGGGCAGTGTCTGTATTTACTTTGGTTCTCACCCACCCACCGTCTCCCCACCCACCCAAGAGGTAGACATCAAATAGGGATTATATGGCAAGAAATGCTTTAGGGGAAATGGCTGTGAAGGATAAAGGGGAAGGAACAGGAGTAGGCAGGAAAACTTCACACCAGGAGGCAGGGTTGACCCCCGTAAAAGGAGACAGGGAAGGACTGGGTGGGAAGAGCTCAGACTGCAGTAGCATTTAAGAAAGTTGTGGCCAGGAGCCAAGATGGCAGAACAGCATGGTAGTTTTTTGTGCGTCTCGCGTCCATGAAATACAGCCAGACCAACACTAAACCATCCTACACACCTAGAAAACTGATTGGAGGATTAACACATCAATCTGCACAACCTGAACCACAGAATTCAGCAGGTATGTGGTGCGGAGAGGTGAACCTGGGGAGAGAGAAGCCGCGGCAGGCAGGAAGCCGCCTTTGCAGGCAGAGAGAGGACAGAACTGGGACAGGGAAGAATACGGGAAAAGCACCCCTCCCCAAAAGCAGCTGGAGAGAAGGTGGAAAATTGGAAACAGCCGTGGGGACTAAACTGAAAAGGGAGAAAGGAGAAAGGAGAGGGTTTAAATTCCATTAAGACTGTAAACCAGGGGAGCGTAAAGGCTGCAACTCCGCAGCTCATACCTGGCGGTGCTCTGGTGGGAAGGGCGAATCCCCAGGAACATAGCGGGGTCCGGGAGGTTCTCAGGCCACACCGGGAAAAGCGGTTCCATTGCTGGAAGGCAGAGACTGTTGAGGCCCCCTGGTCGCAGCAGACCCCAGAAGGCGGCCACATTCGCTGGTGCTGAAACAAGGTCGTTGAGGGTGAAGCCTGGTGCCCATAACCCCTGAAATGCTGCTGCTACACTGTCTCACGGACTTTTGCTGGGGCGGGCTGACACCTGGCCGCAGTCTCGGGGCTCCGGCAGCAGCAGGTTCCAGCGGGCGTTCCTGGGTACATTCGGCCATTGCTCGGTGAGCCCTCCTGCAGAGGGGCGGGAACAGGTCAAAGCCCCAGTCCTTCAGAAGTAAGGGGCCGGGGAAAACAGCCACATCTGAGACAAAACTCGGGAGAGAGGTACTGCCTGGGGCTTGGTCACGGACAGTGAGGAAACAGGGAGTGGACGAAAGCTGAAGACAGAGGACGGGTGCGCGATTGCTGATCCGGGAGAACAGACTGTGTAGATGGGTGAAGCCATTTTTACCACTCCCACGCATGCGCATACGCACCTACGAGCTCTGCAACAATCCATGCCAGTAGGCTAGCAGCGCCGTCTAGTGGAGAAAGGAGCCGTTACACTGAGCCCCGCCCAACTGGGCCAACCTCCCTCTTCAAGAACACAAGTCTCACCGCCTGCTTAATTTATGGACTATAAAGCGCTACACAGTCTGACTTCTAGGGGAAAACGAAGTAATTTCAGTCACATTTCAATTTGTTAGCAGGTCCAGCTATTCAATTTTCTTTCTTTCTTTTTTTTTTCTTTTACACTATTTTTTTTCTTGAATACAGAAAGAGAAAAATTCATCTTTATTTTCAATTTTTATTAAAAATATTTTTTCTTTAATTTGTTTACTATACTTTTTATTTTTGTTTAAATTTTTTCAAATTCTCACTTCCATCATTCTATTTTAGTCTACTTCAGTGTATTCACCGTTTCAAATTTTCAAATAATTTCCTTGTTTTCTTTTTTCTTTTTCTTTTTTCTTTTTCTTTTTGGTTTCTTTTCTTTTTCTTGAACCCAGAAAGTGAAAAACTTCATTTTTAGTTTCAATTTCTATTAAAAATATTTTTCTTTAATGTTTTTACTATATTTCTTGCTTTTGTGTAATTTTTTTCAAATTCTATTTTACTTCCATCATTTTATTTTAGTCTACTAGAGTGTATTCACTTTTTCAAATTTTCCAACGACTAATTTTTTTCTTTTTTCTCTTTTTTTTCTTTTTCTTGAATAGAGAAAGAGAAAAAAATTCATTTTTATTTTTAATTTTTATTAAAAATGTCTTTATTTTTTTCCTACTCCCATCATCTCATTTTAGTCTACTTCAGTGTATTCATTTTTTTCCTACTCCCATCATCTTATTTTAGTCTACTTCAGTGTATTCATTTTTTCAAATTTTCAAACGATTTCCTCCCCTCCCCCCCTTTTTTCTCTAATCTGTCAAACCACTTTCAACACCCAGACCAAAACACACCTAGGATCTAGCATCATTTATTAGATTTTGTGTGTGTGTGTTTGTGTTCAATTTTTTAATTTTAATATTGTTTTAATTTCAATTTTTCTACCTCATTAATTCCTTTTCTCCCTTCAAAATGACAAAACGAAGGAATTCACCCCAAAAGAAATAGCACAAAGAAACGACAGCCAGGGGTTTAACCAACACAGACACAAGCAAAATGTCTGAACCAGAATTTAGAATCACGATAATAAGAATACTAGCTGGAGTTGAAAATAGATTAGAATTCCTTTCTGCAGAGATAAAAGAGGTAAAAAATAGAATGAAATTAAAAATGCTACAACGGAGCTGCAATCACGGATGGATGCAGCAGCAGCAAGGATGGGTGAGGCAGAACAGAGAATCAGTGATATAAAGGACAAACTTATAGAGAATAATGAAGCAGAAAAAAAGAGGGAGATGAAGGCAAGAGACCATGATTTAAGAATTAGAGGAATCACTGACTCATTAAAAAGGAACAACATCAGAATCATAGGGGTCCCAGAAGAGGAAGAGAGAGAAATAGGGGTAGAAGGGTTATGTGAGCAAATCATAGCAGAAAACTTTCCTAACCTGGGGAAAGACACAGACATCCAAAATCCAGGAATTTTGGACCCCCACAGAGAACCCCCATTAGATTCAACAAAAACCAACCATCAACAAGGCATATCATAGTCAAATTCACAAAATGCTCAAGCAAGGAGAGAATCATGAAAGCAGCAAGGGAAAAAAAGTCCCTAAACTACAAGGTAAGACAGATCAGGTTTGCAGTAGACCTATCCACAGAAACCTGGAAGGCCAGAAAGGAGTGGCAGGATATATTTAATGTGCTGAATCAGAAAAATATGCAGCCAAAAGTTCTTTATCCAGCAAGGCTGTAATTCAAAAAGCAGGGAAGATTAAAAGTTTCCCAGACAAACAAAAATTAAAGGAGTTTGTGACCACTAAACCTGCCCTGCAAGAAATTTTAAGGGGAATCTCTGAGGGGAGAAAAAATGAAAAAAAAATTATATATATATATATATATATATATATATATATATATATATATATAAAACAAAAACAACAAAGATTAGAAAGGACCAGAGAACACCACCAGAAACTCCAACTCTACAAGCATCATAATGGCAATAAATTCATATCTTTCAGTACTCACTCTAAACATTAATGGACTCAATGCTCCAATCAAAAGACATAGGGTAACAGAATGGATAAGAAAACAAGATCCATCTATATGGTGTTTACAAGAGACCCACTTTAGACCTGACCACCTTCAGATTGAAAATAAACGCATGGAGAACCATCTATCATGCTAATGGTCAACAAAAGAAAGTTGGAGTAGCCATACTTATATCAGATGATCTAGACTTTAAAATAAAGACTTTATCAAGAGATGCAGAAGGGCATTATATCATAATCAAGGGGTCTATCCACCAAAAATACCTAACAGTTGTAAACATTTATGCACCAAATGTGGAGCACCCAAATATATAAATCAATTAATCAGAAACATAAGAAACTCATCAATAGTAATACCATAATAGTAGGAGACTTCAAAACCCCACTCACAGCAATGCACAGATCATCTAATCAAAAAATCAACAAGAAAACAATGGTTTTGAATGACACACTGGACCAGTTGGACTTAACAGATATATTCAGAACATTTCATCCTAAAGCAGCAGAATATACATTCTTCTCCAGTGCACATGGAATGTTCCCCAGAATAAACCATATACTGGGACACAAATCAGCCCTAAGTAAGTACAAAAAGATCGAGATCATACTGTGCATATTTTCAGACCACAACGCTATGAAACTCGAAATCAACCACAAGAAAAAATTTGGAAAGGTAACAAATACTTGGAGACTGAAGTACATCCTACTAAAGAATAAATGGGCTAACCAAGAAGTTAAAGAGGAAATTAAAAAGTATATGGAAGTCAATGAAAATGATAACACCACAACCCAAAACCTCTGGGACATAGCAAAGGCAGTCATCAGAGGAAAGTATATAGCAATCCAGGCCTTCTGAAAGAAGGAAGAAAGATCTCAGATACACAAACTAACCTTACGCCTTAAGGAGCTGGAAAAAGAATAGCAAATAAAACCCAAAACCAGCAGAAGACAGGAAATAGTAAAGATTAGAGCAGAAAATAATGCTATTGAAACAAACAAACAAACAAAAAAAATAAAACAACAGTAGAACAGATCAATGAAACCAGAAGCTGGTTCTTTGAAAGAATTAACAAAATTGATAAACCACTAGCCAGTTTGATCAAAAAGAAAAAGGAAAGGACCCAAATACACAAAATCAAGAATGAAAGAGGAGAGATCACAACCAACACAGCAGAAATAAAAACAATAATAAGAGAATATTATGAGCAATTATATGCCAATAAAATGGGCAATCTGGAAGAAATGGACAAATTCCTAGAAACATATACACTACCAAAACTGAAACAGGAAGAAATAGAAAATTTGAACAGACCCATAACCAGTAAGGAAATCGAATTAGTAATCAAAAATCTGCCAAAAAACAAGAGTGCAGGGCCAGATGGCTTTCCAGAGGAATTCTACCAAACATTTAAGGAAGAGTTAACACCTATTCTCTTGAAGCTGTTCCAAAAAATAGATAGAGGGAAAACTTACAAACTCTTTCAATGAAGCCAGCATTACCTTGATTCCAAAACCAGATAGAGACCCCACTAAAAAGGAGAACTATAGTCTAATTTCCCTGATGAACATGGATGCAAAAATCCTCAACAAGATATTAGCCAACCGGATCCAATAATACATTTAAAAAAATTATTCACCACGACCAAGCGGGATTTATACCTGGGATGCAGGGCTGGTTCAATATCTGCAAAACAATTAACGTGATTCATCACATCAATACAAGAAAGGACAAGAATCGTATGATCCTCTCAATAGATGCAGAGAAAGCACTTGACAAAATACAGCATCCTTTCTTGATAAAAAGCCTCAAGAAAGTAGGAATAGAAGATCATAAAAGCCATTTATGAATGCCCCAATGCTGATATCATCCTCAATGGGGAAAAACAGAGCTTTCCCCCTAAGGTCAGGAACAAGACAGGGATGTCCACTCTTGCCACTGTTATTCAACATAGTATTGGAAGTCTTAACCTCAGCAATCAGACAACACAAACAAATAAAAGGCATCCAAATTGGCCAGGAGGAGGTCAAACTTTCACTCTTTGCAGATGACATGATACTCTAAATGGAAAACCCAAAAGATTCCACGAAAAAACTGCTAGAATTGATTCATGAATTCAGCAAAGTTGCAGGATATAAAATCAACACACAGAAATCGGTTGCATTCCTATACACCAACAGTGAAGCAACAGAAAGAGAAATCAAGGAATCAATCTCATTAACATTGCACCAAAACCCATAAAATACCAGGAATAAATCTAACCAAAGAGGTGAAAAATGTACACCCTGAAAACTGTAGAAAGCTTGTGAAAAAAATTGAAGAAGACACAAAAAAATGGAAAAAGATTCCATGCTCCTGGATAGGAAGAACAAATATTATTAAAATGTCAATATTACCCAAAGCAATCTACATATTCAATGCAATCCCTATTAAAATAACACCAGCATCCTTCACAGAGCTAGAACAAATAATCTATATGGAACCAGAAAAAGACCCCAAATAGCCAAAGCAATCTTGAAAAAGAAAACCAAAGCAGGAGGCATCACAATCCTGGACTTCAAGCTATACTACAAAGTTGTAATCATCAAGACAGTATGGTACTGACACTCAGATCAATGGAACAGAATAGAGAACTCAGAAATGGACCCACAAACGTATGGCCAACTAATCTTCAACAAAGCAGGAAAGAATATCCAATGGAATAAAGACAGTCTCTTCAGCAAGTGGTGCTGGGAAAACTGGACAATGACATGCAGAAGAATAAACCTGGACCACTTTCTTACACCATACACAAAAATAAACTCAAAATGGATGAAAGACCTAAATATAAGACAGGAAGCCACCAAAATCCTCGAGGAGAAAGCAGGCAAAAACCTCTTTGATCTTCACCTCAGCAAATTCTTACTCACCATGTCTCTGGAGGCAAGGGAAACAAAAGCAAAAATGAACTACTGGGACATCACTAAATAAAAAGATTCTGCACAGTGAAGGAAACAATCAGCAAAACTAAAAGGCAACCAACAGAATGGGGGAAGATATTTGCAAATGACATATCAGATAAAGGGTTAGTATCCAAAATCTACAAAGAGCTTATCAAACTCAACACCCAAAAAACAAATAATCCAGTAAAGAAATAGGCAAAAGACATGAATAGACACTTCTCCAGAGAAGACATCCAGATGGCCAACCAACACATGAAAAAATGCTCAACATCACTCAGCATCAGGGATATACAAATCAAAACCACAATGAGACACCACCTTACACCTGTCAGAATGGCTAACATTAACAACTCAGACAACAACAGATGTTGATGAAGATGCAGAGAAAGAGGATCTCTTTTGCATTGCTGGTGGGAATGCAAGCTGGTGCAGCCACTCTGGAAAACAGTATGGAGGTTCCTCAAAAAACTAAAATAGAACTACCCTACGACCCAGCAATTGCACTACTAGGTATTTATCCAAGGGATACAGGTGTGCTGTTAAGAAGGGACACATGCACCACCATGTTTATAGCAACACTATCAACAATAGCCAAAGTATGGAAAGAGCCCAAATGTCCATCGATGGATGAATGGATAAAGAAGATGTGGTATACATATAGAATGGAGTATTACTTGGCAATAAAAAAGAGTGAAATCTTGCCATTTGCAACTATGTGGATGGAACTGGAGTGTATTAAGCTAAGTGAAAGTAGTCAGTCAGAGAAAGACAAAAATCATATGACTTCACTCATATGAGGACTTTAAGAGACAAAACAGATGAACATAAGGGAAGGGAAACAAAAATAATATAAAAATAGGGAGGGGGACAAAACAGAAGAGACTCATAAATATGGAAAACAAATTGAGGGTTATGGGAGGGGTTGTGGGAGGGGGGGATGGGCTAAATGGGTAAGGGACACTAAGGAACCTACTCCTGAAATCATTGTTGCACTATATGCTAACTAATTTGGATGTAAATTAAAAAAATAAAAATAAAAAATAAAACAAGTTAAAAAAGAACAAAAAGAAAAAAAAAGATAATAAAAAAAAAAGAAAGTTGTGGCCAGGCCAATGGGGAGCCCTTAAGTCAGAGTCATCTACCAGAGAAGTCCTGCATCACACACAAATGAGCCTGAACCTGTATTTCACTGTGCTTAGTCATTGCTGGGAGCAGCCGGGAGAAGCAAATACAGTGAAAAATTCAGACAGGATCATCTTGGACTGTCATCACAATGCTTTTGCAGCAGGGGACCTAGGTGGTCTAGTTTTCAAGGGTGCCATATTAACTATCTCTGAGCTAGGGGACAAGGGAAGAGAATGGGATCCAGGAGAGATATAAAAGAACTCTAAATGTATTTATAATATTTTACTTCTGAAGCTGAGAAGTGGGGACATAGATGTTCACTTTGTTATTCTCTTTGTTTTGGGGTAGCGGTGGGAAAAATGAGAGGTTAATAAGTTGATACATAGGATTTAAACAAAGCTTTCCTGATATTTTGCTGTAATGTGGAACACAGCAGGATTGAGGGATGAGAGAGATTATAGCCTTCTTGATGCTCATCCAATTTATGGGGACATTTGACACGTGAGAAGGAGGGAAAAGTACAGGAGCAAAATACTTAAATGCTGAGAGAGGCTGGGTCCCATACACAGAAGAAAGGACCTGTCCCTCGATAGGAACAAGGTAAGTTTATTCACCCTTGAAAAAAGGCAAGCTGAACTTGTGGCAAAGATGTAGGGAGAATAGATTTTGTGGTGGGAAGATGAGGAAGTTCTCTAATGACTGCTTTTATCTTCTCAGTAAAAATCAGCTGACAGTAAGGCAGAGGAAAGTGGTTTTGGAGGTTTGAGGAGAGTGGAATTGCCAAGGAGTCCCAAGGGCTCACTTGAGGTTTGTGGTCAGAGATTCAAAACAAAAGCAGTTGGTCTGGTTGTGTGCTTTCTACTAGCCATAAGCAGGTGCTTAGACATAGGCTTGTAGTTGGCCCAGAGCATGGAAGGATTTAACCAAAGCAGGCTTTTGCCAGGCAAGTACAGTGAAGACAGTATAAGGTGGAGGGACTTGGGGGTACAGGGAAAGACAGTATTACAGTGATAGACTATGGGAAGTGAGCATACAGGTATTTTTTAACTCTTTTTCCTTTATCCTGTATTTTCTAAAAGCTGTAAATTAGAGCTAAAAGCTTGATAAATTTCAGTTTAGCATTTTTGACAAGATTATTTTGTAGGCAAGGCTGTGAATTTCATATTGCATCACATCAGGAGGCACATAATGCCTGGCATCCCACTAGTTTTGATGCTAAGATCGATTCCCATGTGAACAATAAATAACCAGGGTAATACCCATCTCAAGCATGTAACTCTCCTAACTGTGTTTAAAAAAAAGAAAAAAAAGAAGAAGAAAGAAAAGACAGAAGAAAAGAAAAAAGTCCGGTGATCAAAAGTACGACGCAAACAAAAGTTTGGAGACCCACTGTTTCAGAAAGCTACAGCATTTTTTTTTTTTAATTTTAACGTTTATTTATTTTTGAGACAGAGAGAGACAGAGCATGAATGGGGGAGGGTCAGAGAGAGAGGGAGACACAGAATCCGAAACAGGCTCCAGGCTCTGAGCAGTCAGCACAGAGCCCGACGCGGGGCTCGAACTCACGGACCATGAGACCATGACCTGAGCCGAAGTCGGACGCTTAACCGACTGAGCCACCCAGGCGCCCCTACAGCATTTTTGATATTGAAGGACTCATAAGCCAGAGTGAGTTCTCTAGGCATTGTGATTAGAAGTACAGGACCCCAGTGTGAGGGAAATCGTGGAGAACAGAAGGAAGTTGTACCTCATTTTATGCCTTTCCTCATTCTAAGCCTGAAACTAAATGAGCCTACCTTCCAAATCTAAAGATTCTACCTCTTTGTGTTTTTTTTTTTTTTTTTTTGTCTACATAGTGAGATATTTCTTTCATTTGTATTCCAGAACTCTGGGTAATGGGTGGTCTCTTTTTCAGTTGATCTAGGAAGTTCATAATTTTGGAAATGATGAGATTGGGGTTATACCCAGAAAGTCTTCTATGATCTTACTGTATCTCTTTGAGTGTTCTCATTATTATTATTATTATTATTATTATTATTTTGGTAAAGTTTTTTTAACATTTAAAAAAAATTTTTTAATGTTTATTTATTTTTGAGAGAGAGATAGAGTGAGGGGGGGAGGGGAGTCACAGAATCTGAGGGGAGCTCCAGGCTCTGAGGTGTCAGCACAGAAGCCCAGGCGAGGCCTGAACTCACCAAGAACACGACCTGAGCTAAAGTCGGACACTTAGCCGACTGAACCACCCAGGTGCCCTGGTAAGGTGTTTTCACTGTTCTATTAGCTCTATCACCTGGTTACTGAGCTTGGACTTCCTCCATCGGGCCATTGTTGCCTGTTAAGAAGGGTATAATTTTCCTCTGCCTTCTCCACTTCCAAAATATACTCTAAGTTACGATCACTTCTCACCATCCCCACTGCTAACACCCTAGTCCAATTCCTCGTCATGTCTTGCCTGGATTTCACCAATAGCCTCTGCATGGTCTGGTCTCCAGCTTCTGCATTTATCCCGCCCCTCCCCACAGCAGCCAGAAGGATCCTTTTAAATTCAAAGTCATGTCATGTTACTCCTCTGTTCCTTCACCTTCAAGGGCTTCTTCCCAGCTCACTCAGCATAAAAGCCGAAGCTCTTACAATGGCCTGCAAAGCCTTACAAGATGTGACCTGGGTTACTCCTGCTCTAGTCTTTCTCTGCCTCAGCCCTATGCCAGCAGAAGTGATACGTCTTGTTTATCCGAAAGATACTAGATGTGCTCCTGTGTTAAGGTCTGTGCTCTGGCTGTTTCATCTTCCCAGAAAGTTCTTTCATCTTGGCTGACTCCCTGACTTCAATTCTTTGCTCAGTTGTCATCTTCTCAATAAACCTGCTCTTACTACACTATTTAATTTTTTTTTTAACGTTTATTGATTTATTTTTGTGAGACAGAGAGTGCACGGGTGTGCAAGCCAGGGAGGGGGCAGAGAGACGGAGTGAGAGAGGGAGAGAGAGAGAGAGAGAGAGAGAGAGAGGACCCTAAGCAGGCTCTGTGCTGCCACCTGTACAGAGCCCAACACTGGGCTCAAACTCACGAACAATGAGATCATGACCTGAGCCAAAACCAGGGGTCAGAGCCATCCAGGCACCCATTAAATACTCTATTTAAAACTATAGTTTATGTTGCCCCACCCAGTACTTTTGTCTTTTTTATATCGCCTTTTGTGTTCTATTTTTATCTTTATCATCTTACCTAAATTACATATTTCTTATGTTTATTATTTATGTATTATCTGTCTCTCCTGCCCGAATATAAGCTCCATGAGGCAGAGATTTTTGTTTTCTTCATTGCTGTGTCTCGGGGCCTACAATAGCACCTAGAAGGCATTGGATATTTAACTAATGTGTTGAATGGATAGAATAAATGATTTTTAAAATTATCCTTTATCTAACATTTGTCTGTTTCTCTTTTGGCCACTTTGTTTTTACTGCTTCTCCTTTGTGCTGTTTGTGTTCAAATATCTGGCAGTCCTGAAATGTCCATTTATATTTATGAATGAAGAAAGCTAGGATACCACATCTCTGTATGTACAAAGGCCTCTTTTTTCTTTTTTGTTTTTCTTTTTTCTCTTCTCTTTCTTCCCTTTCCTTTCCTTTCTTTTTTCTTTTCTTTTCAAGTCTATTTCCTTCAACGGGAAGGCTAGCTGCAAACAAGCTTTCACCAAGCCCTCCACCTACCTGCACAGTCACCCCCCCCCCCCCGGCTGAACTGATAAGGGCTATATCCTGTTTGCTTACACCAATCCCACACCTCAACAGAGCAATTACCTTCTCTAAAGTGCCATTCTCTGAGTTTAGCCTCAGGGTAAATAGATGAGGCTAGGAACTCTGTGTGTATGTTGATGATGGGAGAGAACAAACAGGAAGGAAATGTAGAGGAGGCCAGACCAACACATCTGTTCAGAAGATATCCCTCCAAGGAGCCATTTCAATGGGTCCCTCCTTTACCCCCCCCCCCTTTTTTTTTGTCTATGTGCTGTCTCCAACTGTCTGAGTGAGGAACCATTCTTTCTCACAAGGGAGAATTCTCTACCTCAGACTCCGTCACGTATTTGACATGAAGTGCCCCCCATTCTAACGTATTCCTCAGCATAACCCAACTATTTTCAATCTTCTAGAAATTCTCTACGGAATTGACTGGACTGTTTCCCCAACCTACATCACTTTCTTCTCTGCCTATGATGACTCTATTTCCTTTTGTTTTAACTAGCATCTTTGCGGAATGTAGTGAGAAACATGCATAAAGAAATGTTTAGTCCTCTATCTTGAACCAGAGCCAGAAGAATCTCTGATGACACAATAGCACTTGTTAGCAAAAGGAGAAAGCCATTCATCTGAAGTAGAGAAAACTCTTAACTTTCACTTCAGTTTCGTTTTCTTTTTTTAAATTCAAGTAAAATTACACTTCATATGTTGAATTTTAATTCAATGTTTTTAAGCATCCAAGAGGAAGCTTGCTGTGTGAACACTGGAGAATGTAGCCATTCTCACACACCAGGTCACAGTCATCATCCATACCGTCTTCAAAGTGATGGATGGAAAGGCATGAGAGGTGATTAAAGACAGCAGAATGTTTCTACCATTCATCCACAAACCCACAGACAGACACCTGATGTATATGTCACACAAATTCATGTATCTGCTTTATCCCAGAATTCTTTAGAGAGATTATATAAATCCCTTACTCTAATATGGTCTTTGTATTTGCAATGCCCAAAAGACGAGGGCAAAATTGATTTTATAACACACTCTGCCATTTAAAAATACAATGTATTTTATCCTTGGTAATAACCACAAAGTGATAAATTGACAGTTTTTAAATGTATGTCAAATTTCTTTTGTTATCACCAAATTGAAAAATATTTCTAAATGCATTCCCTGGTGACAACTGACAATGACTTTGGTCTCCTCAAATCTTTGATTCAAATATGTCATGGATTTAAAGAAATACACTTCAGAATAAATTCCTCGAAGATGAAAATTTTCTTATGGATTTAATGCATTCTAATGGTTAAACTGTTTCTTGTTTCCTCAAGTTAATTGTAAAATAGAATAAACATGAACCGGATTACATTACAGCAAAAGTGGTACAGGACCCTACCATGTTATACATAAATAGTTACTGCAGGCATAGTCTCTACAAAAAGCAAAGGTTGTTAC
The DNA here is from genome assembly GCF_023721935.1 of Panthera uncia. Lineage (NCBI taxonomy): Eukaryota > Metazoa > Chordata > Mammalia > Carnivora > Felidae > Panthera > Panthera uncia. Next base: position 13,109,778 of record NW_026057576.1, read on the forward strand.
AATGAAGACAAGGGCTGCTCTTTGAAGAGAATGTAAAACTCTCCAAGTAACAATTTATAATGTTTCTTCAAGGCATTGATCTAAATTATACTTACCTTAAAACCAATGAAACGGCAACGTTCATTAACAAAATAGGTGACTGCATACATGGCTTAATTTGAAGGTTGCCCCAAGCTCTCTTCTTTAATGGAATGCCATGGTTCTTAGAACCCACAAAGTCTGACCCATTCTTTGAGCCTTTTAGGAGGATCTTAAAACGTGCTGAAAAGGTTATTGGGCAAAAAGATGGAGCTTACAACTGGGAGAGAATCTAATGATCATGGGTTTTTACCTCCAATTATTAGCTATACAATCTCCACCAATAAACTCTTTCATTTCAGGCTTTTATAAATCAAAACTCACTCAAACCCTCTTAAGTAAGAAAGAGAATTTATTTTTAATTCAGTGAAGTATCACAGGAACCACAAAACAAAAACAAAAACAAACAAACAAACAAACAAACAAAAAACATGCCAGCCAAAGGATGGATAGAATTCAAAGTAACTTTGGGACCAATCCCTTTCAAACTTCCATTTCTCTCACCGTATCTGTGCTTCTTGGAATGCTTCTGTCATTTTCCTTAGTGTTGTTGAGATTCCTCTGCTTACCCATCTTAAGCATGACCATAAATGGCAGCCTCCTCATTAGGCCTACAGATCCTTAAGTTAGCAACCTACTGCTGGACTTTTTAAAAAACTTCTAATGTTCATTTATTTTTGAGAGAGAGAGAGCGAATGGGGGGAGGGGCAGAGAGAGAGGGAGACACAGTCTCCTGAAGCAGGCTCCAGGCTCCACCTGGAGCCCCACGCAGGGCTCCAACTCAGGAGCAGTGAGATCATGACCTGAGCCGAAGTCAGAGGCTTGACTGACTGAGCCATCCAGGTGCCCCACAGCTGGATTTTTTTTTTTTTTTTTTTTATTCCATGTCCAGAGAGGAAAGATCAGATTGCAATAGCTCATGCTTTCCTACCAGACCAATCTCCTGGAGTCCTGGGCTCCCTAGCAAGCATTTATTTACCTTGGCCCAATACTTGTGGCCAGGAAGAGTGTGGTCACACAGGAAGTGGGTCTATCCAAGGGACCAGGCAGCAAGGAGGCAGCAGGAAGAGACAGTCTCTAGTAAACTTTCTTCATCTCATTTCCTCATCTGCAAGACCTGGACCAGCAATCCGCTTCACATATGTGTAGGGGGAGGGATTGAGGTATTTTGTTGACTTTTTACTTAGATCGACTTAGGATGACATATTGCCCTTCTGTGCTTTTTGGCAAATGCCACCATTTTATTCACTTTAATATAGCTGACATCACTGATGGTGACTGTCTTCCTGTTTGATCTTCATTGCAATCTTAGCATACATGAGAGTTGGCTCCAGGGTACGTAAGCACTGCCTGAACTACTGCAACATCTCACTGAGACCAGTTTATTCAACAACTCATATTTGTAGATCATCTTCTAGTTCAGAAAGTGCTCCGCAGGACTAACGGGAACCACATCTAGTGCTGCCCCTGCCTCCAGATGCCATCATTTCGTGTGGCGATGTGTGCTGGCCACGTACACTGCATAGGCTTCCCTTCCAAGGCCCATTATGTTCCTACTTCTGCTGCAACCCTGTCGTCTTGAGGCCAGAGCTCTGCTCACCTGGGCTTCAGGTATGCTGATGCTGTTTCTTTAAGACAGAAGGCTGCCAAATACGTGACTCATGATTGCAGTTTGATTTTTAAAATGATAAAAATAAACCAATAGGTGAGCCCAGTGTTTACTGGAGGAAAACACTCAGGATGAGGGTGCTCTGGGAAGTCAGGGAGCCAAAGAAGCAGTGGCCTAATTTTCAAATAAAGCAGAAAACTTAAGAGATTAATATAGTTTGGTTCAGAAACTCTTGTAGTTTCCTGATTACCCAAAGATCAAAAAGTTACCTCGTTCTCTTCTTTATTTCAAACTTCTTGATATCTTGCACTATGGTTAAAAATCTTGGATAATTACTACCATATTTTCATGACTTCAGAGGTGAAAATGTAGCCTGTAGTCTTCTTACAACTATCTTAAAGAAGCAGGTGTCCTGCAAAAGGCGACTGCTTTAAAGCCCCATCCACAAATTATTGCTATACTTCTCTGTGGGTTCTTCCTATTAAAAAACAAAACAAAAAAAAAAAACATTATATGTAATTGGACCAATGAATTGTATCCAGGATTCACCTTTATAAGTTTTAGGAGACAGTATAAAAGCAATCTAATAGCAACCTGTGTTAGATGTGTTTCTTATCAGCTTCTCAGTTTCCAAACTCATCAAATATTGAACTTCCTGGAGCCAAAACCAACCCTCCAGAAGCTGAAACATTTATTTAGAACTACACTCAGAATATAAAGAGCTGGGACAGGAAAGAAAAAACAAGTCAATACAAGCACAGTGTTCGTTTCTCCCAGAATGTGTGTTCTGAAAGACAAATACTGAGCCGCAAACACTGAAAGCCATGTCTGCTGTTCTCCAGTTCCTATGACTACCCCTGCCCCCTGTGCAAATCGTAGCGAGGGTTCCATTACCACCCACTGTGGGAAGCCACAGTCTGGAATCAGGACCAACAGAAGCCAGATCTAGTACTGCTCCTGTCTCTAGATAATCGTGTGGCTTAGCTTCTTGATCTGCCAATCTTAAAGTGGGATCATACATTAATACCTGATTTGCTTACTTCAATTGGTTGTTTAAAGTAGAAAATATGATTGGGGAGCCTGTGTGGCTCAGTCGGTTGAGCATCTGACTCTTGATTTTGGTTCAGGTCATGATCCCAGGGTCATGGGATTGAGCCCCGTGTCAGACTCCACCCTGAGCGTGGAGTCTGCTTTGGATTCTCTCTCTCTCTGTCTCTCTCTCCCTCTGTCTCTCTCTCTCTGTCTTGCTCTCCAGTAAAATAAATAAATAAATAAATAAATAAATAAATAAAATAACAAAATAAAACATAAAATAAGATCATATATGTGAAACTACTTTGAAACTAAAAGTTGTTCTACAAAATCAGGAATGAAGTGAAGGTACGATATTTTTGCTGAGAACCCAAACGTTGTTTCTGCTCTTAGCCACTGAAAAGAAGCCTCCAACTATGTAATTTTCTTTTCTTGGTTATAAACAATTTAGGAAAGAATGTTCTTACTCTGATGTATTCCCTCTCACCACCATCCCACCAGGCCTTCAGAATTCTGCTGACATTTTCCTCGACAAGTATGAGGATTTCACTGACATTTTCCTCAAGGCCTTTTCAGCTTCTGACTGTACCACAGTCCCAAAGCCGGTGCCACATGTCTCAGGGTTTTGTTATGACAGCACCCCCTTCTAGGTACTAAAACCCATTCAGATTATCCATCACGACATCAGTAAACTACTCCAAAACTTAGTGGCTTAAAACAATAGCAAATATTAATTTTGCTCACAGATGTTCATTTGGGGCAGAGCTTAGAAGAGGTAGCTCATTTTTACCTCACAGCATCATTTAGGGCTGCTTGACTAGGATCCGCAGGACCTGATTTCAAGATGGCAAACTGGTGATTGCCACCACCCAAGGGCTCATCAGGGCTATGGACCTATCAGTGTGGGTCGTCGTGCAGTCGACTTAGGCTTCCTCATGGTATGGCGGCTAGGTACCAAAAGCGAGCTTCCAAGAGACAGAAAGAGAAAGTTGTAAGTGTCTTAAGGCTTGTGCCTAGAAACTGTCATAGCATCCTTTCTACCATTTTCTAGCTTTCTCTTGAATTATTGCATCGATAGAACCACCCAGAACAATGATATGTAATAATAATGATTGTGTAAAGATTTCTTAGTTTACTCCTGAGTTGAAAGGGAATGCTTCTAATGTTTTTCAAATAAGTATAATGATGGAGGTAGCCTTGACATACCTATGTTTTATGATGTTAAAAGTATCCATCTATTTCTATTTTACTAAAACATTTCACAAAAAGAGGGGCCTAGGCAGCTCAGTCAGTTGAGCACCCAAGTCAATTTTGGCTCAGGTCATGATCTCATGGTTTGTGGGATGGAGCCCCACATTGGGCTCCACACTGACAGCACGGAGCCTGCTTGGGATTCTCTCTCTCCCTCTCTCTCTGCCCTTCTACTGTGTGTGTGCATGCATGTGCTCTCTCTGTCTCTCTCTCTCTCTGTCTGTATCTCTCAGGGTAAATCAATAAACATATAAAAAACACATTTTACCAAAAATAAGTGTTGAATTTTTATCAAATGCCTTTTCAGCATCAAAGAAGATGATCATATATTTTCCCCTTCTGATGTATAAATCCCCTGACTTAGGATATTTTCAACTACTGAATCCTCCTTGCATTCCTGCAATAACCTGCTTTGATAATGATGACTTATTTTTAATACTTTATTGTATTTATTTTTATTTTATGTGTCTGTCTTTGCCACACCAAACTAAAAGGTCTTTGAAGTCAGAAGATGTTTTGTTATTCATTATTGTTTTCCCCAGGTCAAATAAAGTGACTGGTAGCCAATAGGTCCTTAGAAATATTTGTTAAACGATTTAAAGAAATTATAGGAGCTCATAACTATTTACTGATGCCTTCTCAATGGCATTTCTAGAAAAACACTGCAACCGTGATTAGCATAGTGTTGACTTATCACTTCTTTTTCTCTGCTGTGTGCATTCTTGGTCAAGGTTAATATATCTGCAACCACAATGCTGCAAATGGGCAGATAGCTATTTCCTATGAAATCTACTTATAGGGAGTCAGAGTGTATGACCACACACACACACACACACATGCACACACATACACACACCCATGAACTGGCAGAAGATTATAATAGCACCCTTTTTGAGATAGCTAAGAGGATCACTTATAGTGGTGGCAGGTAACTCTTAATTATTACTGCTAAAAAATATTCTTCAATGTTTTCATTCCTGCTGGCTACCTTCCTTAATACTAAAGGTTCTGAATCTCTGACTCTGTTCTTCATGTCTCAGTAGCCTAGCAGCAAGGAACCAAATTCCAATTTTAAATATATGGCCCAGGTTTTAGTGTGCTTCTATGGCTGAAGGTATGCTGATAGACTTAAAAAGTGGTATTAATCACAAACAATCATCTTAACCTTTTGGGAAAGACACTACCACTGTTGGTATTTTTGAAAATCAATGCATCTTTCAATATAAATAAGCAGTTGTAAGCCAGATAACCAAATTCAAGCCCTGATTTCAGATCTTTATTCATAGACTAACACATAAGTGTCCAGTATCACTGTAACTTCCATTGCGGATTATTTTAAAACAATAAAACTTTAAACATAGAAACTAAGAACTAGAAATTAAGGGATTGATAATACAAGTTTAAAGAAAAAACTCTACCTGTAAATCTTTTTTTTTAATGTTTGTTTTTGAAAGAGAGAGCGTGAGCATGAGTAGGGGAGGGGTCAAGAGAGGGGGGGACAGAGGATCTGAAGTGGGCTCTGAGATGACAGCAGAGAGCCTGATGCAAGCCTCGAACTCATAAACTGTAAGATCATGACCTGAACTGAAGTCAGATGCTTAACTGGCTAAGTCACCCAGGTATCCCTATCTATAAATCTTGGTAGAATTCTTCAAAGAGGTCATTTAAATTATAAAATTTAGAACCGCTGACCGAACTTCTATGAAGAATAAACATTAAAACCCAACTAACTTCATCATCTGGAGAAGTTAGAGCTTCTACAAACATGTGTCTTCTATATGGCAGACACTTAACAATTAAATAATCCGAGGATTAGAAGGGAATTGGAAGATCCCTAAAGAGTACTAAATGAAACAAGAAAGGTGAAATGAATATACAAGAGCCTAATACAGAACCTGGCATTTTGTAAGCACCCTATAAGTATTTGAATTAAATCTATTTCCATTGTCAGTGATTAAAAAATAAATATTTCAGATAAAATCTCTGCAATAAGAAACATTTTTCACCATAATTCAGAGAATCCGGATAAGCAAGCATATACATTAAATACATGGTAACACTATTATACAAGTAGACAGAATGCAACACTGGATTTCAAGTCTGAAAAAACTAAATTCAAGCTCCAGATTTAGCATTTATCAGTTGTCTGAGGTTGGAAACTTCATTTCATTCATCGAAATATCCATTTTCTTACTTGTAAGAATGGGAATAATTATCTCATCACATATTGTGTGAGTTATCACAAGCACAAAATTAAGTAAGATAAATCATCAGAAAGAACAATATAAATCTAGGATATTACCATAATTGCTGTTATTGTACTAGTATATATTTTCACTCTCTGGACACTCTGAAGAGTAGGTTTAGAAAATGACATATAAATTCATCTGCAATATTATAGGAAATTTCAAAAGAGAAATGGAAATTAATACATTTTTGCAAAGTAGTTTTCCAAGGGTATAGTATGTTATAAAAATAATAAATCACTACAAATCAGATACAACAGATAAATTTTTCCCTTCACACAGTGAATGCTTCAGACTTCATGCAGTTTTCCTCAAGAAGTTCACTTAGGGCTTAACCAAACAGTTCCATAGTGTTAAGTACAGAGGAATATATCAACCACCCTAATAAAACCATCCAGGGACTCACTAGAGAGGTTCCTCAATTCTGGAACAGTTTTACAAATATTTTTGAAATAACAATAAATTGGCTTTGGGGAGGTTGATATAAATAAATTTGAAAAGAAATTAACTATGTGTCCCTTAATTCATCATAAAATAACTTTCAGAAAAATATGCAGAAGCTTTAAACATAACAGGCTAAATCACACATCAAGATACCTTTGCAATAATTGGACATTTTATATTTCACAGTAAAACACTAAACTATGAAGCATGGTTTCCTAGTAACAGCAGTAATACTAGGTAAATAAAACAGAATTCAGCTTACAGCAATCAGCAACAATTCAGCTTCCAAATGAGAGGTGGAAATCATTTGGATGATTACTTTTTCATTTCCAATATCATAAAAATGGAAAAAAAAAGAAATTGACTTTCTAAGTGTAGAATTATTTTTTCAAAATTTGGAGAAGACATTGAAGTGGTACCCCAATGTCCTCTGGACAATCTGGGCCCTTCTTGGCTGATGTACAATTATCCTCAACAAGGTTCTCCTTACCCAGTAATTGAAAGAGAAGGCTTCCTGCATGACATAAATTTTGAAGAGCCGAGACCAACCTCATCTCTACTCACTGATGTGTGTAATACCATACTTAAAGTGTTTTTGTTTGTCTGGGCTTCTTTGGTTGTTTTGTTTTGTTTTTTGTTCTTGCCTTTCATGTAAGACTTTCTGGTCCCCCAAATTTCAAAAATGCAAATGTTCCAATATGCACACTCGTGTCTCAAGTATAAACCCTTCAACCCAATTAAATGCTGGACATGTATAAGAATTATACTAGGAAAAAGAAGTAGAAACTGGTACATAAGAGATGATTTGTGTAAATAACTCAACTTGGTAGGTACGATTACTGAAATGCAATGGGCCTGTATTACTTGATAATATGAAAGGAATGTAATGCAAAAATCATTAAAACATTAAACATATACATAGAATTTTTATACTATACTGTAAAAAAAAAAAGCCTCTGGTAACCATAGCCAGTCATTTAGAACCAATCACTAGCAAACAACAAAATGGTCAGTAAAAAAAATAATAGTGAAAAAATTCAGAAATATGATCTCCTATAAATGTTATATGTATTGCTTTTGACATGTAGAGACAGAAATACTGTATTTTATTCTAGAAAAATTACTGTTCTTGGAAAGTAATGACATAACGTATGTTGTTTTTTAAGACACATCATGTTATATAGGAGGCGCACCATATGTTCATGTTTTGGAACATCCTATGCCATAGGCATAGCGATCTGTCTTGGTTATCTACCAAAAATCCATTCCCCCCCTCAATCCTCCTTCCTGAAAGATCCCAGTTTTGTTTTCTTTTGTTTCACTGCTCTGGCCTACTTCCTGTGGTCAAGTGCTTAGGAAGGATATTCTAATTTCTAGCTGATGAATAAAGGCTGAGTCCATGCCAATCAGGGGAACCCCTTGCGTGACTAGCATGTGGTGCAATTTTGATCAATGAAACAAGATAGAAGTCCACTGTGGAGGCTTCTTTATGTTTCGTTTTGTTTTGTTTTGTTTTGTTTTGTTTTGTTTTGTTTTGTTTTTAAAGAAACACAGAGATAGAGACCCTCTTCTACTAGACAGTGTTTTGTCTAGGTGCAATGCCTGGCACTACTGCAGCTATTTTGTGACCACTAGAGATGATCCAGGATACTCCGCATGGCAAAGCGTACCAACAGATAAAATCCAGATCCTTTACATCATTGAGTGGCTGAATTAACCAATCCTGGAACTCTTTTGCCTCTGGACTTCTTATTGTGTAAGCTAATACGTATTATTATTAGTGTTTAAGCCAATGGGGTTGAGGTTTTTTGTAGCCAGAAGTATTCCAAATACTACAGAATGTACGTTTATCACAGCAAAGCATTTGAAAAGTCTCTTGTAATATCCCTGTACATTCGATAGAGAAATGTGGGTTGAAAAATAATTTAATTGGGCAGGTTAATAGATGGTTAAACAATGGAGGGAAGCGTTTGGTAATATGTTTCACAGTTCTTTTTGCCTTTAGCTTCTTCTGCTGAACTTTGTTTGCAATCAACAGTGGATAACTACACAGAAGACATAAAACATATAGATGATTTCACAGAGAGCAATAACGTGCTAGATGACAGAATGAGAACTGAACACATTTTTAAGTCAAAGAATGATATGAATGCCCACTACTTCTCTCCTACCTCAAGATTCTTTTCAGTTTTTATCCATGTGAGCTATCTTATCTGTGAAGATTTTCCTTATCCCTCACTCCTAGGCACAATGTAACACACATATAGAATCCCAGTCCTGGCCCTTGCCTCTACCACTATCAAAGCCTTCACTGCACCTTAATATATATATATTTACTTATCTCTATACATGTGAGCTCCTGGAAAACAGAAACCATGCTGTAGTCATCTTTGTACCTTCAGCCTCCCACTTGATGCTATTGGTGCAATAAATGCCTACATGAGTAAGTAAGCGAATGAATGAACAAATGGATTGATTTTATTTTATTTTTTTATGTTTTTTCAATATATGAAATTTACTGTCAAATTGGTTTCCATACAACACCCAGTGCTCATCCCAAAAGGTGCCCTCCTCAATACCCATAACCCCCCCTCCCCTCCCTCCCACCCCGAATCAACCCTCAGTTTGTTCTCAGCTTTTAAGAGTCTCTTATGCTTTGGCTCTCTCCCACTCTAACCTCTTTTTATTTTTTTTTCCTTCCCCTCCCCCATGGGTTTCTGTTACGTTTCTCAGGATCCACATAAGAGTGAAAACATATGGTATTTGTCTTTCTCAGTATGGCTTATTTCACTGAGCATAACACTCTCCAGTAAATGGATCGATTTTAAAGAAACAGCTTCATTTACAGGATGCTGAAGGACAAGAACAAAAGAAACAACATTGAAAATTCTGTGGAAACTACTGAAAACCAGGAACGATCGAGTTGAGACTCGATACCACACATAGTCTCCTGACTGAGCCTTCCTTTCTTGCATTGGTAACTTGTCCACAAATGTGTGTACACATGCATGAACACACAATGTAACATTATAGGTGGCCACAAGTTTTCACACTTTCTTTGCAACCGCACTAAATTGCTTGAACTATGCTTTAAACAATAATCACTATGCATTCGCAGTTACTGTAGAAATTGCTGGTCGGCTAGACAAGAGTAATTTGTGTTTCAGCCTCTCAAGAGTCCTTTGCCCTGACGGTGACAATATAGAATACTTGGCATTAAAATCTAATCCATAGGAGTGGCTGGATGGTGCGGCCAGTTAAGCGTCCAACTGTCTATCTCGGCTCAGGTCGGGATCTCATCGTTTGTGAGCTTGAGCCCCTGCATCAGGCTCTGTGGTGATGGAGCAAAGCCTGCTTGGCATTCTGTCTCTCTTTCTCTCTGCCCTTCCTCTGCATGTGCACAGGCGCTCTCTCTCTCTCTCTCTCTCAAAATAACTTAAATAAATAAATAAAACCATTAAAATAAACAAACTTAAAGAAATAAATAAAACCTTTAAAAAAACATAAAATCTAATCCCTATATAATTTCCTGTTCCTTCAACCGACTGCTTAAACTGTTTTACTTCCCACTGTCTTCCCCAGTGTCTTCTCCTCGTTCCCTTCCAAATTCACGTTAACATATAACCTGGGATACAAGATATAAGATTCTTTACCATACACAACTAAATCTGCGTTATACGCTTTCTAGAAAACCTAACAATGCAAACTAAAGTATATATGTATGTTAAGAATTAAAAGGATATAGCCAGTTAACTTAAGAAATAGAAATGCATCGTTTTCAGAGCATAGCAAGAAAGCCGGAGGAATGATACACTAATGCTTTGTTTTAACTCAAAGGCACAGCCACCAGAAATCAAAAATAGGTTAATAAAACCACCGACCAGATAATAAAAACAAATTAATACTAGAGTTTTATTTCATTATCAAACCAGGCTCCAAGTTAACTCCTGTATGTGGAATGAGCTCTTGCTAAACATTCTTGAAAGTCCTCATTTAGATTGTGTTGTAAAATCAAACTGAGAATTGGCCCAAAAACTGAACACCTGAAAATTCACGTATGAGCCTTAGAGAAGACAAATTTAAATTGTCACTTAGAATTTAGAAAATGTGAGTATAAGGCACTTGAGTAGTTATTTTCACCTAAACTTAAGCGATCCAGTCAAGAGGTCACCAGCCTCTATTGTCTCAGACTATGGTAACCGCTGCTTCCTTCAGCTCTAAGTGAAAATTATTTGTAAGAAATACAGTGCTAGGAGATACCCAGGATAATAGCTTCTCTATGTCATGTCTCCCACGATTCTTAGAGATTTGTGCTTTGTTGCAGTGTGTTAAATATAGAAAAAGGAAAAGTGAACATTACACTAACCTACATGTATATGTGTGATAGAATACAGGAGAAGTTCAAATATTAAATTTTAAAACTCAGTTCAATAAAAACTCAACTCAATAATAACTGACTGAGCACACACTCTAGGTCCTGTTATATATTTTATGCTGTGTTATGTATTGATTTTTTAAAAGTCACATTTATAAGAGCTCTGCACTCAAAAAGTCGTATCCTCCTAAGGAAAGTAGAACTGAATGGCGAAGATAAGTGTTTCTCAATGCATTTTTAACCACTAAATATTCACCATCAACTAGTCACATCATGTTCCTATAGACCTCAAGTCTGAGCCTGATGCCAAATGCGGTGAGATGTTTGGGGAGCCTGCAAGTGGATGAGTAGATCTTGCATATGGCCGTCAGGCTAGAAGGCAGAGGGCAGCCTGTAGAAGTTTTAAAATATTGGCTCCAAAGCTTTCGACATGTTTCATGGCAAGAAGTGTGGTCTTTACCCCCAACCCACGAATCTGAGTAGGCTTGTGATTGCTCCAACTGAGATGAATAGAGTGAAGGTGACCCTGACTTTTGATCTAGATCAAAAGAGGCCACACAATTTCCACCTGGTTCTCTTTTGAATTCTTGCTCTTTGAATGTGTCCTTTCAGGAAATCTAAGAGCCCAAGAGCCACAGAGTGAGAAGCCCAAATCCATGGAACAGCAGTGCGTAAGTGCTCTTACAGACATCCCCCCAGTTGACTTCTCTTTTTGAGTCATCCTCTCTGAAATGCATACATGTGAGAGAAGAATCCTCTAGATCAGTGTTCTCAAATAATAGCATGCACTAGAGTCACGTGAGGGCTTGTTAAAAACATAGATTATTGAGTCCCGCTGTTAAAGTTTCTAGTTCAGTACATCTGGGGTGGGACTCTACAATTTGCATCTAAGTTTCCCAGTGATTTGAGAAGCACGGCTGTAGATGATTCAAGTCACCAACCACTGGTGAAACCCCAACAGCACGGAGCAGAGATAAGCCATACCTGCTCTGCCCTGTCTGGATTCCTGGGCCCACCTTTTCCCATTCAAGAAGGTATTTAAGAATGAAAATTAGTAAAATGACATTATAGGAAACTTTTAATTCATTCTAATTGATTTCAAAGTACAACATTCACAAACTTTCATGCTTTAATGATTAGCGTTAATTATTAATGTGATACAACACAGTTCACAAGTGATTGCAAAACATTCCTGCTTACTCACCACATCTAGAAGACTCCCCTGTTTAAGAGCAGGAGCTCTGCAATCAGTAGTGCTTGTTTTGAACCTCACCTCTGCTACTTAAATGCTAACACAGCAATGGATGGGGAAGGGGAGAAACCGAAGGGATTTGTCTGTCTGGCTTTAAATCCTAGTTCTATCACCTTCCAGGTACATGTGATCTGAATCAAAATACAGTAACAAAAATACATTGGTTTCTGAGCATAATTTGCTCCAAAAACATGCTTGTAATCCAAAGCACTTGTATATCAAAGTGAATTTCAAGAACCATTGGCTCTGTTGTGATCACGTGACATTCGGCATCACATACTACTTGTATTGCAAGAGATCGCTCGTTTATCAAGTTAAAATGTATTAGAAACGTTTGCTCATGTTGAGGAACACTCACAGAGCAAGTTACTGTACTTAAGTTACTGTATTTAATCTGTGTAAGCCTCTGTGTCTTCATTCCTAGAATGGCCTGAGAAGATTGTTGTGGTCATTAAATAAGATAATGCTCTTGAAACAGTGCCTGGCACTGAGAAGTCACCCTGTAAATATGTTATGAAACGGTATGCGTGCTTAAATAGGCTTTTCACCACTCTGAGAATTAGAGCTTCCTTTACAAAGCCATGATAACAGTCAATATCAACTGCATAAGGTGATCGTTAGGATTAACTAATAAATAATACGTACCCAATAAATGGCAGATGATGATGATGATGATTATACTGTTATGAAACAGGATACTTCCAGGGACAGAAAGTACAAATGAGCAAGTTCTATTCCAATAAAATAGAGCTTGCATGTGGGGTGACAGCAGCGCACAGTGTCTTAGTCTGGCACTGATCCAACAGTACAGGAGTATGTGTTATCAAAAGCTCCATGATAGGGGCGCCTGGGTGGCTCAGTCAGTTGGGCGTCCGACTTTGGCTCAGGTCATGTTCTCACAGTCCGTCTTTCAAGCCCCGCGTTGGACTCTGTGCTGACAGTTCAGAGCCTGGACCTGCTTCGGATTCTGTGTCTCTCTCTCTCTGACCCTCCCCCTCCCCCTCCCCCTCTTAAAAGCTCCATGATAGAATCAAAGGGATTCCTGAAAGTCTGTTCATATACACTCTAAAGCTAGAGTAAGGACTGCACTAAATCATCATATATTCTGGCTACCGGCCTATTAATGTCAGATCCCAGGAGATGTGAATCAAGAAATTTCTCAACCTCTAGAATCTATGCCTCTTTCTTCCCTTGGTACCCAAAGTATTAGTTTGAGGTATCATTTTTGCTAAACCTTGTACTAATGGATTATTAGGCAGGCAGAAAATCCAAAGGAATATTAATGAGTAATGAATATGTTAGCTAATAACTCTGAGATGATGCTCTTCAGGGGCAAAGAACTTTAAGAAACAAAGAACCTTCAAGGCCCCACAGAATAAATCTATAGTAACGTAACAATGGATGAGGAGGTTGCCATTTTGATGCAAGATTTTCTCAGGTCAGTTAGACTACAGCACACAGCAGGCTGCTTTCTTCTAAGGCTGGCCTGATGATTACAGGTTTTACAAGACACAGACATGACTTTCTTTAAAGATTGTTTCTCTGGGTGCCTGGGTGGCTCAGTTGGTTAAGCGTCCGACTTCAGCTCAGGTCATGATCTCTCAATCTGTGGGTTCGATCCCTGTGTTGTGCTCTGTGCTGACAGCTCAGAGCCTGGGGCCAGCTTCAGATTCTGTGTCTCCCTCCCTCTCTGCCCCTCCCTTACTTGCATTCTGTCTTTCTGTCTCTCAAAAATAAATAAACATTAGAAAATTTAAAGAAATATATTGTTTTTCAGTCATGATGTATTCTGTTCTTTGTGTAACCAGAAGAATGCTGAAAAGAGAGTTAGGTAAATATTTTCCTTCTCTTTGGGCAGGGAAGAATTTTATAAGCATAAAGAAATAAAAGAGGTCACAGAGGAAAAGATAAACAGATTTGTCTACAAAAGGAATTGAAACCTTCCAGATGTTAGGAAATACCATAAGCTAAATAAAAAACTGAGAAATAACATCACCCACAAAGCATTTATGTCTATAATATACAAATCAATAACAAAACTCTAGCATCTCAATAGAAATAGGATCTAAAACTAGACACAGATACTTTACATTATTAATGGAAAAAGAATTGCAAACTTAAACTATATACATTTTTCCCCTTAACAAATTAGCAAAGATTTTGAAATATGTTAATATTTTATGCCGCTGAAGAATGTTAAGACCAAGATTCTAATAACCTTCTCATGAAAGTGGTCCAATTTTTCTGGAAAGCAATTTGGCTAAATAAATGAGAAGTAATAAAAAATATTTCAATCCTTGATCCTATGAACCCACTTCTAAGGAAACTTGGAAAATGTCCCTGTTTAACAGTCAAGAGTTTCAGTCAAAATTTGAAGTACAAAGATATTTACCATGGCTTTCTTTATAACAGCAAAATTTATGGAATAACATATACTCAACATTATGGAGTAAATAGCTGTATACTTCTTATGAATATTATGCAGTCATATAAAAATTTCAAATAATGTTAGTGATCTCAGAAAATTCACACCAGAATATTAATGGAAAAAATCAAGATACAGAACAGGAGTCATCAGAGACAGCTTTTGAAGTATTTTGGTATTGGCTTTCTGGAGTGCTGCATTGAAGCATATTCTGACATAGCATCTGGGCTCAGCAGGAAAGAAGGCTGTGATCAGTAATATCTGCCATGGGCAAAAAAGGCAGGAAGTAGTGGTACACATGCTCTGTATCTGCCATCCCTAGGGGTATATGCAATATGGTCCCAATCATTTATCAGCATACACGTGTACCCTTTGTGTGCACACGCACGTGCACGTAGATACGTATAAAATCACTCCACTGTAACTGTGATTATCTCTAGCTTGTGATATTAGGGTGATTTGGTTTTATTAAAAATATTTTGGTATTTATCAAATTTTTTACATTGAGCACATATTAGTTTTCTATTGTTGTTATTTTTTAGATTTTCGAATTGTCCAGGTGATTTTTTTTTTTTTAACGAGTTGTTACATTCACTCTGGGGAAGGTGGCAGGAGTAAAAGGGATAAAAATACAGGCAAATAAATTCTAGAGAGATTTTCTTAGGCACGTTAGTTTCTTTTTCTGGAAGGTAAATGTGTTATTAGAGTTAGAAATATCTTTCCCAGTGCAGGTTAGCTCAAAATCTCTTCGAATTTGGTTATGAATAAGAATGTGACCTTTTGTCTCCTATGGAAATCCAAGCACTTGAAGGAAGATTTTTGTGAATGAGCTGAAAAAAAGAACCAATTTTTGTCAGTATAAATAGCCAAAGGTCCTGAAACTAATAAGACCACCTTTGAAAAGGCCAGTCTTATAATGAGGTTGTAAATTTTTTAAACAATTAATCACCTTTTTTTTAAACTTTACTAATTTGTATACTGCTCAGTCATCCCCACTCTTGAAGCTGATTTTGATGTTTTCAAAGCTCTGATTTCTTTGCAGACAATAATTACCAGGTGAAGAAGCAAGCTGGTATGGTTTCTTGGCTGAATTTCTTCCACCTTATGAGGCTGTCTCAAAATTGGAAGCCATAAGCTTCAGGGAGTCAGAGACAAAGGGCCCAGATGCAGCTCTCCCTTTAATTAGCTCTGTGACATGAGACAAGTCATTTTCTCTATTCCCTTTCAGAATTTCCACATTGGTAATATGAAAATATACTGTTACTGTCCTCCAGGGCAGGATATGTGAGGATAAATTGGGTAAAAGATGCAAGATGTATAAGCCGATGGGAGGCCATCCTTCCTACTGGGTCTCTCTCCCACATGACAGTGTACAAATCCCTCCTAAGGTGTTAACGGATAATTAGAATGTTAACTAGCAGCCAAGGAGTCAGTGATATTTGAGGGGTTTTTTTTGTTTTGTTTTTTAAGAAAATTAAGTGGGATTGTACCGAATTTCCAAAGTGGACAGTGCCAGCAAGGTGGCCAGTGCTGATCCCAGGGAGCTTTGCGGGAGGATGTCTGGCTATAGTTTTCCCAAATCGTCACCAAATACTCTTCAACCTAAAATCCATTAAGACAATCATATATTGCCTTTTATTAAGCCATATTCGACTATAGCTGAGTGAATTTGTCACCTTGCTCGCAGCTAATGTTTGCATTCCTCTGCTCCTTCATTATTTTTTGATGCTCCTAGAAACATCGAGGTAAGTGTTAAGGTGCTGCTAACCACCAGTACTGAGAGTAGAAGCAGACGGTGAAACCAGAACTGGTATCTAACTGGGGAAAACCTAAATACACCAAGAATACTCCCCAATCAAAGTGAGGACTCTCATTGTATCATTGCATAGACCCCTTTATCTTTCCTTCCTTACCATGTCTGTATCTGTTGCAGGTTTAACAAATGCTTCCTCTGTGGAGGTACTGTGCTACACCTGCTTATCCATGGATGGATGTAAGTACAGCATGGAAAGAGTTTTTATGGACTGTATTACATCACTTTTAGAAATAGTGATATTTCCAAATTGTGGACTTTCAAAAAAATTATCTAAGCTCAAATACTGAAGCATGAAAGTCTTGATTTGCACTTAGTGAAGGATATCACTAAGGGTAGCCTCATCTGCCCTGGAGCACAGCAAAAAACCCCCAAAAAAACCAAAAAAAAAAAAAACCTAGTAGTTTAAATAACAACTAGACCATAAGTGAAAGAAATCCACTTACTCTAACCCTACAGCATCCATCTTTCTGCATCATCAGAGCGGTTCAATTTGGCAAACATCACTGCTGTCTTATTTTAAGAAATTGCCACAGCCACCCCGACCACCACCCTGATCAGTCAGCAGCCATCAACATTGAGGCAAATCCCTCCACCAGTAAAAAGATTACAAATTGCTGAAAGCATTTATTAGTGATATGATATATTTTTATAAATATTTATTTATTTATTTATTTATTTATTTTTGAGAGAGAAAGAGAGCACAAGTGGAGGAGAGTCAGAGAGAGAGAGAGGGAAGACACAAAATCTGAAGCAGGCTCCAAGCTCTGAGCTGTCAGCACAGAACCCGATGCAGGGCTCAAACTCACGGATCATGAGATCATGACCTGAACTGAAGTCCAACGGTTAACTGACTGAGCCACTGAGCACCCCATGACATTTTTAAATGAAGATATACACATTGTTTTTTTAAGACATAATGCTATAGCACACTTACCAGGGTACACTGCAATATAAACATAACTTTTGTATGCATTGGGACACCAAAAACTTTATTTGACTCGCTTTATTGTAGCACGCGCTTTATTGCAGTGGTTTGGAACTGAACCCACAAATTCTCCAAAGTAAGCCTGTATTTATAATAGCCAAGGTAGGGAAGCAACCCAAATGTCCACCAATAGATGAATGCATAAAGAAGATGTGGTATATATGTGTATGATAGAATCCTATTCATTCATAAAAAAGAATGAAGTCTTTCCATTTATAGCAACATGAATGAACCTAGGGGGTATTGTGCTAAGTGAAATATATCAGACAGAGAAAGACAAAAGCCATATTGCTTTGGGATCATTGAACACTGTTGTCAAGAAAGAATCCTCGAGGGCCACCTGGGTGGCTCAGTTGGTTAAGTGTTGGACTCTTGATTTGGGGTCAGGTCATGGTCTCATGGTTCATGGGATTGAGCCCCTTGTGGGACTCTGTGCTGACAGTGAGGAGCCTACTTGGGATTCTCTCTCTCCCTCTCTCCATGTTCCTCCCCGGCTTGTGTGCTCTCTCTCTCTCTCTCTTTCTCTCTCTCAAAATAAATAAATAAACTTTAAAAAAAAAAAAAAAAAAGGAAAGAATCCTTGAGACATTTTATTGTGCAACATAGTAGGTTTATTCAAGTAGCACAGGGATAGGACCTGTGGGCAGAAAGAGCTGCACTTATGCTCTATGAAGCTGGTGGTTATGTGCTTAGTGCTCAAGGGGGAGGGGACATACAAGGAGTACTAGATCATAAATGTCTTCTTCAAAAATTCTACTCATAAAACTGCTTTTGCAAGATTTCTCTGGTATTTATCATTGAGTTTGTTATTAACTATCAATGAGATTTACAGGCCATCACGAGACCCTTTAAGAATATAGCAACCAGCATTTATTTGATCCTTATCAAAACTATACAGGCCATAGGTCAGGTTGCTGGGCTAAAGGTGAACATTTTTCTGATTCTACACTTCATCAATACAATTTCACTTATATGTGGATTCTAAAAAAGAAACAAGCAAACAAACCAAAACAGAAATAGACTCACAAATACAGGTAACCAATTATTGATTACCAGAGGGCAGACTAGGTGAAGGGGACTAAGGGTTGCACACTTCCAGTTACAAAATAAAATAAGTCATGGGGATGCAATGAACAGCATAGGGAATATTGTCAATAATGTTATAATAACTTTGTATGATGATAGATGGAAACTAGACTCACAGGGATCATTTCATAATGTATAAAGATATTTAATCACTCTGATGCACATCTGAAACTAATAGGATATTGTTTGTCAATTATATTTCGGTGAGAAGAAAAAGTTTAAGCTATATAAAAATAATACTTAACATGGCCGGTGGGGGTATAAATTGCTTTTCCATTCTAGAAAGCAATTTAGCCAAATACATTGGACCTTTAAATGTTCCCATGCCATTTGAACCAGTATACTTTCAGGAGTTTATACAAATTAAATGATCATGAACGTAGACAACTATTCTTATCTATAAAAATATTCATATGTATTATTTGTAATAACAAAGGTAGCAACTAAATGTCCATAAAATAGAGGAAACTGCATATGATGGTACCTTCTGCATTATTATGCATATTACACAATATAATGTAGCCATTCAAATGATAATTATATAGACTTTAAATAAGTGAACATGCAGACAAAATCATATTAAATACTATAAGGTTATAAAACTATATACACAGAATAATCCCAAACTGGCTAATAGTCAATAAACACTTAAAAACAGAAGACTGGAAGAAAATACACAAAAATATTAATAAGATTATTTCTGGGGTTGGTGCTTATGGGTGAATTTTGTGTTTTTAAAACTTTTTCACATTTTTCTAAAAACTTAAATAATGGTCATATAATATCTTTCAAATAATAAAAAAAAAAGGTTTTCTCCACCTCCCCCCAAAAATTTTCTTTGGAGAGATTAAAATTTTTTAACACAATATCCACCCAAAGTATATATCTGTACGTAAGTACGATATGGAATTTTGTGTAAAATTAAAGATATTGTTGAAACTTGATTCTCTGTCCCAAGGGTAGCCATTTTTTCACGACCAAAGTTAAAAATGTCATTGAAGAGCATTAGAAAGACACACTTATCCAAAATAAAGAATGTTTTAAAAATGTTTAAATACCACCTGTGTATGTGTCTTTAAAAACAAATACTTATTTCCACTACGATCGATTTAGTAATATTTCTAGTTTGCTTGACACAAGTGATGTGTTTTCAGTTACAGTCTTCTCACCAGTGGACATCGTTCTCCATAAAAGGAAGAGTGAACCTAAAATTCCCTCCTTCTTTAATTTTTTCTGTTAACTTCTAGGCATTACTATGATTTACTGGGGAAAAAAATCTTAAATCACCTTCCTCAGATCAAGTCACAAGTGATTCAAAAATTGTTTGAATTACCTTGGTCACACTGTTATCATCGCTGTGATATGAATCTACACTTGCAGTGAGGTAGGTGATCTTGCATATGGCCAACCAAGCAAGGGGTTAAACACCTAGGTCCCTGTTGTCCTGAAACCACTGCCAAACAGACAACAGTTAAGCTCAACGGAACCATAGGAAGATGAGCATAGTTGGCAGCAGGCTTCTGAGTCTCCAGAAGGTGCAAGGGTACAAACCAGCATCACAGACATCAATGAAACAAACAGAAGTTGGGTAAGAAGGTACAAACAGGTGTGAGGCTGAACCTGGGCTTTGGTGCATGGGTTCTATATGTTAATGGCTTTATCTGGTGGAAACTTTTGTCCCACTTTGGACTGGCAGCTTCTCGGCTGTCAGGGATAGTGTGCAACCCTTGGGATACTGCGTAAAGCTATACAGATAGGCTTTCTTTTCCTACCTGGCCAAATGGCCACACTATATTAACAGGCCTCTTTTGTAGCAGAGTTCGGCTCCAGAAAGGCAGATTGCAGGAATTCTCCCCTCCTTATTTTACTCTCTGGGTCCCATTCCCTACTCTGATCAGGCCCGACCTTTCTGGGTGAATATAAAGGCAAACTTAAACATCATTATAAACCAGGCTAAATTTTAGTTTGACAAATTTGGAGAGTATAGTCAATGTTTTAGGAAATAGGCTTAATATCCTTAACTTTTAAGACAGTACAGAGACAAGTCACACATTGCTCTCTCAATTTTACATCTGTATACCTATGTCTGCATCTATATGTATCTATAGCTTTCAAAACAAGCATTTATTGAGCATCTATGAGGTACCAGGCTCCATCTAAGGTTCAAAGGGCATTTGATTTAGTAGAAGACACAGACATGTTAACAAAAAGGTATTTCCACAGCCAGTGATGAGAGCAACATTGTATAATACCAAGTTACAAGCAAACACTCCAAGGTAGGAGGAATTAGATCTAACCTGGAGGTGTATGAAGGCTCCTCAGTGTGATCTTGGACCTGAGTCTTTAAGTTAAACAGAGTTTTCCCTGAAGGTGAGGGTGGAAGAGAACTCTAAGAAGACAAAAAGGTATTCAAAAGTGTAGATGAATGGAGCAATGATAATGTACGCTGGGACTCCAAGTAGTTCAACATAGACGCTAGAGTGCAATGCAGGTAGAAGAGGTGGTGAAGGACTTTGTTTGCCAATCTAAGCCTCTGCACTTCTTTCTATAAGCAAAGGATAGCTGTTGAAGTATTAAGCAAGGATCTAATCTGCAAGCAAAGGATAGCTGTTGAAGTATTAAGCAAGGATCCAATCTGCGGATCAAAATGAGGATTCTGGAGGCAAAGAGGGGGGGTAGATTGAATGGGATGTACACTGGGAGGCTAGTTAAACAAGCAATTGTTAAAGCTCCTATGGGAGATGTTGGAGGCCTGACATGATTTTAGACTACAAAAGGGTAGTTTCAAAAAGAAAAGCATTAGACCTTTAAATTTCAAAATCTGTCGGACTAATGCTGAGGACTACACAAGGCTCAGAGAAAAAGAGAAACAGAGAGGCTTCTTCATAAGGAGACAGGAGAAGGGGTGAGGGTGGCATCTATATGCTAAGGCGTGCATCGCATGGCATCTAATTGGCGATGATGCCCTTTACCTGGAACTAAAACCTATTACCATGACTTGACTGGAAATAAATGTAGCAATAAATTCTGATGTTGCAGAAAAAGAAATAGAAAGAAAAAGGAAAAACTCATTTTATATAGGTTAATCTTCTATCACTGGGGCTCAGGTCCTGCTGTTTAGTAGCAGGACTAAATCTCTCTATTCCTGTATCTCTTTAGCTGCAAAGGCTCACGCTTGGCCAGTCTCAGAGGCAAGAAGGATATAAACCACCTGTTCAGCTTTCCTATAATTCCTCCAGGGACCAGAATGAGCATCAGATCCTTTTAGAAAATCACAATCTACCAATCTCTTGACCTCAGGAATCCCAAGTCATTGTGTTCTGAACTTCCCTCTCTTGGCTCCAACCTTGTAAGTCCAGATGGAAAGAACTACTGTGTTAACTCTCTCCACCTGGACCTGAAAGACCCAACTAGGCCCCCAGCTGCTTGCTGGTCCCCTCAGGATCTGTACTTCAGGAAGCTCATCCTGGATACCGAATGACGAATTCAAGGGAAACAAGAGCACCAAGCAGGCAAGGGTTGCCTGGACTAGATGGTGGCTATGGCAATGAAGGAAAGACGATAGATTTGAGAGATGCTTATCAAAATTTTAGGGGCCAATTGAAGGTGGGTGATGAAGGAGAAGGATGATTCGTCAAGGAAAACTTCCAGGCTTTTGATCTGAACAGTTGGGTAGGTGGTGGTTTCATTTACTGAACTAGAGAAACAGGGCATAGAATATTCAATTGTAGACCTTGTGAAGTTGAGGCACGCTTGAGGCCTCTAAATGGAGAGACCAGAGGCTGCTGGTCTGGACGTTCATGTTTGGAGGTCAGCAGAAAAATCTGGGGTAAATGATTCTGGTGTCACCAGCATATAGATCACAATGCTACCATTCCCCTGGGAGAATGAATTGAGTACAAATAACCAGAACTCAGAGGAAAGCCCATATTTAAAACATTAGAGAACAAAAGAGTCTATGGAGAAGAAAAAGACATTCTACTGGAAGGGACAAGACCAATCAGGAGGGTAAAACGTATAGAAAAATATAAGGAGCAGTTAACATTGTAAAATACTGCTGAAAAATAAAATAAGATAGTAAGTGAAAAGTGTTCACTCATTTTAGGGACATGGAGGCTACTGGTGACCTTGGAGAGAGCAGTTTCAATGAAGCAGTAAGAATAGAATACAGATTAGAGAGGAGAAAGAGTGGGAAGAAGAGGAGAGACCAAGTGTAGAAATGGATTCACTAAGTTTGCCTGTCAAGGGGAGGAGAGAGAAAGCACAGGTGGAGAGGGACATGTAATGAAGACAGGGTATAACTGAGGTGATGAGGCATAATAATAATAATAATAATAATATAATAATAATAATAATAATGGTAATTGGACAGCAATTCTAAGGAAGCCATGCAAACAAACATGAACAAATGTGGAACAGACCCTAATAATGGGGCACACGGGACATCAGAGGAAGGGAGCTACTAATGAGCTCGGGTGACTGCAGAGCACGTACCAACAAGACATGGAAATCAAGAGAGTTGTGCTCAAATTCTTATTTTTTTAAGTTTATTTTTGAGAAAGATACAGAGAGCAAGCAGGGAGGGGCAGACAGGGAAGGAGACAGAATCCCAGGCAGGCTCCATACTGTCAGCACAGAGCCTGACACAGGGCTGGAACTCAGGAACCCTGAGATCATGACCTGAGCTGAAATCAAGAGTCAGATGCTTAAGCGATCCAGCCGCCCACGCACCCTGTGGAGAGTTGGGTTCAAATTCTTGAGCCGGCACTTGCTAATGTTTCCTTATGTGAAAAATGGGGATAATCTTTACCTTTTTGAAATGATTCACACAAAAGTGTACTTGCCACAGAGTAAAAATTTAGCACAAATTAGTTTTGTCATTTTTTTCTTATTTGCAGACTAACATAAAGGAGCAAGAAGACTTTAACAGTAGGATATAGGTATGTAAGATATCAAAACCTCACATAAGAAAGAATGTATTTTCATATTTAAAATAAACTAAGGCTGATGTCCTACGATAATGTCAATACCTTATACTTCACACCACATTAAAATTTGTTCTGTCATCTCATTTTAGTCACCAAATAAGTCTGTGAGGGAAGTAGGACAAGTATTCTTATCCCTTGTTAAAGATGCAGAAACTGGGGCATGCTGAGGTTAGGGAACAGCCCATCCTCAGTTGTTAGCAGTGGAGGCTGGGTTTGAACTGGTTGCTGGAGTTCAGTGCTTTGTTTAGGAGCCCGTAATATGCAGATAAAAGCTATGCAGTCTCAGTAGCACATCTAGAACAATGTTAAGTGGAAATTATTTGGTACTTACTCTTCAATTTTTAGAAATGAATACTTTAGTTTAAGTTTCATTCAGCTGCATTTCATACCCCCCTACAACAACTAATTCTCTGGTATCGAATCCTCCTTGCCTGTGAGACTAATCAAGTGCTTTCCTTTAAAGTTGAGGAGACCTGAAAGTAGAGAAATTTAGTATCCTAGCAGCAGGATCTGAGCCCCAGTGATGGTGTGCAGAAAACAATATATTTATCCAAGGATGACACAGCAACCAGAGAGAGGAAGCTTGGTTTAAAACATCCAGAAGAAAGGATTTCTAGCGAAACGAAACTGCAGATGGAGACAGCTATCAACCCAAGCTGAAGTACTCCTAGATTACTACTACTGCTATTACTAGATATGTGTCTACTAGATACATATAGATACCTAGGTACGGAAATTTATATCTAGGCAGAGGCAGCAGTAATAAGACTACCAACAACAGTTAATGGCAGAACGCGGGGCAAGTTAATTTCACCGTACTCTCCATCCCCCGAAAAAGACACAAAGGAACACAAATCCATGGTTTGTGGTTTTTTGTGTGTTTTAAAAAATGAGACCCAAATGAATAACCTGGAAGATCAAGTGGAAGCCATTACTGAAAAACTTCCATTCAAAGGGCTAGAAATTATGAGAGAAAGCATGAGACTGGCTGGACAGACCTAGGAGACATGATGCAAAAATGACAGAGATTCCAGGAAAAAAGTTACAGACTGATGAGAGATGGTAATTATGCACAGAAAAGAAAACTGATGGCCCTGAGCTGATGGAAGATAACAGATCGGAAGGGCTTGCGGAGTTCCAAGCAGGATGCACATTTAACATACTCAAGTAAAATTTCTGAACTTAAGAGAAGCTAAAAACAAAGTATAAGAGAGCCTTGAATTCTCATCTCCACATAACAGAGGAACTCAGAAAATAATAGATTACTATCACCTAATCTAGAGAGAAAGGGAAAGTAACCCAAGAATCCTAAAGTCCCTCAAGATACAACTTAGCAGGAGATTATAGGAAAGATATTTTCCAAAAAGCAGGAATTCAGATAACTCCCACTGAAAAGAATAATGGAAATATACCTACAACCAAACCACAAATTAATAAGAGGAAAGACCTCAAGAAAAGGAAAGATGAAGATAAAAGGGAACAGCAGTGATTTTAACCTCGCAACATGCATACTTAAATTTAAATGGATAATAATGGGGAGTGTTTAATATACCCTAAATAAGGATTCTAAAAAAAACCAAAACAAAACAGTTATGCTGCAAGTGAAAACCTAACAGTTTGGAAAGTAAAATTTATCGCAACAAAACCAAGGAGGTGGGGTGGTAGTGATGAAAGGGGTAAGGTAAAAGTTTTCTGCCTGTTCCATTTATATGGGGGAGACTGGCATGAGAAAAGTAAAAACATTCTAAAATGCCTGTTGGATTGGGGCAAAAGTCTTGTGGTAATTGGAGGAAATAATTTCTTATTCTCATACAATAATATACAAATAGGCATTTGTGAGTGTTGAGAGATGTATAACTACTAGCTGAATGGAAAACTTCAGGAGAACTTCTAAATTAATGCAAGGGACAGGGGTGAGAAGGCAATTAATAGTAACATCACCAAGTCACCAAAAAATAAGGAAAAGGAATAAAGAAATCTTAGAATAAATTAACAGTTACCACAGTGAGATAAAAGAATAAAGTATGATAATGATATGATATAAAAATCTGTAGAAAAATATAAAACATGAATTGAGAGGCAAAAATTCTTATTAAAATATTAACAAATAGACTTCAGCATTGTACCAAAAGAAAACAATTCCCTATGATAAAGTAGTATTTACTCTATGATATCAAGAATTGTTCAAAATCATGTTTGAGCCTTGTGTCAGACTCTGTGCTGACAGCACAGAGCCTGCTTCAAAGACTTTATCTACCTCTCTCTGCCCCTTCCCTCCCCTCTCTCTCAAAAATAGACAGTAAAAAAAGAACGAATTGGTTAACCAAGAGATTAAAGAAGAAATAAAAAATTACATGGAGACCAATGAAAATGAAAACATTATAGTCCAAAACCTTTGGGATGCAACAAAGGCGGTCAAAGGAGGGAAATATATAGCAATCCAGGCCTTCCTGAGGAAGGAAGAAATGTCTCAAATACACAACCCATCCTTACATCTAAAGGATCTGGAAAAAGAACAGCAAATAATCCCCAAACCAGCAGAAGAAGTAAATAATAGATTAGAGCAGAAATGAATGATATTGAAATTAAAAAAAAAATAGAACAGATCAACAAAATTAGGAGCTGGTTCTTTGAAAGAATTAACAGAATTGATGAACCCCTAGCCAGACCTATCAAAAAGAAAAAGAAAATGACCCAAATACATAAAATCATGAATGAAAGAGGACAGATCACAACCAACACTGCAGAAATACAATTATAAGAGAATATTATCATCAATTATATGCCAAAAAATAGTGTAATGTGGAAGAAATGGATAAATTCCTAGAAACATATAAACTACCAAAACTGAAACAGGAAGAAATGGGAAATTTGAACAGACCCATAACCAGCAAAGAAATTGAATCAATAATCAAAAATCTGCCAACAAACAAGAGTCCCGGGCTTCCCAGGGGAATCCTACCAGACATAATAGAAGAGTTAATTTAAAGAACAGTCAAACTGTTCCAAAAAATAGAAATGGAAGGAATGTGTCCAAACTCATTCTATAAAGCCAGCGTTACCTTGATTCCAAAGACAGACAAAGACCCCACTAAAAAAGGAGAAATGCAGGCATCCAAGAAATACATGGATGCAAAAATTGTCAACGAGATACTACCAAATTGAATTCAACAATACATTAAAAGAATACATTATTCACCATTATCAAGTGGGATTTATTCCTGGGCTGTAGGGGTGGTTCAATATCCACGACTCAATCAATGTGATACACCACATTAATAAAAGAAAGGATAAGCATCACAGGATCCTCTCAGTACATGCAGAAAAAGCATTTGACAAAATGCAACATTCTTTCTTGATAAAAACCCTCAAGAAAGCAGGGATAGAAGGAACATACCTCAACACCATAAAGGCCATATATGAAAGACCTAAAGCTAATTTCATCTTCAATGGGGAAAAACTGAGAGCTTTCTCCCTAAGGTTAGAAACATGACAGGGATGTCCACTCTCAAATACTGTTGTTCAACATAGTACTGGAAGTCCTAGCTTCAGCAATCAGACAACAACAACAACAACAACAACAACAACAACAAAATAAAAGGCATACAAATTGCAAGGAAGAAGTCAAACTTTCACTCTTCGCAGACTATGTGATAGTCCACATGAAAAACCCAAAAGACTCCACCAAAAAATTGCTAGAACTGATACACGAATTCAGCAAAGTCACAGGATATAAAATCAATGCACAGAAATCTGTTGTATTTCTTATACATCAATAATGAAGCAGCAGAAAGAGAAATCAAGGAATATAGAAAAGACTCCGAACAGCCAAAGTAATGTTGAAAAAGAAAAGCAAAGCTGGAGGCATCACG
Source organism: Panthera uncia (assembly GCF_023721935.1). NCBI lineage: Eukaryota > Metazoa > Chordata > Mammalia > Carnivora > Felidae > Panthera > Panthera uncia. The sequence goes on from NW_026057576.1 coordinate 13,137,237, forward strand.
ATTCTGGACTTCAAGTTGTATTACAAAACTGTAATCATCAAGACAGTATGGTACTGGCACAAAAACAGACACATAGATCAATGGAACAGGATAGAGAACCCACAAATGGACCCACCGATGTATGGCCAACTAATCTTCAACAAAGCAGGAAAGAATATCCAGTGGAAAAAAAATCTCTTCAGCAAATGGTGTTGAGCAAACTGCACAGCAATATGCAGAAGAATTAATCCGGACCACTTTCTTACACCATACACAAAAATAAACTCAAAATGGATGAAAAAGCTAAATGTGAGACAGGAAACCATCAAAACCCTAGAGGAGAAAACAGGCAACAACCACTTTGACCTCAGCTGCAGCAACTTCTTACTTGACATGTCTCCAGAGGCAAGGGAAACAAAAGCAAAATTAAACAATTGGTACCTCATCAAGATAAAAACCTTTTGCACAGTGAAGGGAACAATCAGCAAAACTAAAAGGCAACAGATGGAATGGGAGAAGATATTTGCAAATGACCTATCAGATAAAGGGTTAGTATCTAGAATCTATAAAGAACTTATCAAACTCAACACCCAAAAAACAAGTAATCCAGTGAAATGGGGAAAAGAATAGACAATTTTCCAGAGAAGACTTCCAGACGGCTAACAAACACATGAAAAGATGCCCAACATCACTCATCATCAGGGAAATACAAGTCAAAACCACGATGAGATACGACCCCACGCCTGTCACAATGGCTAAAATTAACTCAGTATACGACAAATATTGGAGACGATGCAGAGAAGGGTGAACACTTTTGCGCTGCCGGTAGGAATGCAAACTGGTACAGCCACTCTGGAAAACAATATGGAGGTTCCTCAAAAAATTAAAAAAAGAACTACCCTAAAACCCAGCAATTACACTACTAGATATTTATCCAAAGGATACAAAAATGCTGATTTGAAGGGGCACTTGCACCCCAATGTTTATAGCAGTGCTATCAACAATAGCCAAACTAGGGAAAGAGCCCAAATGTCCATGGATTGATGAATGGATAAAGTAGATGTGACATATATACACACAATGGAATATTACTCGGTGATCAAAAATAAAATCTTGTCATTTGCAACAACGTGGATGGAACCAGAGTGTATTATGCTAAGCAAAATAAGTCAGTCAAAGAAAGACAAATATATGATTTCACACATTTGTAGAATTTAAGAAACAAAACAGATGTAAACAGAAGGGAAGAAAAAATAAAATAAAATAAAAACAGAGAGGGAGGCAAACCATATGAGACTCAAATACAGAGAACAAGCTGGTTACTGGAGGAGGGTGGGTGGGGGGATGGGTTATATGGGTGACGGGCATTGAGGAGGACTCTTGTTGAGATGAGCACTAGGTGTTGTACGGAAGTGATGAATTACTGAATTCTACTCCTGAAACCAATAGTACATTGTGTGTTGACGAACTTGAATTAAAAAATAATAATAATAAAACAAATAAATAAATAAAGACAGCAAAGACGAATTAATGTCCAAAAATAATGAGGAAAGTCATTTATAAGGAAAATGAAGACGAGGATTTGCCTAACTGGATATAAAAATATATAATAAAGCCACTGTAATTAAATAGTATAGTATTGACACAGAAATGGATAAATACATCAGTGGAATAGAAGAAAAAATCCTAAAATACATACTAACATGTTGGAGATTTTAATCTGTTATAAAGATAGTGTTTCAATTTTGTGAAAAAGGTATAGCTTAAACAATGAATAATGTCGCATTTATTATCCATATGAAAGAAATAAAGTAAGACCCCTATCTCATACAATCCTGAAGCAGAATTCTAAATTGGATAAAAAACTTACATGTAAAAATAATAACTCTTTTATAAAAAGGAAAATTCAGGGCTGGGAAGACTTTAAACCAAGTAGAAAGCCCAAAGCTCCAAAGCTCTAAAAGTAAAGACAGATATATTTAACTAAGTGTGATGGTGACTTCTTTGTGTCAACTTGACCAATGCCCAGATAGCTAGTAAACCATTATTTCTGGATGTGTCTGTGAGGATGTTTCCAGAAGAGATTAGCATTTGAATCCAGTAGACTAACCGAAGACCTGCCCTCACCAATGTGGGTGGACATGAGCCAATACTTGAGGGTGAGAATAAAACAAAATGTCAGAGGAAGGGTGAACTCTTTGTTCTTGACCTGGCATGTTCATCTTTTACAGCCTTTAGACATTGGACCTCCTAGCTTTTCGGCTCAAACTCCATTACACCACTGGCTTTCCTGCAGACAGTAGATCATGGGACTTCTCATCCTCCATAACATGTGAGTTGATTCCTGTAAGAAATCTGATCTTGTCTCTATCTATCTATCTATCTATCTATCTATCTATCTATCTCTTCATCCTATTGGTGCTGTGTCTTGGGGAAATCCTGCACATATATAACAGATTAATATCTTCATTTAACAAAGATCTCACAGAAATTTGTAAAAACATAAAAGGGAAGCAATAAGAATAGACAATTCTCAGAAAGGCAAATTAAATCATTAGTATGCACATGAAAGGAGGTTTAACCTCCATAGAAGTCAGGGAAATATAACTTAACCAACAATCACGTAATTAACAATAATTTAAAATGATGATGATATCTGCTGTTGTTAGGGATCCCACAAAAAGTTACCTTCAAACAAATTGGTAAAAATACAAATTGTTATACTATTTGGGGAAAACAACTGGTATGTCTATTAAAATTTAAAATACACATGTGTTAGGTCCAGCAGCAGCAATCCTAGAAAACAAAAATTTCCAGCATATATAAGAATTGATGTTTATGTAACACTGTTTTAGTGGCAAAGATGGGAACAAAGAAAGATCCAACCATTCAGGAATAGCTGAACAACTTGCAGTGCATCTACAATACAGAATACTGTGCAAACCATTGAAAGAATGACTTAGATCTTCACTAATTGATTGGAGGGATGCCCAATATATATAGTCAAATGAGGAAAGCATGGTGAAACTACATATAATAGAAATGTATCATTAAGAAATGATATCATATCTTAAAATGAAAATGACTCTCCGAAAACCCTGGTGTGTATATATATATATATATATATATAGAGAGAGAGAGAGAGAGAGAGAGAGAGAGAGGGAGAGAGAGAGAGAGAGAGAGAACGTTTATGTATTTCTTACAGTTCCTCTAGCCTCTGCACATGATATTCCCTGCTTGGAATACACTTCCCTCCAATTCTCTCATTCCCATGCCCACAGTCAGGCTACTTTCTCAGGAAGGCTTCCCTAGTCCCCAAGTTGAGGTTATATCCCCCTCTTATTTGCCTCCTTACGTCCTCTCCCTAAATCACAGATCTCCTGACATGTTATAATAATTATTTAAATTATTTATCTTTCCCACTAAGGTATGCTTGTACAAACAGGGACTGTCTACCTTTTTCACTCCCAGCTTCTGGCATAGCTTCTAACATGTACTAGGGGCTCGAAGCTCAACCAATACTGACTGAATGATCTCAAGGATATAGTCAACATCATTTACTTCATATGTATCTTCCTCTACTTCTCGAGATTGGAGTCTAGAGTCTATTGCAGGGACTATTTATTGAGTGAGTATATGAATAGATGACAGGAGGTATCATAGTTATGATACAAGAAACATCTAGATACTACCTACAGTAGACTTAGATAATATTCAAGTTGTAGGCACTTATGGTGTATAAGACAATAGGAGGACTTGTAAGGACTGGGATGCATCATACTTACTTAAGTCTGACTTGAGACAAATTTATTATATCATTTTTCCTCTGTAAATCACTTGAGTGTTGAGGGATGAATATACTTAGAACTAGAGCTATTACTGAAGACACAGGTTTACACAACCCTATATAGCCTGTGACAACCCATCCCCACCGCCATCTGAAGTTGCTTAGAGAAGTCATGGACAATGGACCCAAATCTGTCTAATTTTATTCTCTTTCTTAAATTTGAACTTGGGAATCTGAGAGACTGTGGGGCCAAAGAACATACAAAATCATGGCCAAGCCATTGCTGTAGCAGGACGAAGCCAATGACAAACATACCTTGAGAGAACAGAAGTGCCCATGCATAACACAAAGAAGCAGATAAATGGAGCAAGCGTGCAGGGATGACAGATTATTTAGTACCATAGAGATGGAGAGAGCAGCCTCATTTATCTATCTATCCATTCAAATATTTGCTGAACCTACTAGGATCTCTGTTACCATAGATGTGGAGGATTCAACAGCAAATGAGACAATAAAAGTCTATGCTTTCATGGGGCTTGAAGTCCTACAGAAAGGACTGATAGAAAGTGATTATGATGAAGTTTCACAAATGTTATGATAGGCAAAGTTCAGGATGCTATGGGAACATAAAACTGGGGAACCCAACCTGATCTAGCCCTAGGTCAGACTTTCCAGATCCAGTCCTTTTGTGGCCCAGTTGTATCTTATTTCGTGCCTTTTGATACCTGTGAGATTCCTCTTTATCTCTTCAAGAATAAGATCTATTTTCATTTGAACCAGCATACTAAATATCTGATACATTTTGTTCCCCCCATAATCTTTCAAATGCTGTCATTTTAGGAACTGTCCTTTCTTCTCCAGGTGATACAGGATCATTTTGTGGGGACTGATAGAATTGAGAGGGTCTGTCTTGGGATCTCAGGCACAAAAATCCTGATAAGGTGGGAGCTGCTGGGACCATTCTTGCCACACTTGGAAAGGGCTTGCCTGAGCATGAAGACACCACAGAGGATAGCAGAGCCAAGAGGCTCTGAAAGAGACAAAGATTCCTGATGACATCTTTTTAAGAGTCTCTAAGTCTTTCTAGCTACACGGGCCAATAAATTCGTTTGTTTCTAAAATTAAACGAGTTGCTCTCCGTCATAACTAAAAGCATCCTCATTAATACAGATATTCTGAATAAATTTCTGTTCCATGCACCCATCATCCGTGACCAACATAGTTTAGTAGGTTTGGGGATGGGGAGGACAAAATTGACTTGTCCTTGTCCTATCTTCCCCTGCTGTTCCCCAGGTTGTAATAACTCATTTGTATAATACTTTATGTGACAGTTCCTCACATGGTTTCCTCTGGCCCTCCTGCTATTTCTGTGAAGCGGGTATTATTATCCCCATTTTGTAGTGGTGTTCCAAGGCTGATTAGCTACAAAGTGACTGGTTTGGTATCTGCAATGTCATTCTGGCACCACTCCACATTCCTCTACTCTGATTCCTGCTCCCTCTGAATCCTGTCCCCCATGCCAGTGCCACCGTCATCAGCCTCTAGCTCCAGCCCTAGTCCCTCAAGTTACCAAATGGAAAATGCTCCCAGGAAAATTAAGAATTTAATTATCTTTCTTGAAGAATCAGAATCACAGCATAAATTTTATTGCTCAGCTAGAGTTTAATTTTAACATGCAAATTTTTGATAAGTTAATACCATAATCAGATTTTTCAAGAACCTTAAATCATGCCAAATTTTTCTTTTTTTTTGATGCAGTGGATAAATGCATATTTTTTGAAATTTGGCAAAAATATCTGGAAATAGTTACAGCAACAACACACATAGGTATCCATCAAATGATAGAAATACCATTTCTATCCAGATTCTTTCTTCTCTTAAATATACCAGAGTCCTCAGCAAAAAATAAAACAGAAAACTGCAGCTATGTACTTTTTAAATTAAAAATATCCTGTACTTCTATGAGATTGGTCCTTAAAGCTATAGGATACAGGGGACAGAAATAATTTTGTGCTCCATACCCTAAAATATACCAAAGAAATAATAAATTTGGATTGAAACATTTAAAATACTATTTATTTTAATATTTCACTGATGATTAAATTTATGTTAACATTCACCACACTTTATTTTCTTGACAACCTAATAAAACTAACCTATCTCTTTTAAACTCCATTATATTTTTGGTCACTCAGAATTCCATTTGGGATACAGTCTTGTTTTTTTGTGTCCATCTTTGAGGAATGATACCACCAGTTTTGTACCTGCCAGCCCTCCACTAAGTCACCTGCTAAAATAAGCCAGAGGCCATCACCACTCAATACATTTTTTTTTTTTTTTACCACTCAATACATTTTTACTTCAATGAGCTATTAACTAAAGCTTTATTTTAAAGTAGAAGTATTGCCAGGGCGCCTGGGTGGCTCAGTCGGTCGAAAGTCCGACTTTGGCTCAGGTCATGATCTCACAGCTTGTGAGTTCGACCCCCACGTCAGGCTCTGTGCTGACAGCTTGGAGCCTGGAGCCTGCTTCGGATTCTGTGCCTTCCTCTCTCTCTGCTGCAACCCACTCACGTTCTGTCTCTGTCTCTCTCAAAAATAAATAAACATTAGGGGCGCCTGGGTGGCGCAGTCGGTTAAGCGTCCGACTTCAGCCAGGTCACGATCTCGCGGTCCGTGAGTTCGAGCCCCGCGTCAGGCTCTGGGCTGATGGCTCGGAGCCTGGAGCCTGTTTCCGATTCTGTGTCTCCCTCTCTCTCTGCCCCTCCCCCGTTCATGCTCTGTCTCTCTCTGTCCCAAAAATAAATTAAAAACGTTGAAAAAAAAGTTTTTAAAAAAATAAATAAATAAACATTAAAAAAAATTAAAGTAGAAGTATTACCATTTGTTGCCTGGAAGGTGGACTGGTATCATTTATCAAGTCTTAACATTTGTGTTCATGAACCAGAATTTCTTCATTAAAATATTAGTATAGGAAGCGAAAGAAACAATTCTAGAATTTTTTTTCCAAGGCCATTCAGAAACCCTATTTTTTTGGTTCTTATAAGATAAATCTATTTAAGAATTTTTCTGAACTTCTATCTCACACAAAGATTAAGCATGAAATAATATACCGAGACAGTAGACTCAATTCTGTGTGCAAAGTAACTGTCTATGCAATATGATATTGAAGATTCCCCATCTCTCAAAATTGAAATCACTTAATCTTGCTGAGAGCAGGCACTTTTGTACCTCCTTGCGTTATCACTGTCAACTGATAACAACAGCTAATCTGGTCACGGATTAACAAATCAGATATCCTATTAGCATGGAACACTAAAGGAATGGAACAGAGAATCAATGAGTTTCGATAGAAAAGTAGAAGAGACAGGAAGAAAGTTCAGGAGCTTTGGGGCAGCCAGGGAGCCTCAGGAAAGTTCTGCGACACTAGACCTCTGTGAGGAGGAATGGGCTCCAAGGAGTGAGTATTAGAAGGACCTAAAGAGAAACCCACAAGAAATTTCACCGGCTTCACATTTTAGACCATATAATTCTATTTAGTGGCATTTTCAAAATGTATATCAGGCTCAAGAAGACATTGAAAACAGACCCTGGAACTAAGGGGGGTGGGGGGTGTGATTATTCCCTTAATTAAGCTCATGGAGATAGCTGGCTGACTACGGCAATGAAATGTAATTTATTCTTTTCTCCATTCTCTCATATGCACACTCTGCTGCACCTTACTGAACAAGCTAAAAATTCAAGAAATAAATACATTCATTAATGATTTAGTATAACCCAAAAGGAGAGGAAAGCTGCCAGAGTCACTCCGCAGATCTCCCGCTTTGCCAGAAATGATTACTGTGGTGCAGGACTGACAGCATGAACCCGCCTGTGGGGGGCCAGGCTCCCGGGGCTGTGGCTGCTGTTGGCAGCTGCTGCTGTTGGAGTCATGCTGGAGGAGCTGCCTCTCTGGCCTTAGAATTGGCACACCCCTGGTGACTGAGAAAAGAGACACTTCAATGTATTCATGTTAAGGGTTCTTCCTTCTTCCCCTTCATTATGCGGCAAGGGACGTTCTAGTAAAATTCAAGACATCAGCTTAGAATATGTTAATGCTCATAAATTAAATTGCTCACAGAAGGTGATCAATTTTTAATGTTTACACTCAAGATGTTCTTTTTAATTAACACTTAGCTACATTTGTACTCTCGGTTCACCTCAGAAAATGTCTGAACTTGCAGAGAACTGCAATAAGTTGTAAGACATCAAACTGCAGTAATTTTCAAAGCTGCACCCTTCGACTAAAGAAAAAGGGCTGAGGTTCAGAGGATTGACAGCATAAAGAGACCTAACTTACTCTTCGGAAGTAGTGGGAAGCTGCTCGGTGTGCATAGGTATTTTTGGAAAGTCACCTATATTCCTCATATTGAGGTGGAAATTGCCCATCCGTAAAACCCAATGATACGTTCTGAGGCACATATGTGAAAACAAAAAGTGACTTCCAAATTTAATGAGCAAAAGCTCATTAATTAAGAATCCACTGATTTATACTTCATGTTAATTGATCACTTGTTAGGCATATACGACTATAAAAAGCAGATTGTTTGCTAGCTGCGTAACCTTTAGAAATTCATCTACTCATCAGTAAAGATGGGAATAATACCTACATGATGGTTTCTTATGAAATAACCCATGTGAAGTGCTTACCAGTGCCTTGTGTAGATTAGATACTAAATAAATATTCGTTTCTTTCCTGTGTATAATACCATGCTTATTTACATTGTGCTTCTTAGTACTTTCTCTTTAAACGTGGGAATTAGAGTGTGTCAGAAAATACATATCTATCTCACTGTGGGGAATATTGCTCCTGGTAGTCTGGGGTCCTGCCCCAAGAGAGGGACAATTCAGGGAAGCAGACCCAGGGCTTTGAAGTATTCAGCAAAGGGAAAAAGTATTATGTGTCATTTAAAGAAAACCTAGTCTCAGTAAAAACAGAAATTCGTGGGCCGTGAGGGTCAGAATGGCTTTTATGGTGGTGGCAATGCCAATTCTATAGGAAAGGAGAGCAGAAGAGTATAAAGAGAATAAAAGAATAATTTTTAAAAAATATAGCGGAGTCTTCTCATCCTTACATTCTCTCTGAATTGCAATTTTTTAAGGATCTGTAAGAGTATCTCTCCTGGAGAGATTTCCATGTTTGTCCTAGTTTTCTGGGGGAGGAAATTTCAGGCTTTGAGAAGATAGTAACAAAGAAGAATTGGCACCAAAAAGGGTGGGTGGGGCCAAGACGTATTTTGCAGACTGATGAAAGTGTGATTTTTGGCAAAATGGATGGAAATTGTCATCTTTGCATATGCTCAAACGAGCTGTTGGGTTGGTAAGATACTAAATTATAAATGTATAATTTTTACTACTGGTGCACTAACCTGTCTAGGAAGTTCTCGAGATATATATTTTGGATAAACATCCTAACGTGTGAGTTTCTTCATCTACAAATAGCTACTGCCTATATATTCCAAATATTCACACAAGTCTTACTTTCAGATATCTGTGGAAACTCTTGGTATGTGACTTACTCACATTATTATTTAAACCCATAAAAAATCAGTGATGCACTAGACAGGACAATAAGACTATACACCCTCATCATACTTAAAACCAGAGCTGTGACAGAGCTTCCTGAGTCACTATTTCTGGGATAGCCACTCTAATGTGCCACGAGTTGAACTAGCAAAAGTCTTCTAAGCTAGCCAGAATTACTCTACTTGTATTTTACCCAATTTCCCCCAAACTTTCTAAGTACTCCAATGTTAAAAAAACATTCTTAGAACAAAGGGCACCTGGGTGGCTCAGTCGATTAAGCATCTGACTCTTGGTTTTCACCCAGGTCATGATCTCACGATCATGTAAAGTCTCACTTTGTAAAGTGAGATCTCACTCACTTTGTAAAGTCAAGCCCTGTGTCGGACTCTGTGCTGACAGTGAGAAACCTGCTTGGGATTCTCTCTCTCCCTCTCCCTCTGCCCCTCCCCCATTCTCTCTCAAAATAAATAAATCAACTTAACTAAAGTCTTTATAAAAAAATTCTTACAGCATAACAGAATATAGCTATCTGAAGTTCTATTTTCTGAAGTAGATGGTTCGAGAGTGGTAAGAAAGTAAGGCACACACACACACACACACAAAAAGACTTCAGTGACTTTTTTGGAAGCCTGCCAATATATTTTAAATCTGGATATTTGTGGCAGGATGATACCTTACAAACCAGGATCTTAGGCCAGTAAAAATTCTTTTGGCTTAGAACTTTTAGAGGTTCACCCAGTCTGAATTAACATCCAACATTCCTTGAAATTTTTGTTTTTTATTTTGTTAAGCTATTTCAGATTTACTTTCTACCACGTTTGAGTCACTAAAAACCAAACTGGATAGCTACACTATCTAACCCCTAGAGGAACAGGAGCTGAAAGGTAAAATAAGAACCTTGATCAATGCTTTGTAACATTGCTGCACAATAGATTCAGCTAAGTAGCTTTCAAAAACATACAATACCCATGTCCCACACAGGTTATGTCCTCGTATTAGTAATTTTAACAACTCTACCCAGCTGAGTTTAATGCTCAGACAGAATTAAAAAACACTGCTTCTGCTACAGTCTTTTTTTTTTTTTTTTTAGGATAGAAAAGAGCCCTTCAAAGGGCTTTGTCCACCACTGTTCCCTGCATATGAAAGTGGTCAATAACTGTTAGATTCTCAACTGTTTCAACTCACCAGGGGTTGGAAAACTTTTTATGTAATAGGTCAGATAGTAAATGTCTCAGGTTTTGCAGGCTGTAAGGTCTCTACCACAACTACTTAACTCTGCTGGTCTCCACCTCCACGACTGGATCCTGGCACTCTAGTGCATAACCAGCCATAGACCAGAGGAGACATATGGACCTGGCTGCATCCCAGTAAAACTTTATTTACAGAAACAGGTGGCAGGATGGATTTGGCTCGCTGGCTACTGGCCATAGTTTGCCAAACCCTGCAGTATATCACTTCACGATTCAACTCTTGCAGCCTTTTGCAATTTTACTGTTGTAGCTTTATTTCATAGATTTAAATTATTTGTGATTATAAAAATATTGCCATGGACTAGATAACTAAGCAACTATTATACACGATTATTAAAGAAATTGCATAAATAAGAATGACCAAAATAATAACCTCTGCACTTTTTATCACATTACCATCTCTATGATGTCGGTTATTAGTGAACTTCATTACATTTTATCTAGGCTGGCTAATATAACTTTGTAAACGATGCCTACTAGGTACAAAGTGATTCAATAGGAATTCCCTAGTGCTACTACTAGAAGAAAAGAACTGTGTAATTGTTTCTATAGAAAGTAGCATCATGGTTAATGGTAGGAAATACTTGGTACATACAGGGTCCTTTTCCTTTCCAGGAAGGACATTGCCTATCAGTTATAGGTAAGCCTAGATGTGGGCTGGCAATGTTTCCTGATACTGTTAGTAGACAAAATGAAATCTATGTGACATTCTTAGCCCAATAGGAGATGTTTTTTCCAGCGTAGACAATAAGCAGGAAATTATTCTCCCCTCCAAGGGTATGAACACCTTTCCCATCACAACAGAGAAGGCTGTGCTGATCTTGCAAAGGGGACAGAGGACCACGTGGTCATGTTAGAGATGCAGAGAACTGCAGCAAGCCACATCTGAACCAAAGCATATAGCTGGCATTTCACACAGCCATGGGATGAGAGCAAAGATTCCCATAGAAATCAATTGATAAAAATTCTGTAATTAAAGACCATAATTTGGGCTCATGCAAAAGGAAATAGTAAAAATCTTTCTATCATTTATATGAAATAAAGCCTGAAGCAGAGATTTTTGGGCAACTGATAGGGGACTAGAGAAATGTGGAACACACAAAAAGTGATCCACATTGGACCACAACTTTTTCCTCAGCCACACTCTCATGGCGCTAGGACCCTGGGCAACCTTGGTTCTCCTCCATGTGGCCTCTCATCCTCCAGTATACTGGACCAGTTTCCTTGCATGGTGGTCTTTGGAAATATTCTAAGACAGCAAAACCCAAAGCTGCAAGGCTTTTGAGGCCTAAGATCCAGACTTTGCAAACCACTTTACCCACATTCTACTGATCAAAGCAAGATTCAAGGATTAGGAAAAGAGACTCTACTTCTTGAGAAGCAGCTCTACAAAACATTGAGGACATCTTTTCCATCTGCCGCTCCCGGTGGAGTTGTAGCTTTATTTAATACATTCGTCTGTTCCTTCATCAAACCCTGAGTTAAGCTCTTCGAATTATTATGGATAGCAGACCCAGATGGCCTCTCTGACACCATCTAAAGATTCTGACTCCCACAGTGGCCAAAATGGATAAGAAGTTGGCTTACTAAAATTCTGTCACAGAAGCTGACTTCTGTCTAAGAGTGCATCTCATATAATTACCCCCACTTCATACTTGATTTTGTAGAACCCTAATATTAAAAGAAAATAAAGGATTTTAGATCTCATTTAATTCCAGAGTAAGCAAGATTTCAATTCAGAAAAAAAAATGTAACTTTTATTCTATTAAAATAAGAGATAGAGGGGTGCCCGGGTGGCTCAGTCGGTTAAGCAGCCGACTTGGGCTCAGGTCATAATCTCACGGTCCGTGAGTTCGAGCCCCGTGTCGGGCTCTGTGCTGACAGCTCAGAGCCTGGAGCCTGTTTCAGATTCTGTGTCTCCCTCTCTCTGACCCTCCCCCATTCATGCTCTGTCTCTCTCTGTCTCAAAAATAAATAAACGTTAAAAATAAATAAATAAATAAATAAATAAAATAAGAGGCCCATGGGGGAAAATTATATTTTTCTACAACTATGCTATTTGTTTTTTGGGGCTTTTGGGGGGAACAATACACTGCAGTATTTTTTGCTCACTGAAGGTTTACTATCTGGTTATAATTAAGAAGAAGCAAAGTGAGCCAGGCCACATGACCAATTCCCTGATTTTCTATATGAGAAAATAGAAACAGGGAAGCTAAGGGTTTCACACAAGGTCACAGAGTCAGCTAATGGCTGAACTGATGCCATAAGACAAAGCTTGCCACTTTCAAAACATTTTTCCAGTTACTTGGATTCAGGAAAAGTATACTAGTGTTAATTTTTAAGCCTTGCTGCCCTGGCAAGATCAGGGATCAGCACTTTTTTTTTTTTTTCTGTAAAGACCAGGTAATAATTATTTTAGGCTTTTCAGGCCATAAAGCCTTTTGTCATAACTAGCCAATTATGACACAATTAATACATTAAAAGATGAAATTCCTGTTACCTAATAAAACTTTATAAAAAAAAAAAAAACAGGCAGCAGGCCAGGTTTGGCCCATGGGCCATAGTTTGTCAACCCCTGTGCCTGATTTAAAGTTTAAACTACTGGGATGCCTGGGTGGCTAAGTCAGTTAAGCATCCCACTCTTGATTTCAGCTCAGGTCATGTTCTCACAGTTTGTGAGTCCAAGCCCCATGTCTTGCTCTGCACCAACAGCACACAGCCTGCTTGGAAATCTCTCTCTCTCTCTCTCTCTCTCCCTCTCTCTCTCTCTCTCTCTCTCTCTCTCTGCCCCTTCCCTGCTTATGCTCTCTCTCTCTCTCTCCAAAATAAATAAATAAACTTAAAAAAAATGAAGTTTAGACTATTAAGACTCACTCCCATTCTTCACCCCTTCCTACATTCATACTCTTGTCATGTCTTCATTGTAGGAGGGTTTATAAGCCCTTTACTTTGAGCTTGAATGTATATTGTGGGTTAAACTGTGGCCTCTCTCCTGCCCCAACAAAAAAATTCATGTGTTGAAGTTCTAACTCCCAATATATCAGAATGTGACTTTATTTGGAGATAGGGTCTTTAAAGAGGTAATCAAGTTAAAATGATTGGGTGAGCCCTAATCTAATATGATTAGTATCCTTATAAAAAGGGGAAATTTGAAGACAGACATGTGAACAAGGAGAACACTTTGTGAGTAGAAAGATGGCTTTCTGCAAGCCAAGGACAGAGGCCTGGAACAAACTTTTCCCTCACGGCCTTCAGAAGGAATCAACCCAAGCCAACACCTTGATTTGGCACTTTTGGCCTCCAGAACTGCGAGAAAATAAACTGCCATTGTTTTAAGATGCCTAGTCTCTGATACTTTGTTACAGAAGCCCTAGAAACTAATATCCCATGTTACTTGCTCTGACCAGTGACGCATGGCTGCAAGTAGGTGTGAGCCAGTCCCCAGTTTAGACTTTAAAAAACTTCACACCTTTCCACTTGCCTTCTCATGGCTCTTCCACTGATATGTGAAAAATATGCTCCGAAGCTGTCCTGCTGGTATAAGGAGCATGAAAGACACTTGAAGCAGAGCCACTCCAGCCAAGCCCAACCTCCAGCTGACCTGCAGATACAGGCAACGATAAGTTATCTTTGTTAAGCCACTGAGTCATAGTTAATTGATTCAAAGTTTAAATTAAACATTAGACAAATTCTCCCAAATAAGACTGTTAATACCCAATACAAGACTATGACTTTTCTTTCCTACCTGTGTTTTGCTGATTCCATGGAAAATTTAAGTCAACAACTCAAAACATTTCTCACCCCCTTCACACCCACACCCATTCCTTTTCTCCTCTGGGGAAAATAGCAATGAAAGAGCACTTGAATGGGTTAAGAATCTACTTGCCTGATTTCTTTGAACTCAAGGGAGCAAAATTGCCCTGTAGACCCAGTCTTAATATTGGCAGCTACAAAGTTTACACCTCCTGGGGCGCCTGGGTGGCTCAGTTGATTAAGCATCTGACTTTGGCTCCGGTCATGATCTCTTGGTCCTTGAGTTTGAGCCCCACTCGTACTTTCAGTCTTCAGAACGTTGCCTAACCCTTTTGGTCTTAGTTTTTGCTGAATAGGATGAAATTAGACTAATCGGTGTGTTAGTTTTCTAGGGTAGCGTGGTACCACAACTTGGGTGGCCTAACACAACACAAACGGATTGTCTCACAGTTCAGAAGTTTGGAAGTGCAAAATCAAGGTGTCGGCAGAGCCGTGCTCCTTCTGAAACTCTTAGAGATTCACTCTTGGGGTCTTTTGGCTTGCAGCTGCTTCAATCTCTGCCTCTATCTTCATGGAGCTGCCTTCTCCCATGGATCTCTCTCCCCTTCTTGGAAGGACACCAGTCATGTAGGATGAAGGGTCCACTACTGCAGCAGAACCTCATCTGATCTTTTATACAGAAGAATCAACCAGAAAATAGTTTAAAACAGAATGGCTGGGGCACCTGGGTGGCTCAGTCGGTTGAGCGTCCGACTTTGGCTCAGGTCATGATCTCACAGCTCTCAAGTTCGAGCCCCGTGTCAGGCTCTGTGCTGACAGCTCAGAGCCTGGAGCCTGCTTCGGATTCTGTGTCTCCCTCTCTCTCTGCCCCTAACCCACTCACATTCTGTCTCTGTCTCTCTCAAAAATAAATAAACATTTAACAACAACAACAAAACAGAACTGTCTTGTTGAAGAAACAGTAGGCAGCCCCTAAACCTGTCCATTCACCACCAGTTCCCCTTTCGAAACTCACATCTCCAGTGGCACCTCAGAAAGCCTGAATCATAGTCTGTAAAATCACTGGCCTATGTAAACTCTGGCTTTGTATGAGTTTTCTCAGAAATATAAAATATTCTAGAAGAGTAAATTTTCTCTCAATAATTGTGTTCAGTAAACTTTTCCTATCAGAAAATCAAATTTCATGCCCCTAAAAACAGTTACTCTATAAGTGATTAATTTTTTTCTAAGAAACCACATTATCTTCAGTTAATTTTTTTTCATCTAGTTTCTACATATACCTGTTTGATTTAACTGTGCAGAAAGAGTTAACCTAGCAGGCTTGGGATATTTAAACACCGCACCTCCCAAAGAAATAACTGGTCCCTGACCAGTTCCTGAGAGATGATGTCTAAGTCCTTGAAATATCCCGCCCGACAAAAGTGTCTGTATGGCTACAGCCTTGGCATTTGCTACACAATTGACGTTAATGGTGTGATTTATGGTGGGGGTCTTGCACCATGTTGAATCAGTATGACCTCTGGAGGGGCTGGAGACTGAACAGGGCCAGTCACATGGGGGCTCCATGTCTATGTGATCAACCCTGGACACGAAGATTTAGTGAACTCCCCTGCTTGCCAATACCCTGTGTGTACAGCCATACATGATAACAAGGAGAATTGAGCGCTATTTACATGACTCTACTGGCAAAGGTCAGCTGGAAGTTTATTCCAGGACTCTCCTCGACTCCACTCTATGAGCCGTTTGCCTTTGTTCACTTTAATCTGTATCCTTTGCCTATAGTGAACCATAACTATGAGTATACAGGTTTTCCAGGCTTTGTGAGTCCTTCTACAAATCACTGAACATGAGAGTGGTCTTGGGGACCCCTGAAGACATAACTCTTTAAGCAAATATATCTCATTGGAAAATGTAAGGCTGTAATTAGTAACTTCTCTGCAGAATATATATGTGTGATAATTTGACAGTGCTGTGCTATACATTACATTTGTTTGTGTGTAACATGTATGTGAAAAGTTCCCAAGCCGCACGTAAGTGGTCACTGAAACCGGTGAGAGCTCAGGCCAGGCCCCGCATTCTTATAAAAGGATATCAACATCACTACTGGCTCATCCTATCTTTACAGGGTGTGATCTGTCCTTAACCAGTCACACAGAGAACTTGTCCTCCAAGCTCTTGCAAAACCAGAATGATGGCTGAAGCATTTACTAGCAATAAGACTGGAAGAAAATCCCATAACCTCTGATCCTTAGTCTCCTGTTTGTAAGCAGAAAAACAGTAAATAATCACACTGAATTATTGTCAAGCTTAACAAAGATAAGGTACATGTGACTGAATAAAAATAACAGAGGATGGCTCTTTGCCACTAACCTTGCTAAAGAGGGTCTTGTCTTTCTATCACATTTTCTTTCCCTTCCTTGTCTTCCAAGGAGGATTCTGCCTTTGCCAGGTTCATTATTTGGAATTTGATGTGCAGAATCAGAAAAGAGGGAAAAGATAGAAAGAGAAGAGTAAGACTAAGGCTGGGGAGTAAGTTTTTCAGGAAGACTTTTGGAAAGATAGGTCTGACAGGTGCTGCAGAAGGGAAGAAAGTGGATGGGTGATAGAGGGTTTTTTTAAAGGAGTGTTGAATCTTCTTCAAAATACTTGCAGATCACAGGTATAAACCTGAGAAAGCTCAGTTTGCTGCCCAAGTCAAATAAAAACTGTAGAAATGATACAGAAGACTGCTTGAAGAATAGATGTCCAACCTTTCTGTCAGAACATATAAAACTTCATAATCTGGTACTTGTCTCATTCCTCAGAAATTCTTTCACTGAGTTCCACTTGAGCTGTATGTCCTTAACTCATATCATGGGGATAATAGACTCAAAACTGTATTGTACCTGGGGACATTTTTCAAACGTGATGTCATACTCCAGAAACTTCCCTCAGAACCTAGTACCAGAAAGATTTGTTTCTCTAAAGATCTAATCTGTTTCTCCTTTCTGACACTGATAAGCACATCATTATGGCTATCCTTACGATCAGAGTCAAATTTCTAGTCCAATTTTTACAATGTCCTAACCTCTAATATTTATTTGCATTTGAACTGCTTTCATCATCCTTGCATGAATGACCAAATCATGCTGTTGGGAACAGAGAAGGATAATACCACCAGAACAGGAAGAGTTTGAGGTTGTTAGGAGAAGACATGGAAGTTAACAGACTTCCTTTATGTGTGTGTGGGAGAGGACATCAGTGGAAATAGCCTTAAGACAGGCAAAAGTAAATCAACATGCATTTAGGAGCTCCAATAAGCCAACAAGAATAGGGGAGTTTGATGGAGCTTTAAGAGTCAAGCTAAATGAAAGAAGCTTCTTATGAAACTTGACCCAGCTTAAAAGATCCAAGCAATAAAAACAAGCACAGTGTTATGGTTTTAGGATCTATGCAAAGAATTCAGTTCATAATCAGGTGGCTGCAAAGTGCACAGTTTTGATTTTTAAATACCAGTGGATTGAACCTTGGAGTCCCCCTGGAAAAGACTAAGTGTGCTTAAGGATTTAGAGAGGTTTAACCAGCTGGGGGTGAAAAAGTTTGCAACTGAACAATCTAGGCAGTTATGTTAAGTACTGTGCCATGCAGAGTACCCATAATTTATCTCTGTGATTATAATATCAACCCTAGAACTTGATTTTAAAAAAGAATCTTCTTGAACCTTATAGACTCCAGGAGGCAACACAACGGGACTTTTCTTTGAAGGTCTTTTTGGTGGTTTCATGAACAAAGTTCAGCATGTTTGTGTCAGACACATAGAATCACACCCAAGACGAACCTTACAAATCACCTAGCCCTACTCCCTCATTCTACAGGTTTAAAACTAAAATTCACAAAGGCCAGAATCAGGCAGTTCAGCTAATGGCAAAAAGCTGAGGCCTTTGGATTCCAGCACAAATCCCCTGTTCTGTGAGAACAACATCAGTCTATATTCTGCCCAAAATGTTACCAATGAAGCTCTACAGATAAATTTGAAGCTATTTCTGGCTCAGAAACAAAGACTTACAGTTCTACTCTTCCTCATAGGGTACAACAGGTCACATTTGCCTTATTGTCTTATAAATTATTCCTATTTTAACTCTTCTAGCTTTCAGATTCTAGTACAATTTGCATATTCCATAAAATTCCCAAGTGACTTTACTGAGCATATGCGTTGACAATGTAGACAAATTTCATCTTATTACTTGTTACTACATGTCTTTCTTTATGAATCTCCTCTGTCTTTTATGACTCAAGACTTCCTTTCTAAATCTCTCTGGACCAATATGCCTCTATTTTCACTAAGGTTGGTTAGCTCTTTCAAATTCAAAAATACAACCTGTAAGTATAAGTCTTTTCTTCAGCAGGATAGTCATACTTTGTAGTTTCTTGGTAACTTACAATTTTCCTTCAGCGTCCTTCATCCCAGGATATTTGGAGAAAGTCTTATTTGTCCTTATTTTCATTCCATAAGTATCTCTGCTTCCTATGGAGCATCTTCAAGTTCAAGGAAAGAAACAAAACAGAACCAAAGTTGTATTAAAGTACAGCAGGTACATTTTCAGGATCATTATGGATCCTTGGTTTGCTTAGAAATTCTGCGCACTCTAGGGGCACCTGGGTGGCTCAGTTGGTTAAGCGTCTGACTTCAGCTCAGGTCATGATCTCATGGCTTGTGAGTTCGAGCCCCGTGTCGGGCTCTGTGCTGACAGCTCAGAGCCTGGAGCCTCTTCAGATCCTGTGTCTTCTCTCTCTCTCTGCCCCTCCCCCACTCACATTCTGTCTCTCTCTGTCTCTCAAAAATAAATAAACATTAAAAAAATAAAAATTAAAAAAAAAGAAATTCTGTGCACTCTTATGTTTTTTAATAACACAAAGTCATCATTATCATATTTTCTATTTTTCCTATGGTCCTATGACCTATTATTTTTCTTTATGTTTTACAAATGGGACTTTTTGCTGTATCCCATATAACTGACACAGAAGCAAGTTCACGAAGAATGATAAATATTTTTTGCAATGACGTGTTAGTCAAAGCAAGCAGTTAATTTTGTCAGACAAACTCTAAAACTATGGGAGACATTGTGCAATAATTAAATTCACATAGACTTAGATGAACTCAAATCTGCAAACTCTGAGAAAACACAGAGCAGTGAGTAGGAATTCCTCAGAATGGCTCTTATCTCTTCCACTTAGTAGGTTCTCTCTATGAACTACACTAACAATTTTTTTAAGTTTATTTATTTTTGAGAGAGACAGAGAGAGAGAAGGGGAGGGGCAGAGAAAGACAGGGAGAGAGAGAATCCCAGGCAGGCTCCACACCATCAGCATGGAGCCTGATGTGGGACTCGAACCCATGAACTGTCAGATCATGACCTGAGATGCAACCAAGAGTGGGACCCTTAACCAACTGAGCCACGCAGACACCACTCTATGAACTTTTATTATAACATATAAAACTATTAGATTCAATTTTTCATTTCAATCCCTCACTCTCTAGATTAGTTACCATTTGGAATTCACTAAAACTAAAATTTGGAATATTCCTTTATCATCAAAAGGTTTCTACATCTGCTACCACCTATTAAATCCCTTCACAAGCCTTCGAAAAGATCAAACTCATCATTAGGGTAAATATCAAGGGCATGATTTTAAGGCATCTTCAGAATTTCTTCCTGGAGCATTTCAGGGACACTTGCCTCAGGGAAACATGTTCTGACGTCCAGCCAGAGTAGCCACAACCCAAATAGTCCTGGAGTTATTTTAGTGCTCTGTGATATTTTCATCCCTATGTTTTGTCCTCCTTTCCTGTAGTATCACTTTCAGGATTATACTTCATACATAAAGAATGAAATAGGAAAGTGACAAGGAAAAATAAATATTAAAAGAGTAGGACCAAAAAGGTGGTCAAAAGCTTGTTGCTTACTTATTTTTCTACTCAGAAAACATCTTTTTCTCTCTATATATGTACATACAGACACACATATGAATACATATACACACATATGAACTAAAAACCTATATGTAATTAAACTACACTTTCTTATTTTATTTTATTTTATTTATTTTTTAATGTTTTTATTTTATTTTTGAGAGAGACAGAACACGAGCAGGGCAGGCGCAGAGTGACGGAGGCAGAGAATCAGAAGCAAGCTCCAGGCTGCAAGCTGTCAGCACAGAGCCCAATGCAGGGCTCGAACTCACAAACCGTGAGATCATGACCTGAGCCAAAGTTGGATGCTTAACCGACTGAGCTGCCCAGGTGCCTCTAAACTACACTTTCATGTTACTGTATCTTCTGAATATCATTGGTCTATGTATATATATACGTTCATTGTTTTGAAACAATGAACTTCAATTTATTTTGCCAATTTATACATTAAAAGTGTTAACTTGCATATTAATAGCTAACAATAGGCTTCCTTTTCTCCACATCCAGAATATATGTAATTTTACAAATACAAGATCATATCTCACATACTGTGTGGCAGCACAGCCTAGCACTTTGCACACACTCAACCGCCAGTCACTATTACGATTATTTATTCCTCCCCAGGCTGGGAGAGATGTTGACCAGCATGATAACATCACTGGCTTACATCTTTGGAATGTTTGCTATGTGCTACGATGAAATTTACAGATGAGATAAAGTAAGTCACCTGTCCAGGGTCGCCACAGCAAGAAAGTGACCTGAGGCTGCAACCCTCAAAGGGTGTACTTTTAATGCCTGTTTTATTCTTGACTGAAAACTAGAAAACCAGATATTCTTTTTCTTTTTTTCTTTCTTTTCTTTCTTTTTTTTTTTTTCTGGCTCACACCATGCACAAACACCACTCATTTCCTTTAAAATGCTCTCTCCCTGCACACCAGGAATATTTTGAAAAATCTTCTGCCCTAAATTTTTCCTCTCCTTCCACTCTGGGTTTCTGTGTCTTCCCACACACAGAAAGGGAGCATACCATTACTCTTTGGGAAATTAAGATTCTAAAATCTCTTTCTCCTCTTGACAATTTCTCACATAGATTCTGAATATTCATAATCTCACATACAAAAATGACAAAAAATTTTTTTTGAGTAAAATCTTGTATCAGTTATATGAACCACATCTTAAGCTTCTATTAGTCTTCTTTTAATATTTATTTTACTCTATTTCAGTAATATATCCAAATACATCATCATTGTCTTTGGTGATATTTTCATGTACTCCAGGCCTCCTCCCAGTTCAAGAAAAATTTCAATTTTTCCTCAAATGAGACTTCCTACCTGAAAGAATTTTATAAATTTCGTTGGCTACCTATAATATTTGTAGACTAAATTTTCTTACACTATTTTCTAGGCCTGTCATATTCTCCCATGCTCTTGTAATTAAACGTATTATCCATGATGGGACACACTGCTCTGTCTGGATCACTTTTCTTAGTTGTTTGATTACTGCTCTTCACAGCCTCCAGAAGTAGGTTTAGTTCACCTGTAGTATTAACTAATTTAGAGCTTGTCTAACATTGTTATAGCTAATTACTTTTCTGCAATCCTTGTTTTCATTCTCATTATTTCTCAAGAATAGTGAGTATTAGCTCATTTACATGCACAGGTACAGTCTTCAGTAATTATTTCAGGTACCATGGGTTCCATCTCTAGGTTGACTCTCTTTTCCCTTTTGATGGTGTAATGCTTACTTGTTCACAGGGCATGGAGTTTTGAACATGCCTCATTGTTTTTGGAACTTTGATTCTTGAATTCTGCCATTTTCTCTTTTTATCTGACACTTTTTTTTTCTTCTGGTGCTATGATGTTATTTCCTCCACAGCACCATCTTTCTAGAATGTCATAGGCTTGTATTACCAAACACAGTAATGTCTTTTTATAGTCATGCTGGATTTTTTTCTTGTTAACCTCTTAGGATGATCATTGAACAGTATATTAAAATAGATGGACACATTATTTTTAAAGTATTTTTTAGTCCTCCAACAGGATTTTCCTGGTGCTTAAGGTTTGGACATGAAATGATAATGGCCTATAACATAAGATAATTCATGTTTATTGATCTCTTCAGGTAGTATTTCCAAGTAAATTAGAGGCAATTCTTTTTCAACCTAGCAATTTTTCTTAGCTGGAGCTCAGTACATCTACCTTCCCTTGCCTTGATGCTGGGAGTTGTAGTTACAGAGGGCGAGTGATATTCCTGAACCAGTCAGAGCTCAACCTTTAACTTTGCCAGTGGTGCATCTTCAACCCCCAGCCACCTGGCCATGTAAGCAGGGTGGCTGAAATGTCTTTTCTCACTGACTGGGTTTCCTCTTCATTCAAACTATAGCAAACAATTGGGGTAACTATAAAATATAGACCCTGTTCCAGAGGATAAAATGGGCCACTCCCATGGTTTGATTTGTTTTTAAATGGTTTATTTTGTCTTTCACAAAAAGACTTCTGCCTCTTTCTCCTCCAAGCAGATACAGTGACAAGTCTGCCCAAGACCCCAGACCATTGTGCCCTTCCACACCTGCTTCCCAAAGTAATGTAAACTCCCACATCTCTAGTTCAAGAGGTCTTTATATTTCCATAACTGAAAAGTCTCTATCTCCATAAAAAACAGTTTGCTTGGAAGTTGTACTGGAGTTTCCATCTTCCACCTAGTAAAATCTTCTTGTGGTTTTTAAATAATGAAGTTTGAGAGATTAGGGATATTATACTCTGCTGTCTTGCCCCTAGCTTTTTTCAAAATTCATGGGAACTGGGAAAACTGATGCAACTTCTCATAGTCCCTGGAACGTGGTACTATGCACTACTGCACCCATGTATTTTTCATCCCCATTCAACAAATGTCTGCTGAGTGATTTCTCTGTATGTGGCTCTCTCTGGGATCCATCAATGGACAACCAAGACAAAAACTCCTCCCCTCATCCAGTGATGGAAGGAATACCCATCCCAAATAAAATGATTAGGTTAAATACATATTATAGATAGGTACAAGCTCTAAGGGGAAATATTAAAGAGGACAGGGAGATGGGGAGGTCAGGTGGCGATGGTTCTGAGACATCCCACAAAGCCTTAAAAGAAGAAAGAAGGGAACAGCAGGTGAAAGGAACAGCAAGGTCAGGCCTTGAGGCAGAGCATGCCTGGCAAGGGGGCCAGAGAAAAGAACCCAGCATTTACAGTACTTTAGATCTCCCATGACTAATATTTTCTTCAAATCAAGAAAAATGTAAGACTAAAGTACAGTAAAAGATTTCACATGTTCTTACGTTTTTCCTGACTCTTGGAGCACCTGGGTGGCTCAGTCGGCTAAGCATCCAACTTCAGCTCAGGTCATGATCTCACATGTTCCTGGGTTTGAGCCCCACATTGGGCTCTGCCCTCGCTGCTGGGGATCCTCACTCCGGCCTCTCTCTCTCTGCCCCTCTCCCACTCATGGTTTCTCTCTCTCTCAAACTTAATTAATTAATTAATTTAAAAAAAGTTTTCCTGACTCTTGATTGTATCTGAGATCACTGAGCTGTCTTAACTCCTTAGCACACAGAGGGCCTTAAAAGATTTCTTCAACTTTTTCTGCAGCTTAGGCCAGTTTTTCTAAAAGCATCCACTTTGGATCTGTTTCTTCTAAATGTGTAGACTATAATAAAACACTTTTTGGATATATTTGGGTTTTCTTATCCCCCCTCTCCCTGCTCCCCTGCTGTGATCTTAATTGCTTAGAGGTGACATCTCATTGACAGCTGCAAGCCTGCAGACCCCATGCCAATCTCACCAAAATGAAATCATTCAGCACCTGAGGGGACTGTGGCCTTCTGGACTCTTCAGTTCTGGCTGAGAAATGCGTGCCCTACTTTGATGGTCTGAACCACAGGGGAAGAAGCTAACCTAGAGGAGTTTCTCTTTCTCTCCTTCCTCACCTCTGAGGTTGGCTTAGCACCACGAAGGGGCCTACAGACCCTGCCCCCATACTTCTGAGCCTGGAAATTCTGTGAAATCAAATCAGCATGAAAGGCCAGGGGACTTAGAGTCACAGGAGAACGAGGTGGAGGTGAACACTCAAAGTCCAGCGCGTACATGGGCCAAATTGGATGAGTGGGGTCCACAGCAAACTTGTGAGCTTGCATACTTTAGGAAAAAGCCAGTTCTCAGATCTAGCCGGTTGGTGCCCTGTGGCAAAAAACCGCAGAGCTGCCAAATCGAATTTTTAAAGAAAAGACAGAAATCCCAGGACTTGTATGAAATGTTCTCATGCTTTAATGTTGGCAACTGGTAATAAAAATAAATAAATAAATAGATAAATAAATAAATAAAATAAAATGCGGGACAATCTTGGATCCCATCAGCCATTTTTGTCTGTTTCATGGTGTTCATGGTAGACTGAAATTCAAAAACAAGAGGTGAAACAAGGAGAGTAAATAATTTCCAAATTGCATGCCAATTCTGATTTATTAGTTGTGGCCATTTCTGGGTCAGCAGGAAAAGTACTGTGTTACATTATCAGTGTTGAACGATGGTGCATAACACATGTATCTGCCATTCTTGAGGAAGACTATCCCCATGACGGTCAGTGTTAATGGTGATAGAATAAATGTTTTCATCTGCCCTACTTCCTTAACTCTTCAATTTAGGCATGTTTCTCTCAAGTTCTCCAGAGCCCGGGAAAACGGAGTGCCAACACAAACATGAGAGTCCTGCCAAGGATCAGGTGCCTTTGCTCATAATTCACGATGCACAAATCAAGCTAACACAGCACTAAAGAAGGAGGGCAATCAATTTGATCTATCAGTAGAACACCTAAGATATCATTTATTCAGAGTCCTTGTGATGGAAAACTATCAGAACAGAGTTTCACTACTCTAGACCAATCAGGTGTCAAATTATTGAATGTTTTAATCCCTGCTGATCTTCTAACTAATTTTAATTTACCAAAATGAGTTACTCTTTAGAATTAGAATGGTCTTTAATACAAAGTCCAGATACTTTTATTTTAAAGAGAAACAATAAAACCCAACACTGGAAAGCAACATAAAGACAATTATTTTTAGTGCTTTAATCCTTGACTGGGAGACTGAAACCAACAAAGTAATTGAAAAACGTTATCCTCCAGGAGGTAAGGGCATTTGAGTGTCTAGAAATATATTTTTAAACATACATCCATTTATTTTCAACTCCAGAAGGAATTTCTTTATAGAAAACAGTAGCAAATCTCTCAGATAGGTTCTTATCTGTTAATTCGCTCAGCTTTCCTTCTAATACATCCTCTACCAAAATTCTATTCAAAATAAGAGAACGTCCACAAATTCCATTTCCAATAATTGTGTACTCAGTACCAAAATAAACTCCTTGAGTAAACTGAGTAGGTGGTAATGGCCTATATGATGAAGGAGTTGGGTGTAACAAATCCCCTTCCCAACCCCCAAATCTCTTTCCCAAAAACATGCTGTCAAGGCCTGAAATTCATTGATCAGAATCTTTCTGAATATATTTTAACAATTCCTTATTACAATATTTATTATTATTATTATCATTATTATTATTATTATTTTGTAGATGTGAGAATTACAATATTATTTAATCTGGAATATCAAAATTTCAAAATTTCAGTGTTTTTGAGACTATAAGGAAAAATTTGGGTTTCCATGGAAAATTGTGCTTTGTCTATAGCATACTCTTCCACTTTTTTGGTTCTGACTCTAGGGGAGATTTATTTCCAATTTTGTAAGCTGTCGGCAGCTGACAGTACTGCAAAGATAATTCTTGTCTGTAGACACGCAAGTAATGCTGACTGATGGAGGGACCCACCCTCCCACCTATGGAAAAAGACAGTCTTTTCCATTGGTATATTCATTTCAATAGTCCTCATCTAGAAATGTATCTGTTCTTTTGGATTCTTCTTTGAATTGCTTGTAACATCTGGTTTTTCACTGATCAATGAGTTAAGTAAGATCTTCAACCCATGTTTGTTTTATATTTGTAAAAAAGTCATGATTTTCCCTATTTTTGAAAATTACCCCCCCCAAAAAAATAAGCTTTCAAGCCTGATTAATTTTGTGTGTATTTGTGTGTGTGTGTGTGTGTGTGTGTGTGTGGTGTGTGCATGTGAGTGTGTGTGATTTAATTATCCTACCAATACTTCCATCGGGGGAAAAAAACTTCCATCAATAAATTTGTTTCCAAAGAGTTTATCTGAGCAGATTTCCACTCTTTTTTATATTTAAAATCTTATTTCACTTCATGGTTTAGACAAAGTGACAAAGATTATAAACAATTTGTGGGGGGGAAATCACTCAAATGATTATTGAGAGTTGCTCTGTTCCAGTCTTATTCATTGTTATAGGCTAGTTGTTTACCCTCCCCCACAATTAATGTTTAAATTCCGATCCCTGATACTTCAAAATGTAATCATATTCGGAGTTGAGGTCTTTATTTATTTTTTTTTTAATTTTTTTTTTTGACGTTTATTTTTGAGACAGAGAGAGACAGAGCGTGAACAGGGGAGGGTCAGAGAGAGGGAGACACAGAATCTGAAACAGGCTCAGGCTCTGAGCGGTCAGCACAGAGCCCGACGCGGGGCTCGAACTCACGGACCGCGAGATCATGACCTGAGCTGAAGTCGGCTGCTTAACTGACTGAGCCACCCAGGTGCCCCTGGAGTTGAGGTCTTTAAGAAAAAGAAATGATTTGGGGCGCCTGGGTGGCTCAGTCGGTTGAGCGTCTGACTTCGGTTCGGGCCATGATCTCATGGTTTGTGGGTTCGAGCCCCGCGTCTGGCTCTGTGCTGACAGCTCAGAGCCCGGAGCCTGTTTCAGATTCTGTGTCTCCTTCTCTCTATGCCCCTTCCCAACTCATGTTCTGTCTCCCTCTGTCTCAAAAATAAATAACCATTTAAAAAAATTTAAAAAATAAATAAATAAAAAATAAAAAGAAATGATTCAGTTAAATGAATTAGGGTGGGGCCCTAATCCAATATGACTGGCATCATCACCATAAGAAGAAACATTAGGGGTACTTTGCATACACAGAGACACAACATTTAGATGACAGTGGTTATTTAAAAGCCAACTGATCCTTTACTTATGGCCCTCACCGGAAACCAACCATGACAGCACCTTGATCATCTCCAACCAGTACTGTGGAAAATACTATTGTTTAAGTCATCCAGCCTGTGGTATATTGTTACGGCAGCCCTAGAGCACTAACACATTCATCTATTGGACCAAGGGGTCTAGTATGTGTCTCACTATTGAAGATCTCTCTTCAAGGCCATCCAAGAACAAATTCACCTCTATGGTATCCACCACCCCAGGCAAAGTTATCCGGTCAAAGCTCATGCTCCAAGTCCTCAAAGAGTTTCTCCCATGTTACAGGGTGACCAGGCCAGCATCCCAAGTTGTCATGCCTAATGCTTCCTTTGGTAAACCTACCTTCCAGTTCAGCTTAATCTTTGATCCCTTCAACATCAGCCCTGTTACCAGAACAGCCTCTCACTAGGTTCAATCGTGCCTTCTAGTGGAAAGAGCAATTCCACATGATGGGGAATTCCATGGCGTGGTGAAGGAAGCAGGTTGAAATAATGTAGGAGTGAAACTGGACGTGACGACCATCCATGGATAAGCCACAGAGCAATCAAAATTCCCCAGAATAAAGGAGGATTAGAGATGGAGAGGATGACCCTAGAGCCAAAAGCCAGAATGCTCTCATGAATGTGGGAGAATAACTTGAAGGTTGATGCAGGAAATGAAAAAGGGGCTAGCGCATGAGAGTGGAATAGTCTGGAATTAGCAATGGAAGCAAGATTGGCAAGATGACAGTACTCCTGTCCTAAAGGTATTTCAGTCATGAAGGAGACACACCAATAAACAGATAATTAAAATACGCTCCTTATCTGCACATGATCAATATATGCTAAGGGAGCCCATAAGAGATATATGTATCCTGGCCTGGGTCAGTGCAGAGCATAAAGAAGGAAAGCATTAAAGGAGACCTGAGCAGTGTTTATTCAGCACCATACAGAGAGAAGTACCAAACGTGGCTGAAATGAACTTTCCAGTCACTGGAAAAGCATCTCTGTAAGTGGAGTAGAGATGATTGATCAGGCCTTGTCATAGACTAATGAAATCTTTTCTTGTGTTCACTAATCAATATTCTGCTTATCAGTTTATCTTTCTGAGTACCCGAATTCTGGCAAAGGAACACCCCAGATGGAGAATGTATGCATTCCAGCAACTAGAATTGAATATCTCAACACCAGATTACTTAGGTCTCTTGTGAGTAGATTGCCCCATGAATCATCTTTCCTAGGCTTTTCAGCTCAGAGAAACTGACAGGGCTGAGGGCCAGACTAAGGGCCTTGCTAGATTCACAAAAGGTAATGGCTTCTTGACAGTCTTTTAGCATTCTTGTGGAAGGACCCTAACCTACTCTTTAGCCCCTTTGCAGCTTTTAACAATGGGCATGGCAAGTATGAATTGGATGTCACCAATCAGCTCTGTGGAAACATAAACCCATTTTATTTTTATGACTACACATACTTTTCTTTGACCAGCCCTGTTATTGCCCAATAGCAGAAAAACTAAATTTGATCCAATCAGAAAGCTTAACCCAAACCAGTAAATTTTCCAGTTGCTTTTGATTTAAAATGAGATCTCTTAAGCGAGGATCCAGTCAGATGCAACTATTATTATCAACTATCACTGTCCAGTTCAGTGTTTTCTCTCTGCCTATAATAATCCTCCTCTGCTATGGACTGCATGTCGGTGTGTCCCCCAAATTCATATGTTAAAATTCTAACCCCCGATGTGATGGTATTAGAAGGTGGGGTCTTTGGAAGTGATTAGGTGGCAATCTCATGAATGGGATTAGTGCGCTTATAAAAGAGACCCCTCCCCACCCCTCTCCTCGCCAAAGCTCCCTAGCCCCTTTCACCCTATAAGGACACAGTGAAAAGATGGCCATTTATGACCCAGGAAGCGGGCCCTCCCCAGACACAGACCTGACCATGCAAGCACCCTGACTTTAGGCCTCCAGCTTCCATACTGCCAAAAATTAATGTGTGTTGTTTGTAAGCCACCCAGTCTGTGGTACGTGTTATAATAGCCAAATGGTCAGAGGCAGTCTTTATCCACCCAACTCTCAGGAAGCCTGTGAGGGCTCCTGGCCCATCACCCATGTGGTGTAAGACCTAAAATTAAGATCCAATATTATGTGCTGCTTTGACATCTGATAAAATCTGTAGGGCCTCAAATAACCTAATGCCCAAATTCTCCCTACTCTACCCCATGTAGAAGGTCCCCTGGTTGAAAAACCCTCCTCATCGAGGGGACCAGGCACAGCTACGCTTATCCCCGAGCAGTGGATTTCTGTTCCTTGCCCACCTCCAGAAGAATTCAAATAAGCCAATCACATCCTCCCACAGGAACCAGTCACCTCAACCTCTTGATGCTATAAAGGCTGCCTCCCAGCACCCTTGACTGTTTGCTCAAGTCCTCATACAGCCCGTGTGGCCTTACATAGCAGACTGTATCCTCCTCCCCTGGGTGGTGAGGACATGTAACTAATTAACTACCAGCATTTCATGTGTCCAGTGTTGGGTGTCCTATGTTTGGCCATCCTGATAACTTTAAAGCAGAAATCCTGTCACCAACAGGTCCATATGAGGTGATTAAAACACCCAGCAGCAGCAGGGAAGGAATGGAGATTCAGTTACGTGACTGACTGCATTGAGTATGGGGAGGTCTCTTCAGTTAGATCTGGCTGCTGGAGTCCTGACTTTGCTCACTGACACTGGTGTTTTATCACTCCCAATTCTTTGGAATGGTCCTTTAGATGGTCTACAGAAGCTTAGAAAGAAAGGTCTTGGGGCAGCTTCCTGCTTGGGCAATACCCAGTGTGTTACCCATAGGCAGGCTTAATCCATGGGGCCTTATCCTCCCCTCTCCCGGGAAGCGTCTTGTTGCAGGGTAGCTGGCCAGCCAGCCAAGACCTCAGCTACCTTCCCTAGTTGACTCCAAGCCTACAGGGAACCTCTGAATCTCCCTAAGCTGAGCTTGGCTCCAGAGAAAGCTGAAAGTGATCTCTGCTTTCTCTTGATTCACGTTGTTGTCTTATTGGGACCCTTCTTGCTCCAAAGGCAACAGAGGGTTCTGCAGATTCTGTTGCTCAGAAAACTCTAGAAACCTTATGTCAGTGTCTGACTTATTTGCCTTTATCTACAAAACCGGAAGTGATGATTTAGAATATGTTCCCCATGTGTAGACATGTGGTCAGAATAAGTCAAATGCCTTCTTTCTCTCTCCTTTTCATTCCCTCTTTTAGCTTTCCTTCCCCTCAAAGCTTCATAGTGACTATGGTGCCAACTGTGGTTGTGTGCTCACCTTCTTTACTTCCTTTCCTTACATTCACCCCTTGTTGCAATCTGATTCCAGGCCCTGAAACTCCTCTCCATAAAGTCACATTTATCTTCAAACTGTCAAATTCAATGACAGTTTATGTCCTCCTCTTATTTGGCCTCCCTGTGGCATTTGTCACTGCTGTAACACTCCCTCCTTAAAACTCACCTTAGCGTTAGTGACACCACCCTTGCTGACCTGTCCACCTCCTTCTCTGACCATTTTTCCATCTCTTGCATGCAGGATCTCCCAGTGATGCCTCAATGATGCTGCCATCACTGCTCAGAGCCTGATTCTTTGTTCTGTGCTCTTCCAGCCATATACGTCCTCACTGGGTGGCCATGTTTAAGTCTGTTTTCCTTCAATAACCATTTATGACCCAGTTCCTCTAACTTCTTATTTTCAGCTCAGACATCACTGCTGGGCTCTGGACCCACAAAGTCTGCTCTGTATTTGACATTTCTACCTGAAAGTTGCCTAATCACTTCATACTCATGAATTAATTAATATGAATTAAGATCCTTTCTTCCCTCTGTATGCTTCTATTTGAAGGCATAAGCATTTACCCAATGACTTAGTGTTTCAGTCATTCTAGACTTTCCCCCTTCAGTCCCCATCTCCTAAGAGTCTGCTTTTACTTCCTACATATATGTTGGGCTCTCTTTTTTGCTCTGCTGATCTGAGACCCTCATCTTTTTTTTTTTTTTTTTTTTTTTTTTGCCTGATTATTGCTCTCTCAACCTCTAGATTGCACAAACCCTTTATCCTACCCGAGCTCCACAGCGATTTTCTAAAATTGTCAATCTGTTCATGTCAGGTCACTTTCTTGCTTAAAACCTTTCAGGTTCCAATGACTTTTAGGATGAAGGTCAAATGCCTCAGCCTAACAAACAAGGGCCATCGTGATCCAACGGCAGAGAGGTTAATACTTCGGCATCATGCTTTGCTCACCAGAGGTGAGAATGTAGACAAGTTACTTAACCTTCCTATACCTCAGTTTCTTCTATCTGAGAATAGAGATAGAAATAGTACCGATGTAATCAGATTGTTGTGAGGACTAAGTGAGATGAGGCATGTGAAATACCTATGGCAGTGCCGAGCACATAATAAATAGCCCATTTTTTAGAGGTGTTATTATTATATTCTTTCTAATCTTTTTCATCCCTTCTCTTTAGACATACTGCTCTACTTGACATTTGTGAAAGCAGCTTATGATTTGATTCTTTTGGCTTTCTTATCACGGTTGCTTCCTCTGCTTGTAATGCCTTTCCCCCATTCTTTATCTAGCTAACACACACTGAGTTTAAAAACCCTTCTCATGTCACTTCTTCCGGGAAGCCTTCCTTGACGTTTCCACTTCAGTCTCCTCCAGCTTGCCTTGGGCTTTCATAGCCCTTTATAGATATGTTTATCTCAGCACTTAATACCTTGCATTAGACTTGATCATATGTCTGCCTCCTATGCAAGACCGTGTGATACTTAATGATACGATACAACTCTCTGTCTGCAGTTCCAAGAATAAGATTTCACACCATTGAACTAGGGGTTCAGTAAATGAAATTTACTAATTTACTAATACTTTCTTTTCATCAGAGATGCCAAGCCAACTTTGCTTCCCCAAAGCACCTTTGAAATGATTCTTATCTCATTCCTTCCTCTATTAAAAATCCCAATTTCTAAGCAGTGCTATTAGCTTACTGCCAATGCTGAAACTGAGCTAGTCAACTGATATTTACAGTTCAATATACATATGTAAAGGATATTTGTATTTTCAAACAAAGCACATATTAAGATAACGGAATGAATTTTTACTGATGACACTGAAAGAAGTATAGCAGTAAGAGGGGATGGAGCATGATAAGGTGGGGAAGACAAATTTACATGGGACTTTCTTAGCACTCTTCAAGTGACATTAAGTGGGTGTCCAGCATCTATAAGTAAGGAAGACTGAGGGCTACACTATGAAGAATTAAACTAGGAAAGCATCAATAAACTTTATAATTAAGCTAGTAGCTGACATATTTGAGCAATATCAGTAATAAAAAAGCAACACGACTGTATAAAGAAATAACATCTTGATATATGCTGTAACATGCTAAGTGAAAGAGGCCAGATACAAAAGGTCATATATAATTCTATTTATATGAAATGTCCAGAATAGGCGAATCCACAAATACAGAAAGTAGATTAATGGTTGCCAGGAGCTAGAAGAATAGGAAGTGACTTCTAATGAGTACAAGTTTCTTTTGGGGCTGATAAAAATGTAGTGGTGATGGGGGGACAACCTTGTGAATATACTAAAAGCCACTGAATTGTACCACTTTGGATGGGTCAATTTTATGGCATGTGAATTATACTGCAATAAAAATGTATAAGAAAAAAAGTGATGCACCAAAAATTATTACCAACGGAAAAAAAAAAAACTGTGAGTTATTTATTGTTGCTATTAGAGGGTCCACAAATAAAATCACATTTTCTAAATATGAAGGATTATGTAGCCAGCTATTTTAATAGCTTATATAAAGCATTTTTACATTTCTTTTCCTCCAGTTTCCCAGAAACCTTCTGCTGTATTGTAACCATTCATTCATAGACTCTAAAAACTATAACTGTCAGTTAGTTGGTGTTTTTATTTCGGCTTTAAACTTCAATTTTCTTTAAATAATTTCTATTAGTTTATAATGCCCAATTTAGCTCATTCAATAAAAATAAAAACCTGCACTATTTTAAGTTAAATTCAAATCTCCCTTTTGACCATTAGTTCCACTTTCAAGACAGACATTTTAACTATTCACTCTGATGCCATGATCTGCTGTAATTAATAACATTTTCGATTTCTTTTTATTTTTCACAGTGACATAACTTATTACTACTGTTCACTATAAATGTCAATTGTACCAAGGCATAAATGGAAACATTCTTTAGATAACAGAAAAAATATACTGATGCTTTACTGGTAATCTCCAACTACTTAGATAATGCAAAGTTGAGAGATCATTAAATAAATGCTTATCGAATGTCCACTATGTAAAGCTATGGCTTTCAACCTTTTTGTGCTTGAGGGGATATTTTGAAAACCAGCTATCTTAAGCAACACACTCGAAAAGATTAAACGTACCATATAAGTTAGCAGTAATTATACTGCAATCTCAAAATATAATGTCTCATAGTATCTATGTAAGTATGTAGTCATTATCACCTCAAACCTGTTAGGATGGTAGTCATCAAAAAGTTAAAAGATAACCAATATGGGCAAGGATGTGGAGAAAAGGAAGCCTTGCTCCCTCTTGGTGGGAATGTAAACTGGGGCAGCTGCTATGGAAAAGAGTATAGAGGCTCCTCAAAAACAAAAACAAAAACAAACAAAAAACCCCCAAAAACAGAATTATCAGATGACCCAGCAATGCCACTTCTGGGAATATACCTGAAGGAAATGAAATCACTATCCCAAGAAGATATTTGCACTCCAATGTTCATTACAGCATTATTTACAATAGCCAAGACATGGAAATAACCTAAATGTCCATCAGCGGACAGATGAATTAAGACAATGTGGTATATGTGTACAATGGAAAATTATTCCACCATAGATCTGAAGGAAATCTTGCCATTTGTGACAACATGGATGGAGCATGAATACATAATGCTAAGTAAAATAAGTCAGACAGAATGTGGGAATCTGAAAAAATTGAACTCATAGATACAGAGAACAGATTGGTGGTTGTCAGATTTGGGGCTTGCAGAGGTGGGCAAAATGGGTGAAGGGGAACAAAATGGGTGAAGGGGATACAAACCTCCCATTAATTTATCTTCCCTAAGGTAAATTAGTCCTAAGAATGTAATGTACAGCATGGTGATTATACTTAACAATACTGTACTGTCTATTTGAAAGTTATTTAAGAGAGGAGACCTTAAAGCTTTCTTAAGAAAAAAATTTTGCAACTCTGTGACATGAATGTTGACGGAGCTTGTTGTGGCAACCATTTCACAATATGTGAATCATTCTGTTGTACAATATCGAATCATTATGTTGTACACTTAAAACTGGTACTAAACTAATAGGTGCACTAAACAATAGCTCTAGTATACCTAACACTATTGAGATCTTTATATCTCAATAAAACTGATAAAAAGTATACAGTCATCATGGTGTTCAGAATGACAATGTTCATGTTTCTACCAACTGTTCATGGGAATGTCAGCGTTTTTTAGCATGCACCTCAAAACTCTTCCAGCCTCTACCCACTACCCACTTCCAAGGCTACACTTGCACATTTTCAGCTATTTATTACAGCTGTACCACATCTCCCAGTACCAAAATCTGTATTAGGGTTCTTCAGAGAAATAACAAGAACCAATGAGAGTGTGTACATATAATGTATCTATATATATATATGTGTGTGTGTGTGTGTGTGTGTGTATGCGCGTGTGCGTGTGTGTGTGTGTGTGCGTGCATATGTGTGTGTGTGTGTGTGTGTATGTAAATACATATATATTGGGGCACCTGAGTGGCTCAGTTGGTTAAGCATCCGACTTTGGCTCAGGTCATGATCTCACAGTTCATGGGTTTGAGTCCCGCATCCAGCTCTGTACTGACAGCTCAGAGCCTGGAGCCTGCTTCAGATTCTCTGTCTCCTTCTCTCTGCCCCTCCCCTGCTCATGATCTGTTTCTCCCTCTCTCTCTCTCAAAAATAAACATTAAAAAATTAAAAATGTATATATCAAATTTGTTATATGTTTATTATTAAAAATTGGCACACATGATTATGGAAGCCAAGAATTCCTAAGACCTGTACTCAGCAAGTTGGGGAACCAGGAGAGCAGATGGTAAGTTCCAATCTGAAAGCCAGCAGACTCAAGACCCAAGAAGAACCAACACTTAAGTTTGAGTCCCTTACCAGGAAAAGCCCAGTGTCCTAACTCAAGGCAGTCACGCAGGAAGAGTCCCACCTACTTTGAAGGGGGTTAGCTTTTTTTTTGTTCCATTCAGTCCTTTAACTGATTGATTAAGGCCCATCCACAAGGAAGAGCAATCTGCTTTACTCAGTCTACCTATGCAATGTTAATTTCATTCAAAAACATCCTCGCAGACATACCCAGAGTAATGTTTGACAAACTATCTGGGCATCCTAGAACTCAGTCAAGTTGACATATAAAATTAACCACCAGAGTTTCTCAAATAGAGGGAATTTAATACAAGGATTTGGTCACAAAAATGCTAGCAGAGCTAAAGGAGCAAAAATCGAAAGATGTGTTTATACAGGAATGGAAGAACAAAAGAGGAAATAGAGTTACATAGATACCATGCCCCTGTGGTGCTGAGGCTTCTGGGAGCTGCTTTGGCCAGTGCTGCTGCTACACTCGCTGCTTCCACCCTGCAGGAGGCCGAGCTCCTGCATCTCCACTGAAACCGCAAGAGCTCAGACTGGGAGATGTTCATTACTGCTGCTGCTACTACTGAAGCCAGAGCCCACACGCACTGTGCTGCTAACTCTATTGCTGAAATCACTGCCTGGGCAGGAGCCCAGGAGCCTACATTTGCCTGCTCGCTGCTGCTTCTGTCCAGAAGTGCTGCCACAAGCAGGAAAAAATGGCTTGTTCCCCCTTCCACCCTTCATCTAATCTCCCACCCAATGCCTCCCATGGGCATGGGTAGGACTTCTATGTAAGCTCTCAGGCAAGAGAATCTGGGAAGTATCGTTTGCCACCTTTCAATCCCTTGTGATTCAAAGGAGATAGAAATGGGGCAGAGAGCCAACAGCCACATAACCAGAACAGCCCATATGATTACTCTTTTTTTGCATGTAATTTGTCCCACATGGGGAATCAGCTCTGCTTTTTTATTCCCCAAACCCTACTAAATGCAAGCTGTTATGTGCAGCAAACTTTTTTGAAGGTTTTATATAATTGA
The DNA here is from genome assembly GCF_023721935.1 of Panthera uncia. Classification (NCBI taxonomy): domain Eukaryota; kingdom Metazoa; phylum Chordata; class Mammalia; order Carnivora; family Felidae; genus Panthera; species Panthera uncia. The sequence goes on from NW_026057576.1 coordinate 13,173,860, forward strand.
AGATATAATGACATAGGGGAGGAAAATCTCAAAATTAAGTACTAATTGTGATTGTTCCCACAAGCCAAGGGGGAAAATAAACGTAAACACTTTTGTAGGGGTTCTCTCCTGGCCACCCTCTAGGTTCCAGCCTTGTTTGTTTCCCATGCTCAAGGTCCATCCTCCTCTCTCTGTTCCTTGCAGCCCAACATCTCCTCTTCTCCAGGTTACATCCTATACTCCCCACCCCTGCCTCACAATTCACTTGTTCCTCCTGGAAGATTGCAAACCAGTCTTCTCTTGACAGAGAAGTCCAGCTTTCTTTGTTTTCTCAGTCTTACCTCTATCAAAGTACTTTTATTTTTATGTATTTACTTATTTTATAATTTTTTAATGTTTATTTATTTTTGAGACAGAGCATGAGTGAGGGAGGGGCAGAGAGAGAGAGAGAGAGAGAGAGAGAGAGAGGGAGAATCTGAAGCCGGCTCCAGGCTCTGAGCTGTCAGCACAGAGCCTGACATGGGGCTCAAACTCATGAACCATGAGATCATGACCTGAGCAGAAGTTGGACGCTCAACCCACTGAGCCATCCAGGCGTCCCTATCAAAGTACTTTAAAAATAAAATATCTGTCTGCCCAAGAAATGCATTTGCCACTGCTCTAGATGGAGAAAGCAGTTGTAGTAAATTTTTGTTTTAAATGATCATTTCTTCTTTCAGTTATTTGTATCCTTTTTCGATGCAGTTTTGAGAATATCAAGCCTCTTTTTATTTGCAGCAAATGATACCTTGCCCTTCACTGTCAGGTACCATGCACTCAACTCTGTTACTGCAGACACTGCTGTAACAATACACTTACTTAGTTGTACAGCAAAATAATTTCTTCACATTGTTGAAAAGTTGTCCGCATACCTGTGAAGTATGCTGAGATCTTCACTGACCGAGATCCTCTGAAGGAGCAGATGATCGCCAAGTGTGGTAGCAAATACAATGAATATGACATTAGCTCTTACATTCAAGGAGTCTCCAATCCATGTCAGGAAAATAAGACCTACATATAAAAACTACAAAATAAAGCAAAATACTTCAAGGTCTATTGGGGGTGGGGAGATGGGAAGCAAAGAACCATGGGAGTTCGAAAATGGCTTTCGTGGGAAGTGGCCTCACAGCTAAACTTTGGAGGATGAGTTTCGACAATGAGAGAGCGGGAAAAGAAAGTGTAGGTGGAAGGATGCCATAGGACATGGATGCACAAGAGTACAACCACCTCCAGGAAACTGTGTGATTAGTAAATACCTTCTCTCATTCAATAGTTTGCCTTTTCATTTTGCTGATGGTTTCCTTTACTGTGCAAAAATCTTTTGTTTTCATGTAATCTCTTTTGTTTATTTTAGTTTTTGTTTTGTCCTTGCCTGAGAAGATTGGTCCAAAAACCATTGCTAAGACCAATGTCAAAGAGCTAACTGCCTATGTTTTCTTCCGGGAATTTTATGATTTGGTGGAAATGCAAATCAGCGTAGCCACTATGGAAAATAGTATGGAAGTTCCTTAAAAGATTAAAAATAAAACTACCATATGGTCCAACAATTTCACTTCTGGTTATTTACCTGAAGAAAATGAAAACACCAATTCAAAAAGATAAATGCACCCTTATGCTCATTGCAGCATTAATTGCAATAGCCAAGATATGAAAGAAGTCTATGTGTCCACTGATAGATGAATGGATAAAGATATGGCATATATGTGTGTGTATATGAGTGTGTGTGTGTGTGTGTGTGTGTGTGTGTGTGTGTGTATAATGGAATGTGAATTAGCCATCAAATATGAAATCTTGCCACTTTGGGCCATATGGATGGACCCAGAGGGTATTAGACTAAGTGAAAGAAGTCAGACAGAGAAAGACATGCTATACTGTTTCACTTATATGAGGGATCTAAAAAACAAAATAAACAAAACAGAAATATACTAATAGATACAGGAAACAAACTGTTGATTACCAGATAGGCACAAGCGACATAGATGAAGGACATTAGGAGGTACAAACTTTCAGTTATAAAATAAATAAGTCATGGGGATGTAATGTATGTGGCATAGGGAAATAGTCAATAATATTGTAATAACTTCATATGGTGAAGATAGTGACTAGACTTGGGATCACTTCGTTATGTGTAAGAATACCAGGTCACTATGATTTACACTGAAACAAATAGGGTGTTGTATGCCCATTATACTTCAATAAAAAGAAAAGAAGCTGTGAGTAGTTAACATAAAGTCTTGAAATTCTAATCAACCTGAATGACTTTTTTTATTCCTACCTTTATGTGTTTCTACATCAGATTGACCATCACTATCTTAGTGATAAGCCACAAATCTAGATGCATTGCTTTATTCTCATCTACCTCTTTCAGATTCAGGAGGTGGAGGATAAAAAAATACAGGTCTTACGGGAAACAGACTATTTGCAAAATACTTGGGAACCCCCTCAGGGGAAACTAGTGTGCTAAAGCAAGCAGGGTTCACCTATGAATCTGGGTCAGATTGAAGAGGAAAAGCACTGGGACATTTAAGATGCTTCATTTCTCTTTAGTGTTAGTAATTAGTTCATCTTACCTCACTCTTTTTGGGCCTATAAATCTTTCTTACCTCTCTTCGTTGACTTCTGATCTTCCTAAAATTGGTCTGGTTGACTCTGCTTTCCTTTGTGTTTCTAGACTTAATTTTTTATTCGATAATTTATTTGACTTCATACCCTGATTATCTATTTCTCATCTAACATGAGGTTTCTAATATAACCTAAATCTGAAGTAGGTTCATGATTACTTCCCTCCTTTTGGTAGTTCTCAATGCTGGGGTGGTACTAACCCCACAGAAGGTATCTGGAAATGGAAGTGAGTAGTGGTTTGTATTGTCACAGGATTGCAGGGTGCCACCAGCATTTGAGGGGCAGGGGCAGGAATGCTAAAAGTTCTACAATTTGGGGGATATTCTGACAGAGTTGCTTTCTCATATAAAATGCTAATAGTCCACTTCATGGAGAAATATTGCTTCTTTTGATGTTTTTATTTGTAAGCGTATTAAACAGGCCCAAGCACTTCAGCAGAGTGGACCAAAATGATTCCCCTTAGCAGTCTAGCATCATGCCTTGTGTATTTTTTTTAAGTGAGGAATTGAGAGGAGCTTGTTGCTATAATAATAGATTTGTTGCTTGGTCCAGGAAGGCAGAAATTCAGACTTAGATCCCCAATTAATCACTCCCTGTCCGGCAATAATGCTGTTTTCCACCACAAGGGCTTCACAGGCATTTTGCAAATTGTCTTTATCCATCGTCAACCGGTTCCCTCCCTGCTCCCCCCCACCCAATAAAGTCACAGGAAGTGTGCTACACAGAAAGAACCATAGCAAAATGGGGACCAAAATATCACATCATAAATGGCTGAACAAATAAATGCCTGATATATCAAGGAGAGTTTTTATTACAAGCTCAGATGAAAGACTAGCTGAGACTTCTACTCCTATTCTGCTCCCATACAGAGATGTAACTTTCCTAGTGGCTGAATAGAGGAAGAAAGTGAAAGAAGAAAGGATATTGGCTATGTAGCTAGGATAAGTTTTAGTTTAATTTATTACCTTGGTCTCATTCGTCAGCCAGAGATAAATGTAGAAAGAATCAGAAATGACAAAAGAAAGAAATCTGAGTCTTTTAGTGCCTAGACACAGGTCCCATCCAGTCTATGTCCTAGAGAGAGATGCAAGAAACAGAATGTACAAGACGGTGAACAAGGCTGAAATTCCTAATTCTGAGGGTAAAGCTTCCTAATGCTGTTGCAATTCTGCTCAGTAGAAATCTATCATCTAAAGAATGACTTTTGTCTCTTGAGACTTCATTTTCTTTCTTCCTTCCCAGAGATAGAGAACCAAAAAGAGGGTTGGTAGAAACGGGCCTTGAAAGGTGGATGGAAGAACATTCACACTCTATACCTTAAGCCTTCATGCGCTTTTTTGGTAAAAGGTGGTCATAAATAGTGTTATAGGGTACCTATATCAACAAATTTATCAACAATTATATCAACAAATTTGGCTTGGAGAAATTGAAGAATCCATATGAAAAACTATGAGGTATAGGTATAGCGAAGAAGAGAAAGTTTGATCATCTAGGGGTCGAATTGGCAATATTGGTTACAAAGCAGATATGGAAACTGGGAAGAGAAGGTAGTAAAGCTGATTACCAGATATGAGGAGGGAACTCTTCACTAAAATGCAACAGATAGGATGAGGAGCATGTTTGGGGTAAGAAAAATTGTTTCTGGTAGCATGTTGAATCTGGGCGAGGTGGTATATCCAGATGAAGATGTCCAGGAGGCCATTAGTATATGGGTCAGGTACTCAGTAAAGAAGTCTACACCATGTATTTCCTTGTCTAACAGGAACCTATTTATTCTTCAAGGCCCAACTCAAAGGTTTGCCTTTACTCACTCATATAAGCAGGATTCCATGTAATTGTTCCCAACACGCTTTATACCATTTCTGACAAAGCATTTATCAGATTTTTTGTTCCTAATTTTTTTCATGTCACATAAAGTCCTGGGTCATGATGTATGCGTCTTTATATCCACAATACTTTGTACAATCTAAATAATACTTACTGAAATAAAATTAATAAATATTTTGTTACATGGTTGAGATGGTTCTGGGAAATTTGGTAATATATGTGAGACCTCAGGCAACAGGTATGTTAGTAACTAGTCAGTCCTCTCTAGTCACTGGTCTTTTTTTAGTTTCTTGAACAAGCAAAACTGACTCCCGTTTTAGATCATGGCACTAACCGTTCCCTCTGCCTCGTGTGTTGTTGCGACAGTTCTTCCCATTGGTATTCTTGATTTTCATGTGATCTCCTTAGAGAGATACTCCAACACAGGAATGTCAAGTCAGCCAGAAACCCCCCTAGCTTGTCATCGTGCTTCACTTTCTTCACCGTACATATCACTGTCTGATATATTTATTTGCTAATTCTCTGCTCCCGTAGACTGTTAGGTCCATGAGAGTGGAGAACTCTGTCTTAGGCACCACTAGACTCTTGTCAGTGCCTAGAACAAGTAGGCCCCCAATACATATTTGTTGACTGAACGCATGGAACAGGTCACTGCCAAGGGACAGAGAAGAGGTTGCAATAAGCGTTTGCAAAAACACTGCATTTACTCTAATTTGGATTTGCACATTCAGAAATACAGACTAATGTGGTAAGTTACCATGTCTTGGTGGTTTCATTTTACCCTCTACCTGTGGTTTTCTCACGTTAGCAAATCCCAAGGCAACAACTCAAAAATCCCACTGTCCTTAATTTTCACAGCTGAGTTGCTTTGATTACAACTTCAGTGATGACGGGTTGGATTCTTTCTAGGATCTCTTGGTTAAAGATTTTATCTTATTTAGTGCCGCTCATGAATCTGAACAAAAGACCAGGTATGCCATTTGCGCAGTCCACGTATCACCTCTACAATAACAGGAAAAGACACAGAACATCTGAAAGAACCATATGCAGTACCATGCTGCTGCCTGCAGAAAGATGTGACCAAGACTCTGTAACACCCTGACTGCACAGTTTGTAAATTGCCTAGTTAAGTCTGGACTCAAACTGTGTTACCCACTTTTAAACTGTGTTAAATTTCTTAATACTTTAGAGTTGCTAGGGTGAGCCCATTTACTGTGACAAAAGGATTACCTTTAAGTTGGTCTTTTACTTTAAGTAAGTAATATTTCTTCTTTAATGATTCTCACAAAAGAGGGCTATAGTTTATTACCTGTGAATGAGAAAAAGAGGACTCTAAGGAGTCCTGGATTCTAAGAGGAGACACTATGAGTACATGTGCATTGTGTGGCCACAGCAGGTTGGGAGGCTGAGATCATTAGGATGACGGGGGGCCTAAAACACAGCATCTCAGATCACGAATACATATTCATAAGTAGATCCAAATATTTAATAGGAGACTTAAAAATGATAAATATTTCTCCTAATTTGCATTATTAAAGAAAGATTTACCTTTGTAAATAATAATTTTGAAATTAGTCCTCATCAAAGGGTTTCCCAATCATGGCATCAGCTGTTAGAGATTGATTTTTAAAAGTACTGAGAGGATATCTCTTTTCACATGGCATTCATTCATTTTATTCATTTGCACATGTTTAAAGGTCCTTTCTTCAACATCTTTCCATGTTCTTTTTTTTAAGTTAATTTATTCACCTCAAGAGAGAGACAGAGCACGTTAAGTGGGGGAGAGACAGAGAGAAAGGGGGAGAGAGAGAATCCCAAGCAGGCTCCACACTGTCAGCGCAGACCCTGGCATGGGGCTCTGTCTCATGAATTGTGAGATCATGACCTGAGACAAAACCAAGAGACAGACACTCAGCTGAGACACCCAGGTGCCCCTCATATTCTTTTGGCCAGTAGGGACTAATATTATTTTCTGTCGTGTGTGTGTGTGTGTGTGAATGCTATTCCATTGCCATCTTCTTCTGGAGGGTCAGGTCTACACCAGTAGCAGTTCTCAAAATTGGTCTCCATCTTCCACATTTCATCTTTCAAGGATCTCTTGAGATTTTTGGCATCTATGCTCCACTTAATTTTGCTTTAGAATCTTTGACTAGTGGTATAGTCCCAAAAGACCCATCAAACTTCACGTCTTTACTAACAAATAGACATCGGATTTCTCATTGATTTTCGTCATCTCTTGGGAGGTGTGCTCCCTGAAGGCAGCACTATATTTTCACTGAAAGAGGCACAATTAAGTGATATAGAAAGTTGTATCTGAATTTTAAAACTAGCCATAAAATTGACATTGGGTCAGTATTCTCTGTTGGAAAGATGCTACTTTATTTACAAAGTGACATGATTTTAGTTTTTACAATAACATCAGAGACAATTTTGCTGTTATTTACATTCAGTCTTCTATCTTTAAGTCAAATAATTAATTCTTGCAGGAGGGGGTCTTAGAAAAGAACTTACTCTGTACCCTACAGATAGAGACCAGTGTTACTTTGGAGGCTCGATAATTATTTCTTTGGAGGTTCTTTAGTTACATCTCCCTCAGAAGCATCAGGGAAGACAATAGGCAACTACAAAATCATTTTGTTCAGTTTTTTTGGAAACCGCTAGCTACTAATCCTCTACATTTTCTCATCCGCACACCTCTCTGTGCCTCACTACTGAATCAAGCTTCCTTCCTTCCCAAACCTTTCCACTGTGACTTCTGAAAACCTCTTTACAGGACATTCATTCCATTTCTTTGTTTTAATTAAAATTCAATTTCCTCTATGGACACATTGCTTCCCTTGAAATGGCCCCAAGTGAAGGCTGGTCATTTCTCCAAAAGCTAGGTTATCACAGAATTTAAAAATGGGCTTGCATGCTTTACTTCAACATTGCCTATTCCAGATCATTTCAAATCATTGCTCCTCACCCTTGTACAAAAACTTCTGCTTTGGGGATCTTTCCATCTAGCTATGTCATCTTCTAACAACCACCACCACACTAATTTCCAGAACGTCCTCTCTTCCTAAGTCCCATCATCGTCTTACTTGCCTTCCCTTCTTTGCTCATGTGGTTAACTCATTTAACATCTAACCTTATATGTCCTTGATTCCCTAAGCTTTGACAATCTGTACTTTTTGAATTCTGCCTCCAACCTCCTGTGTCCTAGACATTTTTATCACCCCAACTGCTGCATATCAAAATTCATAAGCTTTAATATCCTTATTCTCTGATTCTTATTTTGACTCCTCAAAATATCTTATTCCTTCTATTTAACTGGCTCTCTGAGCTGAGAGTGATCTAGACCTTTTTCCTATTTTCCAAATGTATCAACTGTTCCTGTCTCAACTGTTCCTGTCTTAACTTTATCATTTGACTAAACCATATGATATTATGATACAACACCTGATACAACCATGCTGAAGCTAATATCTTTAACTTTGTCTTCTGACATGAATGCCTGGAAGCGTCCTCATCTTGCATCTGTACTATTGTCAATGTTTCTCTTCCTATACCCATGCTGCTGAATACTGCTGGAGAACATCCAGCAGCCACGAAACTGATGCTACTACAAATATACAATCTCTAATATCAGCGGTATTCTCAGGAATAGTCTTTTTATGTGACACTACTCTGCTTCTTCTCTCCTGCCCTATTCTCATTTTTAACACCGCTTAGGGTGGATATCCAAGAATAGATATTCCTTTGAAAAAAAAAGTCATTTTTTGCCAGATGAACTTGTAAGCTGGAAGTAAATGATTATATGTTCTCAATTTCTTAGTTTTACCCTTAGTCCAGAATAGTACTTCCTCCAGAAAAGTAATGGGAAGCTTGGTATGAAAGATCTCTACTTTGTGAGAGATTCTTCCCAGTGACTTTTTTTCACTTTTAATAGGATGCCTAATTAAGCCAGTCATATTAGCTAAGATTAGCTTTGGCTAATATGTTAAATGTTTAAATTAACAGTAAGTTCTCAAAATGGAAGTTTTGTTTTTTTTTTTTCATTTAAGAATTCAAGCTGGTTTTGTGGTTTTGTTCCATAACAAAACCATCGGAGAACCAAGTTTCTTATTGTTTCTCTGTGACTAGGGTGTTAACCCTCATTGCATGGCTTATGATGGGTCACTGGTATACCCATTAACCAGTGGGAGGGGCATGCATGCTTTTATGTCAAATCTTAGAAGTGGAATGCTTCACTTCTGCTCGCATTTAATTGGCTAGTAGGTTCTTGGCATAGTGATTGAGAAGAGTCTAAGAAGTATAATTGCTCTGTATGTCCAGGAACCCACCTAAAAAGCAGGGTTCCATTACTCTAAAAAAGGGGGAAAACAGATATTGACACTTAACTGTCACAACACCTCTTTCGCCACTCAAAAATCCAAACCCACCCTTCTACCTAAACATAAGATACATATATACTTTCCACAGTGATATGCAGTCTCTTTATAAAGTCCAGAGGTGGCTCTTCATGAACAACAAATGATCAGCTTTCCTCCATATTCAACCATATAAAATAATCACATAGTATGAATAGGGTATTTGTAATAACTCCCTTTTGGAAAGGAAAGACCTGGAGATGTACAAACACCTCTGGTTTTTATTAATTATAAAATTCTTGAAATTATCAACTCCTTTAACTTCTTGCTCTGGAAATGTAGTAGAGTTCCTTGTTCCATCTGGGGTTCTGTTCTCTGGAGGAGCCTGCTCATCTCCTACCCTCTGTGGTTCCTGGTTTTACTTTCAGAGTAAAACCATTGTAATGGACTTTCAGAGTTCGCTATCCATCATGGCTACAGAATAGGCACCGGGAGTAGATGCGAAAGGGGGGTGGGAGTGCAAAGCTTTTGTAGCTGCTTCCTGAGAGTGCAGGTTGAGTCCAGGGTCTCCTTTAGGGATCTAACTATCAGTACAGGTTTTAAAGGCATTTCTTGGGCAATATAATTCTCTCAAAACTATATCAGACTCCCAATATATTTGCTTTTTTTCAGTTTTGTAAGCAAGTTGACCAAACCAAAGATCTTAGGTAAGATTTTTAAGCCTGAGAACTCCCTGACTCTCATTTACTGGGCTTTGGTTTCTGTCCGCCTCTTGCTTTACCTCCCGATTTAAAAGCAGCAGCTTGAGGCCAGATGAAAAAATTGTCTTGGGTATGAAGACCAAACGCTTAATCTAATTTTTAAGTCCTGAGTTGGGTCTCACTGTTGGGCCACCATGGCTTGGGGCCACAATTTTATCTTCTGCTAAGTTTGAGCCACCTTTAATAGCTCCTTCAGTGTACAGAAGTGTTGACAGGGTGCTAGGCTCCTTCCAGACTTTTCAGTCAACTTGGATGGCAAACCATGGGCAGAGAGTCTTCTTGGCACTTGTGATCCTTTCCTGCTCTGCTTCAGGTTGACCAGCTGTTGCCAGAGTACCTCTCTCTTTTAAAGGTTTTGCTGAAAGCAGCAAGAAGCAGCCAGCTTACATCAAAGATCTGGAATGGCTTTATCCACTTTCTTTTAAAAAAAATTAGAAGCCTATTCATTTATTTTGAGGGAGACAGAGACAGCACACAAGCAGGGAGAGGCAGAGAGAGAGAGGGGAAGAGAGAGAATCCCAAGCAGGCTCCACGCTGCCAGGGCAGACCCCGATGTGCGGCTCGAACCCACAAGACCTGAGATCATGACCTGAGCTGAAACCAAGAGTCAGACGCTTAACCTGGTGAGCCACCCAGGCACTGTGTACCCACTTTCTTTGGAGTTATAGGCTCAGGTGGCAGGTGGTCTGTCTTCTATGAGGTCACAGGCAGTAGTTTTAGCAACTATTTTCCCATGACCTAGCTAGACTCACCAGTTGTGTCACTGTTGCCTGCTGGGGCACTCTAAGTTAATGCCATACATTTCAGATTCTGTTCTGTTCATTCCCTCTTCCAAGTACCTAGTTCTGTATTAGTTATGATACAGGTCTGGCAGCTAAGAAAGAGGTTCAAAAGAAGTTATTTAAATAATAAAAAGAGACTATTTCCTTGTTATATAATAAAACAAGCTGGTAAGGCAGTGCAGCTTCACATGGTTGTCAATACTCAGACTCCTTTTGTTCTGTTTTTCCCATTAGTGTGACGCCAGTGATACGAAAGAGCTCACCACCATGTCTATGTGCTAACCAGAGGAAAGAGGGAAAGGACCCACTTCACTGACACACACCAGTCATCAACCTTGGTCACATGGCTATTAGGAAGCTTCAAGGAGGCTGGGTAGCCAGAATTTAGGGAGGAGGATGAGGTAGGGAGAGTAACTACTAGTTAACCACACTCAGCTACTCAGATATTGAAAATTACATTTAATTTTCATTTAAACTTACAATAATGTGAGTTGGAAAATTAAAGAAAAATACACTAGAGAACAAACAAAACTAGAGAATGTTTTCCATTCCATTCATGTGACCCTGATCTTTGATCAGCAGGATAGGAAGATCTGGACTTGACTTGATTTTCAAAATGCTTTCCTAATAACTGAATAGAAAAAGTGCACCATCCTTAAATGTTATTTAGTTCTTCCGTCTCTAAGCAGATGTGCATTTAAGATATGGATAACTTTCATTTAAACATCTTTAAGAAAAGCTATTTCACAAATTCCTTCTATTGAATTTAGTGTCTCTCAGTTATCTAGCCAAAATGAACCCCTCAAGCTGTACATATCCCTTACATAAGGTTCAGCCCTCATGATAAACAAATTATATATGGGGCTGACCTAATATAACAAATTCCTTGAGAACTGAGGTTGCACATTTCTGTGTTAGTAGATACTGTGCAATTCTAATGTGAACTTGATATTTTACATACTTAAAGAGTTACTCGGGTACATACTATCTCATCTTCTATTTTTTGCCATTGCGTGTAACTGAGGAAGGACAATGGGATTTACCAGCAGAAGGGAGCTTAGGTTCAATGCCTCACAGCCTGTTTTGGCCCTACACCCAAATGGTATAGACATAAAAGTGGGATTTTCTGAGTATTTTTAACCTCCCCACCCTGGAGAACAGGGACTGCAGGAAAACTAAAAAGAAAAGGCCTTTATTTATTTTTTTAATTTAGTACAAGCTTTATAATGAGAATGTAATGGATAGTTTCAGAAAACAGAATAGAAGAATCTTATTGAATAAACCACGAGCAGAAGCTTCATAAGAATTTTGCTCCTTGAACCCATGCTCTTAGTAAGTACTTATATGTTGGGTTATTCAGAGGACCTGCTATTCATTTTCCAAATCATTCACATTTAAATGTATTTACATAGGTAATTTACATGAAATTATTTCTAGAAATCATGATCATTTAAAACCTGTCACATGATAATGATCTCTAATTTTGTGGACCTCTAACTTGTTCACACGTTTAGACTGACCTTCCATGTTTTTTCAACTGTGGCATCTTCTAATATTAGATGCTTTGGTTTCGAGAGCCCACAACTGCATAGACTCGAAATGTGTAATAAACAATTCTATAAAAGGGAGGGTGGAAGTTGACCCAAGAAGTAGTAACACACAGCATTCTCAAACACTCCACCTCGGTTGCCTTCTTTTACTTCTACTATCATATCTCATAATTCAAAATTCTGGGGAGCCGTCCCTGGAATGTTGTTTCTCCTGATCATAAATGCCCACATCCAATATATCAGACAGTACCAGATATTTTAAAAAATGAAACAATAGCCCCAGAAAAGCAGCAGCTTCTACTTATTTGAAGATATATATATATATATATATATATATATATATACACACAATATATATCTACATATTGATAAATACACATTCTCTTCATCCCAAGACTATGAGATTATGAACTGATTTTTTGTAGTCGCCTAGTATTTTAATGTTACATTTGTCTGTCATCACTTGTTTTATTTACATAAAATCTGAGTCACATTCAAAGAGATCATTTGGCTATAATTTGTTTTCATTAGGAGCCAAAGGTTTTAGATACTGTGTGAAGAAAGCAAAAGGTATATAGCTGGAGTTTTTTTTCTTTGCCAGTTGTTGCTATTTTACTAATTTTCAGGCCACAAAATACAAATCATGCCATTAGGTATCAAACATTCAGTTGCTCATTCATTCATATCATACTTTTCACAAGTGCCTACAGGGCACTGTAGAGCCACAAATGAAGAAGTGGTTTTCAGGCAAGTAAGGAGATGAACAATTTCCATCCACGTTCAAGGGCTGTAGTGGAAGGAGCGAGGTGAGAAACCTAATGAATGTTTGTTATGTCCTAGGTATTGTGGTTGATGTGATTCATTAAATTAACTCATTGAATCCTTTAGCTCCCTGAAAAAAGTATTACTAATTCCAAAAGAAACTAAAATTCAGAGCGATGACGTGACACTCTCAAAGGCACAAAGCCAATATGCACCAGAGCCATCTATCCAAATCAGGCTTGTCTCATGTCACAGGTGCATTCTATCCACTGCATCCAGTGACCTCCTCGAGCTCTGAAGGTGCCACAGGTGCCAAGGCTTTAACTCTGCTGAAGGAGACAGAGAAACTTCTATGGAAATGGGACTGAAGTCAAGTCTTGTGGGATAATCATGAGCCCTACGGGTAGACACAGTTGTGAAAGGCTTTCCAGATAATGGGAGGAGCATGTGATAGATATAGAAGCCTATGATAAATATCAGGTTTAGGAAACTGCAAGTACTTTAGTATAGAAAAGTCACTGTACGTTCTAGAGGCAGGCTGTGTAGAATCAAATCTCAGCTGCTACACTACTTAGGTGTATAACTTGGGCAAGTTTCTAACTTCTTTTCTTACCTATAAAATATGGATAATGATAGGACCTTCCGACTAAAGTTGTTGAGGATTAAATGACAAAATATATATAAAGTACTTCACACAGTGGTTGAACCCTACGGAGAGCTCCATGAATATTACATATTCTGAAATAGCTGGAATATAATGTGCAAGGGAAATAGTGACAGGAGACAAGTTTGAGTTGAAAGGTCAAGACCAGATCATGAAGTGCCTCCTATTATATATAATTGGGATCATCATTCAGGATTTAAAGCGTGTGTTTGTGTATGTATTTGTCTTATACAAAACTGGCTCTAGTTTATTTAAAAATATATTTTGTGATGTCAGTTTGGAAAACAGATCAGAAGAAATGAGACCTGAGTCAAGGAGGCTGACTCTCTAATTAATGCAATAATCCTGGGTAGATACTATAAGGATCTGAACTTGAACTTAGTGGTGATGCAGAGGAAGGACAGGCCTAAAAAATACTTAGGAAGTAGTCTCCGTAGGACCTGATTAACAGAGAATAGAAGCAGTCTAGAGGGTTGGTGGTGCCAATCACAGAGACAGGGAATACAGGAGAAGGAACTTTAAAGAAAGGTGCTTATACACCATATGTTAGCCAACTTGACAATAAGTTATATTTTTTTAAAAAAGGTGCTTATGGGGCGCCTGGGTGGCGCAGTCGGTTAAGCGTCCGACTTCAGCCAGGTCACGATCTCGCGGTCCGTGAGTTCGAGCCCCGCGTCAGGCTCTGGGCTGATGGCTCGGAGCCTGGAGCCTGTTTCCGATTCTGTGTCTCCCTCTCTCTCTGCCCCTCCCCCGTTCATGCTCTGTCTCTCTCTGTCCCAAAAATAAATAAAAAACGTTGAAAAAAAAATTTTAAAAAAGGTGCTTATATAGCAAAGTACCTCATGTCTTAAAACAGTTAAAGAAATCAATCTACTCAGTTATAAAATACAAATACTATTCTATTTAAAAAATTTTTTTTAATGTTTTATTTTTGAGACACAGAGAGACAGAGTGTGAGCAGGGGAGGGGCAGAGAAAGCGAGACACAGAATCCGAAGCAGGCTCCAGGCTCTGAGCTGTCAGCACAGACCGATGCGGGGCTCAAACACACAAACTGTGAAATCATGACCTGAGCCAAAGTCGGATGCTTAACTGACTAAGCCACCTAGGAGCCCCAATACTATTCTATTCTATTCTATTCTATTCTATTCTATTAAAAAAAATTTTTTTTAATGTTTATTTATTTTTGAGACAGAGAGAGACAGAGCATGAACAGGGGAGGGTCAGAGAGAGAGGGAGACACAGAATCCAAAACAGGCTCCAGGCTCTGAGCTGTCAGCACAGAGCCCGACGCGGGGCTTGAACTCACGGACCGCGAGATCATGACCTGAGCCGAAGTCGGATGCTTAACTGACTGAGGCACCCAGGTGCCCCACTATTCTATTTTAAAGAGTGACCTAGAAAATTGTGCTTGAGGTTTGAAGTTAAAAAAGAAAATTCCTGTTATCAAGTAATTTAGTGATAGAAAAAACACCTAAATTAACATTTTATCAGATAAAACTAATAACTGGTTTAATATCATTCACATTCAACTTACATATTACACCTCCCCCTACACACAATACTTCTTAGGTAAGGTACAAATTCACAAAAAGAGAATACACACAGAAATCAGATTACATTTATGATTTTATTAGTCAAGAATGAAAAATTTGGTGTCCAAATTTTAGCTGCTGTACATCCCAGTAAAAGGTCCCTTGGCTCCCAAAGTCCCCATATGGGTGTATAAATACAGATGGAACTGCCTGACCAAGATAGGGTCTCACTAGATCTATAATGTTCTATTCTTGCTGTGTCAATGACTAGTGTTTACTCTGGGTTTACCTATCTGAGGAGGAATTACACTAAAACTTGATATACTTCTATTTATGGAAATATATAAAGGCAATGCCAACTCCTGACCCCTACTCAGAATCAGCAAAACAATTCTCTCAGAGGAAGCCCATTTCACCACAATTCTATTTATTATAAGCACTGAATAAGTGCTAACTACCTGTAATCAAGTGGGCTATTACAGGGAATTTGATTGCACATATTTATTTTTAAAACAAATCATTTAATCCTGACACATTAAGTCAAATGCTAGTTAACATGAACAAGGTCAACTTTTTGGTGGGTAGTAATATGTTTTGATATCAGGAACATTTATAGACTTCTCAATGTACTGTGTACTGTTAATTATCTTCTAGGCAAAATTTTCCAATAATAAAGATAGCAAGAATAAGTAGAATATTAAATATTAGTCTCTTAATCATTAATCAAGATGCTAATATGTGAAATCTAATATTTTGTTAAGGTATTAACATTCATCCCTCATAATTTCAGTTAAAAGGTATGACTAGGAGAAACTGTTTCTTTGTTCAACCACAAGGACTACACAGAGCAGTTTCAGCACCAGGGATAGTAATCTTCCTGGATAACAGGGAATGCCATAATACAGATGAGTAAATGCTATGTGTCTAAATTAAAATTACTTACAAGGTTTATATGAGTGCGTATGGCATGATAGTTAAAAGCACAGGCACAGGGAAAGATTCAATAAAAATGTTTTGTTGTTTTTGTGATTATTTTTATTATTTGTGAAGTTGATGTAACAAAAAGAGTTCTCTTTCTTCTTAGTTATAGATATGAATAAAATATGGAAAATTAATGACCTTAATGAAATATTTCTTGTTTTGTACATATTAATTTAAATATGACACAATGGATCACCATTTCTTGGTATTAGCAAAATACAAGAAAGAAAAACATAAAAATCATGAGTGAAAATTCTCCAAATGAAAGTTCATTGCAAAAGGAAAAAAAAGGAAAACAAAATACAAAATTGTAAAGAAATATTATCTTTCCAAACATAGCCATAAAATTCCTGTATATTATAAATCTTCATGAGTTTTTGCTGGTATACTTTCCCTGCATGCTTTGAAGAATAAAGCAATTAGTGAACTGTTGACCAACTGTGATATATTATTTACTGTTATGTGTATTTCTAAATGAGGGTAAAAAAAACACCAAAAGCTCTATAAAGTCAAAATATATTAGTAATCTACAGAAATTATAAGAAGCTTAATGCCAACTCCAAGAATGACTGCAAATTCATGCAATTTTTAAGGTACAATTGTTCTGAAAAAGTTGGCCAATTTGGAAAAAAGCCATTAATATATAAATAGATACATTTGGATTAATACCTATTCATCATTAGAAACCAGGTAATCTGGGTTCTGCACATTTTTGCACATGTCCATTTATTTGCTTATATGCCAACAACCAATACAAAAAATTTTTGCAGCCACCAATACCCAACCCATTTTTAATGGGTAGATCCACATCTATGTTGACATGTCGTGGTTATTATTTCAGTTTATAGATAACAAGCATCTAAATGATACTGCACCTGGGAAACTAGTACTCAAAACCCCAATTACCAGGAACACGTGATGGAATGGCCAGAATTCAGTAAACATACAGGTATATTAAATCAATAGTCAATTAACCCAACAGCCTATAAAATCTCCCATGAACTGAGAGGCACAAAGTTTTTGGGAAAGCAGGTACACAACACTTACAGAAAACAACTTGATGCGAAGGGCTGATGCACCTAAGAAATTATTTGGAAAAGTTAACCCCATGAAGTCCTACTGTTTCTTTTTAAAAATAAAAGGAAAAACTCTCCTTGTCTTGGCAGGAATTTAAAGTACTAAACTTTATTTACAAAAAAAAAAAAAAAAGCAATTACGCAAAAATTTGATAAAAATGAAAGGCGGAGAAAGTCAGATCTTGAAACAACAGAAAAGTCTGGTTTAAAACCTCAGGTACATTTTGGTAGGCTGTTTACTTCTGTGGATTAATAAATTATAAAAGATTATTTTGTAATTATTATTTGCTTATTCTTTTGGCTTTTTTTATTTTTAGAAAGCCTCAGGAAAAAATTCCTATTTCATAATATGTCTTCTCTTGTTATGACTAGTGAAAAACAAAGAAAATGTATATAGCTAATTTGGTTTTATGTACTTAACAGAGGTAAGAGACTTAAGTTTGAGATAGAAAAGTAAATAGTTAAGGGCCTTAAAACAAACATAGTATGTATACTATATATAGTTATTTATATTAAAAAAATGAAAGAAGAAAATACCCTCCTATTTGCTCTTTTAAGAAAGGAAAGTCAGGTCAATGAATAAAGAGATACAAGTGGCTATTAGTGTACTTAATTATATAACCTGAAAACTCACAAAATTCTACTAAGTCTTTTTGTGTTAACATATAAGCACAACTTCTATTATCAATTGAGTACTTATTGCAGACATGGTTTAAGTGCTTTATATGATTCATCTCTTTAAATCTTCCAAGCAATACACTTGGGACAGTTAGATCTTACAGGCGCAGAAACAGGTTCAAAGGCAATTTGTCTGAATTTGAACCCAATCTGTCTGATTTCAAAACCATTCCTTTAGCCATTATACCATACTTCAAGGGATTACTTGGGATTAGAATGGGAACAGTAAAACAATAAACAGTGTTTGGGAGAAATGCCATATTTTATAAGGTAACCATGTGAGCTCGGTTGTGTTTATGAAAGAAAACACTATGATATGAATTACGAGGGCAAATCATGTGGCCATGATCTTAATGTGCTTACTGAATGTGACTAACCCTGAAATATCTTCTTGCGATTGCAAAATAAATCAGGTTGAATTTGTTTTAATATAAACAAAGAAACTAGGGATAAAGCTGTGGCCAACGTATGACATTCCATCTACTTCTCAGAAACTTAGATTAGCCAAACAGAAATAAGTTTAATATACACATTCATGGATATTTAACACACACTCAAATACTAGATGTGATTAAGCATCTTGATCACTTAAGATATCCTTTAACCTTATGATTATGTGATTTAGGAACTGTTTTCACATTAACAACAAAGAGGCCGTATATAATGTATGTCTCAAAATGTTTAAAATTAAACTCTCAGGAAGAAGTGAAAAGAGATAAATAAACCACAGCCCCAGGAAATCAAAGCATAAATCTCAAATTGTCTCCATGTACTACCTCTTAATTGATCAATGAGGTAGTTGTTTCAAGCCTTTCTTCCACTGGATAATCCATAGCTGCTGGCACTAATACAGAAAGCCTCTAACCCAAAGCTTTATGCACCGGTACCAGGCTGAAATTGATTCTATACACCATCTCCTGGTTGGGCTAAAGTTTGCTAAAAATGCTCTCGCTTACTTTGAAGAGATTGTATTAATGAGATTACCATTCCAAAGGGTCCTTGGACATTTCCTCATAGCATTCTTTTCCTGCTTCTACTCAGAGTATATGCTTCTTATTATAATCATATAGACATAGAGTAATACTTTAAATAGGGACTAAGAGATTAATAGACACATAACAAAACCTTCGCCAGAAAAGCATAATAAGGAGTGATATATTTAATGGGACTATGAAATTAAGTTTGGTTAATCTTAATGAATATAATTAAAAACTATTTATTTATCCCAAGTAATTTTTTGTCTAGAATTAAAGTGATTCCCAGGAAACAGAAAGGCTAATGGAGTTTTTTTTAACCTTCATAGGCATTGAGATATAAAAACAGATTGACTCTTCATCTTTTGATGGATAGCTTTCACCAAAACACGCAAAAACGTGATGATTTTGTTCTTTTAAAATAACCTTCCCCAGTCTCATTATCTTTCATCTGGTAAATTTGGTAGAAATTAACTAATGGCCTCAGTCCAGGTCCCAATGTAGGGCATGTGGGATTGTGAATACACCTGAGGCCTTGGCCAGTATATTTGGGGGATCAAATCACAATTTTGTCACTTAAAGTATGATCTTGCACAACTGACAATCTCTCTTATTAGTTTCCTCATTTGAAAAACAAGAAAAACTATATTTTATTCGAAGGACTATAGTAAGGATTAGAAATAATACATGTTAGGGGAGCCTGGGTGGCTCAGTCAGTTAAGACTCTGACTTCAGCTCAGGTCATGATCTCATGGTTCATTGGTTCAAGGCCCCCATTGGGCTCTCTGCTGATAGCCTGGAGCCCACTTCAGATTATGTATTTCCCTCTCTCTCTGACCCTCCCCTGCTTGTGCTCTGTCTCTCTCTCTCAAAAATGAATAAGCATTAAAAAAATTTTAAAAAATGGACATAATACATGTAAAAGTGCATGGCAGATAGGAGATGAATAGTATATAACAACTATAGTGATTAACAATAATCAACCATAAACTCCATTCTTTAACATAATTTCAATGTTAATTAGCATAAAAATAATTGCATATATTCTACCAAAAACTTTTTCAGTGAAGGGAGTTTAGGTGACTATATATATTGTCATGTGAATTGCTTACTTTTGGAAAATGAGAGAAATGGAAACTATTAATTTAAGTGAAAATTTGTCAACCAATGCTACTTGAAAACAACAACAAAAAAGCCAGAATCTTTTATTTTTTAAATGCTGGAAATAGGTACAAATTTCAGATCACTTTCAACTAGGTGGGATTTTGAATGTATTCTTGAAGGTGACATTTAAGCCACCTATTGAAATTTCCTATTGAAATTAATAGGAGGGGTGAGGAGGACAGTGCTATAGACAGAAGGAAGAACACTCGTAAGGCACCAAAATAGGAAAGCACAATATATTAACTGGGAACAGAGTATTTCAGTTTGGCTGAAGCATTGTCTCCCAGCCAAGGGACCTCAGACTTATTGAAAGCGATCCATGCCTACTTATATACATGTCAAATATTGTTTATGGACAGAACAAATACCAGACACATGTACGTTGCATGCATGTATATTAGTTTTCTAGAGTTACCGTAACAAAATGCCATAAACTAGAGGCTTAAAACAACAGAAATTTATTCTTTCATAGTTGTGGAGTCTAGAGGTCCAAAATCAAGGTACCAACAGGGCCATGCTTTTTCTGAAGGTTCTAGAAAAGAATTTTTCCTTTCTCTGTCTGACTTACTTCACTTAGCATAATATCATCTAGGTCCATCCAGGTTGTCACAAATGGCAAGATTTCATTTTTTATGGTTGAGTAATATTCCATTAGATAGATAGATAGATACCACATTTTCTTTATCCATTCATCTATTAATGGACACTTGGATTGCTTCCATTTCTTGGCTTTGTAAATAATGTTGCAATAAACACAGAGATGCATATATCTTTCTGAATTAGTGTTCATTTTCTTTAGGTAAGTACCCAGTAGTGGAATTACTAGGTCATACGGTATTTCTATTTTCAATTTTTTGAAGAATCTCCATACTGATATCTTCCATATCAGAGAAAGGCAAATATCATTTGATATTACTTATATGTGCAATCTATAAAACAAGACAAAGGAACAAACAAAAGCAACAGACTTAAATTCAGAGAACAAACTGGTGGTTGCCAGAGGGCAGGTATATGTGGGAATGGGTGAAATAGGTGAAGGGGATTACGAGATTCAAATTTCCAGTTATAACATAAATAAGTCACGGAGATGAAAAGTACAGCATAAGGAATATAGTCAATACTATTGTAATAATGTTGTATGGTGACTACACTTATCATGGTAGCAGAGTAATGTAAAGAATGGTCAAATCACTATGTTGTACACCTGAACAAATATAACATAGTATATCAACTATACATCAATTTTTAAAAAAGTCTTTTCTTGCCTCTTCCTAGCTTCTGGTGGTTGCTGGGAACCCTTACCTTTCCTAGGCTTAGAGCAGCATAACTTCAGTCTCTGCCTCTGTCTTCACATGGACTTCTTCCCTGTGTCTGTCTTCAAACCATCATCTTTCTGGGTGCCTGTTCAGCTGTGTATCACTTTCCCTTTTCTTTCTTTTTCTTTCTTTCTTCCTTCCTTCCTTCCTTTTTTTTTATGTTTATTTATTTATTTTGAGAGAGATTGCACGTACAAGCGCCCGGTGTAGGCACAGAGAGAGAGAATCTCAAGGGCGCTCCATGCTCTCAGTGCAGATCTCCATGGGGGGCTTGATCTCATGAATCATGAGATCATGACTTGAGCCGAAATCAAGAGTCAGACGCTTAACCGGCTGAGCCACCCAGGTGCCCGTCTTTCCCTTTTCTTATACCAGTCATATTTGGTTAAGGGCCTATGTAATTCAAGCATAACCTCATCTAAATTTGGGAGTATCTACATAGGTCTTACTTCCAAACAAGATCACATTCCCAGGTACCAGAGACAGCACTTGAACATATTTTTGGGGGAACACAAATCAACCCACAACACAGTGTGTGTGTGTGAGTGTGTGTGTGTGTGTGTGTTTGCATTCAAATATATACACATGTTGTGGCTTTTAAAAAGTTAAAATTATGTAAGTAGCATTACTGAACTGAAAATGGCTTTCCATTACTGTATTTTTTGCAATGGATATTAAAATAACAAATTTCTTGGGTAGGAATCTAGGAGTCTACAATTTTTTTTCATGATGAAAAGAGTCATAGTACTTACAAATGTTGAGAGCTGGGGTGGCTTGGTCGGTTGAGCGCCCGACTTCGGCTCAGGTCATGATCTCACATTCCAGGAGTTCGAGCCCCGCGTCATCTGTGCTGACAGCTTAGAGCCTGGAGCCTCGTTCAGATTCTGTGTCTCCCTCTCTCTCTGCCCCTCTCCTGCTCATGCTCTGTCTCTCTCTGTCTCAAAAATAAATAAAAACATTAAAAAAATTTTTAAAAATGTTGAGAGCCACTGTTGCAGCTTTCCTGCCCAGAACAGAATGAGGTAAACTAGAAAGTAAGCTTAAGTATGGAGGGCCTTTGGTGCTAAGATAAGGACTCTGGGCTTCATTTTTTAGACTTTTTGAACAGAATACATGGATGCATGTAGATGTTATTATAATTAATACATTAAATAAATTAATAATCAATAATAAGTTAAAAATTCTGACCACACCAATCCATCCACAAAGTTGGAACTTTAGGACAATTACCATGTACAGGATGGATTGGAGAAGAGTGAGTGTGGAGACAAGAAGAGCAGGTATGAAGTGAGTAGGTTCTCACTGAGGATGAAAAGAATGAGATACATGCTGGGTATCTTGCCCAGGAAGAAGGGGCAGAGGCGTGACCAATCTGATGGTGAACATGCATGTGTGTGTGGTGCATTTGTATGTATGTTCAGGGGGATATTTTAGGATATATATGTGTGCATTATGGTTGCATGATGTCTAGTTCTTCCAAAAATCAAGAGTGCCTATTATTTCTATACCACTTATTTGATACATTTAATGTATTGACATGCTGATTAAATGGAAAATTTGAAATCATTCATTTCTACTAGTCTACTTTCTTACGCGCAGTAGGCCCTCAAATATTTGTTGGCTGGTAAGCATCAACATTTTAGCCATTCCAAATCTGTGTCAAATTCGTTAACAAGTATTGCATTTCTATTTTGCATCTGTGTTTTCTGCTCAGGAAAAAAGTTGGGGTGAGAAACGTAGAACTAACTAGTTGGAGGAAAGTGAAATTAAAATTTGGTGAAGAAATTATAAAAAGGCAACTACATAGTCTAAATGATTTCAAGTTCCCAAGGCAGGACAAATTATATACATTGATCCTGAAAGAATCTGAAAACTAGATCATGTTTAACAACTCTCAGTGGTCTTTGAGGAGTCATAGAGAAGTGCTGGAGAATTAAAGTGTCAAAGGAGAGAAGGAGAAGATAAATTCTTGAAAAACCATAACAGGTAGCTTAATATTACCTGCAGGTGAGATTACAGAATGGTTCGTTCATTGAAAAAAGAAGCAGTAAGTCTTGTCATCACATTAAACACATTTTCTTGTTTACGTTGTGGTTAGTTTGTTATGTCGGAAACACTGATAATAATTCACACCTCTCTATAGTTTTTACTTTAATTTCACCCAGGCACAGAGACAGTGCCTCCGGACTTCAAATAGCCACTTGTCAAGTTCCCTTATGATATTCTTCTGCACAAGTTAGAGAAATATAGGCTAGTTGTTAGCACAGGATGGTAGCTGTTTAATAATTGAAGTGCTTATAAACAACTTAAATCAGTGATTTCCAAACGTCTTGGTTATGACTTACAGTAAAAGATATTTTACATGTAAGCATACATGTATATACATATGTATAATGTATGTATATATATATATACACATATATAATTAAAATAATAGATGCACTTGATATTTTCCACTCTGTTTTCTATTCTATTTCATTAAACTGCTGGTTGCAACCTACTGAATCTATTTCAAGGCTCACTAATGGGTTGAGGCTTACAGTTTGAAAAATGTGAATTGATTTCAATCAGAATGTTTCTAGTGACTACAGAGCTGTTTTTATCTTGTTTAATCAAATATTTGGATGAAGATATAGAAGTGTTGTGCTCAAGTTTGCAGACAATATAATAGGAACAAGACCATTTTTTGTATGATATAAATGGGATTAAGAAATTCCCAGAAAATTAACTTTAAATGGAAAATTAAATAAAAAATTGAATAAAATAAAAAAGGAATTAAATTAAATTTAAATATATATGTAAAATCCTGTACTCTAAATTTCAAAATGAGGGGGGGGGGGTTGTGTTACTGCTTAGCAGCATGTCTAGAAACAAAACAAAACAATAACAGCAAAACAAAAAGCCTTGGTGTTTCAGTTGATAAGAATTTTAACATGAGAGGGGAATAGAACCAAAATTATTATATGCAAAACATCAATCATTAGTGTCATGTTGCTGTCAAACCCAGAATGAAACCAAACTAAACCGATATGGGGCTACATTAACATGAGTTGTATTTCTAAAGGTTGAGGTTCAGGTGAGAGTTATTCTCTGGGGGCTCTTGGGTGGCTTAGTGGGTTTAGCGTCTGCCTCTTGATTTTGGCTCAGGTCCCGATCTCACGGTGAGATCTAGCCCCTACTGGGGTTCTGCAATGACAGCACTGAGCCTGCTTGGGATTCCCTCTCTCTCCCTTGCTTGTGCACGTGCGCGCACACATACACATACACACACACACACACACACACACACACTTTCTCTCTCTCTCTCTCCCTGTCTTTCAAAATAAATAAATAAACTTAAAAAAAAAGAGTTATTCCCTGTCTAAACTTGGTCTAAACCTACTGGTCTAAACCTGCCTACCTGAACACTACACTTTTCAGATAAAATTTAGAGGAAAGCTAGAAACCTGTTCTTTAAAGAACAGGTCAAGAGAAATGGGGCTATTTAGCCAGAAGAATTGCTGTTTTCACTCATTTATTTTTGAACACTTTTATTAAATGTAAATTACAAGCCAGCCATGTTAGGTGCTGAAAACACAAAAATAACTACAACAATGTGTTTTCCCACAGCCAATGAAAGAAAACATTATTTATTGACACTTGTTACTACATTAGTACTTCAAATGTATTAACTTCTTTCATCTTTTAATCCTATGAATCTCTAATTTGGATTTGATAAACTATGGCTTTGAAGAGAAGTCATTTACCAAAGATTATGCAGATAGTGGCTGAGGGAACTGGAATCCAAACCCAGGTTCTATTGCCCCCGGAACATGTGTTCTCAACCACTATGCAATATCACTTCTTGATATGTCATCTGTAACACTATATCCCTATATTGTACACCTGAAATTAATCTAACACTGCATGTTAATTATACTGGAATTAAAATTTTAAAAATTCCTTCTTAAAACTCAGATTCATGGGCTTCTTTTCTTTGAAAAATCATCCTTTGGAAGCAGGGGTATGCATCTATTAAAGTAAAAAGTGTACAGAATTAATATTCACCACAAAATATTGTTTAATCTGGGGATTTAAAAAATGAGTATTTTAGGTAGCTTCTATTTCAAAATATTGTTAGTTAATGTAAACACTAAGCTATTTGTACATTTGCAGGGACATAGGCTTTGTAGGCTAAAAGGAAACAAACCTGCTGTCTTTTCTAAACTTTATGCTTTTGGGGATACTATTGAAAACATATAACTGTGCAATTATAAAGACCTGTATGTGGTTATAATTGGTTTTACATGTGTTTATAGGTCATTCAACACATATTGTGTCTGTATACTAAGGGTACAAGGACATATTTACTATATGCTGGTTGTTGAGTTCAAGTAATTTCATCGAATTCTTACTTCCCTATGGGATAGATATTCTTATCCCTGTTAGTGAATGAGGAGACTTAGCTCAATAAATTGAGTAGGCTGAACAGGTAGTAAGTTGTGAGAAAGCTGCACTTTCCACAGTACCATACTGCTTTCAAGAAGCTGACAGTGTACTGGAGAACATTTTTTAATAGGTAAGCTCTTTAAAATATTTCTGATATTGGTACGTGTATGACAGTATCAGAGTTTTCCTAATTTGAAAAAGTGACATCCTTTTTACCCACTCCCTATCTCCACTAAAGGAAAATGAACACATACAAATTGAACGAATAAGAAAAACAAAACCAAAGCACACACCCATACTGCTTAAGAAGCAATACAGAGAAAATTAAAGTGAAAATATCAACATGACGTTAAGCTATTCATTTGGAAAGGAAATAGAAAGTTCAGGTTGTCACTGTCTCTCAAAGCACTCATGCAAGAAGTCTAAAAATAGGAAGAGGTAGAACCTGCTGCCATATTTTCACACACGGCGGGGTGAAAAAAAGCCAGTGAGATGATCTTTCAGTCTGGATTTACATATTTAAGATACATCATTTTAGATTTACAAATGAAAATAGCACTTGCAAAAGTAGACAGCACTATAAATAAAATGTTATAGGTGGTTATATATGTCACAGGATTTTTAAATTATAGCATATCTAACTCATACTATTAAAAGTTATCGGTTTTGTAAGTTTTTCATAAAGTTTCAATCATTTTAGCATTTTATAATTCAATTGTCATTCAATATAAATGGACATACCAATTACCACTTCTTTCAAAAGGGATTTTTTTGCTTGATGATTTAATCAATTCAGTGCAAGTTTAAACAAATTCACACACAACTAAAAACTATCCTAAGGGCCGGTTTTGAGGAGCTGTGTTATACACAACCTATAGTACTTTAGAATTTTACCATGTTCCAATATCCTGAGAGCTAACTTGACTAGCTGTTCCGATTAAATGTAATAAAAAATCGGATTATGATAGATTTGTATATTGACTCTTCTTATTTGAGATAACAATTGGAATGACTTGAATATACCTCAAGATACCAAATATTTCTGGTGGCTTTATTGAAAAGGGCATACTTGATGAAATATTAAGGAAAATTACATCCTTCATTTCAAAGAAGAAAACAGCAGTCATGCCTACTTAGTTTTAATTCAATAGTAGCAGCAAGATTACCATATACATTTTAATTTTCTTAAACTGACAGTAATATTTTTGTTTTTATATTTGTGCAGATACAGTAATCTACTTTTTTCACAGATTAAGTCTGGTCGTGAGGATTCCCTACGTTTTTAGATCCTTTCAAAAACCTGTGAACTGTACACGACTAAGAAAAAGGGAAGTATCATTAGCTGGCATCGTACCTGAAGACTGCAAGGGATTTTTAAAATGTGGGGTTTGTAGTTCGCAGCAAACTACCCTTAGTGTCACACAGTGCAGCCTTTTTAGGCTGGTAGGCGAGTTCAAGAGCTGTTTGTTGTTCGGAGCTCCATCCAGAGCGGATCACTGTTTGACAAGTTCTATTTTAAGTCGTTCCTGTGTGTGCAGGTGTCAGCCTCTTTCATGGCTGTAGAGAAAGAACCATTACACTCCATCCGTATCCTTCCCCGACAATGCAAGATCTTTCCCCACCGTGCGTTTGTTTCTGCTTTGCCAGCCACTTTTTATTAAGGAAATTCGGGGGCGGGGGGTGGTGGGGGGAGGTGGGAAACACTGCGAGGAAGGGCGAAGAGGGGCAGAAAGAGGTCGTCTGCCACTCCCCTACCTTACGAGGCACGTGGCACTGGCAGTGACAGCTGCTGGATGCAATGATGAAGGCGAAGATGATGAACCTCCTCTTAGCAAGAGGATATTGAGGGAAGGAGGAGGAGGCAGCGGAGGCAAGACACACACTCCCTGTGTCCTTCCTCACCCGGAGAATCCACCCTCAAGGGAAAAAGTACGCGGAAGCCACTCTCCGCCCCGCCTCTACCAGCTCGCCCCGGGGTCTGGCAGCGGTCCCCATGCACCTGCTCACCTGTCTATCCGTTCAGGGTGGTTGGGGGAGGAACGAGGGGTGGCGGGGTGGGTGGGTGGAAAGAGAAGGAGGGCAGGGCAAAAGAGGGGGTGCTCCGAGGGCTCCGCCCCCGGAGGCTCTGCGCAGGCGCAGTGGCCGCTACCGCAGGCAGGGGGCGGCAACATGGCGGAGTGAGCGGCGGCGTCGGGGCTTCACAACAACAGTGGCGCCCGTAGCGGCGGCAGCGGCAGCGTCAGTAGCGTCGGCCACAGCCTGAGCTTCCGCACCGGCCAGCGTGCTGGCCAGCCGCTCGCGCCCCGGAGCTTCTCGGAGCGGCGGCCGCATCTCCGCGGGGGGCGGGCCGGGCCGGACGGACCGGGAGGGGGAGAGAGAGGAGGCAGCGGCAGCGGCGGCGGCAGCCGCGCTCCAGCTGCTGGGCGGGCACTGCCGCTCGCCGGGCAGCGGTTAGCGGCGCAGCCACCGCCGGGAATAAGCCTGGGAATAACCCGCCGCCTCCGCCGGGGAGGGCGCCGGAGCGGGCCGGGCGGACGCGCAGGCGGGAGCGGGCCCGGCGCCGCGGCGCTGGTGGATGCTGGGGCTCCGAGGCGACGGCCGGGGGGCGGGGGCCGAGGCAGGTATAACGGTACCGGCGGAGACAGCGCCTCTGCTCTTCCCTTCTCCCCAGGAGGGGGGCAAATGGCGAGCGAGAAGCCGGGCCCGGGCCCGGGGCTCGAGCCTCAGCCCGTGGGGCTCATCGCCGTCGGGGCCGGAGGCGGAGGCGGCGGGGGCGGCGGCGGCGGCGGCGGCGGGGGCAGCGGGATGGGGGAGCTGAGGGGGGCGTCCGGCTCCGGCTCGGTGGTGCTGCCCGCGGGGATGATTAACCCTTCCGTGCCGATCCGCAACATCCGGATGAAATTCGCAGTGTTGATTGGACTCATACAGGTCGGAGAGGTCAGCAACAGGGACATCGTGGAGACGGTGCTCAACCTGGTAAGGGAAAAGGCGTGCTCTCCATCTGCCTCCCAGCCCCCATAGCCTCCCCCCCCCCCCACCCCCCCCCCCCCCCAGCCTCGCGCTCCCACACCTCCACCCATGGGGTCGCACACGCAGCGCGTCCCTGGGAGCACCGATCGTCGGGCGGGTATTGCCCAGCGGGTGACCTGCTTGCGCGCAGCCGTAGCCACGCCACCTCCCCGCTCTCCTCTGGTCCTCTCCTGCCACCTGAGTGCGGTGCCCAAGTTAACACCGCTTACCATCACTTCTTCTATGAGTAGAAATCATTCCTTGTGCAGGGTTTGGGTCGACTTGAGAGTTTAGTTAGGGGGAGAGGAGACCTCCCTGCTCTCCGGGGTTCTTTTTTCTACACTCTTAATTGTCCGTGGTGTCGCTCTCCGAGGATGAAAGCCTTGCCCCTAGAGCCTAATTTCCCCCGTGCTACTGAAATGTGAGAAGCGCATTAGCTCTAACTTGAGCAGCTGGGCTGTGATGTTTTCGAATGAGGGAAATGATGCAGTTTTGCATCTGCCTTTAAATATATTCAGAGGTTATGATGGAGAGTGTTGTAGCAGTATCTACCCCCCCCCCCCCCGCCCCATCTCTTTTTAGGCAGCCTTCTTTCTTTGTAATATTGCCCTGAATATGCTGACCTGTTAGTCATTTGTGTGTGTGTGTGTGTGTGTGCACACAAGGTGTTAAAATGTGAGGGCACCAAATCATACAGGTTGGTTTCTATGGTTGCCTTCCGAGAGCGTGGCATGTGGATAAAGACCAAAGGAAAGGTGTTGGTTTGTTTCATGATAAGAAAGAGTTACTGCAGAACTGTGTATGACTTAATGTTTTGCGCTATCTACGGAGAGCCTACGAAGCGTTCAAGATGTCAGGGGAAGAAATGGGAAGAAATAAAGAGAGGAGAATCATAAATTGCAGATAATTAAAGAGTAGTTCATTTTTAATGTTTTGCAAATGCAGTTTTTGCTGCAGCAAAGCTTTTAAAAACAGTTTCCTCTGCAATATCTAGTCTTTGACACACGTAAGGTAGGATTTTGGAAGACAAGGCTTAAATGGAGCGATCAGTTGACTATTGTATTTGGTGTGGAGTCACAGGAATATAAAAATATGCTTGCAGGGGGATTTTATAACACCCATGCAGTCTGATTTTTTAGCCAAGCAATTATTTTTATTTGATCTATTGGAAAACTGAAAGAAAGCTGCAGCACTGGTGCCCTGAGACATGGATTAATGTCTGTGGTTTATGAACCTCTTAAATTCACAGAAAAGTTGAAGTGTTTTTTTTTTCCTTTCTTTTTTTTTTTTTTTTTTTTGCTAGTACATCAAATCAAAGATAGGAGAATATGTCTTTGTTATATTTATTACTGTTTAAATAGAATACACCGCTTTCTATTTCTGTGTACCTTCAAATAAATCACCACAAAAGTCAATGTAAGTTTGGGGAAATGTCACCACGTTGATATAACCAAATTCTTTTCAAAACAGTAATAGAAATATTGTTTCTTGGGAGTTTTAATTTTAACTAGCTGCGAATAGGAGGTCAGTAACTTGCCTTTTCTTAAAATAAGATGAAATCTCAAAACATGTTAGAATGTTAGCAGATATTGTATTTTTTAAAATTTGAAAGGACATTTAAATTCCCCCCCCCCCGGTTTTCACCTAATCAGTATCATTTTTATTTAGATTATGTGGTATTGGGTTATTTTAATAAGTATTTTTATGCTTAATACATTTTGACATGGAAAGAGGCAATAGAGCTCTCACAAGCTGGAAACTGATTGGAATGTGTAACCAGTTCAGACTCTGCAGCAGTAATGATGTATGCCAGATCAGTTCTTAACAGATGGGGTTCTATAGATATACAGTAGGTTAAGAAAGGAAGTGAAGCACTTCTTTTGAGATAAAAAAGAAATTTAACTCTTGTACAGTGCAGTGAAAATCTGGCGTGAAGTTTCAGTATGCAAACATTATGTTAGAAATTAACTTTACTGTTAAGCTTGATTAGAGTAATCGGAAATAAGGTTAATACTGAAATGTTATGTCCCCAAATCCACATAAGACCTTGTAACTGCATTGATCTTGGCATAAAAAAGGTTAGGTTTAAAATTTCCTTGTACATATTTAAAGAATGCAAGAAGTCCTTAAATGGAAACTTCTGGGGAAAGGATGAAAGACAAAAGGAGTTATTTACTATTAAGTTGTTAATTATATTGATTGTGGAATTCAGATTGGTTACTTGAAGGGTAATATTTCCTGAACTCTAAGTTTAGGGCTTTATCTTTCTAATATACTCATAATGAAAATGTCATGTGAAAATTTAAGCTGGTTCTGAAAATAATTTGGAATCATAGGCGGTTAAAAAATAATTGTCAAAACTTAA
Organism: Panthera uncia; assembly: GCF_023721935.1. Classification (NCBI taxonomy): domain Eukaryota; kingdom Metazoa; phylum Chordata; class Mammalia; order Carnivora; family Felidae; genus Panthera; species Panthera uncia. The sequence goes on from NW_026057576.1 coordinate 13,204,723, forward strand.
TTCTATTAACAAATAAATCAGTAAAGTCCATGTGGAGCATTCAATGACTAGTTAGAAGGTGGACGCTTGTAATATTATCTCTAAAATGAGTTTTTAAAATTTCCAATCTTAATTTAAAACATTAAAAAAACTAGGTGGAAATAGTGAAACCTCTATCACAGTGCCCTTTATGACAGAAAAGAAGGGAGGGGAACTAATGAAACTTCAAAACAAAACAGTTTCTACCTTAAACAGTCTCAGTCACCTTTGCCAAAATATTTTTCTTTCTATTTTTCCTGTACATACATTTCTTATCTGTAGATGGTATGAGAATACTAATACTTGGTTTTCAGGTACTATTTCTCTCTCGCCTTCCCCAAAGAATTAAAAGTTTTGCTGAGTAAAATTTAAGCATGCAGTGATATATAGGACTTCTACACAGCCATGGTTGTACTTTTTTGGCTTTTGTTTGCCAAAGGTAGAGCTGCTTCCACTACTGAAGTGGACTGTGAGTTTGTTGAAGAATCACCAATGTAATGAGAAATAAAATGAGTAATTTCTATTGTAGAGGAATGTATTTTGTATAATGATACTGTTAACTCAAAACATTAATATATAGCACTCCATGTTTGTATTTATAGCATTAGGAAGATGAGTAAATTAATTCATAAATAATGTTACAATGAGAATATATTGCCAAGGATTTTGTAATGTAGCTTTATCTGTGAAAGAAGATGACCATCAAACTTTGGATTTAGGAAGAATTATTTAATGTGGCAGTATAAGAGAGGCTAACTATGGATAAGGAAGGAATTTGGTTGTCTGTTGCAGTTACAAAACAGGCATACTGCTTAGTCCAATGCTTCCTTTGTAAACATCCTTAACATGTGTTTATATAAGGTTTTTCTTTCCTTGAAGTAAATGCTATGTAAATATTATGTGTTCTTTGTTTATAATATGAAAGTTTCTTTTAATCAAAGATTTTAATGTAAACATAGTTTTAGAAAAGATAAAATAGAGGACTGACATTTACTTAATGGAAGAATTCACACCAGGGTTTTTTGAATAGCTGTCTTAGGTAGTATAATTCTATAGCATTTAATTTGTAAAAATTTTTTTCACAAATTACAGTGCAATATCAGTGTATCTTTACTTGTAGAAAATAATTCTTCAAATAATTTTTTTTTTTTACATGTAAGTAGCATATTGTATTGAAAGCAGTACTGGATACTTGGAGGGGATTTTGCATATGGATCATAGTATTTTAGTTAAAAGGGAATTTTTACGTTATTCTCTTGTACTTGCATGTGACAGTAACTTTCTTAGAGGTTTTTCATTTGTAGCTTGATAATCAGAATCATTTTCACTTTAAAGATACTTAGAATTTCACAAACGAAAGGTATGTTCTGCATTTGAACCAAATTTATTTAAAAAATATGTAGTTGCGTCTTAGAATCATGGAAGTCCTCAATATTAACAAAACCACATTTACTTGTATTAAAAGGGAATTTTTTGCATATTAATTTATGTTGGCATGTCAGCTTTTTCATATTAACTTGAATTATATTTTATTTTTGCTATTGGGTATTGGAAGTTAAATTAAGAATGCATTGGTAACATTGGAATTTGCCATTTCTAGAGTTCTGAGATTTTCCACAGAAAGATTAATTTAGCCATGTAATGACACTAAAGCAGTCTTGATGAGCACTGAGAAATGTATAGAATTGTTGAATCATTATATTGAACACTTAAAACTAATGTAACACTGTATGTTAATTATTCTTGAATAAAAAACAAGACCTCAAACAGCAAATACTTTATAGCCAAGTTATGATCAAGGTATATTAATTTTAAATAAGTATTTTGTATATTGCTAGTCAGTTTTTGGCAAATACTGTGCTGTTAAATAAATAAGTGTATCTCAAAGTTTTCTTTCTACTATGATTTCTCCAAACACAGTGTAGAGAGATGCTTTGGTCCTAGCAGACTCAACCCCCATTTTGGATCACAGATGTGCTATATCATAAATTTCAGTCATTCACATTTTTGAATATTTACTTTAAATACTAGTTTGCATCAGTTTCATAGGTTTCTTATTTTTTGACTCTACTGTGCATATTTTATGCATCGTCAGCATGTAAGTATCCCCGGCTTTCCAAAAGTTGGTGTTTTGCCCCTTCACTTTTATGAAAGACCTGTATTAGTACTGTTTTTGTTAACCAAAAGAAATCCGAAGAGGATTTTTGCTTTTACAAAAAAAAAAGCTGTTGCTGTATTAGTAATAGGTCTTTTGTGAAAGTGAAGTAGCCTATTGCCAACTTTTGGAGAGTGGGGGATACTCTTTACCTTATGCCATTTCAACTTATGAAAAGTTTCATGGGAACACTCTACTTTTGGATAGTGGCAAACCTGTGTCTCCTTTCACAGAGATATACCTATCATCTCTAGTGTTGTTATTTATATGTGTTTCCCCTCTTCTGCTGTGAACCCCAAGAGGGCAGGTCCCCGACTCAAATGATGGTTACGATTTTTGACTTTACAATGGTGTAAATGTGATACTCACTAGAAACCATACTTAGACTTTTGATCTTTTCCTGGGATGGTGATATGCAATATGATCCTCTCATGATGTTGGGCAGCAAGTCACATCCCCCAGTCAGCCACTGGGTCATGAGGGTGAACAACTGATACGCTGACCACCATTATGTACCCATACACCTATTTTGTTTTCCTGTACTTTGAGTACAGTGTTCAGTAAATTTCAGGAGATTTTCAACACTTTATTATAGAAATAGGCTTTGTGTTAAATGATCTACCCACCTGTAGGCTAATAGAAGTGTTCCGAGCATGTTTAAGGTAGATTAGGCCAAGCAATGATGTTTGGATGTTAGGTGTAGTAAATGCATTATTGACTTTTGAAATTTTCAAACTTAACGTTGGGTTTATCTGGATATAACATCCTTGTAAGTTGGAGATATGAATTTATTTTTTGTATTTTTGGCTCTTGGGTAAGTTAAGTGCATTTTGAGTAGGCAAGACACCATTATAGGCAGTAGAAGACCAGTTTCTGAAATTATGATCAACAGTAGGGTGCAGTCCCAACATCCTGAAATCAATTAGACTCATTGTCAGTGTATTGCCTAGTTCTATCACTAGAAATGCATGTTGAATATGTATGCGTTATGTAGGCCTTACTACATATGTAAATGGTATTTTATTTAATCTGGCGTATTGGAAGAAGAATCTGATACAAACTTTTCAATGATTTACGTGTATGTCAAATATATAAGCACACAACAAAGATGTTATTAGCAAAGAATAATGCATTGGATAGAAATTAAAAAGCATTGTTATAATTTGTCATATTTCCAGGAATAGTGGACATCTCTTGTTTTTGATGTCTACCATACATTGCCCTTTTTTGGTAAGGGGGATGCAGTTGCCCTTGAGGAACCACCTATCCCCCATTCTTAGTTCAGCTGGTTTCCCTGGGCTGGGGATATAACCCAGGCATGGCCAGAATCACTGTGACTGGTTCAGGCATAAACACTTAACTCTAGGGGAGCCACAGGGTCAGTCACAAGACCTGGCACTGAAATTTTCTGTTGGTGATGCTGAACTGGTAGATGTAGTCTATACCTGTGGATGACTGTATTAGAATTTGACTAAATAGGAAGAGAGAGTGAGAAGTATATTCTTGGTTATGCTTGAGCCCCTGCAGTTCCCTGTGCCTGTGGGGATTATCTTCTAACCAATACATTCTCTCCTTTAAAGTTTCTCATTTTTATTCTTATTAGCTTAAAGTCATTTTAAATTGGGGTTTTGTCACTTGTAAATGGAAAGAATCCTCCCTAGCATAGACTTTAGTAAACGGAAACAGGACATTTCATGTTGAAATGAAGGCAGTGAAGACTTTGCTTTTCCATAGCAATTCCTTTTAAGGAATTACAGAACAGCTGTTTTAAATAGTCACTGGTGTTACCTTTGCCCATGGAAGACTGAGGCTGTAACTTTAGTGATACCGGAGTGTTTTGGTCACTTCTTGTGGCCTTTGATAATGTTTTATAAGACAGCAACTAGCTTTGGTGCACGCTGGCATGCTTGAGAGCAGAGAGGGAAGAAGATACTGTCTTTCCAAGTAAGAGAGGCCCTTTCTGCTTGCAGCTATGCATAGCAGAGCATCAGAATATCAAGAACCTTGAAGTTTAAAAAACCTACTTTTTTTAAATTAAAAAAAAAAATTTAACCTCATGCTAAAGTTGGCAGGAGTTTAAGTTAGAACCACTTAAAGTTCTATTTTATAAGCTTCTCTCAAACACCTCAGTGCATTATACTCTCAGCTTCCTGACCAAAGGAACAATCCAGTTACTAAAGAGCTTTAAAAGAGGATGCAGCCAGGGAACAGGTGAGAGAACAGCCATGCCTCCTCACTCAGGTTATCATTTCACATTGCTTCAAGGAAAATCATTAAGCTGGGGGTGAAGGGCATGATTACTGTGGAGGTCTGTTGCTGTGAGACTGAATATTGTTAGGAAACTGAAAAGATGGAAATCTAGATTGGTAAGCTGTTTGTATCTTGACAAGATCTCTGGCTTTGATGCTAATTCATTCAGGTGACTGAAGTTAATAGACCAAGAGCTTACTAAGTTTTTAGGAAAACTACTTTCTAGGGTTACTTCAAGCCTGGTAAACAAAGACTTGTGTTCTTTTCCTTCTACGGCAGTTCTGGGTTTTAATAAGTGAAAGTGGTTTAATAAGTGCTGAAGCAGTAGAGCTGCCAGATGGAAAATCTAAGGCCATGAGGGTAAATGGACAAGCAGGGTCTTCTGAGAATAGTAGGGTTGAGTACATCCAAATTGGCTGAACAAGGAACTCCATTGCCAGGGTAAGGAATTCTTGCTACTCTCACCAGTAGTGTCTGGTTTATGCTTTGAATCAGTGACCATGGTTTATCTTCACCACTATCCTAAGAGGCAGTTATTATTTATGTTCTTTTACCATAGTATGTTAAGTATCAGGGAGATAGTTAAATTTATGTAGCTATATGTTTTCAGAAAATAAGGTACCACCAAAAAGAATGCACGTTTGGATCTGACCAAAGAATAATCTTTGTTCATAGTGCAAAGATTTTAGACTTGTAGCTTGATGCAGCAACTTGACATTGTCTTTGTCTCTTCCCCAACCCCTCTCACCTTGTAACCCTTTGAAGTGATAAGTATGTTTCTACTGTGGCTAAGGTAGTAACATTGTTAAACACGGGTGTTAAAAATTATACATATATGGAAAGAAGGGAGCTTGTAAGGTGTATGGGCAGCCATGGGCTAGAATGTTACAATTTTCTGTTGGTTTTGGCTGTGTAACATCCATTCTTTCCGTTGCTAACTGTTCTAGTTTTTTCACACTCCTTTGGGGAGTCATCCCTTCTTGATTCTTGCCTTCTATGGTTTGAGGTTTCCCTGGATTCCTTTCTCTTTTCCTGGATCAGAAACAGAACCTGGACCTGGATCATCAGTAACAGCTTTTGGTTAAAAATATAGTTGCACATGTGAGCAGCTTGGTAACTTAATTCTGTCAGAGAAAAAAACCAAAATAACAACAACAACAACAACAACAACAACAACAAAAAAGATACTGACGATTGCGGTTGATAAGATGTTAGAATGTAAGTCTATATTTGGGAATCTGCCTTGAAGGCAGAGTATGCTTGAGAACGGACCTATCACAGAAGCACCTAGAACCTGGAGATAGATTACCATGACATCTTTGGAACTTTTCAAGTCAGTTATATCACAGACTTTTCAATGCATTAAGCTAATACATTTCCTGTCTTACTCAAGCCAGTTTAAGTTAGGTTTCTATCCATTACACCCCAATGATTCCTGAGCAGTATTCTAAATTAAATTTAAAAAAACCTTAGATATTAAGTATCATAGGACAAAACAAAAAATATTAACTTGGCAATGGACTTGTTGTAATTCAAGAAAGCAATATACATTGCTAGTTAATATAGAAATTTATTTTTACTAAATAACAACATAATAGTGATATACAATGAAAAACAGGTGACTAAAAAGAAAATTACCCTTGTGTCCTAGGCATGCTAAAATAATCTTAAATGATGTTGTAGGGCATGTAAAATGTTAGAGTTGTTCTGAATGACATTTTAACCATATGTATCAAGAGATCTAAAGAGGTTCTTGTCATTGGGGCTCAATTGGTTGAGCGTCCAACTTTGGCTCAGGTCATGATCTTACGGTTTGTGGGTTCAAGCCCCATGTCGGGCTCTGTGCTGACAGCTTGGAGCCTGGAGCTTGCTTCGGATTCTGTGTTTCCCTCTCTGCCCTTTCCCTGCTTGCTCTCTCTCTCTCTCAAAAATGAATAAACATTAAAAAAAATTAAAAAAGGTTCTTTCAGTCATCCTTAGTTCTTTAGGCTAAGGAAGAATTACCTGTGGACAAGTATGAGGGATACATGTAGTTTTATGATATTAAAAAAAAAATGGCAACCACCTAAATGTTCAAGAATAAGAAAAGGTTACATAAATCACTTTACATCCATATTGTGGAATACGATACAGCTATTAAAAATTTACGTGCCTCAGTTTCCTTATGTGTAAAAAAGGGTATTTACCTCAAGGTTTTTGGACAGATTAAATGAAATAAATGTATGTAAAGTGTTTGGTACACAGTTTATTTAGTGCTTACTACTGTTATTTTAATTCTTATCTTGAGTCTGTGGATTATCTGATCATAGAAAAAAGATAATGATTTAAATAAAGCTGAGCTCTATTCTTTTAGTTTTGAGTTTCTGAACCTGGTGAACCTCTCAAAGAAGGGATCTCAAGTACTCACAGATCATGTTCTCCTAGTGAAACATGGGGAGTCTGTTCTGCATCCTGGCATAGTCTTTAACAGTTCATGGGGTACTTTTTCTCAGTTACCTATTTTGAGTATGGAAGATGGAAAACTGGGGAAGGAATAGACCTGAAGTAACACGAGTTCCTTTGCCTGGAATCACTTTGATTTCTTCCTTCCCTCACGTGGCTAAATTTCACATGGAGATGTAGTAGGACATAATAGTGATCCTAGGTAAATAATTCCTCCCTCTGGGAGTATTAGCTTAAATATTTAGAAGACTACTTGAGTAACAAGCCTAAGGGGCAAGTTAGGGGATTAAAAACTATTTTGTGATGAGTTGTTTTGGAAAATAATATTAGCCTATATGTTAATATCTCTTTACTGTTTAAAATACACTTGTGAAATTGTACTGTGTTAGCTGGTCCTCAGAATAAGTTCTTATTCAGATATGATTCCTTCTCTATAGATGTGGAAACTAAGGCTGCAGGAAGTGTGAAGTAGTTAGAAAAATCTAGGAATTAAGTAGCAGAGGAAGGGAAGGTCCAGCCAGCCTCAGAGAGTTGGTTCTGTAGTAGGGAACGCTTCTCGTCCAGGACTAAGGACTAACTGTTTATAGGAATCACAATGAATGCAGGACAGTTTGGTGGGTTTGTACACAAAAGTGATTCTAGCAAAAACTGTATTGTGAACTATTTATTTTCAGTTTTGGGGAATAATTGGTTATATAGTTTTATAAATGGTAACTAGTTTTCATCAGGCTGAATGTTGGTACTTTATTACTTTGAACCAGAATAAAAGTATGCATAAGTATATTTATTTTGTGTAGAAAGAGTAGATTTGTTATATATTAGTATTAATTAAATGAACCACCACATATATCATTTGCTTGGATAAAACAAATGAGTTATAATAGGAATTATTCTACGTCTAGGTAATATAATTTTCAGTAATTAGGATTCCTCTCTCAGTTTACTAAAGTAGAGCAGACATTGATTAATAGCAAATTTTATGGAAGTGTAAATGGATATATTTGTCTTCAGCAAATATGTTCATTTTCTGAGAGAAACAACTTGCAGCTGATTTAAAGATGGCATATATGTGTTTCTACCGTAATCTTAAAAATTTTCACTTGTGGGGAGGTAATTGGCATTTATAGATTGGGTTTGGTTTCATACCTTATGTTTTTAATATTCTCTCCTAACCCCTCTGAAGGAAATCTGAGTTTACTTTAATATAACAAGTAAACTGTGGCTGAAGTTAAGTGGCTTGTCCAAGTTTGCAAAGCAGTTTAGTTGCAGAAATGAGACTCAAAGCTAGATGTTCCATTTCCAAGTATGCTGTTCTTTAAAATATAAGAAACCTTTGGGGTGCCTGTGTGGCTCAGTCAGTTAAGTGTCTGACTTCGGCTCAGGTCATGATCTCATGGTCCATGAGTTCAAGTCCTGCATCAGGCTCTGTTCTGGCAGCTCAGAACAGAATCAGAATCAGAACCTGGAGCCTGCTTCTGATTCTCTCTCTCTCTCTCTCTCTCTCTCTCCCTCTCTCCCTCTCTCCCTCTCTCCCTCTCTCCCCCTCTCCCCCTCTCCCATTCACACTCTGTCTCTGTCTCTCCATAATGGATAAACGGTAAAAAAATATAAGAAACCTTTAATGATGGTAACAGTGATAGCAGCTTACATTTACTTATTGACTCCTTATGTGCCAAGCACTATGTAAAGCATATGACATGCATTATCTCATTTTATCATCTTGACATTAATAATAAAATCTTCAATGAAATTAAAAGGCATCTTTCCAAGTTAAGCTAGGTCTGGTATCTTAGAAGTATTTTCAGCTTCAATTATATAAGCAATATTCTATCATAAAATACCATAAGATTATTTTACATGATTTTTGTACTAATTCTGTATAACTTTACCTTTTCAGAGTCCTTGAATTTAAACTATTTAAATTGTTTTAAAAATCTTATGGGATAAGTCATCAATAGAAAAATGTTTCTTTTATTATACCATATTGACTGTTACTTGTTAAATAATTATTGCATTTCTCAAGACATCGTGTTCTTCCATCTTTTGTCTAAAGAACACCTACTTATGTTCCAAGATTTAGTTCTCATTGTCTCCTTAGACCATACTACCTTCCCTGATCTCCCCCTAAAAGCTCTGCCTCTCATCCTTTTCTCTCCCGTAACATTTTGTACATCCCTCAAATTCAGCCCTTGCACATTGTGTTTTAAATATTTGTTTACCTGTCAGACTGCCCTAGAGACTCTGAATCCCTTGAGATCAGAACATTGTGTTATTCACCTTGGTATCCTGAGTACTTATCATGGAGTCTGGAATTTTGTGCTGCTTATTGAACTTTTTTTTTGAATGGGGATTTTTGCACCTTTGAAATAGTTTGCTTGTTTTGGTCACTTTTGGCCTGGGTATAAATCCTGTCTTCACTGGCTTTTATGGTTATTTTAATTTCTATGTGTGCTTCTTTTTTAACATTCAGTTTTTATTTTTCTCAAGGGTGGGGGAGATAAAGGTATTTAGGTATATATATGCATCGTTTATGATTAAAAGAAAGTTTAAATTTGGGATGGGTAAGGAATTTTATAGTCTTTGCATCTGGTGAATAGCCTGACCCTATCACTTGACTAGGCGAGGAAAGAGAACCAGGTAGGTTAAGATCCTGTGGTCGTTGACAGACTAGGAATTAACATCTAAATTCCCTCTTAGTCCAGTGTTTTGGGTTTTTTTTTTTTTTTTTTTTTTCATTTTATCTTGGTGCCTGCAGTTCCACTTTGCTCAGCTAATTTGTAGTTTCAGTTTATAACTTTCAAACAGAAGGATGTTTTTGTTTTTGTTTTTGTTTTTCACTCAGACAGGCTTGGATACTTAAAGTGATGGTTAAATAAATTACTGAGTAATCCTAACCTAGTGTTCTTCTTTTCTTTTTTTTTTTTAAGTTTATTTATTTATATGAGAGAGAGAGAGAGAGAGAGAGAGGGAGGGAATGAATGAACAAGCGGGGACGGGGCAGAGAGAGGGAAAGACAGAACCCCAAGCAGGCTTTGCTCTCAGTGCATGTGTGCCATGCGGGGCTCAGTGGGATCATGACCTGAGCTGAGATCGAGAGTTGGACACTTAACCCACTGAGCCACCCAGGCGCCCCTCCTAACTTAAGTGTTCTGTTGCCAGAGTAAAGATACTCATTGGGCATATAAAAAAGAATTACATAGTTCCTACCTTAAATAACTAGAGGTTCAGCATAGGAAATAGAAAAATAAGCAGATAAATTATAATAGTAAAAAGTGATATTACAAAGATTTAAACAAAATGCCATGGTGACCATGGATCTACTAACTTTTTTCCTGGGGGAGTCTAGGAAGGTCACATTGTTAAGTAATTTTGAACTTGATCTTAAAGGACAAGAGCTGTTTCTCAAGATTAAAGGGGTAGGGGTGGAAAAGTTTCTACAAAGAGAGGATAGCTTGCACAAGGAGACAGGTCATGAGGGACCTCACAGTTTTGTCCTCTGATGTTAACTATAGTTAATTCTTCTTATAGAAATCCCCCTGTTTTTATTCCATGAGTGTTCACATTTTTCTCCCCTCTCAGGCTTGCTCAGGGGAGGTGTAAAATTTATTTGAGTCCAATTCAGTGTATTATTTCAGGAGCTCTATGTATGTAGGGATCATATTTGCATGCTCCCAGACTTCTGATCTATTGGCTCTTTGACATAGGGGGGTATATCTTTTTCCTATGTACTTATCCTTTCTTTTGACTGTTGACAGAAACAGTATTTGTTATACTATTGTGTAATAATTATGTATACATAGTAGGCGTTCAATAAATAATGAATAACATATAAAAATACAGGAATGGGGTGCTTGGCTGGCCTAGTCCGTAGAGCATGTGACTCCTGATCTCTTGTTCATGAGTTCAAGCCTCACAAGGGAGGTAGAGATGACTTAAAAAGAATAAAATCTTGGGGCGCCTGGGTGGCTCAGTCAGTTAAGCGTCCAACTTCAGCTCAGGTCATGATCTCATGGTTCATAGGTTCAAGCCCCGCTTCGGGCTGTGTGCTGACAGCTCAAGGCTGGAGCCTGTTTCAGATTCTGTGCCTCCCTCTCTCTCTCTGCCCCTCCCCCATTCACACTCTGTCTCTCAAAAATAAACATAAAAAAAATAAAACCTTTAAAAAATTTTGTTTAATGTTTATTTATTTTTGACAGAGAGAAACAGAGCATGAGTGGGGGAGGGGCAGAGAGAGGGGGAGACACAGAATCTGAAGCAGGCTCCAGGCTCTGAGCTGTCAGCACAGAGCCCAATGTGGGACTTGAAGTCACGAACTGCGAGACCGTGACCTGAGCCGGAGTCAGACGCCCGACCAACTGAGCCACCCAGGAGCCCCCCAGAAAATAAAATCTTAAAAAAAATTAAAGGAATGTTTCATACTGGCAGAGGATAAAGGAGACTTATTTTGAGAGTATCATAATTCAGAAGAGAAACTAAAGGTGAATAGAGAAAAACTAATTGCATTGACTTCTTTTTGAAATGTGTAATTAACTATTGTCCTATTAAAGATACTGATATTTTGCTTGTACTAAAAATTAATTATTTGGATATGAATTTCATATATGTTCATCTGAATAATGTTCGTTGTCCTTAATGCTTGGCTTGGCAGGTATTTCTATGAGTGGTAAGATAACTGGGCTTCATAAGTAGCCGAGGAGAGCTACACACAAAAAAATAGTTTGCTAAATCTCCATTTAGTTGAGCTCTTGCTAGAAGAAACAGACTTTTCCCTTGGATACCTTGTAGCCATATGCATGAGGCTAGGATAATAGAGTAGACATAAGCTGCAGTGTTCCCAGGTATTCTATAAAACCTGTTGTTCATGTTATTTCCAAATTGCTGTGTCCCCAACTGTCCTCATGTCTGAAACTCCACAGATAATTTTCAGAGAGATACCATGGGGTTTAATGCATGAAGCTCCTACATTTTAAAATGTTTGTTATTTACTTTATCCAACCAAGAAGAAATGTAAGTACTGTATTTGGGAAATGAATATTTCTAAATGAATACTTTGATTACTAACATTTAAAAACTATTTTCACTATGCTATATTAATTTAGCTACTGCTTTACCATGTCAATTTCTTAAAATAATGTTATGCATCCAGCACACTTATTTTCAACAAATAGGCATGAGTATCTTAATAAAGAATACATATTTTTAATGGTGGTAAATGTGGCTTTAGAAGTCAGTAAGAATTATTTCTTAATTTTTATTTTTTCAAATGTCATTATTACTAGGTTTATTTCAAAGCTAACTCAGTTTGTTCAAAGTCTTTATGTCTTTTTGATTGTGAGAAAATTCACCGGTATAACTGTTTTTATATTCCCAAATTGGAACTGTGTACCCACTAAATAGTAACTCCCCAGTCCTTTTCCCTCGGTTCCTGGTGACCACTATTGTACTTTCTGTCCCTGTGAGTTTGACTATTCTGGTTACTTCATATAAGTGTCATCCTACAGTATTTTTCCTTTTGTCTGGCTTATTTCACTTAGCATATGTCTTCAAAGAGTAAGAGTTTTTTATTCAAACCAGTCTCCATTGGCAACACAGATAAGATACTCTGGAGATTGTATTTGTAGGTTACATTTGTAAATTCAGGATCTGTATGTATCAGTCTCTTGGTTGATGGAAACGAAAAACAGCCTCCAATAAGAAAAAGTAATTTCTATATGACTCAGGCTCGTTACTCCTATTTTTGAATATTATGTGGAATAGAGATACAGAGACCATAGTAATATTTCTTAAAAATTTACGTTTTCTCTCTTTGCTTTGTTTCCATAGTATAGCTGCTTTTGATCCTCTTATCCTAGAACTTGTCAAAAAAAATCAGCACACAGTTCTAACCTTGTAAATTCTTAGTATTCCTTTCTTCTCTCTATATTACAAAGCCTAAAATAATTTCCATTTAGACTGGTAAGACAGTCTCAGGGTGGCAGGAGTAAGAGACTCAGCAGGCCAAGCCAGAATTCTCTTGAGTAGGCACAGGGAAAGAAAGACCAGGAATAATACTCAAACATGAATAATTCTTGTCATCTAAAAAATTAATTAATTATGGAAGACAGCAGCAATTTGTTGCAGTGATTCCAATTTCTTATAGAATATTCAGTAGTGATTTTACCTCAACTTCTCCAAAAAATACGACAACCTGTAATTTATTTTTTTAAGAGGTTTTTTGTTAATCTGCCTGCATTAAACAGTCTGTTTTAAAATAAAAAAAAAAAAACGCTTTTCTCTAAAATTTATCTTTTTTTTTTTAAATGTTCATTTATTTTTGAGAGAGAGACAGAGCACAGATGGGGGAGGGGCAGAGGGAGACACAGAATCTGAAGAAGGCTCCAGGCTCTGAGTTGTCAGCACAGAGCCCAGGATGGGGCTCAAACTCATGAAGTGTGAGATCATGACCTCAGCTGAAGTCTCATGCTTAACAGACTGAGCCACCCAGGTGCCCTTCTAAAACGTGTCTTTCATCTTATGTACCTAGTTAGAAGCTTCTAGAGAGCATGCCCCTATTTATTTGAACTCATTTTTGTAGTATACAGCTTCTGAAGATGAATCTTTAGTTTTAACTGCTTTTTTCTTTATTTTTAAGAAATAACATAATTTATCCATCCTCTTTTATACCCCTGCAGTATAGGCCTACTTTATCTTAAATAACTTAGTAAAGATTTATCAGTCATGGCTATGTTTATGCCATTTTAAAGTCTATTGAAAACTTGGTCTCATTGTAAGTTTGTCTCTTCATATATTTACTACTTGTTTTAAAGTGCTTCTTCTTTTGGCTTATCTGTAGCTGTACTGTCCAGGGTAGAAGCCCCTGTGTTTTGTGGCTGTCAAGCACTTCTTACAACACAGGTAATAAGAATTTAGATATGCTTTAAGTTTAAATACAGCGTTTCAAAGACTTAGATGAGGAAAATAATGTAAAATATCTCATGATTAATTTTTATGTTGGTTTCATGTTGAAATGAAATTATCTTGGTTATATTGCCACTTGGGTTATTTATTAATTTATAAAGTGAGTTAACTTCACCTGTTCCATTTTAGTTCTTTTAATGTGGCTATTAGGTAACTTTTAAATCATATATGTGGTTCACATTATATTTCTTTTAGTTTTTGTCTATAGCTAACTTAATTGTTAGGTATACAGGTGACTCAGGAATTAGGTCTTGTGTTGAAAACTTTGGGAAATAAATTACACTTTGCATGATTTTCTAAGCTATCATACCCTTTATCTTCTTTTATTAAAATCTTTTTAATGTTTATTTATTTTTGAGAGAGAGAGAAAAAGAGAGAGAGAGCGAGGAAGGGGCAGAGAGAGGAGGAGACAGAATCAGAAGCAGCCTCCAGGCTCTGAGCTGTCAGCACAGAGCCCTACGTGGGGCTGGAACCCATGAACCATGAGATCATGACTTGAGCTGAAGTTGAATGCTTAACCAGCTGAGCCACCCAGGTGCTCCCTTGCCCATTATCTTAGGAGAAAAAAAAAAAGATTCACTCTTAACACTGCTATTAGAGTATGTTCATCAGTAAGAAGGGGATAGATTTCAAATTTTTAAGTTATGATTGAGGGAAGGGACAATGGGAAGAGATTCCTGATGCCTGGTGATGGGTCTGATACAAAGTAAGCACTCAATGATTATTATTTTTTTTAAACGTGTAGGTTGAGATTTGAAAAGGTGGTGATGATAGGGTATATGACATGTATAATTTACTGAGTGAAGTTGTAATTTAAATACAATTGAGTAAACTTGTGTAAATTTCAGCCCTGTGGAGAGAGGAGGTGAGTTTAGTTTTCATTGCTTACCCTTTTACTGCATGTGAGGAGAAGGAGCTAGATTTCTGTTGGGCATTTGTAGTTCATGATTAAGAGAGAAGGTGGAGGAAGAGATGATGGGCACTGAATGTGTTAAATTATTTTCAATTTCATCAGTCTCATAAAATCAGAACTCTAAAAATTAACATTTTATCAAAGTTGAGTTAATGGTTTTCCGAAATCTAGAAGAAGATTCAAGCTAGCTTGATATAGTTCAGTTTCAGGATCACCACAAATAAGTCTTTTTCTTAACTGGTCTGGTGTTAACTGTTTTGGTGAACTTTTTCTTCCTCTGTAAGGAAATCCTGTTCCTTCCTACTGCTGAAAGGACTCTGGTTTTTCCTTTCTGCCAACCAAATTACAGTTTTTCATTATGTAGCATTCCAGAATTGAAAGAATGTTCCAGAAAAATATGTTAGGTCAAATATTATATGTAATAATGTAGAAACTATTTATAAGGTAGCATATTTACTTGTCTTGGTTATTAAGAGTTGAGCTTTAATGATCTTTATCAAAGTGTGACTTTTCACATTGCAAGTTTCTTTCGAGTATCTGTTCCATGCTAAGGTGTGAATTTTTCCCCCTAGCTGTTAATCTATTCACATGCTTGTTTCATTGCTATTATTGTTGAAGTCATCAACCTGGCAGACAGCAGGCCCTAATTGGGTGGGATTGTAGATTCAGTCTTTTAACCATTCACTTTACTAAGTTTAGATTCAAATGGAAATGTAACCCATTTCCTTGGTCTCATTAGTACCACACAGGGACTGACTAAACTAATTGGTCACAGTTCAGTAATATTGCCTGAATGGTCTTGGAGTTGTTTTGAACTATTACCATTTCTTCATTTGGGCCTTAGGATCAAAAAGCATTCATTTTTAGGATGACTGACTTATTTCAGGGATGGGTTGAGTAGCTGTGAAGAAGCTATTTTCTCAGTGAAAATACTCATTTAGATACTTTTATAGGAATTATGTTGAGCAAATATATTTTAGTCAGATTTGCTGATTTTAAAAATTAATTATATTGGGCTTTTTTAAAATTCCAGAAATAATATTTAACCTGATTAGTAATTGCGCTCTGAAAGGTAAACTAATGTATTTTAGTTACTGCATGACAAACTGTCATTCAGAATGACAGCTGAACCCAATTACATTGAAAAATTAGGCTGCCAAACTGAAATAAATTGAAAATGACCTGCCTAGAATGTATGGGACATAGACATTTGCAACATAGATTTCAGTTCCAGGGAGAGAGTGGTTGGGGCTGGGTCAATATGATAATGTATTTTGTACCTTAGAGCCTTAATTTATTATCTTCATATGTAAAAGGCATAAAGATATATTAATGGAGAGGTAGTATATGAGGATAGAATTTAATAATTACATGTATCGTTTGTGATATGTTACTAGTTGTTAAAAAGGGACTGTGTTAATGTAGTTTATTCCTAAGGAAAAAGCAGAGATCTTAGAAAAGTTTTGCTTTATACTGTGATAGAGATTAATGTTTAATATATACTGTTATTGAATTATATTATTTTATAGTTGGCTTGACTTATTTTCTAATTGATTTAAGTATTCAGGGTAGAGTACTATATTTAATTTGCAGGTTATCTAGTTCTTTTGTTCATAGTTACTTCTTCTGTGCCCTTCTTTCCACCCCCATTTAAATACTGGTCTACTGGGTCTGACTGTATGTACTCATTTTCAACCTGCCCTTCATATCTGACTGCCTATCCCTTTTATTCAAGCAAATATTTATTGAGTACTCACCATATGTAATGCTAGGCATTGAGGATACAATGATCAAGACAAATCCCTGCCCTAGAGTGTTTAATGCTATGGAGGGTGATAATTACAGGCAATTATATCTGTAAATTCTATGATAGAAACGAATCAGGTTATGGTGGGCCACACTGAAAGGAGAAATGTACTAATGAAGTCAAAGGAAGGCATCAAGGGAAGGCTTCACACAAGCAGTTAATGCTTGAGCTGAGGTTTGAAAGCTGGCTAGGTCTGTCTAGAGCTGTGCAGTCATAGGGTAGACACGAGCCACGTGTGGCTGGTGAGCACATGAAATGTACTGAAAGCATAAAACGCACACTTGACTTTGAAAACTTGGTATAAAAATCATAATAATTTGAAAATATTTATTACATGTTAAAATGGTGTTTTACATATACTGGGTTAAATGAAATATAACTGAATTTCTCCTGTTTCTCTTTACATTTTCTTCTATTGTGGTTAATAAAATTTTAAATTATATATATGGCTTACATAATATTTTCACTGGGCAGCACTGGTTTAGAAGGGAATATCTTAAAAATAAATGAACCATTGGAGGGATAGAAATAAACTAATATTCTAGCATGTTTTCTTTCTTTATATGTATGCATCTGTGTGTGTATATATACATATACAAATATATATTTATACATGCTGACACACACATATATAATCTTTATATTGTTTGAACCACTCATGTTTTCGGTTTTCTTGTTATGTATCAGTAAACCTCATCCTAACTGATGCATTGACTTAATAGCAATAATTTAAAAACCACATCTCATTGGGGAAAAACTTGTTCTCCCTGCTCTGGTAAAAATTGCCTAAATAATTCATAGAAATCAATATGGCAACAAATTAAAATGCATCTTATTGTCAGCAAATACTTTGGAAGGCAAATTGTAAACATTGCTTCAGAGTTGAAGAAGCAGTTACAATAAAATGTAAGAATTGGTTGGATGAAAATTATTTCTAACGTGTTTTACTAGATATTTGCTTGAATGATTTGCTAGACTGTTTCTTAATGAAAGAAATGACTACTTGTTATGAATTACTGTTAGAAAATATATGTGAAAACATACTTTCTGGAAATTCGTGTTTATCCTGTTTACTAAAACAGAAGTTGAGAAGTAGCCATAACTTTACCTGGAAAGCAGGACATAACAGTTTGTTATTTATTTGATTTATCAGAATCAGAGTCCCCTATTGTATTTAGAGTGCTAATTTTAGTATTGTCAGGAGTACCATATTTAAAATTTATTTTTTTTGATACAGAGACAGAGCATGAACAGGGCAGGGGCAGAGAGAGAGGAAGACACAGAATCTGAAGCAGGCTCCAGGCTCTGAGCTGTCAGCACAGAGCCTGATGCGGGGCTCGAACTCACTGACTGTGAGATCATGACCTGAGCTGACGTCGGACGCTTAACGGACTGAGCCACCCAGGCGCCCCGGGAGCACCATATTTTAAATAGGACCCTGATTTTGAATACTAGAATTCTGGAATGCTAGTACATGATAAAGTTTCAAAGATTATCTGGTTTTCAGATATGGAAACCTAGGCACAGGAAAGTTACTGGTTTAATCTGGGTTACACAGTTTTTAAATTGCCATGCTTTAGGACTGGATTTCAGGTCTCTGAATTTCTAATCTAGCAATTATTCCTTTTATTATATTCAACTTGAGTTACCTGGGCTTGGCTGGTGTGCTAATTTGCTAAGGCTGCTGTCACAGAACAGATAGCTTGAACAGCAGAAATTTATTTTCTCACTTCCATGTGCAGGAAGAGCCAGGGGAAGAGCATTATCTAGGTGACTAGGTGGTTAGTAGGCAAACACTTGATACCCCTTGGATCAAATTAATACTGGAACAACATTGGGACCAGCGGGTGCTAGAAATATTGGACTGGAGAAAGAACTGTTGTAAGAAGCTTCTGGGTGATTCACAGCAGTGTCCAGAGTAGAGGACGTGTCACAGCAGTGTTCTTGGGATGTCTTGCCTCAAAGCTAGCACGATGCATTTGGATAATTGTCTAGTTTTTGAGAGTTGGCGATATGTGTTGTCTTCTTCCATTAAAATTTAAGAGTATATATACTTCAGCAACATTCTTGGATGTTCTAAACCTTGAAAGATTTATAAATACCCAGTGGAGAGGAGAAGGAGATTAAACATATTTTTATTTCTCAGTGGTGACTGGGAGCTAAATTGCTTATTCCTAGGAATAGTATGGTCAAACCTGGGGTAGAAAGGGATTGGAAAGACGAATCTTTTCTTTAAAGACTTCAGATTCTAAAAAGAGAGACTGATGTGTAAATTTAAAAAATACTGAATAATGTGATCAGGCCTTTGTCGCTTGACTAATCTGAATTCAAGTGTTTGTTCTGCCTTTTATTTCTCCTGTGATCTCAAGAAAAAGTGTGTATTAGAATACAACATCACAGAAGAGAAAGTGACAAAACTGCAGAAGTCAGGAAAGACTTTAAGGTAGAGGATTCTCTTGAGATTGGATTTGAAGGGTGAGCAGGAGTTTGCTGAGTAGATCGGGTAGAGTGAGAGTATTCTATCCACATCTGGAAATTTGGGTCAGCATAGTATGTTTAAAGTAGTACCTTCTTTGTAGCAATGTTTTTCTCTCCCATCAAATTACTGCCTATCCTTTAGGACTTAGCTTAAGCTTCTGTCTCTACTGGATTCTTCTCTAATTCAGAGTCAGAGACAATTTTCAGGAAGTTAAGTATTTCCAGTTTTTGCATTACATTAGTTATCTTTTAAATACATTAATCTGTCAACAAACTCAGGAGTCACTTAAAATGTGATGTGGTTGGCAAACTGCAGTTGGCAAAATCAAGGTCTCTAGACGTCAAGGTGGAGGGAGAGCAGGAAAAATAAAAATAATGCTTTAAACATGTATGCTTTTATGAGTACATAAAGAAAAGTTCTGGAATGAGCTGCTTTCAAAACCAGAATCTGTTGCTTATTTCCACCAAACATAATAAAATAATGATAGTAGTTACAAGTTTTTGTTAGGTATTCTGCTATGCAGTTGACCGTTACTGATTTAATAATAGCACTTAGGGGTAAGAAAGGAAACACTACTACATTAAATGTACACATCAATTATGAGTTACATGTTGATTTCAGAAATGTTAATATATGAAAAAT